>NW_020185339.1:16132707-16153595 GCF_003031525.2 Neophocaena asiaeorientalis asiaeorientalis
TTGGCTGCTTTGGTTCTTCGTTGCTGTGCGCGGCTTTCTCTAGTTGCAGGGAGCAGGGACTACTCTTCGTTGCGGTGGCGCGGGCGTCTCGTTGCGGTGGCTTCTCTTGTTGCAGAGCACAGGCTCTAGGCGCGGGCTTCAGTAGTTGTGGCTCACAGGCTCTAGAGCGCAGGCTCAGTAGTTGTGGCGCACGGGCTTAGTTGCTCCGCAGCATGTGAGATCTTCCCGGACCAGGGCTTGAACCTGTGTCCCCTGCATTGGCAGGCGGATTCTTAACCACTGCGCCACCAGGGAAGCCCCCCAGTAAAAGGTCTTAAGGATAAAATTACTTTTAAAATTGTATCAACTAACAGCTTGAACTTCAGGACCAGAGGCTGCTTGACCTTCCCTTTCACCAGTCCTCTGTTTTATGGATGGTGGTGTTTGGGTAAGGGAAAGATTTTAATTGCTTAAACTAATTCCCTGCAAAGTGTTAGCAGATAAGGTTTAAGAATCATCTATGCCAAGGCTGCTAGGGATTTACTAGCCACTGGGATATAAAAGATAAATTTAATGATGAAATTTCATGTACCAAGACAAGTAGTAAAAGTTCCTTTCCCTCTTTTTTCTTCAAATCCACCTTTCCCTCATGGTAATGCCTCAACTGGGATCTTGATTTTGAGGCAACCAAGATTTGCTCCCTGTGGCCTAGTGAGGCGTTTCTCCTTAAAGTCTTGTTTACAACCTTTGGATGTGGCAGAGATGGAAAAGAACAGGCTGCAATCAATTAACTCTTTAAAAATGATTAAGGACGTCATATAACCAAAGCAAGTCCCTTCCTACATGCAGGGAGGGATTCGGGCTTAGGGTTCTCTGAGTGCCTGCTGCGTTTTTCCATTCCTTGTTTTCCTTAATCCCTAATCCCGAGGCAACCCTAAAGTAGTTAACATCTCCCCCATGTCACAGAGAAGAGAACTTCAGGGAAGTTAAGGGACCCACAGGAAGTCTCTCAGTTAGCATGTGTATTCAAATCTTAACCTGGCTTACCCCAAAGCTCAACCTTGTGTCCGTAGAGCACTCTACCACATGACTACTAAAAAGGGGACTGAGGGAGACTTCTTTGTGATTCTTTTGCCTTTTTGTTGAATGGGTAAAACATATGCATGATAAATTCAGACACAGGAACAAATAGGTTTCTGTCCTTCCATTCCTCCTCCTCTGGCCACACGCCCTTTACCCACCACAGGCAAAGTTTCCTATGTGTCCTTTCAGAAAAAGTTTGTGCTTTTATAAACATATACATATATATTCTTCTTTCCCCTCATGTAAATGGTAGCACACTACACACAGTGTTGCATCTGTCTTTTTTCACTTAATGTATCCTGGAGGTGAGCTAAATAATTCTTTTTAACAGCGGCTGAGTTGGGAATACTTTCCATTGTATGTTTGTGCCGTAATTTTATTTAGCTTAAATTGATTTATTTAACTGATGTATTCAATATTTATTTAACTGAGATTGATGAACCCAACAGAGATTATATTGTCGAATGACTATATTCCTGTCAATGTAGCCAGCCTTTAGAAATATCTTCATGAACAAATGCCTCAAAACTGGAATAAGCAGGGACTTCCCTGGTGGTCCAGTGGTTAAAACTTTGCCTTCCAATGGACGGGGTGCGGGTTCAATCTCTGGTGGGGGAGCTAGGATCCCACATGCCTTGCGGCCAAAAAACCAAAACATAAAAGAGAAGCAATATTGTAACAAATTCAATAAAGACTTAAAAAAAAAAAAACTGGAATAAGCATACGGCCTTCCAGAGTCACTTAATAGTAGGTACATTTTTGAAGAAAGTTATTTTGTGTTTTAAAAATATATTATCATTTCTAACATGTGCCTACACACATGTACACACACACACACACACACACACACACACACATACACAGACGCCACCTGAACTAGAATGAAAAGTTACCTAAGAAAGATACTAAGGATGTTTAAGAAAAGTTAGCAGTGCTTACAGGATCCTTATGCCCCTTTTACGGTAATTGAACAATGAAACGTAGTCTGTGATCTGTCTAAACCTCAACTCTCTTTCTTTGGAGTAGGACAACACGCATCAGTAAGAAAAAAGTAGGAACAGATCAGCCTTCCAGGAGAGAAAGAGAAGGAGTAATAATAAAAGAAGGAATTCTAAAATTTCTGAAGATAAAGAAGGAAATTCCTTTCTAATCCAATCTAACTTCAGTCTCTTTGGATAGGAAGAATTCTTTCTGGGCTGAGGTGAATACTGGTTGGCTTTCTATGTTGACACTTTATTAAGATGAACTACAACTTTATTTTTTTAAATTTATTTATTTATTATTTATTTTTGGCTGTGTTGGGTCTTCGTTTCTGTGCGAGGGCTTTCTCCAGTTGCAGCGAGCAGGGGCCACTCTTCATCGCGGTGCGCGGGCCTCTCACTAGCAAGGCCTCTCGTTGTGGAGCACAGGCTCCAGACGCGCAGGCTCAGTAGTTGTGGCTCACGGGCCCAGTTCCTCCGCGGCATGTGGAATCCTCCCAGACCAGGGCTCAAACTCGTGTCCCCTGCATCGGCAGGCAGACTCTCAACCACTGCGCCACAAGGGAAGCCTGAACTACAACTTTAAAAGTGCTTAAGAGTTCCCCAAAAGGTGGAATTTATCTCTCGTTAACTTTATGTGCTCCCCAGAAGTTACAGGGAGCTTGTTTCAAAGAGAGAGAGAGAACACAGCAGTTATTTTCCCCATATCCATCTATATTTAAGGTCAGGCCCTGTCTAGGGATTTCCAGTATATCAGTGAAATACCTGTGATGATGAGACTTTCAAATATTCTACATAGTTTCATTTTTCCTCTATCTTAGTTTTTCTATTCAAATGACAAATCAACCAAGTTATCTATTGAGTATTAATATTTATCCAATATTTCCAGTATGGTACTTTGATTTCCACATTTGTGCTATTAATCAAATTTTGCCCTATGTCCAGACACACCTGTTTCTTTTTTTTTTTTTAACATCTTTATTGGAGTATAATTTCTTTACAGTGGTGTGTTAGTTTCTGCTTTATAACAAAGTGAATCAGTTATACATATACATGTGTCCCCATATCTCTTCCCTCCTGCATCTCCCTACCTACCACCCTCCCTATCCCACCCCTCTAGGTGGTCACAAAGATAAGATAAAGTAAAATAAAATAAAGATAAAATTTAATAAAGTTATTAAAATAAAAAATAATTATTAAGAAAAAAAATTTTAAAAACAAACCAAAAAAATGGACGGATAGAACCCTAGGACCAATGGTGGAAGCAAAGCTATACAGACAAAATCTCACACAAGACTGAAGGCCGAGCCTCAACTCCCAGCCCCGCCCGCCCCGGCGGGTGAGCAGAGAAGCCTCTCGGGCTAGTGAGTGCCCGGTCGGCCCTGATCCTCTGTGCGGGAATCTCTCCCCGCTTTGCCCTCCGCACCTCTGTGGCTGTGCTCTCCTCCGGGGCTCTGAAGCTTCCACCCTCCGCCACCCGCAGCCTCCGGCCGCGAAGGGGCTTGCTAGTGTGTGGAAAGCTTTCCTCCTTCACAGCTCCCTCCCACTGGTGCCGGTCCCGTCCCTATCCTTTTGTGTCTGTTTATTCTTTTTTCTTTTGCCCTACCCAGGTACGTGGGGTGGGGGGGTTCTTGCCTTTTGGGAGGTCTGAGGTCTTCTGCCAGCGTTCAGTAGGTGTTCTGTAGGAGTTGTTCCACGTGTAGATGTATTTATGGTGTATCTGTGAGGAGGAAGGTGATCTCCGCGTCTTACTCTTCCACCATCTTCCCGGAAGCTCCCCGGTTGAATTTTTTTAAAAATATTTTTTATTTGACAGACTTCAAACTTAAAGTTGCAAGAAAGGTTAAAAGAAATGTATATTCTTCACCCAGAGACCCCATTTAAATTTTGCCAGTTTTTCCAGTGGCACCTTAAAGAATCTGATCCAAGGTCACATGTTGCACTCAGTTGTGTTTTCATCAGTCTCTTTATTCTGGAACATGTCTTCAGTCTTTTCATGACATTGACATTTTTGAAAATTATACACCTGTCATTCTGTAGACTGTCCCTCTATTTGTGTTTTTCTGATGTTTTCTCATGATTAGACCCCAGGATGCATTTTTAGCTATGATATCATGGATGCTGTGTTTCCTTTATTGTATCTGGCATGTGGTGTCTGTCCTGTGAGTGGTGGTATTCACTTTGACTTTTTTTTTTTTTAGAAGATGTTGGGGGTAGGAGTTTATTAATTAATTAATTTTTGCTGTGTTGGGTCTTCGTTTCTGTGCGAGGGCTTTCTCTAGTTGTGGCAAGCGGGGGCCACTCTTCATCGTGGTGCGTGGGCCTCTCACTATCGCGGCCTCTCTTGTTGCGGAGCACAGCCTCCAGACGCACAGGCTCAGTAGTTGTGGCTCACGGGCCTAGTTGCTCCGCAGCATGTGGGATCCTCCCAGACCAGGGCTCGAACCCGTGTCCCCTGCATTAGCAGGCAGATTCTCAACCACTGCGCCACCAGGGAAGCCCCAACTTTGACTTCTTGATTAAGATTGTAGTGTGTGCCTTGTCTCTCCGTTGTAAAATTATTTTCCCCCTGGTGTTAATAAGTACTTTGTGGGGAGATACTTTGAGACTATATTCCTCACTCCACTTCCACCCACTAGTTTTGGCATCCATTGATGTTTCTTGCAAGAGTTAATTATTACTATGGTGATTGCCCCTATGGTGGTTTTCTAGATCCATCATTCTTTCTGTATTTACTGGCTGGCTTTTTACTTTAAGGAAAAGCTTTCTATTCTCTTCATTTATTCATTCATATCAGTGAGGACTCATGAATTCCTACTTACCAAATGGATCATAATCCATTACTGTCATTATTTATCTTGAGGCTCAAATTGTCCCAGATTTGGACAGTGAGAGCCACTTCAAACTGGTTTTGAATCCATGTCTTCCAGATCTGAAGTTTCTCCAGATACCGTTTACATTACGTTAACTAGAAATAAAGGAAAAAATAAATGCAAAATTAGAAAGGCAATGAAGTAGGGATAGTGCATGGCATAGTTAAGTATTCAGGCTTTGAAATTACCTATTATTGGTTAAAATCCTGGCTTCATCTTGCCTTAGTTGAATGCTATTGGGCAAGTTGTCTGCCTTGCTGTGCCCTCATTTACTCGTTTATAAAGTGGAGATGATAAGATTTATGTTACTGGGTTGTAGGAATTAAAAACATAATGCGTTGTATATAAAGAAATGTGATGCAGTGCCTGGTACGCAGTCAGTGTATAATAGGTGGCGGCTGGCGGCTACTCTAAATAATATGAGCCACGTTCTCCTCATCTTTAAAATGGGGACAAAAACACATCTCACAGAATCATGAAAGAGTAGATGAGCAGTGTGTGTAAAACCATCTAGCACATGTAAGTGTTTTTAAAAGTAAGCGTTATTATTAATATTATTATTCTCTGAGCTTTCATTTCCTCATCTTTAAAGGGGCGACACTGTCCATGTCACAGATTTTTTTGTGAAGATTAAATGAAATTACATACGTAAAACTCCCAGCCCAGTGCCCAGGACTTAGAATGTGCACCGTAAATAGGAAGTATTGTTGTTGTCGGAAAGCAGGTTTAAGAACATCTGGAGAAGTTACAGGGAAAATACCACTTCACCTGAGGAAAATCATGCATGCTCTGTGTGTGTGTGTTGTATATGTGTTGTATGTGTGTTGTGTATGTGTGTTGTGTGTGTCACGTATCTGTGTGTGTTGTGTATGTGTGTGTTGTGTATGTATGTGTGTGTTGTGTATGTGTGCTGTGTGTTGTGTGTGTTGTGTTTGTGTTGTGTGTGCTGTGTGTGTTGTGTATGTATGTGTGTTATCTGTGTGTTGTGTTGTGTATGTGTGTTGTGTACGTGTGTGTATGTATCTGTGTGTGTTGTGTATGTATATGTGTGTTGTCTTTGTTGTGTATGTGGTGTGTGTGTTGTGTTGTATGTTGTATCGTGTGTGTTGTGTATGTGTGTGTTGTGTGTGTTTTATTGTGTGTGTTGTGTATGTGTGTTGTGTATGTGTGTGTTGTGTGTGTGCTGTGTGTTGTGTTGTGTATGTATGTGTGTGTTGTCTGTGTTGTGTGTATGTTGTGTGTGTTGTGTATGTGTGTGTTGTCTCTGTGTTGTGTATGTGTGTGTGCTGTGTATGTGTGTGTTGTATGTGTATGTATGTGTGTTGTGTATGTATGTGTGTGTTGTCTGTGTTGTGTGTGTTGTATTGTGTGTGTTGTGTATGTTGGCAGTGTGTGTGTCTGTGTGTATGCGTGTGTGTTGCATATCTCTGTGTGTGTGTTGTGTATGTTATGTGGGTGTTGTGTATGTATGTGTGTTGTGGTGTGTGTGTATGTGTTGTGTATGTGTGTGTGTGTGTGTATTGTGTGTGTGTGAAGCCAATGACTATAGCTTACCACTCAGAGTTCGAGTCTCTTTTTTTCCTGAATCACTGCTTGCTCCTTTGGGCTGGAGCAGAAGGCATACTTAAATGTAATTGGTTTGGTCAAGTGCAGTGGTTTAGAGATGCACTCACATTCCCTAATCTCATTTTTATCCACTTTCCTCTAACAGGGATTCTAATCGGCCTCCCCACTGATTTACTTCACTTCCTGTAATAAAGGAGCACTCAGAAGTGACATTAAAGATGTGGAGGCAGTCACTGAGGGATCAGCACCTCAGCTGAAATGGATACAAGGCTATTTTTAAGCATAAAATCAACAGATCAGCATTAATGTTTGTAAATTAATAAGTCCTGCCTTCGTTTCCATTTTCCATTTTCATTTCAAAACAAATCGCATTCAGCAGGTCTGCAGCCAATCAAGTCAAATGCCAAATTAGGTTTATCCTTCGTAACTAAGACCGATAACATCAGACATTGAAGTCTCAAAAAAACAGGTAACTAGTGCTTGGAAAACCTCGCCAAGTGGTCGTCTCAGAGAGAGGTTGAAAGTGGCTTGATGCCAGCCTAGCACTATCCCTCCTCATTCATTCAAAATAAATGCCAAAGGCATTTCATAATCAAGTATTTTACAAAAATGAAGTAGAGTCAGTTCCAGGCTTTAAACACAGCTGGGTGGCGCTGAAGCTGAAATAGTCCAACAAGAATCCCAAACCATTTGGTTTGGTGTGCCAGATACTGTCAGTCAACACGCTACACGGATTGTTTCAATTAATCCTCACAGCGATATTGGGTGGCAAATACTATTATTATCTCAATTTTTGGACAAGGGATCTGAGGTAAAGAAACTGCTTAGCTAAGGTCGCAGGACAGCAGCTCAGTGAGGATTCACACGGAGGCAGTCTGACCCTGGAGTTCAAGCTCTTATCCTCCTCTAAATACCAGAGGGATTAGAGTTTTGTTATTACTGCTCTTTCGTTTTTGATACTTCTATTTGATTATGAAGCTGTTGGTTGCGCTAGGAATTCACTTCGAGCCGAGTAATGACCTCAGAGGATGCTGGATCATGATTGCTTCTGCATCCTCTCTGCACGCAGACTGCCTCCTGTGGCTGGATGCTCTGTCCCGTTTCTCAGACTAGCCCAACAGCAGCCTGAAGCGCAGGGAGGCTGCCCAAGCGTTTATTTCATGATCGAAAAGCTGCGGCCAAGTACCTATTTGTTTTGTTTCTGTGACTTTTCTCCAACAGTGATATCTAGCTATGTGACTTCCGCTTAGTTATTTAACCTCCCCAGCCCTCTATTTTGGAATCTGTACTCTGAAGTGTTGGATGAGATGTTCTATAATATTCCTTCCATCTCGGACCTGATGAGTTTCTAAACGGCTGAGTAACTAGGTTATTATCTGTGTTCCTCAGCCTCTCCAGGGATCCATCGCCCACTACCCATCGTTGACTCTTTCATTCCCCCCACCGCCTCATAATTTTGTCCTCCCTTTTCCTCTTTTTCTATCCTTTCTCTCTTGCTTTTTTTCCTTTTTCCTTTCTCACCTTTCTTGTGCTGTATTCCCTCCTGCTTCCTCTCCCCACCTTTCCTTCCTCCCTCCTTAGATTTCCTGCCTCTGCCCCCTTACTGTCTTGTCTTCTCTCACCCGCTCCATTCCCCTCTCTCTTTTCTGTATCTCTCTTTTCTCTGAATGTTCCCTTCTCTCCTTCTCTTCCTCACCGTTTTCTTTTTCTTTCTTTCATTGAATTCAACACACCATATTTTCCTTTTGCTGCACT
Source organism: Neophocaena asiaeorientalis asiaeorientalis (assembly GCF_003031525.2). Classification (NCBI taxonomy): domain Eukaryota; kingdom Metazoa; phylum Chordata; class Mammalia; order Artiodactyla; family Phocoenidae; genus Neophocaena; species Neophocaena asiaeorientalis. The sequence goes on from NW_020185339.1 coordinate 16,140,944, forward strand.
GTTTAGATACATGTAGATCCTTGGAAAATAATAGGATTGATCAAAGGAAAATCAGAATGTGTGGTACATTTCTTTCACAAAAGAGGCGTGAACACTTGGGATAGCTGGGAGTTTGGGAGCTGAAAATATATTATCTCAGTTTCTCTGTGATGAAAGATAATCTCTTCACTGCCCTTGCAAATATGATTGTGGTTCTTATTCAATAGAAGCTATTTTTCTTGGGTGTGCCATGTTTTGGGTGCCCTTCTAGAATAATCTAGGTTCCTATTTATAGTAAAAATAGCACTTACAAGTTGGTAGTTTTATTTAGAAAACTTGAAACAAGAGAATGATCCTCAAAAGACCCAGACCAAAACTTATACCTCTGTGAGTATATCAAATTGAAAATTCACAAATTATATCAGCTGGATTTGGGCTCTAAATGAACACAGTAAATGATGTCACTATTTTATCTTGTATTCTTTCTCTGTGCGTCACAAATCTATTTTGTATCCCTCCATTTTTAGTTAAATATTGAAGACTTATCCTTTTCTAAAAGGCTTCTTGTATATATATCCCAGATATCTTAAGTAGAAAAACAACTGTTTTGTTTCGAGTAATGGATCGTCCATTTATCTTCTGACACACAGGCATTAGTTGGATTTTAGCAGAGTGTTTTTAGATTTTCTTTCAAAAAACAACCATTTTTTTCTAGGCCCCTTTTCTGCGCCAATTGAAGTGAGACCAGCCTTTGAAAATAAAACAATGTTTGGATACAACCTTAATTTTAAAAATCACTCATGCTTGTAGAACCTGTTGTTTTAAATTCTTGTTGTGGTCTGGGACTTAATACTGTGTGCTCTTGTAAACACTTAGATCCATTCAAATTTCCATTCTTGTTTCTCAGGAGGGACCGATCGCTAAAATCATCAGTATGCTTCCAATATTGTTGTGTTAACTCATACCAGTATTTTTAAGGACATACAGATAGACCCATGTTTGATGTGAAGGGATGAAGAAATTATCTTTGAGTCCTAATATCTACCAAATTTTCCACACCATCTTATTTTTAGAGATCTCAGATAACCATAGCTTTTGAAAGGGGCCAGGTTGATACTTGGTTCAAGAGGGACCCTACCCTCCTCTCAGAATTTTGGATTACAGCCTCAAAATATACATCAGGTTTGGAATTTAATTTAATTCTTGGAAAATACTTTCTTCATAGATTCTTTAATAAAAAAGAGATTTCAGAAGTCTCTGATCAGGTGGTCTCCATGTAGAGACCTACGGGACACTTCCTGATTTGTGTGAAAGGACCATGGCTGCTTAGTCCTGGGCTTAACCAACAGCTGGGGCAGCTCTGAAGCCCGCTGGCTGTGGCTGACATGGGCTTACATTCGAAAACATCCAGGCCCCCAGGAGCTCCCAACTCAGAGCACCTCAACAAGGGGCCGGGCAGGATGATAAATGGGCTCATTAGTGATGTGTGGATTATCCACAAGGGCCTTCTGCACCTGAGACACAGAAAACATTAAAGAGGAGAACAAGCTTAGCTTCTGAAAAGTAGAAAGATGCCATGAAAAGAGCATACACTCAGTGGGGAGATGACATTGGACCTGCTCTCCAGGAATGGACCTTATGAGAGAACTTGCTCAGAAAGTCACTGGCAAAGGTGAGCCATCTCCTGTAGCCTGTAGTAACCTCATGACTTCTGAAGGGAGGACCAAGATCTGTCCACTGCTCTTTACAGAGAGATAATCATTTTAGCACCTACACATACCACCTCCCCTCTTTTCTCATCAGCTTCATTCTACTGGGAACACTATGAGAGGGTGTTTCCATGAAGACACATTTGGCCAGGACTACTCCCCTTCCTCACATTGATGCCCAGACAGAGCAGATAGATGACCATCTATGCTTCTAGTGCAGAATGTAGCTTAAACTTTGTTTTATTAGAAGCATTGCTGTTCAAAATGAGATGCCTGATCATTCTGGTGACACTCAACAATTTGGATGTCTTTTTTTGTGAAAAAGGAAATCAGCACAGCTGGGTATTTTAAGTAAAATCGGGCCACCACAGTGGAGCTGTGGATGTTTGGCAACGTGGAGGCTGCTTTGTACCGAAAATACAACTTTCCAAATCCAGGTCTCTCAGTCAAACGGCCGGTAGATGGCACCATGAGCATCTGATATCAGATCCAAGGCTGAGAATATTTATCTTCTCAAAGCTCTTCTCGAAATATTAAGCAAAACTTTGACTGTAACGCAACCATATTTGGACAAGCAGGTTTATTTTACTTTAGTCCTTTGTTATTAGAAACATACATATGTGTGTGTACTGTGTGTATACATTTTACTATCAAACCCTGAAGTTCTGGAAAGTATCCTTGATGGTTAGGATGGACTGTAAACTTTTACAGTATTATTTGCAGGCAGGTTTTTCGATTTCTTATTTAACTCACTTTTTCTTAGTGTGAGGTTTAGTGGTTATGTGTCATACCATTGCTCAGTAAAACTCAGGAGAATGTTTTTTCACGTTCTAATACCCCGTAAAAGAAGCTCATTCGTAGAAATGCAGTGTGACACATTGTGTGTCTTTTAAAAGAACAACATAAATAAACGTTTTCATTCCAATGAATGCATCTATAATAAAGATATGCACACAAACACATACAGCTCTTGATCAAGATTAAGAAATAAAAGAATGTCTATATGTGTATAACCGAGTCACTTTGCTGTACAGCAGAGATTGGCACAATATTGTAAATCAACTACAATAAAAAGAAATTTTAAAAAGAAATAGATGGATATGGTTTAGAATAGGAATGTCGCCTCCATCTCAGACTCTGCTCCACCCCCAAACCTGAAGGTTTCAGAGTAGGAAATGATTCTTAGAATTCAGCTGTAGGTATAACATTTGGAAGGGACGTTATCCCCTAACTGAACAAGCCGTTGCCTTGGGTGGAAGTCTGAACAAAACCTTCGACTATCTCTTCATGGATATTCTACTTGCTGGGTAAGCAGTCAGACAAAACGTGGTGGACACAGACAAAGACTGTAGGGCAGACTAGAGGGTCTAAGACCAAAGTCAAATGCCCAAACTGTATTTGGAACAGAAGCAAAGTTGGGGTCAATTATCAGAAGGGTATTTATGAGAGACACCAAAGTTCCAGAGGCACATGTAAAAAGAGAAACTGGGAACATTCAAGACTCAAGGTGAAAGGTGCACACATGTGGTAACTAGGACTTATGAGCAGGGGTACAAGATTAGCTTCTGGGATGAATATTGTTTGCCTGTAATTTTGTTCTATTTGAAGATGCAAGATTTGCCTTCAAGGATGCCTCTTTGTCCTTCTTAAATGGCACTCTTTTTTTTGCATGCAGTATCTGACAGACATTGACTTCTTCTTAATCACAAATATTGACTTCAATCATTAATTCAGAGCTTACTTAATTTCTAACTTTGACACAGAGTTATATCTTGCAGAAGATAAAATAATCATTCTTTGAGGTACCCTGGATAGAAGGGGTGGAGGAGTACTGGGGATGTCCAGAGAGGGTGAGCTGCTGTTGGGTTTCTACAGGAATTTCTATCATTTGGGTTGCAAGTTGGTTTGGGGAAAGCCTTCAGGAAGTTGAGTGGGAGAGAAGGACAGGCAGGAACTGCAGGAGAAGAGAAATCCTAGTCAAAGGCATCATGCCCAAGGCCTGATGTTTGCAGTGACAGAGCTTTCAGGTGTCACCAGGATATATTGGGGGAAAACACTTTTGCATGTGACATTTGGAAGCAGATTCAAATGTAGTTGGCTTTAGGGGTCTTTGTATCACCCTTCCTTGAGATGGGCACATTTTCATCAGCTCATTGATCTTGATGCACAAGGATTAAAATAGTTAGAGGCAAAGAGCGAAGCCACGTTATCTTCAGTCGAATTCGAAATATGAGGAGAAAGAAGTATTAGAGTTTACCAAATGGAAACAGAAACTAGTCTGTGGGAAAAGAAGTTTTATTTTCAGTCTTCCAAGATATTTCAAATGGCAGACGATAAAAAATAATATGAAGACTATTGAGGAATTGCCTGAAACACACAAGAAGGGACCAGGCAAACAGTTAATAATGAGAGCAATATTGCTTTAGTGTCCACAGGAATGTTCAAGACTTTTGAGGGGAGAAAGTGCAGAGAGAAAATGTACCTAATTGCTTCTAAATGGCTGAAACAAGCTAAGTCTGATTCTTCCGCTTCACAAGGGAGCTAGAGATGTTGGAAAGTCTGGGAGTTTATTCAGTTCATTCAACAAAGAATTATCATTGTGTAGTTCTAGCTTTGGTATCAGATCTCGTTTTGAGTTGATGCTCCAACAAATACTGACTGTGTGATTTTCAGTAAGTTGCTTAACTTCTCCAAGCCTTAGTCTGACAGTCATATCTACCTCAAGGATTAAATGAAAGTATGTTAGTAATGACTGTAGAAATACTATCGTTCATATTAATAAATATATATCGAATACCTACTATATTCTAAGTATAGCTCATCAGTTTAAAGTTTCTCCCTAATTATTTATGTCGTAGGTGCTAGTTCAGGACTTTGTGTCATGGGGGAGAAGCTATTTTTCCCAAACACTGAGGAAGGCAATGTGCAGGAGCTAATCTTCAAGGTCTGCTGAGCACAGAGCTTAGTGTCCCCTCAGCAAAAACATGGTAAAGGATCGTTATTATTATTTTAAAGAGAAAGAAAGGAAAGATATATTGTTGGGTTTCCCTTGTATGTTTTCATTGTTATTCCTTCTAAGTTTCTTCTAGACTCACTTCCACTACATTCTAAAATAAAATGCCTTATAGACACAGGTACTTAGCAGGGACTTTGGCCCAACACCCTATGATGGAACTGCTCCTTGAGCTGCCAGCGTATTTGGGGGTTCCACATTTGCCAGCCACTGCCTTCAGTCAGAACGGGTCAATGGTGTGGACTGGGCTTTCTACTCTAGGCAACAGAAAGAATTAATTTCTTGAGATATCTGTAAAATGAAAACTACATATAAATGAAGAGTAATGTAGTATTGCTGCAGAGGGAAGCATGAAGCCTGATTCTTCTTCTCCTGTATAAAGCTTCTCAACAGGATGGAATTTTAGGGAATTTTTTCAAACAGAATTTGGAAGCACCCTTTAAAAAAAATCTGCAAGTGTTAGTTTTGCTGTGTAATAACCAGCCACAGTACATCAGTGGTTTACAATGATAAGCGTGGGACTCTTGCATAGGTCTATGCGTTGGTTAGGGTTCAGGTGGAATTCAGGTCTGCTCATCATGTCTTATTCCAGGACCCAGCTTGGAGGAACAGCGGTCAACTGAGACATGTTCTTCCCATGGCAGAAGTCAGAAGCTCCCAGAGGGGTGAGTGGAAACGAGTGATGCCTTATAAGGCCTAAGCTACGAACTGCTGCGTTGTCATTCACCCCACATTCCACTGACCAAAGCAAGTCATGGGTACAAGCCCAACGTCAGTGGAGTGGGGAGAGAATCTGAAAAATATTCTAATCTACCATAAGTAGATATTCCAGTTAACTACCAGAAGCTATGAAGTAGCAGTGATTACAAATTAACCAGTATTTGGTACAGATTTGGTGATACGAAACCATGCTTTCAAGTACTAAAATTCAATGAACTTATTTCTGTCAGGTTTCTTAAAGCCATTACTGATGGTAATGGGACATAAGAGCTCTAAAGAGCTTTTTCACAGCCACTCCTGTGCTAGCAGGGTAGGAGGAAAGCGCAGTAATGTTGTCCACCAGTGGCTCCATCTCTAGGGGGAGTTTCACCTGTCCCCTGCTCCTCCAGCAGATGCTTTTAGATTAGCAAATGACTTTCCTTCATGTAATAGACGCTTTTCACACTGCTGTTTTTTTTTAATGCATCTTGGGACAAGAGAGACTGTACATGAGCCCTGTAGAAGGGGAATCTCAGTTTCTTGTATCACTCTGGGTCCCTGGACATCAGCCCCATTGACCCTCTAAGCCACACGTTTTGGGGCTTGTCTCTTTGATGCAGATCTCAGGGGTTGGGGTGCTTGATGGGGCGACAACTCCTCTCTCTTTGGGGGGAAGCACCCGACTGGTGAGATTCCTCCCTATGAGTGTTGCCATGCCATGCTGGGAATGCAATTTTTGCCAAGACTGTGTCTCTGCCTTGTCTACCCATATCATTGTGGTCCTTGTTTCCTTTGTTGTGGAGAAGCAGGTCACCTAGTTTTCAGATCTTTTTCAGAGGGAAATGATCCATATGTAGCTGTAGGCTTGGTGTGTCCACGGGGGGTGGTGAGTTCAGGTTCTCCCTATGCCACCATCTTGGACCTTAGATGGCTATTGCTATCTTTGACCAGAAGCCCACTTTACTTTTCTATATGAAGCTTATTCTGCTTCAACCCGTAACATGTCTGGCCATAAATTTGTCCTCAGTCATTCAGGAAGCGTCTTTCTTTACGCTATAGTATCAGGCGGGAACCCTGGTTTTAAGTAATAACTAAAAGTGGGGACAGACAGCAGTCTGGGAGCACTTCATCTTTACTGTCACTCTGTTTGCTGCCCAGTGCAGTTGTCTTGTACTGGGCTCTGCCTTCTGTCTCTTCGGCCATGATGCTCTGGCCAGGCTTAGAGATACTTTTCCCAGGAATCCTCCCCAGACCACAGACTCAGCATCTCATGGCCATTCCTCTGTGTAAAGGATGCTACCTTTGCCACTTTGTCCTTCATCTCTTCCCCAGTTTCAGAGAAACTCAAACTCCCCTATGACCTCAACTCCATCACTTTGCCCTCAAGGGCTTACCCACTTTAATCTTCAGTGTGTATAATCTATGGAACTACTACTTATTCCCCAACCTGAGTGAGGGCTGGGGGTAGCAGTGCTGGGGAGTCAGTATTATAAGGCCAGTTGATTAGCTTAGAAATGCAGTACAGGTTCTTGTTTCTGGGATGGTGATGGGCAAAAAGATGTTAACGCTATGTATTTTTTCTTAATAATTCACACTGTTATACTCTGCTTGGAAGCCCTCTACATCCCTCTTTCCAAGGGCTTCTCTTCTCCCACTTCTTGCTCATTTCACTGGGTTTTTTTAATTTACTGCCTCGGGGAAGAGATAAAGTCACCTTTTCAACAGGTAAGTCGAGTCTCTACAGTAAGTGAAAGCCTTTTCTCATCTAGGGAACATTCTGTTATACAGTTGAATCTTATCAGCATGACCATATTTAATTGAGTGACTTCAATGTCCATGTTTGTGATTGTTTTTGAAATTTTAGAGCCCACGTTTATAATTGTTTTATAATTGCTTAAACATTTAGAGAAATTCAGTTTCTTCTTCTCTAAGGAAAAAAATTAGTTTAATTCTTCTGCATTATGAATGAATTCTCTTTTTCGGATGCAGTGACTGGGTACCACTGGCAAAACAGACTCCTAAATAACAATAGCTCAAATATCTTAGAAGATGTTAAGAAGCATTCAACATTTTAGCTTAAACCCAAGATTTATTAAATATTTGCCTCAAGTATAAGCCATTTCTCTCCCTCTGCCCCAGCTCCCCAATTAGTATTTCATAAAGAACATAATTTTTAGAGTTTTTGATTCACATCATTTTTCCCCTCACAAAGAGTGGTTTAGAACATGGGTTTTAGAGTGTGTCAGAGTTCGGGTCTAGGCTCTGTAAAATAACCCCAGTGTGATCTAGAGGAATTTCTTACCCTTGATTTTCCCTACCTGCGAAATAAGGCTAGTGTCACTTACCTCAGGGACTAGACAATCACAGGAAAACATCATTCGTAAAGCACTTTACCCAAATGAACACTAGACAGATTTGAATATTAACTAATGTTATTGTCACATAAAAGAAAAGATCGAACTTTTCTATAGATTCTTCTATGTACTGTAAGGACTGTAAAAAAGGATATGAAATTTTATGAAGCTCAGAAGTTTTTCTGGACTTCTCAGTTCTGACTATAAGATATGACATCTACCTTCATGAGAAAACTGGGTGCATGTTCTAAAGGTATTAGAGAAACTGGATATAAATTAGTTTTTTTGTTGTAAAGTTCTATTTCACATATGCCTGTGGCCACCAGTCAAAGGATTGTTATGCCACCTTCTGTTGTAAAAGGCAGAGTGAGGGACTGTCTGTAGTCAAACCCATATTGTTGCTGTCCCCTCCCTGGTCTCCTCTGCATCACATTTCCCAGAATCTCCTTCTTCATTTGTTCTAGACTTGAGTCTGCCAGTGTGAGACCCAAGGGTGAGGTCTGGAAGGAAGTTGAGAAGGAGAGGTCATTTCTCTCCAGAGGTATTTTCAGGCGAACCCGTGGGCAGATGACACAAGAATGGTTCACAGCTGCTGCTGGGTGAGCGCCTACTTATTGCCTGCTTTGGTACTCTCAGAGGTTGATGCAGTTGGAGGTGGCTTTTGGAAACTCATTTGCTTTAGTGCAGGCTGAGACCATCAGAAAGGCTTCTGGAAGAGCTCTGGAGAGCCACCCACATAGTGCTGCAGACTGAGATCTTCGGTGATAGCCTCCCTGACCATTTTTCCCCGGCCCTTCCAATAGTTGTGTAAGCCTCTATTTCCCTCTGTGAAAGCCCTTCCTGCTTAAAATACATAGAGCGGCTTCTGCTGTCCTGATCAAACCCTGACTGAAATTGGCAACATGGTATACTGAACACTAAACTGGGAGTGGAAAGATCTTGTATATTATGGTCATTCCATCTCAGCGCACGTTGACCTAAATCATTCTTTTTAAAGCAACTCTTGATTTTCCATTTTGTAGATGTATCCTAATTCACTTAACCAATCCCTGGTTGAAAGACACTTAGTTTCTCATTTCTAGTTTTCCTCTAACACCAATGAACATCCTTGTATTTGTACTTTGCACACTTGTGTGAGAATATCTATGGGATAAAGTCCTGGAAGCGAAATTGTTGTGTGCCAAAATAGTTGTAGCAGTTCCAAGAACAGTGTCTGATTTTTACTTTTGCCTTTTAGAAACCATACGTGTGATTGGGTGAATTAATTAAATAATCTGAGTTTCACTTTCTCTGTCAGAAACCCCTGACTTTTTCTAAGAAAGATGTTCTTTATACCCAAGGGAGTAATGAAAGTGAGAGCACAGATATTGAAATCCACTTTCTTTCTAGAGGACCAAATTAGACACATTATGAAAATATTTTTCGTATTTTATATTTAAAAAATATATATATCATTTGAGGGTAGTTGATTGGGCTTTCAGTAAAATAAGTCAGAAAGGATCCCATTACCATATGTTAGCTGGGAAACAAAGAGACCGCGAGGTGAGAACTTCTTGCTTCATGCCTCCTTCTCTCTGAAACGCCAGAACTCTGTGGGAGGATCGTGTTTGTATATTTGTGGCTGGATATATATTTGTGTGGGAAGCAAGAAATGCTTGAAACTTTATTACCAAGTTTAGAAGTTTTATGCTCTTCTTTACAACTAGTATCAACACATATAGCTTCCATAATAAAATCTGTCCTTTTTAAATTTTTTATGAAAAGGCTAACTAAAGATTTGCCTAACTAGATGGAAACATGTACCTTAATGCTAGGATCACATTTCTAGTTAGGGAGGTAAGTGTTCCTAGACCTTGGCTTATTTAGGATCTCAATTCTGAGGCTAAATTGCAAGTCGGATAGTGCCTAATCCATAATCAGTACTCAAGAAGTATTTGTTAAAAGGATGAATGAATGTATTAATTACAGAGGGTATGGTGACATTTATTTTCATTAAAAATGATTTGTGCCGCCTTGAAGAAAATATTCTTTGTCATTGCCTTTGTGAAAGAAAGACAGCCTCCCACGAGGCTGAAAACCTTATAGAATTTCTGGGTTGAACTTCTTTTTTCAAGAATACCAGAAGATACACTAGCTGTTTTTTGAATGAAAAGTTTCACTTTCATTTTCGAGCAGGATAAATTATCTTTGTCTTGGCCAAATAGGTGAAGGTAGAGCCTTGATCTGGTAGTGGAAGGTGGGATTGGATGGATTCCCCTTTGTCCACCTTTTCCTCATTCCTGGATCTGATGTGCAGATCACTTTGGGGAATGATTAGTTGGTACCGAGATGGGAAGTGATGAGAAAAATTAAAAGTAATGGCTACTTGATGGTAAGCCATGTGAAGACCTTACATGGTTCAAGCTGTGAGCTATTCCTAAAATGGAATTATGAATGGGATTTTAACATGTAAAGCCAGGATTGATGGGAAAGCAACACAGAAAAAAAAAGTGTGTGTTGTAACACAAACAAACAAACAGACATTGGTCTTGGAAGCCAGATAGATTTCACTTCACATTTTACAAGTTGGGTGACGTTAGGCAAATAGGTTTTCCCATCTTTACAACAAGGTGATCATGCCATTCTCAGAGGGATACTAAGAGACTGAAATGAGATATGCCAAACAGTTTGCAATGGATAAATCTTGACCTCTTCTCCCTTCATTATCATTAAATACTTTTGCATGTTCAAGGACCCAGTATGTACTGATCCCTCTTGCATTTGTATTTGTAGTTAGTAGATCAACAAAACATAGGTTCAATGAACTAACCCCTTAGGACTATACAGGTTGTATCTAATCTCCCCCTACAAATCTATTTTTTCTAATGGAGCTTAAGAAAATTTCTTTCAGTTTTAATGCTTCTCACCTGTAAAGTGAAGGTGTTGGCATAAGCGGACTTTCCAGCCTGCCTGTGGCTCTCCAAGAGGAAGTTTACAGCTGGTCTTGTTTAAGTGCTGGTACAAGACAGATTACAACTTCGGGTTATTTTTCTTCCTGGTCTTGAACCCTCTTTGAAGGACCCTTATTCTATGTCACCCACCCTCTTTTCTCTTGATAAAACATTTAGTCACTTTGTATCTTTGGACTATCTATGATCTCCAGAAGAAAAAGAGGAGCTGCGAAAACACCTTCCTAGAATTTACAGATAGTAATTTGCCGAATCATTGGGACAAGTCATGATTCATGCCAAAAAGGAGAAAAACTTGATTTCATTCAATTAAAAAAAGTATTGTTTTTCGTTTTTAACCTTGGTGTTGAAAGTGGAATAGAAAGATTGTGAAGTTGGTAAAATGGGGGACTTATTTTTGAGGCAAAATACACCATGGTCTCCTCAAAGTGGAGTAAAGAACTAAATTCTTACCCGTCCGATGTATAGATGTCACTGTTTGCAAAGGAAAAGTCTCTGGGCCCAAGAGAAGCACAAAGAGACTGGAATCCGCCCCCCGCCCCCAAGCATGGATCTCTTCTTCCTCCTCTGTTCTTAGGCAATAGCTAGCTCTAAGGGGCTTGCTACTCATGTTCTTTCCTTACCAACTTCCCTGAGGAAATGGTTCTGAGCAATGACTCATAGCTAAGGTGTTCCACTGAGGAAAGAGAAATCTTGGAGCCAAGCCCAGCAACTAAAGAGAGAATCTACTTCCCCCATCCCAACTTAGGTACAGTCCCTTAGCTATTAATCTGAGCTTCCGCTGTGGGTTGGAGGGACAGAGATAAAGGGCTGGAAAATTCACCAAGACTTGGTAGGGCTGAGGCTCATAATCTTTAACTTACTCCCCTGGGTACACCACACCATTAACCTGTTGGGGATGGGAGTGGATTTCACAGAGGGTGAGGCTGGTAGACAGGAGGGAAGGGATAGATTAGACAGCTGCAGACTGGAGCAGGTTAAAGAGAACATGGCAAGTTGGTGAAATTCATTCATTCGGTGCTTACTTTGAGCCAAGCACATGGATTATTTAATTTAATTCTCATAACAACCCTGTGAGGTGGGTTGCCACTCCCACTTTACAGACTAGGAAACCGAGGCGTAGAGGTTAAGTTACTTGCTTAGAATGATATAACTAGTAAATGAGTTGCTTACTTAGGATGACATAGCTAGTTAAGTGGTGGAGTCTGAGTGTGATCATCATTCCTGTACATCATCATCAGTGCAAGTGTTTCCTGCTCTTCCACTTTGAACACTCCCTCAGAGATACATGCATCTCCATCTCTATACCCCGAGCACTTCCCAGGATGCTGGGCAGGTGTCTGCGAATGTGTCTTCTGCTTCCTCCTTCCTATTTCTGCTTAACCTGATCATGTGGCCAAGCTCACCAGCCTCATTAGATTCCATCCTTGAGAGTCAATTTCCTGTTGCCCCTTCTATCAACCTACACTTCCTGGTTCCCGAATAACCAAATCCCCACCCAGATCAACCCTTATTATTGTCTTCTCAGTGAACTATCAGGATGCAGTGCACTACTAAGAAAAACCATTAGCCAGTATTTTACATTTGTGTTTTGTCTTTGGTGTGTACAGTATCTTTAGGGTGACTTCCGAAGGTCACTCACTATTACTCAGCACTTTAAAAATCCATCTCCTGTTGATTCTGTTTTTATCATATGCTTTATGACAGCTTTTCTAAATCTCCTAGAACCCTATATTTACATTAATTCCCATTTCTACTTTCTCCTGAGATGTTATGCCTTCAATTGGTTACTGAAATCTACTCTTGAAGGTCACCAGTGACCTTCTAATCATCAAGTCTTATGTCATTGTTTCATGTCTGACCTCAGTGATGGCCTGGCTGGCCGTCCCTCCTTTCTGAGGGTTCTTCTTTTCTATATATTCTGTGCCTTGACACCTCCCCTATGTGGAT
>NW_020185339.1:16153706-16246034 GCF_003031525.2 Neophocaena asiaeorientalis asiaeorientalis
ATATATATATATATATATATAAAATCACTGTGCCCTTTTTCTTTGGTCCCAGTATTGCATTTCCAACTACATGCTAGGAATCTTCACCTGGATTCAGCACAAATTCTTGAACTTAATATGTGAAAAACTAAATCATTTTCCCATGGAAACTGGGTCCTTCTCCTGATTTCTTTATTTCTGTTTTTTTTTTTAATCTAATTTCCAACCTAGAGATCTCCTTTCATATCCCCATAGCAAACTTGTTAAAGTTCTGTGAAATCAATTTTCTCCATTTCCTTTGATCCTCCCCTCCCCCACCTCTTGAGCACCATACTCCATTCCCTGGTTAGATTTGTAATTACCTTGACCTAGACGCCAGCCTTCAGCGCTGGAATCCACCTAACACAGCCCTATCATGTCAACATCTTAAAGCGTAAGTCTCATCTTAATATTTCCCCAGTTGGAAATGAAGGTAAATTCCTCAATAGCCCGTTGTTATTTACTGAGCTGATTAATTTCTTAGGGTCTTCCAAAATGTATTTCCAACTAGCCTTTCCTTTTGTCTCCTGCTTCTCCCCTCACTTATATCCTATTTCAAGAAACATCTTTACTTAGTTCCGAGAAACTAACCCATGTTTTCCCATTTCTAGGCCTTTGCTTTTAAGGTTCCTTCCCTGTTAAAATGTCTCCCCTGACACTTTGGCCTATTAAAAGCACATCTTTTTGTCAAGGGCCACCTCAAAGACCTCTTTCTGAGAATCTTTCCTGATCCTTCCAATGTGATTTTTTTCCCTTCTTTTCTTTCTCTATTTAAAAAATAATTCATGCCATACAGTGGGAGTTCACCCTTGATGGTAGGTTTCTCTTATTCATCTTTGTATACTCAGCACACATGTCATAGTCTCTTAATAAATAGCTTTTGTGAAGAACTTGGTTGGATGTACTTTGCTTACCACTACTGCAGATATGGAGAAATATAATGCATGGTCCTGCTCTGATAAATCTTAGAGACATATTGATGAAAAAAGATATTTAGAATTAATGAGATCTCCATTGAAAGCCTACGATAAGGCCAAATCAGTGCTACAGATTGTAAGTACTGAGTGAGTTTGGTGTTAGATGAGTTTTTGGTAGAATGAATTTTGTCTGGTGATAGACCTGAACTTAGTGAACGGGTGAGAGCTGAATTGATGCCCAGAGATAGTGGGAAAAGATATTCTAGGCTGGGGCTGGGAGGAAGAGCTTTTCTCTGACTCTCTGTGATTTCTACCCACTGGTCCTGGTTCTGTTCTATGGGGCAACAAAGTATGTTTGCTCTTCAAACGTCAGTTCTTCCTTCCTCCCTCCTTCCCTTCCACCCTTCCTCCCTCTCTCTTTCCCTCCTCCCCTTCCTTCCTTCGTTTCTTTTTTGGTTAAACATTCCCTATTCCTTTGGGCATGTCACAATATCATTTGTAGATCCTTCATCATTCTGGTGGCCTCTGAAGACATGCTGCTCTTAGATAAGGTACCTCTCTTACATGCATCTCCAGAGTTGAGTACACTGGCCCAGATATGATATTTTTAGGTTGGAGGGCAGTGGGACTGTCCCTCTCCTGTCCTGAATTTGTACTTCCATTAAAGCCGTCCAATAGCACATTGACCGCTCGCTCTTCCGGACAAATGAACATGTGGACACTCCTGCCCCTTTGTATACTAGGAGCACTTTTAAATTGAGGTTCTCCACATGCTTTTATGAGCACTAATTAATTAAGCATCACTGCACCTTGGTGAGGGCCTGGGAATCACTTCTTCCCACAGGGAATTACAGACTGCGCCTCCACGGAATGCTCACCGCCGTGCCCAGCAACGCTGTGAGGTGGAGGGTTGAGACTATCATATTCAGTTGAAACTGCAGGGGGAATTTTAGGGAGGCAGAATGTAATTACTTTAGTTGGCCTGGAGCCAGGATTCCGGAGTTAACACAACTGCTCTTAGAAAGTCTGCCATAAGATCTCTGGTGACCACAAATGGTTAGGTCTGTGGTTTTAGGTTTCATCCGAAAGGTAAACAGCTCAGTGTAGCACAGTGCCCTGAACACCACGCGGGACATCGCTTCACACAGCCCTGCAGAGGAGAGGCCACCTACTGAATGAGAAACACCATTTCCTCAAGTACCTACTTGTTCCTGGGAGGTCTCTCATCCTTGCACCAAAGCAGCCCAGCCCTTACTTAGCTAGTGAGAACTGACAGGCTCCCAGCACAGAGTGGTATGGCTGCCAGACTAAATTATGTGCTTGTCATTTTTCCCTGTGTTGTCCAAGATTCCAGCAACAAAACAGTAGGGAACTCCCCGTACACATTTTTGCTCAAAATACATTCGTTTCTCCTCTCAGTAAAGTTCCTGGATCCCACAGTCCAAGTTAAACACAACTGGAATTTCCCTATAAGTCAAAAACAATATTAATTCTGAGCCCACATATTTTTCTTCTCGTAGGGAATGTACACAGTTAAACACAGCACATGTTGCAGACAATCTGCAAATGGTAAAAAGCTCTGGAGGAAAGAAACAAAAAGGAAGAAGAGCAAGGGGACATATTTTTCAACAAGAGAGCGGAGGAGATTTGGTGGGGTGTCTGACCCAGCAATGAGAATTTCCCTCTGTGGTCTGTTGAAAGAAGAGCAGAGGCTGGCATCATGCCGTGGGTGGACGGTTGGAGGTTTCTATACCACACTAATCTTCAATGAGGATGACTTCTTGGTGGGAAGCAAAGAGATTCGGGTACAATATTAGCATGGTACACAGCTGAATTCATGTGTCCCTGACTTCGGCTGTATAGGAGACATTAAAGTACCTGTTTATCTGAAGGCTCAGGATTACCATAGTCATCTTTTTCAAATTAAAATGGCAATGTAAAGTTTTGTGAATGTTAGTTCTTCTAATTGACAGTGGCTTGTATAATTAAAACAAAGTCACTAATATTTTCTCTTGTTTTCTTTTTTATCACTGAAAGTTCATTTTTCACTAACCCAGACAAGGTCTTCATTTTTATGAAGACCCATGCTGACCCCTAAAAAATCTGATTTTTTTTTTTTTTTTTAGTTAATGTTTGTGCCCATCTGGTTTGAATTTAGCATTCTTATGAGTCATTTCACTGTGATAGGAACACTCCACTATAGAAAACTTCTGTTAATATTTTAACATTTTAAATCAAACACCACATAGAGCATTACCTAAGCCTCCTTGCAATTATAGGAAACTGTGCCTTCTATTTGTTCATGGTTCCTGCCTTCACGTTTATTTTCTTTAAATTGAACATAGTACATGGTAAATAAGTGCATACCCCGTATGTGTGTTCAAATACTTTACCATTTTGGCCCAACGTATCCTTTTGCAGTTTAAGAGCCTTTTGGAGGCGACATTTGCCTGAGCAAGGATGAATAATTCTATAGGAAGTCGGATGGTCTTTACTTCTCAGGGCTGACACTTAACCCATTTAAAAGAGCTCAATTTATTTTCCGATCAACATCGACATTGACTTTATAACTTACATTTTTACTATCCAAATTTCCTGATTTTGAAGCTTGAACTCATTTTCCTTTTACTGCTGGGCAACATTTCTCAAGGTAGTCTTTAAGGTGAAACGAAAGAGGAAAAAAATGCCAGGAATCTCTTTAAGAAAATACAGCAGTGTCTCCTCCACCTTCTTAAGCAAATGGATGGTTCCCAGGGAGGCTAGATTTGGTTGTGTACTTAGTCAGTAAATCGAATCTGCACATGGGGTGGACATAATTTAACTTAAAAAAATAAAAAGGAGGATTTTGAAGTATTATTTGTATATTAAAAGTAAAGCAAGCATGCTTTAACAAGCCAAGCCATTTTGTCTTTTATTTGTTATATTTTAAATATTTCATCTTAATTTTGGAAGGGAAAAAAAATAGCAGTGGTTTAAATCAAGTGCTTCAGGAAGGAGCAGGCCATTTTTAAGGTAGGTATGAGTTCCACACTTCAGCGAAGATACAAATGAACTCCTGCTCTGAATAAATAATAAGGCTGCATTGCCCTGTACCCCCATTCAAGTTTCTTGAGCTTATTTCCTAATCTGAAGGAATAAAGCTTAACAAAACAAAGTGCCTTACCTGGGCTCTGAGCACAAGTTTCTTAAGATAACTTTATTCTAATTCTCATTACATTTTAGTTCACTGATGGCGCTTGGAGAAGTTTAAATCAAAAGAGGAAAAAATAACAACCGTTGACTCACAGAGGTGGGACCCAGTTTCTTAGTCTTTGTTCAGGCAAAACATGTGTTGGAGGCTATGAAAGCTTTGCAAGATCCAAATCTGGGGATTTTCGCAGCCACATGCCATACTGCAGATCCCAGGACCTGGGCATGACGAATATGGTTGTACTTTCCGTTAGCCATATTGTTGTGACTGAATAAAAAATGTCGTCTTTTTTCACACAATTTAATTAGAAGTACCAGATGTGGTGTTGTATGACTGATGTCAAAATACGACACTTTTATGTAAACACTTTAACTTAATCAATCAAGTAAATAGCTTTCACTATTTTAAAGCATTTCAAATCTGCTTGGTACAAATACATTATTTTTGTGTTATGCTAAATAGATCATGGCCAGCTGCAGCATTATTAAGAGATTAGGGGAATAAAGTTAGATTTTACTATATTATTTTTCAAGGGCCGGCCTTTACAATTTCCTCCTCTGGGAAAGACAAAAAGAAGACAGGCTTAGAAAATCCTTTAATTTTGTGGTGCCGAAGAAAGTTCTCCTAGGGAAAAAAAAAGTTCTTTTCCACCCCCATCAAATATCGTTTATTAAATGTATATTTGCAATCCCCGATGCTTCCAGGGAAAATTGTTTTTCTCTGGTTCCCTGTACAGTAAACAGCCCATTGCTGAGGCAGTGGATCTTCACTAGCATATTAAGTGTCCTGGAAGTTTGATACTCCCAGGAGTACAGCCTGAGAACTGAGCATTCAAAAGCCAAGCCATTAAGTTTCCAAGCACCTTACCTTATCCTGCTTAGTTTGAATCCTTTGTTACGTTCAAATTGCCCTGTATCGCTAGGGTCACTTTAACTTCGTCAGTAGAAGTGGTGGTGCTGCCTAGAGATGTCCCTCTTTGAAGAGCAGAAGCTTAGGGGAGACAGGAAACTAAGTGACGCAAGAAACTCAAGGTCTCAACTGTGAAATGAACTATGGTTACATGCTCTGAGAGTCGTATGAATCTTTGTGGAATGTTCACAGGGAGGGTGGCTGAAATGGCACTCAGTGGGAAATACTTCATTTGAAGAAGAGGCAAAGAAGGAACAGATTTAAGGCTTCTTCAGGGCCATCGTGGCTCAGCAGGATGGCTAAATGTGTGTTTCTAATAAACCTGTTTCTCACTTGGCCCTGCTTCCCCTAGTCCCCTTCTTTCCTCCCCCGCGCGGGACGTTTGTGACAGAAAGAAGGATCGTTTTGGAGAGTGGTTAGGAGAAGCGCTGGGTAAATGTAGCTGATGCGCGTCCAGCTAATGTTCTAGAATGGTCTGCAGCCCCTAACCTTGGTAGACCTTTGGGACAGTTCTCCCACATTGCACCATCCACACTGCAGCTGACAAAAGCTCGGTGCTCTCTGAAGTTGGGCAACCTAGGAGCTTGGCTTTATCTCCTGTGGAAACGGAGGGGAGGACAAAATGAAAATGAGACCATTTTCTGATGGCTCTGCCTTTTCCTGCTTTAAGAACTATGGACAGAGAGAACATCTTCTGGAGAAAATTCGATCTATAGCTTATATCTCTTTTTCCTTTCAGGTAACATTTATTTATTTCGCCCAAGTCAAAACTGTTTTGTTTGGTTAGAACAATGAGATTGCTTTAAAACTCAAAACAGAACTAAGGCTAAGCTCAAACAGTGCATAGTTTGTTCAGAATTCCCCTTTAAAAGCCAGTCATAAATGATGAGTGATTCTGTGTAGGGAGGGAGGCAAGATGAAATCCCCACCCAGCCTCTTGAAAAAGAATTGAGATTATTGGAAAGCCCACTCGTGCTGGGTGGCACTTACCCCATTTCCATGCCGGATTGGGAGTGTTTTAGTCAGAGAGGTCCCTACGGATTCAAAATTAGGAGAGTGCTGAGTAACCTGTGATGGAGCTTTCTATTACTTTTTATGTAAAAATTTAGCCATTTTTAGCTCTATGCTCTGCTACCCATACCTTGAGAGGACTCGGGCATCTGAAGACTGATCAGACTTTCCCTTGGGTCCCAGGATAAAGGAGGCTCTCCTGTTCCCGCCTGCATCTCCCTCCATCTTCTCCCTCCCACCCATGTTTCCTGTACTTTATCAAGGGCTACTAACTTTACTGATCCTACTTAGGTTGCAGGCATTACCTGGAGAAAACAATAAGTGAGGAAACCGAATGAACTTGCAAAGAAGAGGTGTGGGCTTTGTCCTCCAAATGGATTGGTTTTCTGGACCACACACCGTGAATGCAATCAGTCGGTGGGTCTGCTTTTCATGGCACTTAAGCTGGGGGACTGGGTTGTTGTGTGCTTTGAAAAGCTACAGGAGTCTTGTTGGCATTCAGATAGTTTTGCTCTGTGAATCCCAAAGTGCAAAAAGTCCTTGAAGGGATTTATTTTCCCCTTTCTCCTTTTTTCCTCTTTTTATTCTTATTCTTTTTTTTCTTTTTTTTTTTTTTTCTTTCTTTCTAAGGCATCTCTGTTTGCTTTGGCAGTTGTATAAGTCTAAGTGAAAGGTGGGTGGAGGCATTCAGGGAAGGAAGCGTGTGGAGGGAGAAAATGGGAATGCGGTGAGGCCGGCTGCCACCCTGTTTTGTTTTGCTGGAAGACCTGAATAAGCATCAGATGAATGTTTTGGAAGAGGCTGTTCCGTAGGACCCTCTCTCTCTCCCTCTCTTCTCATTCTCTGTGGTGGGAGATGAGGCAGGCAGGGCCTGAGAGAGGCAATAGGATCTTCCTGGTAGACTCACCAAGACTGCAGAGGTTGCTCCCAGACCAAACAGTTCCAAAGCATTGCCAGCACCATGGCCAATGGTGGGATTGTTTGACTACTTTCCTTGGTCTGTCTTGCAGTATCCCGTTTTCTAGTGCTCAGCTTACGTGGTGGTTTCTAGAAAGATACTCCTCTATTGCCAAGCCATGACGTGTTAATTATTTAATAATGAAAACAAATACCCGTACTGCATCCAGCTCTTTCCTGCCTCGTGGCGTTTAGGCATGCTGTCACGCGCTGTTCCCTCTGCTTGGAACTTTTTCACCTATTATCTCCCCAATCCCCTTCCCCGGGGAAATTTCCATTCATCTTCCGTATTTTCTATTCAAGTCTCAGCTTAAATATCCTCTCAGTGAAGTCTTCCTTGATTCCTCTAGGCTGGGCAAGTACCACCTTGACACCCCTCTTGTGTGATGTCTCTCTCCTTGAGAGCATGCATGCATCTTGATTGTAATTTGTTAACTGTTTGGGCAATTACTTGTTTATCGCTAGGATTCCCTGCTGGACTGCAAGATCCTGAGCGCGGGACTGTGTCTGGTTCACCACCATATCCCCAGAGCCTGACGTAGATGCTTTGTGAAAATTTGTAGAATGAGTGAAGAACCAGTGAGTGCTTGGATGACCACTAGATGGGTGCTGCTGGAGTGGGAGGTGATTGCTACCATGTATTGGAGACCGATAAGCTGTTAGCTCCAAACGAAACAGCAATAATGCTCGTGGTTATGCAGAACAGTTAAAAGCCAACTTAAGTATAATCATGGGACATTCAATTAAAAATAAAAGATAACCAGGAGGAGAGTGTGTAATGATCACTGTATTTTTGCAATAATGCGTCTTCCCAATCCTGTTAAGCAATCCTAGGAATTTTCAGAGTTCCTCATCCTTTTTTTTTCGGTGTCCTTTCCCTTCAGTTCGAATAATACATGCATACTTAGTGAATTTGCATGTTAGGAAACTAGATGCCTACCTTGAAATGCATTCACTTCACTTATTCATTTAAATACATGTTGAGTATTCATAACATAAGTCACAATTGCTAATGGGTGACACTGGGTAAAACAATTAACCTCTGTGTGCCTCAGTTTCCTTAAATGTAAAATAGGGTTCTAAGGATTGAATGGAGTAATACTTGGAGTGAAGTTTTTAGCACAGTGCTTGGCATACAGTAAGCCTTCAGCCATGTTAGTGATTACCTTTCTTTCGATGTGTCAGGAGCCATGTCAAACTCTGGCCATCCAAAGATTAAAAAGAGGTGGTCGGGCTTCCCTGGTGGCGCAGTGGTTGAGAGTCCGCCTGCCGATGCAGGGGACACGGGTTCGCACCCCGGTCCGGGAAGATCCCACATGCCGCGGAGTGGCTGGGCCCGTGAGCCATGGCCGCTGAGCCTGCACGTCCGGAGCCTGTGCTCCGCAACGGGAGAGGCCACAGCAGTGAGAGGCCCGCGTACCGCAAAAAAAAAAAAAGAGGTGGTCCTCGCTCTCTTGAGTTCATGGCTTGTGAGTGATTGGCACTGTGATGCTCAAGAGTGCCTTTCCTTATCTACAACCTGCCAAGTTCATAAAATGAGCACCAGTGGGAGTTTCTCATTGCACTCACTCTGCGTGATGGCTCCCAGCTTTTCCAATATTTTGGCAGGAGCTGCCGTTATGTTCAGCGTGCCTCATCCCCAGAAGAATTGGTTTTTCTTCTTCTGTGGGCAAGAGCCACCTGAAGTCCTCCTCTCTATACCCCAGGGCATTTGAGTGGCAGGGCGGATGTTGGCCATCTGCTGTTGCGCTCAGATTATGTGGAGCTTGGGTGCTGCTGGACACATACATGGTGGAAGGTTTAGCGAAAATTGTTCACAATCTGTGAAGCATGTGAATTATATTCCTGTGACATTTAAAAAATTCTTGGCAGAGGGAGAAGTGTTGAGTGAAAGGTAATAATCCACTGTTACCTTCCCCTTCATTTGGCTGCTGTAAGAGCTGTTGGAAAGGCCTTTGAGAAATCGGTTGAATTGGATTCGTCATTGTGCTTCCCGTTCATTAGATAACCTCCTCATTCTTCTGTACCATTTTCCACTGACTGCGTGCGATTAAAAAATACTTTTTCCACAGGCATGCAATTGATGTTTGCTCCCCAAGAGATTCACTTCTTAACATAGTGGGTTCTAAGTGAAATTGAGAACAAGTTTTGGCCATTACTTTTATAGGTGAAAATGTCTCACAAGTGACTGCTGTTTCATTAAAAACGTAATCTCAGCCTTGTGGGAGGTTCGTTTTTGTTTGTGGCAAAGTTTGGGTGATAGTATAGAAGTCTCCCCTCATATTTCCTAGAGACTTTCACCCAGATGTAAGAGAAAACTCCCCAACTGCATAACTCAGAACCAAGAAAGCATCTGCATATAATTTCTAATTTTTCAAAAACAGTGTTCACAATACTGTTTGGCAATTCTCCTTTCTTCCTTCTTGACTTCTCTTTTATTTATATTTTCACACTGACTGTATTGGTAAATACAGTTAATACTTCTAATTTATTATGTTCTAGGCATTGCTCTAAGAACTTTACATGGAATAGCTTTATTGACACCTTACAACAGCTTTGTGATAGAGTAGTAGTATTATTGTCCTTATCTACAGACAAGGAATCAGAGGCAGAAAGAACTAAAATAAGTAGGTCACCCGAGGTCACGAGAGAGTGGACAGGGGAGCCGGGATCTGAACCCAAGCAGTCTGGCTCCAGAGCCCTTAACTGCTATGTTCCACTGCCATTCAGGTCCTAGTCTGTGCAAAGTGAACCACAGAGAGGACCTGCATAGCTCAAAGGACTGTAGTTATTGGAGATCCTTGCAAGGCAACCAGTGGCCTTTGGGTCTCGGTGTTGGAGAGCAGTCTGCCCACTTGCCCTTCACTAGAGGACATTGATTGCTTTGCTGCTTAAAGTAATAACCTTTGGAGATCAATTCAATCTTTATGAAAAACAAGTTGTTCCCGGGATAAAATAATAAGAAACCTTTCTTTTCGGTGATGGTTCCATTGAAGAAAATCATCCTTAGTTATAGTTAAAACATATAATCTCTTTTTTGGCTTTCAAATATGGACCTTGTAAACGAAACCAGACAGATGTGTGCATCTTTCTCCTTTCTCTGATTGGTATTATTTTAAAGTATTAGATGTCTTAAGTTTTGTTTTCAATATTAAATATTGCTTCTAAGAGGAAACATAAGAATAAAAATGATTTATATGGTGAGTCCACTCAGGCTGAGGCTAGAATTAGCCAATTCTAATTGTCTTTTCATGTCTTTTCATGTCTGTTTGTCTTCTCACATTTGTTTGTTTGAATGAATTCCATTTCTTATACTCCTGTTTGGTCCAGTAGGATGATGGTTTAGACATAGACCGACTTTACTGACTGCAACATCTGTTTTCAGAAATCTCAGCACTTCTCACCTTTAGTTGGAAGCTGCTAAGTTCTACCCCAAGAACGAGGTACACTTTGAAAAGTTAGGGTGAAGAGTTTACCAGGCCCTTTTAAACGTTCATATCTTTTATGCCTTCCTGAACAGAGCTCTGGGGATAGAGCAATGTGGTCTCGGCTATTAAAGATAGTGGGCCAGGAACACCTGGTCACAATAAATATAGGCTCCTTCTTTCAGCCTCCTCTGTGGTCTTAAAATGAATCTACAAATCTTAAAATCTGTCATTTCCAGGATTATGATAATCCCAGGTAATGAGACATTTTCACAAGTCTCACATTGTAAATCTGATGCTTGCTTATTTAAAAGGCCATATCAAAAGGAGACTGAGTTTTGTTAATTGTGCAGTTTCCTGGATTTAATTCATACGCACACCAGATAGACTGAAAAATTAAGAATATTTACAAGATATCTAATTATAAAATCATTAAAGCAAATGAATTCATTGAACGTTATTTTAAGAAATTGTCCACCACACTGGAAGCAGTTAAGCAAATTCCTGCAGTGTAGAAATAAATTTGGGCAAGCCCAAATATCTATGGGCTTCAGCAAGTCTAAAATCTTCTTTCCAAATAACATTTATTGGGATGTTTCTAATTACAAAAGTTGTTCATGCTTATTTTAGAAAACTTGAGGGGAATAAAGAAGAAAACAGAACCATCTTCGATCTTACTCATGCCTGAAATCTTGACATCCAAGAAGAAACCAATTGTGTGTTCTGTTGAGGGTCCTTTTTCAAAGCGACTATATTTTGAACTGAATATGCACTTGAATTCAAAATACGAATGAGAATATCTGATGGTAGAACCAATAACAATGGCTCTACACCCTATTTTCTAATGGTTGGGCAGCTCAGCTTAAGATACATTTTCCTTATTCTTTTTCTAAATTACTTTTTCCAATTGTGAAAGTAACACCTTAATTATGGAAAATTTGGAGAACATTAAAAAAAAAAAATCACTCTTAATGATCCCTACTTCTCCTGAAGACAAGCACTGATGTTGGTATATATTCCTCTAGCCCCAAATCTTTTTTTCTCACATTAGCAGGTGCTTTCTTAGAAATGGATTGGCTCAGTAAGGCAGGCAAATTTAACAATGTTAGACAACCTGGGCCAGGGTTGTGTAGACTAGAACGGTGTAAGGGGAGAGTTTCCAACCACTGTGCTCTCTGGGCAGAAATTTGTGTGTGGGGTGCCTGGGAAGGGAAACAAAAATGATCTGATCCATAAAAGTGAATTCAAATGTATTGGAGGTCAAATGACCTGTCTGTCTGTAGCTCACATTTGCTCCAGGGCTTCTTTCCCTTTTATTTATTTATTTATTTTTGGGGGTACGCGGGCCTTTCACTGTTGTGGCCTCTCCCGTTGCGGAGCACAGGCTCCAGACGCGCAGGCTCAGCGGCCATGGCTTACGGGCCCAGCTGCTCCGCGGCACGTGGGATCTTCCCGGACCGGGACTCCAGGGCTTCTTTGGTGGAGAGAAGTGGTACCTTCACCTTATTCCAACTCATCCTCCACCACAATGTGATTTTCATTCCCCTATGGCCTTGTGAAAATAACCAGCCCCGCCTAATAGAATTGGGCACATGGTAGGTCCTATATAAATGCTTATTGAGTGCAACTAAAGAAAACCAAATTTATAATCTGGACTGCAATGTCACTTAAGAATATCAAATTGTTTTCATGAAAGAACGATAATTGAACTTAGTTAAGGGATATATCTTTTAAGTGAATGTGGATATGACTTAATATGCACTGGATGAGGTGACGATGATGACTATGACAGTGGAAAAGGAGGAAAACGTGAAGGCCAGGAAGAATTATTCATTTAATAAAGCATTATGCTTATCTCAATGAATATATATATATATACATATGTATATATACACACACACACACGTGTCTCTAAGTGTATATGTACAAATGAAATTTTTTACAAAAATGTCTTGGCTGTGGTGCCGGTAGGCTTATTTTTAGAAAAAAGAAGAGGAATTGAAAGTGCCATAAAACAGAGAATGTCAGATGCCAAGAAATATGTTCAAGAAATAAAAAACCATAATGAGAAAAATGCTACGTTTATACATTAGCAGGAATCTTATTTGTGCTTCCATGAATTTTAAAGTTGCATTGATTT
Organism: Neophocaena asiaeorientalis asiaeorientalis; assembly: GCF_003031525.2. Classification (NCBI taxonomy): domain Eukaryota; kingdom Metazoa; phylum Chordata; class Mammalia; order Artiodactyla; family Phocoenidae; genus Neophocaena; species Neophocaena asiaeorientalis. Next base: position 16,166,274 of record NW_020185339.1, read on the forward strand.
GACTCAACAAATTTCATTAGCATCCCATTTCACTTAGAATTTAATGATATGCAAATGATCTATCTGAAATGAAGGCCGGAAACACACATACTTGGAGATTTTTTTTTTATTCCTTGGAAAATTCCTTTAATGTTTAGAAAGTGTCAACTGTGGATACTGTCTACTCAGCATAGAAAATAGAATCAGTGAATGTTCCCTCTGCTTCAACAGATGCTCTTTATAATCTCTGAGATCCTAAGACTCAGAGGGTCTGTGTTTCTGAAAGGTTGGCCCAAAGACCACCTATGTCAGAATCACCTGGGCACTGATTAACATACAGATTCCTGGGCCTCACCCCAGATCTACTGAAAGAGAATATATTTAGGTATGGCGCCCCAGAAATCCAGGTGACGTTTATGCATACCAGAGTTTGAAAACCCGGTGTAGGGTAAATATTAGGAGGTATTTGTTTAAAGATTTAGGCAAGTCCAGACGGGAAGCGATGGAATGGAATACACTGGTTCTTCTACCAGTAGGGGTCACTCACTCTTTAGTCTTGAATTTGGTTCCAACAGGCTAAGAGATAACAAAATCCACATGCTGAGAGTGAACTGATATTCAACAGAGGAGAAAATCAGGAGGTTTCTTCTCCAATGGATTAATCAGTTTTTCAGGCATTGAAATAACGATAATAATGATAAATGCCATCTTTTGATTACTTCTTTGCATTCAGCACTTTCCACATGCAACTGTAAGGGATCTCATTTGATCCTCTCAATAATTCAGTGACATAGGCACATCTTTATTTTATTGATGGGGCCCCTGAGGCTCAGAGAGATTAAATAACTTGGACTGGGTCTTCCTTCTAGTAAATTGAGGAGATGGTATCTCTGCTTTCAGAAACTGGGACCTTAGCCCCCAAATCACAGTGCTTTCACAACTTTTCTAAATCTCAGTTTTGAGGGCACCTCACAGGGAAAGAGCTTTAATTGAAGTGTCTTCCCCCCCTCTTCCATACTTACCTTGGATCCAGCTTGAGCAGTTGGTGTCACACCTACCATGGTGGGACCCAGAAGCCCTGTTAAAACCACAAGCAGAGAGAATTCAGCTCTGGCTATTGTCATTCCCTATTGCTTTCCAGCTCCAGGGATTCACTATTCTTTCAAATCATGATGTAGAGAAAGATCTAAGTGCCCATTGTGGGTGAAGATACATTGCTAAGTTTAAAAAAAATCTGTAAGGCTGCTGAGAATGTTCTGTTTCTTGATCCGAGTGCTTGCTACATGGATAAATCCAGTTTGTGAAAATTCAGCAAACTGTACACTCATGAAATATGCACTTTTCTTATGTCTATTACATATAGTTAAAAAAAAATAAAGCTGTAGTCTTATACTGAGTTAAAAAAATAAAGCTGGGGGCTTCCCTGGTGGCGCAGTGGTTGAGAGTCTGCCTGCCAATGCAGGGGTTCGTGCCCCGGTCTGGGAGGATCCCACATGCCGCGGAGCGGCTAGGCCCGTGAGCCATGGCCGCTGAGCCTGTGCATCTGGAGCCTGTGCTCCGCAACGGGAGAGGCCACAACAGAGAGGCCCGCGTACCACAAAAAAAATAAAGCTGTAGTCTTGTAACTTAGCTGCTGAAACTTGTCTCCTCTCTGCCATCTTCCTCTCGTTCCCACTCCCCCTTTCATTTCCAAATCAACAAACAGTTCTCTAGTGAGAAAACGGTAAGGTAATTATTCCAACAACTGCATATAGAATTGTTTGTTAGACCAAAGACTCAGAGTAGGAGTTCACCCCGGTGAGGGAAATGGTCTGTTTCCTTGTTGAATCCTTTTCATGTCTTGGTTTCAATAATCTTAAATGTTTAGCATATTTTTCTATTATGTTAACACATTGTGTACTGACTAGGCAGACTCAAAGCATCTTGAATGTGCTTTAAAATTTTTGCTGAAGTAACCTCACAAGACTCCCACATTCTTTAGTTCTGCCTGTATTGAGAATCAGCAGTTACTTTTAAGTTTTAATAAGTTTCACATGTTTTGTACTGAAACTGTGTTTGGTTAATTCCAGCCTTTAATTAGTAGCCTCTGGATTGGTGTATACCAGACACGGGGATGTTATTAGTGTGAACTGAAAGCTATGTGTGTTACTCCATAACAGATCAAAACAAACCTTGTATGCTCTGACAGCATTAAACCCCACTGAGACCTGACCAGGATATGGTTTTCAGTTGTAAAAGAAAATTGTAATTCACAAGTCCTCGCCAGATGTCGTACCCCAATACCTCAACTTCATTACATCTACCCAGAGTAGGTGGTCATATGAGGTTCAGCCAGAGGGACTTAGTTTGGTATTTTAATCATGTAAAAATTAGATTTATTCAAAATATTTAAAGTGGGCATATTGGTGCATCTTGGGATTTTTTGAGCTTTTTAATTTTTAAAAAACATTTAGAAAGTACATTCTTAGGGATGTAAATCATACTTTTTAATTTAGGAGGGAGTTTTGAAATCCTCATGTATAACAGAAGTTCTATCTTTTGACAATGTTAAATAAAGAAGAAAATTTTCATCTGCAAAATGTAAAAAGAGGCTAAGGTAAAATAATGGGAAATAACTCTTTTAAGGAGTAAACAAATGAATTCTAAAATTTTCTTATCTCAAACCCAGGCTACACTGTGATGTCACCACGTGAAAAATTACAAAACAAACAAACAAACAAAAAAATAACTTTACTAGGTTGACGGAGAGAAAAAGAGCCAATCAGTATTTTTAAAAACGAGTTTGATTGGCAGTGACCTCTGAAGTGTTGAAAGGTATTTGATAAAGTTCAAATACTGATGCACGTGGTGAACTCCCGGACTTCTAGGCAATTTGCACACTCTTCCCTGATCAGTGTATTATATGACTTTAGCAAAATACACATTTTGTAACTTACATTTTTCATATCCTTTTTTAAACTGTTAGATTTGTGAATGTTTTCTTTGGTTAGACAGTTGGTCTTATTCTAATACTTATTTCAATATAACATCAATATAAGCTCACAGTAATATATAATGCAGATGGTAGAGCATAGTAGTGGCTTTCATCTTACAGGCAAATCATATTTTATCTGGCTATAATTATAAAAAGTTATTCTTGAGGGAATGTTGTAGTAAGACTTTTTTTTCAATGAGAGTTTACTGTAGTAAAGGTCACTGTTAAATTCCAATGATTTAAAATGTAAATTATTGTATTATTTTTTTTCCCTATAAAGGGGTAGCTACAGAAAGCAACCCCAAGGTATTCTAGTTATATACATAATTTGACACTAGGTTCCCTATTGACTAATTTGAAAGATACCATTATGTTTCTTTGCTTTTAGAAGCCCCTGATCGCCCATCATTGACGAAAGAGCAACATTTTAAAATGTGGTAGAAGGAAGTTCTTTTAAAGAAACTCCCCTCTCTCTTTTTACACATCTTGAACTTGTGAGGAACCAAATAATCACATTTTTGAGAAAGAGTGTTTTCTTTCATCAACACCAGGAGCAAAAGATTTTCTTTCTTTCTTCCTTTCTTTCCTTCTTTCTTTCTTTTTTTTTTTTTAAGCTGGCTTTTAGGATCTCCAGTGCTAATTTGTGTGTGTGAACTAAGCAATAAAACCACACAGGCAAACCTGAACTAGGCTCTGAGGTTGGAGAATAAATTTGAACCTTCTTTGGAATTTTTCCTTTTGACTTGTTTTCCTTTCCAGATACAAACCACAGAAGTGGAATTTGTTGCTCTTCATGCTGTGTATAAATTGTTGTTGGCACCGACTTTTTGAATGATATTATCCTCTAAGCATCCTTCAGAGGGCTAAATTTTTACTCTTTCCTCTCCATTTTAAATGTAAAAATGTCAACTTCAAGAGCTAACAAGATCCAAAGGTCTCCTGGTTCATTATCTGTTCAGAGTTTTCATTAACAATTCATTTTAGAAAAATGTCCCCTTTTTCAGATTAAAACAGGTAGATAATGAGTTATTCCTTTTTTGTTGATGTTGTTTTTTGCCTACAATGAAAAAGATTTAAAATCATTATCTATAATTTAAAGAAATCTCCAGTCTTCGAAAGGTTATTAAGTAGACTAAGAAAAGTACATCTTATAATCAGTAAAGTCTTAACGTGTCATGAGAACCGATAAATATTTGATCCTTTTGGACTTTATTATTAGGCTTGTTAACAGTTACAATTGCTACTAAGTTTTTGTAAAAAAATTAAAATTGACGTGTTTTAATTCAAATGATCATTTTAGCAGCATAAAGAGATATAGTAATATCTCCTTATTTGTTGAGTGTATGTGCATATATGTTTGTGTAGAGCAAACTTTCCATCACTTCTCTTTCTACCTATTATGGCAGAGCAATTATAGCAGAGGATTTGAAACCAGAAGAAGGCCTGCTTTCCAGTCTTCATTCTGCCTTTTGCTGGTTGGATGACTTTAGGTAAGTCCCTTAATTTCTTTGAGCCTCAATGTACTCAGCTCTAAAAAAGAGGAATTAATAACACCTACCTCAAGGATTGTTGTTAGAGATGGCAAATTCTAACATATGTAAAAACATTTTGTAAACTGTAAGGTGATATATAACCACGTTACCAACCAGGGATGAGTATCTGCTATAAGTAGCTCTCCAATTAGCATGTTTATTACCTAAGACAATGGGGAGATAGTGGTTAAGAGACAAGTCTTTGGAATTAGACATTCCTGCGTTCAAAACTTGGCTCTGTGTGTTGTTAGCTCTAATAAACTTTGACAAATCTTCTTGATCCCTCAGACTCAGATTTCTCACCTATTAAAAAGGGGATAATAAACTTACCCCAAGGGGTTACCAAGAGGATTAAATTTGGTAATATTTCCATTGAACACTTAGTATAGTGCCTGGCACTTGTAATGGCTCAGTACGTAATATAATTTTACGATTTTGTCTTTGCCCACGGTAGTCACTGTAAGTTCTCCTTGAGTAATTATAATCATTACTTTTAAAAAAAGTGACATGTCAAGGATTTGTAGCTGATAGTATCTGTACAAATGAAATAACTCAGTAAACATTTGCTGAGTGAATATATGTAACCTTAACCAATATGGAATTTTTAAAAGGTACTTTGCATTATCTAGCAAATGCTTAGCCTTTTAAAAATATTTTTGTAAGACAGCTATCAATCAAGGCGCATAGCTGCATAAGTTTCCAATGATTATTTCACCACAAAACTTCAAACAAAGATACTTATAACTGCCCTCTGTTCAAGGACTTTAGCCTAAGATAAGTCTTTAGTCACAACGTAATTATCTTTATACAGTGCTCTCCCTTGCTAATAACGTCAAACCCCTACACTTGCTATACAGACTTTTCCTAGTGCTCGAGAAATTCAGCAGAATTATAGTCGAATAGTTTTATTGGTTTTTGAATAATACATTTTGAAGCTACGCTGATAGGATCTTATAAATTCACTAACCGGGGTTGGGGTGGGGGGGAGAAATAACAGTAGCTGAAAGAGTGGAATCGCACAACCAATTGTGGGCATAAAAGTCAACAAACAGTGAAAATAGCCAAACGGTAAACAACAGAGAAAGAGTTATTGAAAGCACGGCTAATACACATATTAAGCAACCAGGCTCTGGAATTTAGACTACAAATGGTTGTTTGAAGAAGCTCTTTTTGTGAGACTGACAAAAACGAGGACGCGACTTATTGCTGTTTATCTGGTCTTCCCACTGGTGTTGCTCAGGTCTTCTATCACATGCTTGAGAATTTAGGAACAGACGCTACCATTATTTGACAGAAAAAGAAGGGGAGACGGGAGAGCAGTTAGGGGTGTCTGGGAGACTGTAGGCTGGGGGCCGGGGGGAGAAGATGCTGGCAGCAGATGTCATGAGCTGAAGCGGTCTGGTGTCTGACTCAGCTCTCCGTGCAAAGCCCCCTACAAACACTGCCCCACTTCTCAACCTTTATCAGGAAGTTTTCTCTTGATCGGTAGACCCCCGGGAGACTCCCAAATCATGCCATTTCGGCTTTGAGCTTGCTTCGCCTTTTGCCTGGAAAAGTCCTCATCCTCCATTGGGGACCTTCTGTTCTTTCAGAGCCGCTCAAACATCACTTCCTCCATAAAGCCTCCCCTCCCCCGGGCACACCCACATGCACCCCACGTGGTAGTGTGGCTGATCTACAGGCACTGGTCGTATATTGTATATTGTCAACCAGTATCCACCTCACTATGCTGTGATCAGTGGTTTACTCACCTCTCTCCCACTGTACTCTCAAGTCTGGCTCGTGTTGGATTCCTTTACGTTCAACCCACAGCATAGCGCCTGGCAGATAGAAGGCCCCAATGTAATCTAAAATAATGGAATATAAATGTAAATGAAGCCATTTTTATTTGCATTTTAGTTATATAATGGCTTTATAAGAGAGCTCAAGTACAGTGAATAACCCTGTAGGAAATTCTAAACCTGAACATTGATTGGGAGATTAAAAAATTAATTTTCAAATGTAAAGGAATGACTTAGAGTGGCATTATTAGGTGCTTCTTGAAAAACAAAGTTTTCTCAGGATTCAAAAAGTTAAAGAGGGGCTTTCCTGTTGGCGCAGTGGTTGAGAGTCCACCTGCCGATGCAGGGGACACGGGTTCGTGCCCCAGTCTGGGAAGATCCCACATGCCGCGGAGCGGCTGGGCCAACCGAAAAAAAAAAAAAAAAAAAAGTTAAAGAAATATGGGGTTCAGCAAAATTAAAAATAACATATCTTTAAACTCCAGGTTTTACCAGAGCCTAGTTTATTGTGTTTTGTTTCCTTGCTTAAATTTTAAATTCCTTAGAGAGTATTTTTATTTCTCTTTTCCAACAAGTAGGCACTCTGCTTGGTATGTAGTTAATGCTCAGTAAATGCCTAGTTGACATTACACACACACACACACTCTTCACCACCACACACAAATACCCCACATCTTGAAACCCAGTGGGAAGCCTGGCACTATTTTTGGTTAAGAAACGTATAAGAAGTTATCAGCTTTTAATTGAATTAACAAATATATAGTTAATTCGTGAATAAGAGAATACGTGTCTTAGTCAGTGAATGATTGAGAGTCCCCCCCAAATTCCTGGCAGCCCAGTGACTTCAATTAAAGAAAAAAACTTAAAGGGTATTTTCCCAGTATGGAACTTAGGCTTGTTTTTATTTTGTATTTGTGAAATCCTATAGCTGCTACTGTAACCCAAAAGCTGGTGTGAGGTGAATGTGCCTCTAGTTGTAGGAATGAGTTCAGCTGTGAGGACTTCTCCAGACAACCTGTTTTCTCTATCTTCCTGAGGAAGAGAGAGAGAGCAAATACAAGAATGTCTTCCTTGTAGGACTGACTTCCTCTGAGGCCCCAGAGAAGCCATTTGAATACTCTTCCTTAGTTCCTCCAGCTGTAAAATGGAACTGATAATGACTAATAATGCATTTCACAAGGTAAGTGTGAAGACTAAGTGGCCAGTGTTTCAAGGTGGTAGCCTCTGAGTACTGAAATATTTCTATAATGTTAAACTCTGTTGGACCTATTTCTTTTTCATGGCTGAGCAGTATTGTTTTCTATTAGATTGGGTTTTCAAATCTCCTAAGTTCATTTAAATACTCAACTCAAGTGATATGTAAGCAAGGTGATTTATTTCTATGTTAAGAATTCCATTTTGTGGCAAAGACATTTCTAGAAACAATGACACTTAGCATCAAGACAAACAATGTGAATTCCTATCCCAGCTACGTTGCAATGTGGGCAGGTCCCCACATTTCTTTGCTCCTCTGTTTCCTTTTAGGTCCTAACTCAAAGTATCTGGTGCCTGACTAGGGGAGTGTGAGAAGTAAAGAGGTAACATATGGTGAAATGCTTTAAGCTCTGTGGTAAGGATGACAGAGAATATTATTCTACAGATGTGAAAACTGAGTCCCACAGAAACAAACAGGCTTGCCTTAAATCATGTGACAAGTGAGCATCAGGAACTACACTCGGTGCCCTGGATTACAACCGGTTATTTTGGCCTTATCGCTTCCTAAGGAATCAAGTCCCTACAGGGGTAGAGTTTTCTCTTGGAGGAACTGCCCTTCCCGCTTTGATAGAAGTCGGCTTTCTTTCACCTGTTGAGCTAGCTTTTGCCTTGCTCTAGAAATGGAGCTGTCTCTCTTCGCCTGCGGGACAGAAGAGGAGGCTGCTAGAGCTTCTTGCCAAGGAAAACAGCCTGGTTACAGTGTCCAGCTGAAGACTTATTACTGGCTGCCGAGAACCCCATTACGTAGAAATCAAATAAAGTCTTTAGAGGAGGCCAGAAAGGCAAAGAAATGCTATTAAATCTTGAGACCTTTATGATGCAGAATAGGGGGAAAATATAGGGTGTAAATTGAGTTGTAATTCCAACCAAGTCAATGCAGTCAGTTGTGATGGCCAAACAACAGATACATAAAGGCTTAAGGACCCCAAATGTTACAGACTCTGGCTGCTACCCAAACACCCTTGCAGCTGAAACAAAAGAGTCTTGTATTCTTGCAGAGACAAAGCCTTAAAGACAAAGCAGCAGACCCTCTTGACTAAAAGGGTTTGCAATGGATATATTGCTAGTAATCTTAAACCTGCTAGGCAGAGACTGGGCAGGCTTGGAAGCAAGCAGGTTTTGTAGAGTGACGGGTTTTGTGTAATGCCTCACGTCTTCGTGGTACCCAACGACCTCGTTATTATGCCTGTGAGTACCGGTTGATGCAGCACAATAGTATATGGACACAGGACTCCCTGGATGGGGAGTTTCTTTCTAGAAACTGGCGTGATTTCTTCAACCCCTTCCTGCCGGTCCCACCTCTTTGGATCTGGGCTAAAAGGAGGAGGAAAGAAAAGCAAAAAATAACAGCTGGTATTTTTGATTGCTTATCGTACTCCAGGCCTGTGGTGAGCATACGATATCTCATTTGACTAACACAATATACCTGTGAAGTTTATGGTCCACATTTTTTAAGAAGAGAAAACAGGGGCTTAGATAGGTGAGACAGTGCAGGTGTTAAGAGCTTGTGGTCCCCTACTTCTGAGCTGCCTGACATTGGGCAAGTGACTTAATTACTGTCTCATCTATAAAGTGGTGTGAAAATAGTACTTACTACCATTATGATGATTAACTAAATTAATAGACACAAAACATTGAGAAGAGTACCCAGCACATAGTAGGTACTATGTAAATGTTACTTCTTTTTTTCGGCCACGCCATGCAGTTTGCAGGATCTTAGTTCCGAAACCAGGAATCAAACCTGGGCCCCAGCAGTGAAAACGCGGAGTCCTAACCACTGGACCACCAGGGAATAGCCTTATTTTTATTACTGCCCAAGGTTTTAAGCACAACTATGAACAGCTGTGATAGCAGAACAGAGCCTAGAACTCAGGTCTCTCTGAAGCCTGAAGTGGCTTTTCCCTTAACCGTCTCACTCTATTGCCTATAGAAGAAGAGAGGATGTAGCCAGGAAAGGCAGAAGCAATGCTCTGGAGCAGTTTCTAGCTGTTTAGCAATAGTGAAGCATCAGAAAGACAATTCCTTCCACACTCCACCCTCAGCCACTCTCACCACCACCAACTGTATTTATTTTATTTTTATTATTTCCAATTGCTCCCACTGACAGCCAAAAATAAGAGTAGCACAACATATTTACTTTTGTGCTGTCTCAATTTTGTCTCTATTCAGTGTTTTAAAGGCACAGGCATTTAGATGTTGAAAGGGGACTGTCTAACGTGATTTCCTTCACACAACCCTTTGGACTTGGCTTCAGTTTGGATGAAACACACAGGAAAGCTCTCATCATCGGCTTGGACACATACTGCTTTCCTCACAGCCCTGCATGTTGTCTGCACAGGGAAAGGAGAATGTATTGTGTCCTCTTATGCTTGCAGCTGCCAGCCGTGCTCTGGTGGCAGCAAGGTCCTAGGCTCTCTGCAGATCATAGTCAGATTTCAAGTAGGATTTGAAGAGCCTGAATCTGTAACAGAGTAAATTGTAAAACTCAAGCTAGCAGTTTAGAGGAATAAAGCAGTTATTAGGCTTTTAATTTTAATAATGATGTTAAGTTTTTTAAAACTTAGGACCAAAACAAAGTACTCACATGGCTGTATTCAGGGGGTTTGCAAGTTCTAACCCGGGAAATCTGAATTGATTTGGTCCTGCTGGCAGGCTTTTCTGATGTCCAGTAGTGGGTGGGAAGCAGCGCCATGGAAGTCCCCTCTGTTAAAATGGTGCAGGCAGGTAGGGCCCTGCCTAGCAGCGTGGGGACATCTTCTCTGGGGCCTGCAGCATCACAGCGTTCTCCTGCAAGTGGCCACTGCTTTGCCTCAGACTCCATAGGTTAGAGACCCAGAGAAGACCTCCCACTTGTTGGGTGGGAAACCAGGACTTAAAGGTTTGAGTTACTGAAGGGATTGATGCGTCAGTGGAGTCCAGGAACTTGGCCTTTGCCAGTGAGCACAGAGAGCACTAGAAGAAGCTACAGCACAGTCTCTGGAGGTGTTTAAACCCCATTTCCCCATCTGCCACCCCCCCACCCCCTGCATATAGCAAATGTTCTCTGGCACATACCCAGGGGCTGTGTTATATTTCCACTTCAGAAGGAACTAGGCTATCTCCAGTGGCCACGGGGAGACCATGTCAGAGTATTTCAGCAGCTCTCTCTCGGGGGCGGGCTTCCCTCTGTCCTTGGATGGGTCTGTTCATCAGCAAATGAACAGCATGTGCTATTCAACATCTGGAAACACTGAGTCCACACTCCTGCCCAATGGGGAAATCCTTCTACACTCCTGACACTGAATATGCCCTGGGACAGGGCAGGCACTACTTTCAGGGTTTGATGGAAGAAATCATCTTTACGCTGGGTCAGAGGCTTCTTAAACAGAAAATGATAGAAATGTAAGATTGACCAGCTAATATTCTGGAATAATATCTGATTTGTCATTATGTTGGAGCTGGCTTCCCTTTCTGATGATTTTGTTAGCTCCTCCATATGGAGCTGGTGTCTGTGTGGAATGATTATGTGAATTTTCCTATTTTGTAATAAGCTTGATCAAAGAGTTTTGTTTGTTTGAGGGAAGTTGAAACTAATACCTAAATTAAACAAGAGTGTCATCTCTGCATTTTTCTTATGCTTAGTGTTTTCACTGCCAATCTTGCTGGGGATGGGGGAAAGCTATGATTGCTGGGTACTAGGAAAGCAGCTCCTTCCCCTATTTTTTCTTCTAGACGTATGAAAAGGCACTTTACGTGGTGAAAAGTGGGTAAGCTCACAGAAGCCTGTTCCCTGCTGGGTGATCAAGACTTGTCTCAGGTAAAATTGCTTTCTAGAAAACATTTTGCTTCATATTAAAGACCTACATATGGACACACACTTGTGCTCATTGGCTTCCTACCTTCCTAGATCTTTTAAGCACTCATCTCTGAGGTAGATGTTGGTGATTCCCATACTGAAAGAAAATGTTTTAAAATTGTTTTTCTTATCAATGGGTGATACATCATTCACCCATTTAGCCATGAACACAATGCTGCTAGTCAAAGTTCTTCTTTGTTCCAGGTTTTCTATGTTAACGTGGTCTGCGTAGTAAAATCCTTGCCAGTGAAGGGAGAGCCAGATTTGTGGCATGGCCCATAACACACATACGTTACTGAGACCACACACAGATCTAAAAGATAAAGGCACGCATTACTTTTGAGCAGTGACCCGTGTGCCAGAAATGAGGTTTCACCTACAAGAGACCAGAAGAATGTAAGAGTTTGGGTTCAGGGTATCAAGAGTTTCCTTTTCTGTTCTAGTCTTTTTTTAAAAGGACAGTAGGACAACATTTTTTAACCCTTTCGATTGTCCTAGTCTCGCTATTTACAGCTGAAAAAAAAATAAAGAACATCTCCCTCCCACCAGTAACCTTTGCGAGGAGAGGAGTAACCTGATGCAGGGCTAAGATCTGTGGCTCTGGAGCCAGACTACTTGGCCTCATTTCTGAGTGATCCACTGTTTAACTATGGGCCTCAGTTTCCTGTAAAACGGGAATAATCACTGTACCTACCTCATGAGATTGTTGTGAGAATTAACCAAGATAATACAAGTAGAGTGCTCAGCGTGGTACCTAAACCCGAGGAAGGTTTCAACTGTTTGCTGTGAGTCCAGTAAAAATCTTGCCTTGATGCCATCAATATGCTCCAAAAATTAAATCGCATAAAATATGGGGTCAGTTTACTCCAACGTTAATAAATAATATACTTTCAGTCAATCTGTGCTGTTTCAAAAATCACCAAGAAGACTAGATACTACAGCTATCACTGAACTGTGAAGGTCCATGCAAAGGTCACCTCTTGAATGCATCCTCTTCCAGAAAATTAAAGCTTTACTCATCTGCCCACCTCCCAGACCCTTATAGGGTTGGGCTGTAGTATAGGTATAATGTGTCCGGACTGGTGTAACAGTAACAGGGGAGGAGAAACATTATGGAAGGCGTTACTTGTTATTACGGTGGATATCTCAGACCTGCTTTTAACCTTTCTAATAGGTGGCTTTAGACCTGGATGCACATTAGAATCACCCAAAGAGCTTTAAAGACATTGGGCCAAGCAAAATGTAGTCACTTGGGGCTTCTCTGGTGGCACAGTGGTTGAGAGTCTGCCTGCCGATGCAGGGGACACGGGTTCGTGCCCCGGTCCAGGAAGATCCCACATGCCGCGGAACGGCTGGGCCCGTGAGCCATGGCCGCTGAGCCTGCGCGTCCGGAGCCTGTGCTCCGCAACGGGAGAGGCCACAGCAGTGAGAGGCCCACGTATCGCAAAAAAAAAAAAAAAAAAAAATGTAGTCACCCGGACTTGGGTTCAGATTCTGTCTCCATCATCTTTAGATATATAACATTTGACAGGCTATTAACCTCTTTCTTTTCTCATCTGTGAGATGGGGCTGTCGTAAGGGTTAAAGATAATGTGTTTAAAACTCTGAGCATGAATCTTGGCATGTGGTAGTTTATCAATAAATACAATTAGTTAATAACCTGTTTTCTCTAAAGAGCTCAGCCTGAAGTGTCCTCCACCTCCGCTAAGCTAAATTATAGAAACTTTGCCGTGAAAATGGTTAAGAACTGGTTAAGAGGGCCTCTTATTTTACAAATGAGACAATGAAAACACAAAAAAATTGCTCCAGGTTACACAGCTAATAATAGGCTAGAACTTGAACCCAGGTCTCCTAAATCTTTGTTCATGGTTTTTCTTCCTGTTCCACAGTTTTCAATCGCATATCTCTGAGGCCCCAAATTCTGGCCCTAGACCCCAGTTTCAGCTTCACGTTTTGACAGTCCCTTCCTGCATTTGGCTTTATGGTGCATCAACACCAAATTGTTACTTCCTGAAACTTGTGCTTGTTGTTTCTCACCTGTTTTCCTTGGCTTATGCGATCATTCTTGCCTGAAATGCTCTCCTTGTCTTTATTTTCTACCAACTACACTAGCTCCTGCTTCTGCTGTTGATTAGTTACTACAGCAGTTGCCATACCACCGTAAACATTTAGGAATCAGACAAAATGTCAGCTATTGGACACCAAGACTTTATTCTTGTCAATGAGAAAGCAAATAAGGTGAGCTCTATGATTGCCAGAGCTTAGGGCTTGGAGAAAGCTTCCAAGCCACTTCTCAGGGTGGGGGAACAAAAGCAGAGCCCAGTGATCTCACTGAGTTGAGGAGGCAGACATCAAAATCTGGGAAGACCAAGGAGGCAAGAATTTGCAAGTCATACCGCCAGAAAGGAGGGCACTAAATGCAAAGGCAACTCTGGAGAGCTGCAAAGCTTACTCAAAGTGTTTGGCTGAATATTATCTGCACATGCATGTGAAGAAACTACCAAGACTAGGGAAAGAATGCACTGAGCTGAACCATACCTGGAGCCCACACAGAATTGGGAAGAATTTCTGTCTCCCTAGCTCATGGGAAGAAACTTCAACATCCACAGGGCCTTGGGTGGAATTCTCAGAAGTGTCAAGCCTTAGAAGTGGGCTTACATTAGTCCTAGAATAAAAGCTGCTGTGGGCCCACCATAAAAAGCTTGAAAGCTAGTCTCTCATGGATCAAACTGAGCTGCTATAAAATCCAATATTCTTTAAAGGAAGACAATAAAATCCAGCATCTAACAAAATAAAATTCACAATATGTGAAATTCAAAAAGTAATGACTAGACATATACCAAGAAGCATGAAAATATTGTTTGTAACAAGAGAAAAATTAATCAATAGAAACAAGTTGAGGAAGGACAAAGATAAAGGAATTAGTAGATAAGGACCTTGAGAATACTGTACAAAGCTTATTCTTATGCTGAAGGATGTAAAAAAGAAAACATAACATGATAAAAGGAGAAAGATATCAAAATGACCCAAATGTAACCTGTAGAGATGAAAATATTTGAAATTAAAAAGACTGGTTAGGATTAGCAGCATAGTATATGATACAGAAGAAAAGATCACCAAACCTGAAGACATAGTAACAGAAACTATCCAAAAAGAAGCACAGTTTAAAAATAGATCGAAAACAGAACCAAAAACAAGTATACACACAACAGAGCCTCAGTGAACTCTGGGACCATATCAAGCCATGCAATATATGTGTGATTGGAGTCCTAGAAATGTGGTGTTGGGGAAACAGAATGACTATTTGAAGAAGTAATGGCTAGGGGCTTCCCTGGTGGCGCAGTGGTTGAGAGTCCGCCTGCCGATGCAGGGGACGTGCGTTCGTGCCCCGGTCTGGGAAGATCCCACATGCCACGGAGTGGCTGGGCCTGAGCCGTGGCCGCTGAGCCTGCGCGTCCAGAGCCTGTGCCCTGCAATGGGAGAGGCCACAGCAGTGAGAGGCCCGCGCACGGCAAAAAAAAAAAAAAAAGAAGTAATGGCTAAAAATTATCCAAATTTTATGAAAAATATAAACCCACTGATCCAAGAACCTCAAAACAGAAGGAACATAAAGAAAGCCACACCCAGGCACATCATAATTACATTTCTGAAACCAATGCCAAAGAGAAAATCTAAATAGCAACTAGCAGGTAAAAAAGATACCTGCTATAGAGGAACAAAAATAATAATCACAGCAGACTTCTCATCATAAGCCATGCAGGCCTAAAGGCAATAGACTGTTATCTTTTAAGAGCTGAAAGAAAAAATTCCCAACCTAGAATTCTATACCCAGGGAAGATATCTTTTAAAAATGAAGGCAAAATAAAAACCTTTTCAGGGCAATAAAAGGTAAGAGACTTTCACTGTAAGAAATGTTTTTTTTTAATAAATTTATTTATTTTATTTATTCATTTTTGGCTGCATTGGGTCTTCATTGTTGTGCATGGGCTTTCTCTAGTTGCAGAGAGTAGGGGTTACTCTTCGTTGCGGTGTGCTGGCTTCTCATTGCAGTGGCTTCTCTAGTTGCAGAGCATGGGCTCTAGGCACGCAGGCTTCAGCAGTTGTGGCACGTGGGCTCAGGAGTTGTGGCTCACGGACTTAGTTGCTCCACAGCATGTGGGATCTTTCTGGACCAGGGCTCAAACCCATGTCCCCTGCATTGGCAGGCAGATTCTTAACCACTGAACCACCAGGGAAGCCCAAGAAATGCCAAAATAAGTCCTTTCAGCAGAAGGAAAATAATATCAGATGGGAATTTGGATCTATAGAAAGAGGTAAAGAGCAACCCAAATGATAAATATGTGGGTAGATATAAAAAAACATGTTTTTTTCCTCATTTTCATCTCTTTCACACCTATCCATCCTTCTGGGGAGAAACCCTATACTTCTTTAGCAACTCTCCTTAGGTCAAACTCAACACCCTGTATGAGCCAGATTGATTAGGTAAGTGAGGGAAGCCTGTGAATGATGACAGGAAATAGTGGGGACAGTGATAAACTCAAGAACGTATGCCTCATCTAAAGGGAACATCTGTTACTCAGCTTTGGCTCATTTTTGTTGGGAGGAAATTGAGCACAACTCTTCCTTTATTTTAATGTAGTCAACTAATCAAACTCAACCCAAACTGAAAAGCCCTGTCTCTCCATATTATACTCATGGGCTATATTTAGCCTTTGGACCACCAGGATACAACTAGTATGTTAGCTATTCTTCACGTGTACTCTCAGAGTACTCGGTGGGTATCTCTGTTACACCTACTAAAATGTATTATAATGTTTTGTTGATATATATATATATGTCTTCCCAACTAGATTAGAACTGTTCGTGGGAAAGAGCCATGTCTTATTTGTTTTATATTCAAAGTGATTAGCACACAGCCTGGTACAGGAAGCACTTCAGAAATGCTTATTGAAGTGGAGATCATTTCGATGTATTTTTTTCACAAATAAGCTCATACTATCTGCATCTCAGAGAACTGAGGAAAGTTTAGGAGTTAAGCACCTGACTAAAAGTTTGGTGCAGTACTCTGGGAATGCATCAGAATAATTTGGTTTACTTTCTTTCATTCAGTTGATAATTCTATGCTGTCCTTATTGTGGAAATGTTCTGTGACAAGCACAAATACGAGGATTAAAGCAATCTGGCATTTTGGTAGCTGCAGTCTTACTTCAATGCCTTTATCTTTGGACTAAAAAACAGAAACCACAAAGCTTGTCCCTCACCTTCTCCAGGAAACACCTCTCCTAAAGTAATTTCACAGAGATGCATTTGTTACTGGGCTAGTTTCTATCTAAGCATGAATGGAGGTATGGGTGGGAATCTCTCATTTTATTCCACCCCAGGTTTTCTTTTTAGCCCACCTCCTCTACCCACCCACCCAGCCTCCCTACACAGACACATTTCACCTCATCCTGCACACCTTGGTCTCACCATTAAAAAACCAAATTGACAATGAGCGTCATTTTTTGGAAGTTGTCCCAACACTCAGAGCAGTAAAAATAAAATATTAATAGTAGTCAACGCATTGAGTCCTTATTATGTGCCAAGTAGATGATCTCATGTCATTTAATGCTCACAATAATCTCTGTTTCACAGATAAGAAGGCTGAAGCCCAAGGCTTCACAGCTCATATGTTCTGATATTGGATTTTGTGTCCTCACTTGCTTCTCAAAGCATCATCACCTTCATGTCTGTTAGAAAGGTAGCATCTTGGGTCTCACTCAAGACCCACTGAGTCAGAATCTGCATTTTAGTATGATCCCAGGTGACTCGTATGTACGGTAAAGTTTGAGAAACACTGATCTACATGGCACCACTTCCTGCTGGGTACACACTTCCTGATAGTGCCCATGATCTCTGTGGCTGAAAGCTCCAACATACTTCTTGGTGTGCCCAACTTTCTCTCCAGGAGTGATTTGAGCAGCAAGATTGTTGCTTGTAGAATCCCATTGTGTTGATATGAATACTCACCCCAAGAACTCTCCTTTCCTCCCATCCATCATCATGTTTCATTTTCCACTTTTGGACTTAGCTCAAAGATGTGAACAAGGAGGGCCAGGAGGCTTGCAGAGAAGTGGGTGGGCCACTGGGCTTGCTTGTGGCACTGATGCCCTAAACAGTGTATGGCCCCAACTTCTGAGTGACTCTGGAGGGCCACCTAACTAATAATTTCTCCCAGTGGCTGCTTCTGTCCCTGTGCAGGTCATAGGGAAGTGCTATGCATGGGAGGGCAGGGGAACCCTCACAGGAAACACCCCTCAAACGAGAAACTTGGCAGAACTAGAGGTATAGAAGCGGTTATGGGTACAACGGTACATGGATGCTGATAACTTTATTAAAGCTTATTTTTACATCAGTACCACTCACAAGCAAAAGTCTAACCATTACATACACATGTTATTGGGTCCAAAACAGTGTGGAACTGACTTATTGTAAAAATGGGCTCTCAAAATACTATGTGAATCAAAGTTGTTGGGTGGTCAATGAAAAATGGTTTTTCCAGTTAAGGTGTTTCATACACATTTGCTTTGATATGGCACTGGTGACAAAGAATGCTTTTTATGACATTCTTCTAAGCACCATTATGATGTTAATAAATAAATAATTAATTTTCTTCTTTTCAAGAGCTAGAGTGTCTCCAACCTTTTTTTTTTCCTCTTTTTTTTTTTTCCCCCAAGCTTTTTGTTTGCCAGTTCTGTCTTAGGAAGCCTTTTGTCTTCATCACCAGCCATCTGTAGGGGTCTGAGTTAAGCAGAAGGGGCTGCTGTGGAGTGATGGGAGGAATTCTTTGCTCCTGAGATGTGGTTGAGGCAGAATGCTGGGACAGGGGCCAAGTTTCTTGCCAACAGTGTAGAGCATGAAACCGTAGGATACTCACTGATGTTGCTGTAACTTTGTTTTCCACATTAAGTGAGCATAAACACTTCATAGAAATAATGTCATTTTGTACAGATAGCATGGCATAGCCAACCAGAGCCCTGCCTCTGGACACTTATCCATCTGGGTAGCAAAGGGACATTTTCACAGGGTTCTTGCATTAGCAAGACTAGGAAGTTATGGGAATATCTTTACCATAGAATCAAAGTGCTCCAAGGAGACGCTGTAAGATCATTTTATGTATTCTCTTCAAAGATAGGCAAACATCCAAATCTTTACAGAGATGGGAGGCAGTGAGGTATAATGAGAACAAGCTAGGCTGTAGGCTGTTCCAAATATTGGAATGAATTTTAGTCATATTACTTATTAACATGACTTCGAGGGAGTTGTCCACGCTCTCTGATTTTTAATTTTCTCATATTCAAAAATGAGGAAATAGGTGCTTTTGTACTTTCGATTGTAAGGCAGCGAAGCAATGGATTTAACGGGTGAGGGATCCTGTTTCCATATAAGTTTTGCTTTTTAGACACAGTATTTTAACGATTTAAATTCTAGCATCTCACCTATGTTCTTTAATTTTGTTTCTCTTCACAGCTGAACAAGTAGTAAGCCTGTTTAAGTGAGAATCTGGTGCGGTTAGAGATTTATCATTTTTAACATGCTGAGTAACTTTTCGTCCTCTTCTGGATTGTATTAAGTTTGTGATACTCCTTTTACTTACTAGTATCTTTTATTTTTCTATTTTTCACCCTTTTAATAGAAAATAATGATAAATTGAAATAAAATATTCAAATAACTGCAGAAATATTGAACTTCGTTTGGATTGCTCTATTCACAGAAGTTACTTATTGGGGTAGTTGGTAGCTGGTAGCTGTTGCTACAAAGAACTTCCAAACCTCAGTGGCTTGGTTTATTTTTTTGCTCACATAGAGTCCAATGGAGCTGATCTTGCTTGAGCAGTTCTTCTCCAAGATGGGACTCAGGGTTCCTGGCATCTTCCCTGGGTGGCTCTGTCACCCGTTAGGGCCTCCTTGGGAGGCCTCTGCTGAATCTGTTCTATTCAGCCAGCTGGTGTGCAAAGAGAAAGAATGAGGAGAATCTCATGGGTCTTTCTAAGGGCCTGTAAGTAGGTATATAATATCTGCTCATATTCCATTGGCCATAAATTGTCAAAAGATCCCACCTAGATGCAAGAGGAGTGAGAGATGTTGTTTTCGTCTTTGTTTTCCAAGAGGGAAACAGAATGGTTTTGGTGAACCCCTCACAGTGCCTCTGCCTGACAGCACTGCTGACCACACTGAATCCTAGCTTCAGGCAGCCAGCAGGTGACCTCTCAAAAAGTTTATTCATCAACTGATGTACAAAACGGTGGTTTGGTTGTATAGTAGGCAGTCTATAGCCATCCACACATGGTATATGAGAGCTGAACGTATGAACGTTGTAGAATTGTCTGTATGTCTCTCTCTCAGAGTTACATCTACTTCTGAGTTGTTGCAAAGAGTCAGGGAGAGAGTTAAGTGACAGCGCCTGACACCGAGTTAGCACTGACCAGCCGTTCTCATGGTGCAGCGCCCAGATCAGCATCATTGGCATCACCTTGGAACTTGGCAGAAATAAATGATTGGGTTTCACCCCAGACCTACTGAATCAGAAACTCTGGGGGTGGGGCCGACAGTCTGTGTTTTTACAAATCCTTCCAGGTGATTCTAATGCAATGAAGTTTGAGAACTGCCAGCTGAGACGTCGGTTTTCTTTTTTTTTCAAGGAAGGGAAATATTCTTTTCGAAGAAAATAGATTCTTTCACAATCTCCTTTAGTAAACTTTTCTAGTGATGAATGGGTTCCAGCTACTCTGAAATTTCTTATAGGTTGCCAAACTTGATTCTTCTACATTTCATCATATTCATTTTGAATTGTCCTCAGAGAAAGAGTAAAACATCTGATCATCACTATTCCTGTACTTCTCCATCAGTGTCAAGACCGTTTGGCCAGCTGTAAGTCTTTTCTTCTTTAGGTTCGCTTAAAACTTTTATGACTCACAAGTGTATTATGACTCAAAGTGTATTAACTGATATTTTCTTGTGGCTTTTGGGGTGTGAAATATGGAGCATTATAATAATTTCATACCTGAGAAAATTTCCATTGACTTTTATTTCCCATTCAAAAATGGATGTTCATTTCTTCAAAGCTCTTTATCAAATAAGACTGTATATCATATGAGAACACATCAGGAAAACAAAGATTTCTTTAGAAAATTCAGAATGTTAATTTATTGCAGTGGGCTACTGTTATCTGAAAATTGTCAGCCATACCAGCATAACGATATTTTCTATCAGGAACATATGAGCGATACTTGCTATTATGATCATTATTTATATCAGAACATTTTAAAAAGAAGTAAATCCTGATGAGTTCAATAACTTGAAAGGTATTTGACTTGAGTTAGAAATAGGTCATACAATAAACCGCAATTATTTAACCATATCGAAGGTTAGTAGTTTTTCTTCTGGACTGGTGGTGAGATCTCCCCTTTCTGCATCTGGTGGAGAGAAAAGGAAGAGACAATGACTTCATAGGTGAATTTATAGAAGGCACTTTAAGAAAGAATAGAAAAGAAATATAATCACACAAAGAAGATGGCTTGGGACACTGGCTTGGGGATAGGGCAGATCCTTTGGAAATACCTTCCCAAGATTTTCACCTTATCCTTTTGTTTAATTTTGTCTGCATCTGAAAACTTACTATCTTCTGGGAATGAATCAGGTCTGTCCTGGGCCTGCCTTCTGATGTGCCCCTAGGATTCAGATCCTCAGGAATGAGGAGCTACCTCATAATGTGGACACTTAAGGGAACAGAGACCTTGTTTTCTCGGGTATGATTTGAACTTGGGAGGACTGATTTGCCTAGTTTCAGAAGTGTGGTGACCCGGAGACATGGAGGCCATGTCTTCCTGCTTCCTTACCAATCCACTTACCAGTTTCCTGTCCACTTCTCTTCTTTTGCTTAGTAGGTTTTTGGATATTTTCATTTATTCATGTTAAAAATACCTTTTCAGATGAATTACTCATTTACACATTCAAATTAGAATTTTCATTTGCCTGTTTTATCACAGCTGGCATAATTAACAATGTCAAGTTTTTAAACTATATTGTGACAACATTTAAACTTGTTATGCTTTTGCTTGTGGATGTAATTAAGACAGTGTGTTTGGTATCAGTTTATTCTTAAAAAGCAAAGTAAAAGCAGATGAGGTGTATTTATAGACTCATCAGCCAATGAATGGATGAAAGATAAAAAGAAATTAATGGGGAAATGTCAGCCAGAATGGAGGAGGGACCCACTGCGAAGTTCATTTCCAGACCAACTATTTGGAATTTATTCCAAAGACAGCTGTCTCTTGAATTACAGTAGGGGGAAAAAAAATGACATTGTAAGACTATCAGGCCTCAAGTTAAGAAGCAGGCAAAGAGTAACATACTTCAAATAAACTTCTGCAGTCAGGATGGGGGCCCAGGCACAATACGTACAGTCAGAGCCCCACCTGGAGTTATGCCCTCCTACAAAGATTGGGGCTTAGGAAAATCTGGGAAAGAAGGAAAATCTCTAGGAAGCATAGGAGCTTTGGAACTTGGTCCTGGCCACTTGAAAGCTGTTTTGATTTGGAGCCAAGGACCCCGCTGTGGGGGAGGGGAAGTAGAGGAAAGGGCAGAAGACAAAATTGTAGCTTGAAACTCCAACCCAGGGAATTCAGTTTTCAGAACAGGCATAGAAGAAAAACGAATTGGAAAGCTTAAGGGACTTAGATTCATTTCTCTGTGTTTTCTTGTGAGCCTGGGCAGTACACTTCCTTGACTGTGACATGAAGCCCAGAAGTTGTCAGAGATTCTTGGGCACGTGTCTGACGTTAGACACAGGTGAGGCAGAGCAAATCTGCATCGTTTTGAGTACAAATAAAGGAGCAGCCTGGTGGGAGGAAGTATGGTTGTTTTTGGCCTCCTAGTTTTAACCTTCAGTATTTCAGAAACTAGGAGAGATGACTTGGGTCCAATGAAAGTTCTGTGGTCTGAAGAGCTCAGCTGCGGGTGGGGTGGGAGGCGGGAGCGGCAGAGGGAATGGCTTCACCAATTTTCTTTGCGGAAGAGTCTAAAGGAATCTCTATTAATGACTTAGAAGAAATTTCTCTGGATTTTCATGGATGAACGGCCAAGAACAGTTCTTCCAAAATTCAAATCGAAAACCCCTTCTCTAGACAATTAAAACATGTTAGTAAAAGGTGACTTAATTCAGAAAAAAAGGGGTTCATGGAGGAATGCTTCTTTTGTTTGTTGTGGACGCTCCTCTGGATCCTAATGTACCCATGTTTCCCATCCATAGTTTTGTTTCTTCGTATTTTCCTACAGTCTTTTCCTCCTTCTTCCACCTCAGTGAATTTTATTGATGTACTTTATTGATGTGTGTGAACACGGGCTCTTGGTTTCACTCTTTAAAGAGAGAGAAGATTATGACACTGTCTCTACATAGAAAAGAAAGAAGGGAGGGATGGAGGAAGGGAAGAAGGAAGGAAGGAAGGAAGGAAGGAAGGAAGGAAGGAAAGAAGGGAAGGAAAAGAATCAAAGCATAACAAGTCCATTTGTTTTCATCATCTAATCAAACCATCCTATTTCTGAACAATCTCCTCAGCTGTGGCACATCTGGAAAGACTGAGGAAATGAGTTCACAGAGTTTTGAGCTTTGTATTTATTGAGTTGATTTTTCTGTCATATAGATAAGGCCTGTGTACATACATATTTTAAATATATATACGTGAAAGCTGTACATTTAATTCACAAGGCAGTTACCTGACTATCCAGATCACTTTGTAGTTTAAAACGATGCTTCTCAAACTACCTGTGACAAAGGTCCAGTGTGAGAATTTCCAATCAGTCATGACTGATATTTTTGTAAAATATAACAAAAATGAATTACAAGAAAAATTAAATTTAAGAAAACTCCTCAAATCATGCACAATGCAAGCCTCCAATGTTAGATTTAGCAGGCAAAAAAATTACCTGTGAAATTACTCTAAAAGTATCTAAATGCTTCCTCTCAGTTTCTGTGCTTAACTTGTCGTATGGTGACAGTCAGCTCAGGGGCGGGCACTGTTCATCAAATAGCACCAGTTTAGATGGTTTCTATGCTGAAGTATGAAAGGAAAAGGATAATAGTTTAGATTGTTAAACTTCAGAGCCATTAACGTACTCTTGAAATACAGACAGTGAGATCAATTCTGGTAGTTTTCAAATAATTTGGTCTCGTATAATTATGTATTCTTTTCTTTTGAAAGTAAATATTTAATTGCCTGAGCACTGTTGATTTATAAAAATCACTGAAGTGTTTGCTTAAGTAAAATAAACTATATACATGGAGTATCTCTGGTATCATATGGGTCCTGTTTGTACTCAGACACTGGAAGAATGACTATTTTAACACTGAAATTGTTTTAAGAATGAAACAGTTTCTAAAATGTAAATAAGGGCATGGTATTCTGAAATGCATATACAGCTGACATGATATACACATTCATGTATGCCAGGTTGTTTTTTTCAATTGATCTTTCTTTACCCAAATATAATCAATTAACGTGGACCATTGCCTAATCCAGTATTGACTGAAGTAGTATTAATTCACATATTGGGTTGAAATGCCAGGAATATTGTGGAGAGCTGAAAAGATTGTGAAGTGAATTGTATGTTTTCTTCTTAAACTGTAAGACATTTACCAATTCCCACCGATCCTGAGTTGCCCTAATGAACTTTCCACACATAGGCTAATAGAATTTATGTCTATAAAAGCAGTAAGTTAAAGAAATGGAAGCTTGAGTCACAAAGACATTCTCTTGCTATAAATTTATTATTTGAGAGGAAGAATTTCTTTTTTAACAAAAGATGCAGAGCAGAACTATTGATTATCATCCCCACATGGACCAAGTGGTGAAAGGACTGTGGCATTGTGGAAATCATATTTATTGTTATCATATGTTTTCCTTAACTGTGGCTATCAGAGAGAACCTTTTTTGGGCGGGTGTCATTTACAATACCCTATTGTTTGACATTCAGCTCTACGATTCTGTTTCAATAGTAGATTATTACCATCACATCTTTTTTTTTCCTTTGTAGATTTAATTTTAGATAAATGTTGCACTCTAGTAATGAGATTTTAAGAATTACTCAGTAATTGAACCATGTGAATTCAATGGTCTCTAAGTCTCGGGTCTTAAGAAATTACTGAATAAGTAAATTTTGGGTGGTGAGCATGAACAGAGTTCACATAAATATGTAATTTAAACATGGAACTAAAATCCACAGAGAGACAACAAAGTGACACCAACAGGCTTTGTTGTGGCCAGTGAGAGGAGCTGGCTCTCCCGAGGCTGATTTAGAGGTGGGGACAGAATGTCAGCTTGCATGGGGGTCTTTGTTGTGGCCAGTGAGAGGAGCTGGCTCTCCCAAGGCTGAATTAGAGGTGGGGACAGAATGTCAGAGCTTGCATGGGGGTCTTTGTGGGTCCAGGTGCACTAAGTGTGCTTGGAGTGTGACTGTTGACTCTGCACTTTGGACACCTCAGGCTGCTGAAACCTCTTACAATTTGCCCGATGTAAGTTGTTTGCCTCCCATAGGGGACCCTTCCAGTGCCCTGGACAGCAGGAACCATCCGGTTTTGTCAAAACACATGCATAAATCTGAGGGGCTCTGTGTTCTGAGAGAGGATGCATCCAGGAGAAGATCATCATTCTCTCTGTCCCTTGGTTAGATCCATGTTTGACCCCAGGGCATGATCTGCCATCATTTGGCCTATTCTGGATCTCTGTCTTCCGTCCCTTGTGCTTGCTAATATATAGCCCCCAGCTTGCTGCTTTTTTGTGTGTGTGGTGAATATTTTTATTCATTTATTTTTAAATTTTATTGAAGTATAGTTGATTTACAATGTTGTGTTAATTTCTGATGTACAGCAAAGTAACTCAGTTATACATATATGTATGTATATATATTCTTTTTCATATTCTTTTCCATTCTGGTTTATCACAGGCTACTGAATATAGTTCCCTGTGCTGTACAGTAGGACCTTGTTGTTTATCCAACCTATATATACTAGTTTGCATCTGCTAATCCCAAACTCCCAATCCTTCCATCCCCCCACCCCTTGGCAACCACAAGTCTATTCTCTATGTCTGTGAGTCTGTTTCTGTTTTGTAGATATGTTCATTTGTGTCGTATTTTAGATTCCACATATAAGTGATATCATATGGTATTTGTCTCTCTTTCTGACTTAACTTCGCTTAGTATGATAATCTCTAGGTCCATCCATCTGGTTGCTTTTTGAGTGTCAGTTATGATCCATGTTTCCACAGTGATGACATTGGCTGCTTCAGTTTTAGGAACTGTCAGAAATAGCCACTAACTAAGAGAAAGAGAGCAAGGACTAGGCCTGAGTAATTGGTAGGCGACCCTGGTTTTGCCGGTTTCATTTTCCTCTTGCCTCCTGGGAAATACAGTCCTACAAAGTGACCACTGAGAATGGGTTGAGACTCCAGCATCGTCAAACCCAGAAGTATGACTTTGAGTTCCATCACCTCGTCTGTTCCCTATGGACCCAATATTAGAGTGTTTTAGGAGGCTTGATTCAGATTCTATACTCTGACTCTGGTCTGTTCTCCAAATGGAAACACAAGGTGAGAATGGACATTATTTGTCTTCCTAACTTTCTTACAAGGTACTAAGTAACATCGTTTGGGGACCATTCTGAAGATGGGGAAATTCATTTTTCAAGGCCAGCAGGGCTGGTTGCTATGAGCAGACTGATGTCTGCACACACACCCTGCTCTTCTCAACCTGTGAAGTTTCCAGATGATGAAAAACTTTTCCATAATCAGAGGATAGTAGTTGAAGGATGAGGGGGTCACTAGATTATGAAGATGGTTATAGTAACAGTGACCGATCTTTTCATAAAGTTTCTATTGAACCTTTACTTTGTGAAAGGCCCTCTGCCAGGTGCTGGGGAGTAGTATATTTTCATTGCTTTGTGAACTCTTTAAAGTCATTTTTGTTATTTTATTTTATTAGCATTTATAAGTCAACATCTAGGGAACTTGATCAAAGCACTCAGTAGAACTTCCCCCAGTGGGCAAAATCTTGATCTAATGATTTACTGCCTCTGTCTCTCTGTCTCTCTCTGTTTTCTCTCTCACACACTCCCACCCATACACACTTCTCCTTCTAAATATTTATCAAGGTTGCAGTGGGAGGAACAGTAATATAGCTATACCATTACTTGAGTGAATTTAAAATGATTATTTGAGAGGCCTCTTTCATTCATGTCCAGAGAAGCAGAAATAATTTGATCTAGACTTTGTTGAAGCAATGTTTCAAGGTGGAAAATATTGGTTACTCATTTCAGAAGAAGTGATAAGTAACACGTTGTGTTTTATTGCTGAGGTGTGTAAGACATAGAATTATAGAAGTCCAAAGAAGGAAGTGTCTTTAAGGGAAGCCCTCCATGGAAACCTATCAAGCTCTGAATTTGAAGAGTGCTAAGTGGTTTCTGGTAAAGCCACATCATTGGAGACGTTTATCACTTAACAGTGTTCGCACATGGAATGCTGTAATTCTGTGGCGACTGCAGCCAACACCTCCTAGGTTTTCTGGACAACTACACAAATATTTTCTCTTAGTGTGATATTTAACATCTTCTTTCGTAATTCTGAAGGTTTTTCTCATGCCTCTGCATCTGAAACAATTCAATGCTGTATTTATTTGAAGTCTCTCCTGGTCATCGGGCTGACTGTTAGTGATGTATCACACACAGTGGTTTCTGTGATGTGATTTGCTGACCACGGAAAGATGAATGAAGATCACAGTCACATCAAGTTGAGGACTCTGGTCAGACTTAAACCATTTTCCTTGAGTTGTATGGCTGTTTATTAATCAATGTCCTCATTTTTAAGAATGAAATCTTCTCAAGGTTGCCGTACACTTTGTGGATGTATCAGATGAAGTTTAATGTTATACTCGCTCATAACTTCATAAATAAGAATGTATTGCTTTGAGGCTTGAATAAAATGACAAGCTCTATTTGGCATCTCTATATTAAAAGGGTCATGAAGAGATTAATGGTTGTTGGCAGCTCGTCAAATTTCTTTGATGTCCACTATTTTTTTTTTCCACTAGAATTCTGCATCTGTCATTCCCTGAACGAGTTGCCCACACATTTATGTACGCAAATTATGGTGCCTTTATTACATCACTTCCACCTATCTGGATAAAAGCATGGTGAGATTTTTTCCCCCGTGTGCAATTTCCATTTTGGTGGCATTTCTGATTCTTAATAAATTCCAGACAAAGCAAATACCCAAGCCTGTTTTTTTTATGTAGTTCAGCTTTCTGTTTTCAGTCACACTTTGTTTGGGAGATGTCCTGCTAGGAAGTTACTTAGATTCATGAATATTTGGAGAGATATTTGCAGACACAGGGGTCTGGGGATTCATATAATCCCATTGTATATGGTATCTCTTTTCCTTTTAAATTCTGTATTTTAAATTTTAATAATTTGGATGTGATATTTAATAACTTCGTGGCTTAATTATTTAATAGTTTCAATTTTGATCTCTTTCTAAACTGTTATCAGAAGAATGTAAAAAAAATTCCAAAATGAATTCTGACAGATATAAAAGGTGCCTCCTCTATTCATATGGTTTTCTGGTCTTCAAAGACAGGCCAGGAGGAGGAGTCAGTGTGGGAAGTGTGGGAAGACTGCGGAGTTAGTGTCTCCTCACAACTAGGGTGTCTGCTGTATGCTGGTGTGGGACTCTGACGCCCAAGGAGATGGGAGGAACCCCAAAGTGAACCGGTAGGATGTGGGGGGATTGAGAGGGGAGGAGAAGTGGAGGCCAGACAGGATCAGCACCCCTGAGGCTGGGGAGATCAGGAGAGGAAGGCAAGAGGCAGGAGAGGAGAGGAGGGTGTTTGCCCTCCTCCCCAGCTAATTTTTCAGTGGAAACTCTGCAGGCCAGAGGGAGTGGCAGGATATACTTAAAGTGATGAAAGAGAAAAACCTACAACCAAGATTACTCTACCCAGCAAGGATCTCATTCACATTCAATGGAGAAGTCAAAAGCTTTTCAGGCAAGCAAAAGCTAAGAGAATTCAGCACCACCAAACCAGCTTTACAACAAATGCTAAAGAAACGTCTCTAGGTGGGAAACATGAGAAGAAAAAGACCTACAATAAACAAACCCAAAACAATTAAGAAAATGGTAATAGGAACATACATATCAATAATAACCTTAAATATAAATGGATTAAATGCCCCAACCAAAAGACACAGACTGGCTGAATGGATACAAAAATAAGACCCATATATATGCTGTATACAAGAGACCCACTTCAGACCTAGGGACACATACAGACTGAAAGTGAAGGGATGGAAAAAGATATTCCATGCAAATGGAAAGCGAAAGAAAGCTGGAGTAGCAATACTTGTATCAGATAAAATTGACTTTAAAATAAAGACTGTTACAGGAGATAAGGAGGGACATTCCATAATGATCAAAGAATCAATCCAAGAAGAAGATATAACAATTATAAATGTGTATGCATCCAACATAAGAGCACCTCAATACATAAGGCAATGCTAACAACCATGAAAGGAGAAATTGACGGTAACACAATAATAGTAGGGGACTTTAACACCCCATTTACACCAATGGACAGGTCATCCAAACAGAAAATAAAGAAAGGAAAACAGCTTTAAATGACACAATAGACCAGATATATTTAATTGATATTTATAGAACATTCCACCCAAAAGTGGCAGAATACACTTTCTTCTCAAGTGCACACGGAACATTCTCCAGGATAGATCACATCTTGGCTCACAAATCAAGCCTCAGAAAATTTAAGAAAACTGAAATCATATCAAGCATCTTTTCTGACTACAATGCTACGAGATTGGAACTCAATTACAGGAAAAAAACGGTAAAAACCAGAAATACGTGGAGGATAAACAGTGCCCTACAAAATAACCAAGAGATCACTGAAGAAATCAAAGAAGAAATTAAAAAATACATAGAAACAAATGACAACGAAAACACAACAACCCAAAACCTTTGGGATGCAGCAAAAGCAGTTCTAAGAGAGAAGTTTATATCAATTCAATCTCACCTCAAGAAACAAGAAAAATCTTAAATAAACAATCTAACCCTACACTTAAAACAACTAGAGAAAGAGGAACAAAGAAAACCCAAACTCAGTAGAAGGAAAGAAATCATAAAGATCAGAGCAGAAATAAGTGAAATAGAAATGAAGAATACAGTAGCAAAGATCAATAAAACTAAAAGCTGGTTCTTTGAGAAGATAAAATTGATAAACTTTTAGTCAGACTCATCAAGAAAAAAAGGGAGAGGATGCAAATCAATAAAATTAGAAATGAAAAAGGAGAACTCACAACTGACACTGCAGAAATACAAAGGATCATGAGAGATTACTACAAGAAACTATATGCCAATAAAATGGACAACCACGAAGACATGGACAAATTCTTGGAAAGGTACAATTTTCCAAGACTGAACAGGAAGAATTAGAAAAATATAAACAGGCCTATCACAAGTAATGAAATTGAAACTGTAATTTAAAATCTTCCAACAAACAAAAGTCCAGGACCAGATGGCTTCACAGGTGAATTCTATCAAACATTTAGAGAAGAGCTAACACCTATCCTCTCAAACTCTTACAAAAAATTGCAGAGAGAGGAACACTCCCAAATTCATTGTATGAAGCCACCATCACCCTGATACCAAAACCCAAAAAAGATATCAGAAAAAAAAAAATTATAGACCAATATTACTGATTAACATAGATGTAAAAATCCTGAACAAAATACTAGGAAACAGAATCCAACAGCACATTAAAAGGATCATACACCACTGACTGATTCACTTCATTATACAGCAGAAGCGAATGCACCATTGTAGAGCAATTATACTCCAATAAAGATGTTGAAAAAAAAAAAGTATCATACACCATGATTAAGTGGTATTTATCCCAGGAATGCAACGATTCTTCAAAATACTCAAATCAGTCAATGTGATACACCACATTAACAAATTAAGGAATAAAAACCATATGATCATCTCAGTAGATGCAGAAAAAAGCTTTTGACAAAATCTAACACCCATTTATGATAAAAACTCTCCAGAAAGTGGGCATAGATGGAACCTACCTCAACATAATAAAGGCCATATATGACAAATGCACAGCAAGCATCATACTCAATGGTAAAAAACCGAAAGCATTTCCGCTAAGATCAGGAACAAGACAAGGTTGCCCACTCTCACCACTATTATTCAACATAGTTTTGGGAGTCCTAGCCACAGCAATCAGAGAAGAAAAATAAATAAAAGGAATACAAATTGGAAAAGAAGAAGTAAAACTGTCACTGCCAACGACATGATACTACACATGTTAAATCCTAAAGATTCCACCAGAAAACTACTAGAACTAATCAACGAATTTGGTAAGGTTGCAGGACACAAAGTTAATGCACAGAAATCTCTGGCATTCCTATACACCAGCAACGAAAAATTAGAAAGAGAAATTAAGGAAACACTCCCATTTACCATTGCAACAAAAAGAATAAAATACCTAGGAATAAACCTGCTTAAGGAGGTGAAAGAGGTATACTCAGAAAACCATAAAACACTGATGAAAGAAATCAAAAGATGACATAAACAGATGGAGAAATATACCACGTTCTTGTATTGAAAGAATCAATATCGTGAAAATGACTATACTCCCCAAAGCAATCTACAGATTCAATGCAATCCCTATCAAGCTACCAATGGCATTTCTCACAGAATTAGAACAAAAAACTTTACAATTCATATGGAAACACAAAAGACTCTGAATAGTAAGAGCAATCTTGAGAAAGAAAACGAGAGTTGGAGCAATCAGGCTCCCGGACTTCAAACTATACCACAAAGCTACAGTAATCAAGACGGTATGGTACTAGCACAAAAACAGAAATATAGCTCAATGATACAGGATAGAATGCCCAGAGATAAACCCACACACATATGGGCACCTAATTTACAGCAAAGGAAGCAAGAACATACAATGGAGAAAAGACAGCCTCTTCAATAAGTGGTGCTGGCAAAACTGGACAGCTCCATGTAAAAGAATGAAATTAGAATACTACCTAACACCAGACACAAAAATAAACTCCAAATGGATTAAAGACTTAAATGTAAGACAAGACACTATAAAACTCTTAGAGGAAAACATAGGAAAGACACACTTTGACATAAATCACAGCAAGATCTTTTTTGACCCACCTCCCAGAGTAACGGAAATAAAAACAAAAATAAACAAATGAGACTTAAAAGCTTTTGCACATCAAAGGAAACCATAAACAAGACAAAAAGACAGCCCTCAGAATGGGAGAAAGTATTTGCAAATGGAACAACAGACAAAGGATTAATCTCCAAAATATACAAATAGCTCATGGAGCTCAATATCAAAAAAACAAACAATCCGGTTAAAAAATGGGCAGAAGACCTAAATAGACATTTCATCAAGGAAGACATACAGATGGCCAAGAGGCACAAGAAAAATGCTCAACATCACGAATTATTAGAGAAATACAAATCAAAACTACAATGAGGTATCACCTCACACTAGTTAGAATGGGCATCATCAGAAAATCTGCAAACAACAAATGCTGGAGAGGGTGTGGAGGAAAGGGAACCCTCCTGCACTGTTGGTGGGAATGTAAATTGATACAACCACTATGGAAAACAGTATGGAGGTTCCTTAAAAAACTACAAATAGAACTACCATACGACCCAGCAATCCCACTACTGGGAATATACCCAGAGAAAACCATCACTCAAAAAGAGACATGTACCACAATGTTCACTGCAGTACTCTTTACAATAGCCAGGACATGGAACCAACCTAAATGTCCATCAACAGATGAACAGATAAAGAAGATGTGGCACATATATACAATGGAATATTACTCAGCCATAAAAAGGAATGAAACTGAATTATTTGTAGTGAGGTGGATGGACCTAGAGTCTGTCATACAGATGGACCTAGAGTCTGTACTTACATACAGAAGTAAGTCAGAAAGAGAAAAACAAAATACCATATGCTAACTCATATATATGGAATCTAAAAAAAAAAAAAAGGTACTGATGATCCTAGTGGCAGGGCAGGAATAAAGAGGTAGACATGGAGAATGGACTTGAGGACATGGGTGGAGGGGGAAGCTGGGGCAAAGTGAGTGTAGCAGCGACATACATACACTACCGAATGTAAAATAGTTGGCTGGTGAGAAGCAGCCTCATAGCACAGGGAGATCAGCTTGGTGCTTTGCGATGACCTAGAGGGGTGGGATAGGGAGGGTGGGAGGGAGGCTCAAGAGGGAGGGGATATGGAGACGTGTATGCATATAGCTGATTCGCTTTGTTGTGCAACAGAAACTAACAGTACTGTGAAGCAATTATACGCCAATAGAGATCTTTTTTTTAAAAAAGTGGATAAATAAAGACTTTCTCAGATAAAAAAAAAAAAAAAGACAGGCCCATTCTTTAACTTCCACCACTTCCCTAGCATAAAAGGTATAGGTGCCCTAAAGAGGTCTCAGCCCACACTCACTTTTCTGTTACTTCCTTTCTTCATTTCACTGCTTTTAGGTGTGGAAGTTGACTTTTTCTATCACTTGAAACCAATGTCTCAAGGATGAGTGTTTATATATTTTTATTTTGGTTTTTTAATGTTTTAATACTAACACACCACTGAATAAATGTTTCTGGGGCAAATAAAAAGTCCAACAAATATTAAATCGATAAAATCAGTTTATTGATTTTGCTTAAACCACGAACAAAACAGGAAACACATTAATATCTAAACCTGTAGTTTCTCAAAGTAAAAAATTATAAAATTGTTATATTCATTGTACTGAGGATTCGGTAATACTACTAGATTTACTGAGAAACCATTCTACCCTCTGCAAAGATGTGTATAGCAATATGACTCAATTATCCAGGTCAGTGGGTTAGAGCCCCAGGCTCATGGGAATCCACAGAGAAATATCAGAGCATGACATTTCTGGTCAGCAGTTTTGACTGCCAACCCCTATACTTTTTACTAACCCGGACTTGGGTTGACTTGTTGCATTGCTCTCCAGTGGAGATGCTTAGGAATATACTCAGAAGTTGGCAGTGGGTAGGGTTGGCAGATAGTTGTGGAGAGAACAAAAACCCCTAAACCAAGAGACAGGCGGTTATCTGAAAACTGACTATGATGTATGCAACAAAGGTGACTCCAATGTTAAACTTTCTGCTCTAAGAAAAACCACTTAAGATATATTTCACACCTGTTAGAATGCTTATTATCAAAGAGGCAAGAGATAACAAGTGTAGGTAAGGATGTGGAGAAAAGGAAACACTTGTACACTGTTGGGAATGTAAATTAGTGCAGCCACTATGGAAACTGCTATGGAGGTTTTCCTCAAAAAATTCAAAATAGAACTACCATATGATCCAGCAACTCAACTTCTGGGTATTTATTTGAAGGAAAAGAAATTACTAACTCGAAAAGACATCTGCACTCCCATGTTCATTGCAGCATTATTTACAAAAATGAGACAGGGGAAACAACCTAACTATCCATCAGTAGATGAATGGATAAAGAAAATGTGGAATGGAATATTACTAAGCCACAAAAAGGAAAGATATCATGACATTTGTGACAATATGGATGGTCCTTGAGGGCATTATACTTAGTGAAATAAGTCAGACAGAAAAAGACAAATACTGTGTGTAGTCTTAAAAAAAATTATATGTGGAATCTTAAAAAAAAAACCAAACCGAACTCATAGATACAGAAAACAGATTGGTGGTTGTCAGAGGTGGAGGATTGGGAGTGGGCAAAATGGACGAAGGTTGTCAAAGGGTACAAACTTCCAGTTATAAGATAAATAAGTCCCAGGGTGTACAGCTTGATGACTATAGTTAACAACACTATATTTTATTATTATTATTTTTATTTACATTAAGCTGAATTTTAATTGTTTTCTCTTTGCTCATAGTTTTTTTTTAATTGAAGCATAGTTGATTTATAGTATTGTGTTAGTTTCAGGTAACAAAACTGTATTTTATATTTGATTGCTAAGAAAGTAGATCTTAAAAGTTCTCATTACATGCACATAAGTTTATAACTATGTATGGTGATGGCTGTTAAGTAAACTTATTGTGGTGATCATTTTGCAATATTTACATATGTCAAATTATTATGTTGTACACCTAATACTAATGCAATGTTATATGTATATCTCAATTAAAAAATCACTTACATAAAACAACAGTAAAAACAAAATAAGTCAACAAAAGAAATGTTCCCCAGTCCCAACCTTTAAGGGAGGGTTATTTGCAGATAGAGTTTTTGTTTTATCCCAGGCTCCTTCTCAGTCTTTTTTCTTTGTTGTTGTTAAACTCAGTAATCTTTTCTATTGTATTAAAAAATAATTCACTTAATAAAACTGGAAAAAAAGAAAATTATTATTTACATTAAGCTAAAATTTAATTTCAAAAAATGTTCACTTAAAAAGTTAAGTTTTAGAACAAAGTTTTGGTAGATGTACTTTGTATGTCTTGTACAACTTGTCAACTGCATATTGTGAACTGCTATGACTACATTTTGTGGTAATGTCTTCCTATCTTACCACATAAGATACTGAGTTTTCTTAGTCCTAAAGATGAAAGTATAGTGTCTTTTGTACGTGAACTAGTAACGTCATTTAACCTTAATTATCTCCTTAAAGGACCTATCACCAACTACAGTCACATTGGGGGTTAGGGCTTCAATACATGAATTTGGGTGGGACACAGTTCAGTCCATAACGATCACAGACAATTGTCAGAGTGAGGTGAGCAGTAGAAAGACATGATCAGACTTTCCTTTTGAAAGGATCACCTTGGTTGCTGAGAAGCTGGGAGTCCAGTTAGAAGGCTGCCACATAAAATGTGGAGAGACGGTGACAGTGGTGAACCATGTGTTGGATCTACTGTACAGGTGAATTTGAGAATAATCTGGATGTGACATTTGTCCTTCCATTGAGCTCTTCTGTCAACCTCTCAATTCCTTTGTGCATCAACCTCTCTGGTATAAGACTCTGCTGTGTCTTAGTCTGTTGTGAAATGTGTAGGGAATTTTCATTTTGATCAAAATTAATAATAATAGTTAAAATGTCAAATCTTACTAATGAAACTTTAAAAGTCAGAATAAAATACTTTGCTTTATTCTTAGTAGGATGACACTTGCACTCACTCGCAATTTTTAAAAATAAATTTTATTTATTTTTATTTATTTTTGGCTTCTTTGGGTCTTTGTTGCTGTGTGTGGGCTTTTCTCTAGTTGTGGTGAGCAGGGGCTACTCTTCATTGCGGTGCATGAGCTTCTCATTGCAGTGGCTTTTCTTGTTGCAGAGCACGGGCTCTAGGCACGCGGGCTTCAGTAGTTGTGGCTCATGGGCTCTAGAGCGCAGGCTCAGTAGTTGTGGTGCACGGGCTTAGTTGCTCTGTGGCATGTGGGATCTTCCTGGACCAGGGCTTGAACCCTTGTCCCCTGCACTGGCAGGTGGATTCTTAACCACTGTGCCACCAGGGAAGCCCTCACTTGCAATTTGATAAGTTATCTTGGGTAGAAGAAACAAACAGGTTAAAGAAAAGCAAAACTGGGGAAGTCTATAGGAGCAAGTTTTGGCTGAAAAATCTGCGTTCCTCTAGTCTTCACATGGCTGGCTTCTTCGTATCATTCATGTCTCAGCTCAAAAGTCTTCTCGCCTAGGACGCCTTCCTTGACTACTCAATCTAAGGTATTTACTGTTATCACTTTCCATCCCATCACGCTGCTTTATTTTCTATATGGCACTTTCACTCTCTGATATTTTCTTGTTTGTTATTCACTATCTGCCTGCCCCTCATAAGATCTGCACTCCGAAAAACAAGCTCTTTGTCTTGTTCACCACTGTATCCCTGCATCTAGAGCATTGCCTGATGCATAGTAAGCACGCAATAAATATTTGTCAAATGAGTGAAAGGATAAAAGAAAAACATGAAGACCCAGTTATGCATCTCACCAAGACTTACAGACTATGTAAGGGGAAAGAAATCCCTTCTGTGTAGTGCAATGTTGGTGGTTGACAGAGGACCACACAGCAGACAAAGGGCTGGGCAGATTTCAGGGCTAGGTTTGTATTTTTGATGGTTTATGTGCAGATCTGGGAGTCAAGAGATTGGGGGTTCACATCTGCTCTATCTCCAAGTTGCTGAGTGACTACGGTACAAATCATGGACTTCCGCCAGCATTAGTTTCTCCATCTGGGTGGCGTTACTGGCTAGTTTAAACATTTAGAAACCTTCATTGGCAAATATGACTCTATTTGTGCTATTTCTTTCAGGAGATTGAGTGCTTTGTGGAAGCGAGCCCTGTTTTTCCCTTTGGTTTCTGAGTTGCCCCACCTCGGCAGGCAAGGTGATTAATTGCTCCAGATTCCTCTTCTGCTGTTCCCTTTCCCAGCCTCTCCCAAATATGTCCTCATCCAGTGAGGCTGCGTGGCTTTGATGGGAAAAACAAGGCCTTGGTCACCTTAAAACTGCCTTGGGTTGTCATTCCCAGACTTCATTCCTCTTTACTGGCCTCCCCTGGCTAGATGAATCCACCAGCTCTCCACCACCCAGGCTTAGTACCAGAGGGAGGCTGGTAGCTTTGATTCATCTCCCACGTGACTGAGTGCAGAAATTGTCTTGTGCCCAGATTCAAGAGGCTGTTCACGCATCCATCACCCATTTATTCTTCCCTGCCAACCAGACCTGCTCTGCAGCAGGAGGCCTTGACCTTGTGAACAGCCATTGAGTGAATTCCATCTTCACTTCAGGGCATTCTTACCTCCTAAGAATCAAGCTTTCCTCTAGATATGGCTCTGCCTTCTGTCCTCTGGCCCTACCTAGCTCAGAAGCAGGAGAGCTATTGGACACGGCAGTAAAGGGAATAAGCTTTGGACTCAGCCAGACCTGGGTTAAAATCCCAGCTACACAACTAGCTCTGTGAGCTTGGGCAAGTTCTCAACCTCTCTGAGCCTCAATTTTCTCATCTGTCAAATGAAGATGAGGAGGGGTGATAAGAATTAAAAGATGTAATATGGGCCAAGAATTAAGTGTAGAGCCTGGCATGCGAGTCTAGGAGTTACTGTTCTCAATGACTGGAGCCCTCTTTACCAAGTCTAGGGAACCCACCTGAAAATGTTATGCTTCTTCTTTTTCTTAGTTCTCAAGGTTGTTATTGAAGGTTTACATTTTGGGTTTAAAAAAGTTGATCTCCACCTTTTTGAGACCTCATTTGTACAGTTAGATAATCAAATGATTTTCACTCTCGGCATTATCTATTCATCAGCTGATGGCTCGTGTTGCTGGGGCTCAGAAATGTTTCACTTCATCCTTTAAGTAAAAACCCTGAAAAAAGGAAGTGTTCTATCTAATGCCATGTCTACACAGACAAAATCCAGCAGAAGTTCATGTAATTTCTGGAGACTAGGATTGTAGAGACAGCCAAACTGGGTGATTCCACTTGGATTATAACATATTAATATTTTGTAGGCTACTTAACTTTTCTTAAAATGTTTGATATGAGCAATATTTTAAAAAATGATTTTATTCTGAAACTGACCTGATCTAATCTCTTCCATGCAATGAATGGTGTATTGGCTTCCCACACGGCCCAGATTGATGAAATATTTGCTTAGTCCCATGGATGGAATTTGTTTCCTCTAAAAAAGGAGATATCTCAATAGGGGCATTTGTTATACGTTTTCCAACTTATCAAGTGGTCCAGCAGGTTTTCCTGAGTGGTATGTAATATTACTTTCTGGTTTAAAGTTCTAACTTATCCTGTAGGTTAGAGCAGTGAAGGGGGGCATAATCTTTTGGTGTTAAGAAGTCAGCCTCAGCTCTAGAAGAAAGAAAGGAAGAAAGAAAAAGAAAGAAAGAAAGAAAACAATGGAAGCATTGTAAGAAATATTTATAAGTCAAATGTTACAGAGAAAAACCCCAAACCAAAACCTATTTCAAAAAATGTTGGAGGAAATGGTATATCTTTTTATGTGCCTAAGAAAACAGTTAAAAAGAACTTCACAGCACTGGGTCTATTAAGTACATTTATTCCAGTGATTTCCCAGATATTTCCAAGTTCCATTTAAAACAGAAATCTCCTATCAAGCAATCCTTTGAAATTATTTACTCTTTTGTGGTTGTAAAGTATGGAAACCTAATACTTTTAATGAAAACCCTAACAAACGGCACATGCTACAAAGTGTCTACGGATGTGCTTTATAGGCTGGAATTCTTACGTCACACAAACTTGCCAGTCTATGTTTCTGATCCCAATAAGTGCCCCAGTGATGTGGAAGAGGATGGCTGGAAAGGCAGGGCCATGCAAGAATGGCATGGGTCATTCATACTCATCAGGAAGGTATGGCAGCCGGAGTCCTTCTGATAGGGAGCACACCCTGCCAGCAGGCAGAAACAGACTTACTTGGATTAAGGACTTTGTTTTGTTTGAGGGATGGTGATTTGGTGGGCACCGTAACTTGAAAAAGCGTTTTCTTATATTCAATATAAAGGAATGTTTTGTAAAAACCTGGTTGTGAATCCCCAGGATAAAATAGTATGTAATATTTTTAGCACATATTTAATTGGCAACAGAAAAATCAAAACCACTTGACTTATAACGTTAAAATGGTACTCTGGTTAAAATTAACTCCCAATCAAGAAAATTTAATGTGCTTCACCAAATGCATATTTTCATACAAAATAAATGTATTTTAAAGTTATATACTCTTAATTTTATGCTGAAATAGTACTAGCAGTTCACAGATGGATTTCCCCCCCACCCCGGCAAATTATTTTTCATTGAAATGTTTTCAAAGCATCCTCACTTGGTGGGTATGCTTCGATTTAACAATTCAGGCATTCTACATTAAACAGTAATTGATTTATTGACATTTGATGGATTCACACTCACGTTCCTTGGTTTAAAAATCTTGTTAAAATGTTGTTAATAATCTGTGGGTATATATTTCAAATAACTGCCATTAAATTTCGAATAACTGTCATTAAATAGAGAGAATTAAATTTAATAGAGTAGTTACTATATATTTAAATACCAATGGATGATTAGAAGCAGATTTATTGAGGGTTTAACATGGCTGGACAGATTCATGACTTTCCAGCAAATAAATATATTCATTTTATTTCTTTTGTTTTATTTTTCTATTTTAAAGTAAATGGCTAGTATGCATTTAAATTGATAGTGTATCGAAAGCAAAAGCTTCAATTAATTAGCATTCAAAATATACAGAATACATTTTACTGCTTGAGACAATTCAAAACTGTACCTTAATTCTTTTTTTTTTTTTTTAGGTGGAACGAAAGGGGCTTTTTAAAAATTTTTTATTTTATTTTTGGCTGCGCTGACTCTTGTTGCAGTGCGCAGGCTTTCTCTAGTTGCAGCGAGCGGGGGCTGCTCTTCATTGCAGTGCGTGGACCTCTCATTGTTGTGGCTTCTCTTGTTGTGGCTCATGGGCTCTAGGCGTGCGGTCTTCAGTAGTTGTGGCTCGCGGGCTCTAGAGCGCAGGCTCAGTAGTTGTGGCGCACGGGCTTAGTTGCTCCACAGCATGTGGGATCTTCCCGGGCCAGAGCTTGAACCCGTGTCCCCTGCATTGGCAGGCGGATTCTTAACCACAGCACCACCAGGGAGGCCCGAGAGTGTACAGTAATTCTTCATGAACCTGGAAAAGTATGCCTTTTGTAGAAAGACTCAGAGAAGCCCAGAGAAGAATGGCTATGAGGAAAAGAAAGTTAGGAAATTCACCTGATTTTGTTCATTTTTGCCACTTGGTAAAACAGTTGTCTAACCACTTTTAAAATGTCTTTGATACTGTGGGTTAAATATCAAAGACTGATGCTTTTAACAAGTGTTCAGAAAGTGTCAGTTTGATACGCTCAGACTATCATGTTTTAGTTTTGTTTTTATTTTGAAATAACAAGAGATATCTTCCAAACTATCTGGAGAGGTTGGTTTCTATTCACAGGCCTTCAGCCCACCCTATCCCAAGTTTGAAGCATTTTGTTAGATCTCTTTGATCTGTTTGACTTCTGCTTCACGGAAAAATGCTCATAAACCTTCAGAGAAAGGCTTTCTTTACTTTTAGCTTTATTCAAGAGTTATAAACAGTGCACAGATCTATAGCAAAATGATTTTAAGAGCACTTAGGACCCCCATGCTAACTTATTTGCTCCCTAGCAGGAAAAAAAAAAAAAAAAAAAGAGCTTGTTTGGTAAAAAGAAGTTAAAAAAGTTCAACTTTGCTTAGTGAAAAAGAACTCCACTTTTAAGTGGCTAAAAGTATTGCATTTCATTTTTTAAAAAAAATATTAAGATCTCTAAAGCAACAGTCTTTTTAAAGATGTTATGCACAAGGATTGGCATGACGTTTGAAATGGCTTCAAGAGTCCTGTTACTCTTGACATGGTGGCAAACACTTCACAGATGTGCTTTCTCACTGCAGCCGCGTCGAGAGAGAAGACAAAAGCTGTGTCTTCCAACGAGTCCCCCCATGCGGTAGTGCTCCGGTGAGATAGGCTAGAAGCCGTCAGGGTGAACGAACCCTATTCCCTGTAATCCATCCTTACTCCAACCTTATTGTAGCTTCTCCATGAATTATGGGATCCACCAGCTGAGCTCTACACTCTTAGATGTGGGATAACAGCTGTAGCTTCAGAAAAAACGAGCAAACGGACAAAGTTCGAAATCTTTGCCATGTGGCATTTTGCATTTCTCAAAGTATCTTCAGTTTAGAAAGTGAGAGACAATTAAAGATTGTTTCTGCTACTGCTTTTTAAAAATGGAGTCTCCTAAAGCTCTACAGGAGTTGCAAAATGATGTTTCCTGGGCAGAACCAGTACCGTTGAGGAATTTTATTCGGAAAATCACTTAATTTCATGTAAAAATTCAGATTTCAGCTTCTCTTGAAAAATCAGATCTGACTACGTTGGCATTTTCTCCAGCAGCATCAAGTGGAAATAGTAGTGGCTGAGCATTTTATAGAGACAGTTTCAATTTTTATAATTTTCCCCACTCTTTAACCATGTCACTGGGCTGCTCATCTCACTGGTGGACCTCAGTTGGCATGTGGGTCTGTGACTCCTGTAGCATAAGATTACGCTGAAATACCAACGTTACTGGTGTATAGGCTCTGTCCAAAAGGCACCAAAACACCTGAACAATTGATGGTATTATCGGTTCAACCAACTGCCTTGGCATTCTTTTTTTTTTTTCTTTTTTTGCGGTATGTGGGCCTCTCACCGTTGTGGCCTCTCCCGCTTGCGGAGCACAGGCTCCGGACACGCAGGCTCAGCGGCCATGGCTCACGGGCCCAGCCGCTCCGCGGCATGTGGGATCTTCCCGGACTAGGGCACGAACCCGTGTCCCCTGCATCGGCAGGCAGACTCTCAACCACTGTGCCACCAGGGAAGCCCTGCCTTGGCATTCTTATTTCACAAAATTAGCTGTTCGGCTGAATTGACTGATCAGTTCTGGATCTTGCAGGGGGGCAGGGTGGGTGAAGTAAGCATGCAAGAGTTAATCTGTGAACCTGGACCAGAAAGGGTATATGAGATACCCTGAGTTAAACTGAGTTTTCAGCCTCAGGCTCTCTCCTCTCACCTGGCAATTGGCCTCCCTGACCCCATCATTTTTCAGCTAGAAAGTCTAAAGGGTTGAATTTTCTCTGGGAATCCCCTTTGACCTCTGGTTTGTTCCCCTGTGGCTTGAAGCCTGGTCAAACTCCCAAAGCTTTTGGCCTTCCTTGCTTCCTTTTGGCTATGTCTGCCTTGTCTCAGATTTTCATCTTCGTATGTCTAGCTCTGGCCTGGTAATCTTACTCCAACTCCTGATTTCTCCCCCAGCCTGGCGGTTTGGGGTTGTGTATTTTTGACCTTGAACAGTAGCCAGACCCAGTTAATCCAACCATAGGAGTGCAGCACACAAAACTCAAGGCCTTTGAATTACAGTTGAACTGATCTGAACTGGTCAATTTAGCATGAGGCCAGGAAAGTTATTTAACTTTTGTGTCTCATGATTACATTTTCCTTCCTTCTTCATGGAGCTGAGTGGACAGCTGTAACGGTGCTTATAAAGTCATTAATAGAAAAATGCTCATGAATTCCAGGTAGTATAGTAATATTTTTTTATTAAATTTATGTTGTTATATTTAAATATAATTATATAGGTATAACCACAAAAACGATCTTCACATACAAAATCAAATAATTATGAAACCCAGAATGGAGAATCAAAACTGAAGCAAATGTAGAAAGAGATGACCATTAAGGTGAAATAATTGAACAACTTCTGGAACTGGGATCCATATTTTTTTAGATAACACTTTTGTCTGTATCCCTCTCCATAATTTTTTTTTATTAAAAAATTAGTGTAGTTTAGATACAACAAAATTTACCATTTTTAGTATAATGTCCTATAAGTCATATACCTACAACCACATTAAAATCATAGAACAGTTTCATCACACCAGAAAATTTTCTGTGCTTCCTTGTAGTCAAATTATCCCTTTAACCTCAGTTTTTGGAAATCAGTGACAACCAGTATAAAATATTTGGGTTCCCTAACCATTTGCAGATATCATCCGGCCCTCTTCAGGCTGCTCTGTGGGAACTGGGGTTAGAGTTACTAGCACAAGAAAATACTGATATTTTGATGAGTGCTATTGTTGTAAGTAATAAAGTCCTTTTCTCTGACCCAGGAATCTTGTGCCCTCTGCCAGCATCCATAAACTGGGGCAGGCTAACCTGTTATTTGCAAGTAGGGTAAAAGTTCAGACAATTTATATGGGTCTAGACCAGTTTATTTCCTCCTTTCCAATCCATATGCATCTTTTTTCCCTTTTTGCCTTATTGCATTGGCTAGAATTTCTAATATGATGTTGAAAAGGAGTGGTAGAAGAGGACATCCTTGCCTTGTTTCCAGTCTTATGGGGAAAACATTCAGTTTCTTACCATTGGTTATGATATAAGCTGTAAGTTTTTGATAGATGCCCTGTGTCAGATTGTAGATGTTTCTTGTTATTCCTAGTTTTCTGTTTTTGTTGAGGATTTTTTTCATCTTTGTTCAAGAGGGATATTTGTCTGCACTTTTCTTACAACATCTTTGGTTTTGATATCAGAAAAATGCCTGCCTCATTAAACAAGTTGGGAATTTTTCCCATCTCTTCTATATTCTGGAAGAGTTCGTACAAAGCTGTTCTTATTTCTTTCTTAAGCATTTGGTAGAATTTGCCATGAAGTCATCTGGACCTGGAAGTTTCTTTTTTGGAAGGTTTTTAATTAGAAATTCAATTTCTTTAAAAGATATGGGACTAGTCAGTTTAACTATATCTTCTTGAAGGAGCTTAAAGTCTCTGTCTGATAGTTCCAACATCTTTCTATTATTTGAATGTGATTCTGTTGATTGCTTTGTCTCTTAAAATAGTGTAGTATTTTTATTTGCTGCTTTGTGTGTCTTGCAATTTTTGGTTGAAAGCTGGACATCTTATATAGAGTGGTATAGACTAAGGTAAACTGTATTTATGCCTGAAAATGGGCATGCTTCCTATTTTTGCTAGTGTGTGAGATTATCATCCTAGATGGTAGGGCTGGGTTTGGGGTTATTTTCTTGCTATGGTTGCCCTCATTGTACCACAAGCTTCAACTTCTAGCATTACCTTGTGTTTAGGGTGGGGAGTGGTTTGCTAGAAGGTTTTTCTCAATGTCTACTTCACTTTCAGATTTAGATCTTCCCCTTATGCCTATGCTTCAGAAAGTTCTCTCCCCATACTTTCAAAGACTGCTATTACTTGTTTTTTGAGTTTGCTAGCTTGGTGTTGGGGAGTGGAATGGAGGTGTTTTCTATTGTTCTGCTTCAGTCCCAGTTTAAATAGATACTGCATCCCTGGGTCTTACAGGTGGAGCCCTCACAGTGATCCTTCTGCTCACCCAGCAGTTGGGTATCTCTAATGTTCTGAGCTTTGGAAGTATTCCTGATCTTTCTCAGAGGGTATTTTTGTTCCTCTCCCCAGCTGCAATATATCTTCATCTGTACTCTGATGGTGGCAGGGTTTAATGTCTTTTACCCAGTGGGATAAGGCTTTTATTCTGTAGGAAATATAGGAGAGAAGGAATGGGCAGATCTTCATGCCTTCACCTCAGTGCCTGCTCTTCCTTTCCCCAGGTCTGCACCACAAGGGATGCTTCTCCAGACTCTCATCCTGTCTCCAGTTTTCTTATTCACA
Source organism: Neophocaena asiaeorientalis asiaeorientalis (assembly GCF_003031525.2). NCBI lineage: Eukaryota > Metazoa > Chordata > Mammalia > Artiodactyla > Phocoenidae > Neophocaena > Neophocaena asiaeorientalis. The sequence continues at coordinate 16,210,979 of NW_020185339.1, forward strand.
CTCAGTAAAGTCTGTGGAGAAGAGCCTGTAAATGGGTGTGAATTCCTGTACATCTGTGACTCTCAGTAGTTCTAAACTCTATACCCTATACTCTTACACTTGCCCTTTAAGGGTTTGTTAAATATTTTAGCCAAATTTATCTTACTAGCTTATATAGCATTTGGTATTTGCTGCAGCTCAGCAAGTGCTGTCCTTGGAGGCATCTGTCCTTCTTAAGTTAGTTTTCTGACCTGTGACTACATCTCTGTGATAGATTCAAGAAAAGTTGTAATTTTGTAAGTTATCTACCTTTTTTTTTTGCTTGTGAGTGTGGGGTGATGTTCTTTCCTATTTTCTACATCCCATAGTGAAGCCAGAAACCTATTTATTGACATAAGAAAATTCATTTCTAGGTGTTCAAACCATCTATAGGTAAATCTTATTTTATAGACCAAATATCAGTTAGTTCATCTAGAACCTCAAGTAACAGAAAATCCAACTTCAAATATTGAAACCAAAAGTTATTTATCATCTCATTTGAAGAGAAAAATAGAGGTAAAAGGTTAAATCACATCAACAATTTTATTAGGGTTCTAGGTTCTTTCTCTTTTCTACTCTGTTATTCTCAGGATATTGTTGTGTCCTTTTATGGTAACTTCCTCCAATGTTCTAAGATGGTTACTGAAGTTACCAAAGAAGAGAAGAAAAGCACATAAAAATATAAATAAAATTAATGGCCTTTTTGTATTATTACTTGCTCAGAGAAAGAAAAATATCCCAAGAAGCTTCCCATTAAGACTTCCTACATGTCTTATTTAGCAGGATTGGATCACACGCCCAGTTGCTAAATAGGAATAGAACTACCATGTTTGATGTAACATCAAGATTCACCTCTGGTCTGGGAGGGTGACAAATTCCTCTGAAGCAGATAGCCACCTGGTAGCTGAGCAAAATCAGGATTCTATTACTAGCAAATAAAAATGTAAGGAATAGCTGTTAAGTGATTGACTAATTGTGCCTGGTAGAGTGATAAGGTGTAAAGAGGACAAGCTTTGCAGTCAGACATATCTATCCTGAACTTTGGAAAGTACAAAGGGGATAATATTTTGTAAATATTGATATTTATCTCCCTCCCGTGTTAAATCATATTCCTTGGCATTCATTATTTTGTTACTGAAGCCCAGGAAGGGGGCATGGAGAATGCCACCTGAGGAAGATAGAGGAGATGATTTTGGATTTGGTAGATGCTCAGAATATGTATCTATTGTTAACCCACAAATATATTCTTATAACATATTTAGCTAATGGCTTTTTCTAATGACAGGCCCTTTATTACAACGGCACTTTCCATTTTTGAGGGAAGATAGGGAAGTGTCTTCTTGCTGAAATGTAGAGTGACAGGCCTTTAGCTGAGCACCTCTTATGTGATAGCAAAAGACAGGGTCGTATGGCAGAAATGGCAATTTAAGCCTCTCCCATTAGAGAGGAGGGTCCTATATTCCTCTCTGATTGAGGTGAGCCACAGCTGTAGAGGATGGAGGGCCAAAGAGGTGCAAGGGAAGTAAGAGAGCTCTTCAGGGACTGGTGTTTGTCTTTCCATCCACAGCTGTGGGACTCTGCAATGAATAAGAAAAGTAATAGCACTGAACAAGAAATAACCTCCTATTTATCTTTAGCCATAACGTAAGAATAAGACACTGCTCAGGTTAAAGGGCAATGCATTTAATATAGGACCAAAAAACTAATGAGTCTTTCTGTTTGCACATCAATTATACTTTAGTTATTCTAAAATTTATGCTTAGTAGTCTTTCAATGTATTTATTTCCCCAAGGCCCTCTATCATATTAATTCCTTCTTAATCCTGGAATAATTTTTCTAAATTGAAAGTGCTATAGCCATTCTGAGAAATAAGATGGACCCCCATCCACAATTTGGTTCCAATATAGAGACACACCAAGAGGGTATGAAAAGGTTTATTATTCACCTAACTGAGGATTTTCTGGGGAAGGCAGGGCAGAAACCCCAAGTGGGTCTGAAAATGGCTTGAGAGAGCAAGGACAGGAGATGAACTTGGGGTTTTAATGGTGTTTAAGGGTGGGTCCGGGCTGACGGTTCCTGTGCATGAGTGGAGATTTGTGTGGTTTTAACTCCCACCAGTGCCAAAAGAGGGAACACCCAGATTTTATCAGTTTGCCCAGATGTGGGGAAGAGGGAAAGAGAGAGGTGAGGCTTACAAGCTGTCAGCAGTTAAGGCAAAAAATGGAGTCAGAATCCTCATTAAAATAAGATATCCTTGTGAAGTCCTATTGAAGATGATATTCCAGCTCTTTGGACCTCTTGAGAGCTGGGTGGGAAAGTTGCAGGAAGCACGATGAAGAGAGGATGGAGAAGAAAAGAACAAATAACCTTGCAAAATCTTTTGCTAGTATTAGTTACTTATTCTAGTTCTCAATGAACTTCAGAGCGATTACATGTGCCTATGGCTCCTTTGTGACCAAGCTCCTGCCTGCCTCCTCCCTGTCATTCACTAAGCATTAGCCCCACTGGCGTTTTATTTTTTTTAATGCTTTACAATTGTGAACTATTTCTTACACACACAAAAAGTCATGTGCTTTTAAGAAACTTTTTTTTTTTTTTTTTTTTTTTTGCGGTACGCGGGCCTCTCACTGCTGTGGCCTCTCTCGTTGCGGAGCACAGGCTCCGGACGCGCAGGCTCAGCGGCCATGGCTCACGGGCCCAGCCGCTCCGTGGCATATGGGATCTTCCCAGACCGGGGCACGAACCCGCGTCCTCTGCATCGGCAGGCGGACTGTCAACCACTGCGCCACCAGGGAAGCCCATTAAGAAACTACTTTTAAAAATATGTTCATATACCCATAACTCAGATTTAAAATATACAGTTGGAGATTCCCAGGCGGTCCAGTGGTTAGGACTTGGTGCTTTCACTGCTGGGGCCTGGGGTTCAATCCCTGGTCGGGGAACTAAGATCCCGTGAGCCCAGCGTCACGGCCAAAAAAATATATATATTTAATAAATATATTATTTATATACATATATATATATATACACACACACACACACACAGAGTCAATTTTCATTGTTCACGGTAGTTAGGCTCTATAAAGTTCCAGGGAACACTGAGTTAGTGAATATCAGACCATTAGTACTAGGAGAAATATAGGGTTAAATTTCTGCCGATCAACGCAGAACCTGTCTTATATGTTTCTGTTTAAAGACATCTTATTTAATGTATATTGTTGATTCACTAACACTGAACTCACAGCAACAGCATTATAACTCATGCCTGATCAGAGCTTATATAACATGTGTTGTCAGACTTCTTAATTTTTGCCAAGTTACTTAGCATAATGTGCTATTCCACTTCCGTTTAATTTTCATTTTCGTAATTACCAGGGAAGTTGAAAATCTTTCTGTGTGATTATTTGCCATTTGGTTTCCTTTTGTTGTGAACTGCTTGTTCAGATCATTTACCCAGCTTTCTTTCTTTTTTTTTTTTTTGCTTAATTAATTAATTTTTGGCTGTGTTGGGTCTTTGTTGCTGCACATGGGCTTTCTCTAGTTGCGGCGAGCGGGGGCTACTCTTCGTTGCGTTTGCAGGGTTCTCGTTGTGGTGGCTTCTCTTGTTTCGGAGTGCGGGCTCTAGACGCACAGGCTTCAGTAGCTGTGGCACGCGGTCTCAGTAGTTGTGGCTCGCGGGCTCTAGAGCGCAGGCTCAGTAGTTGTGGCGCATGGGCTTAATTGCTCTGTGGCACGTGGGATCTTCCCGGACCAGGGATCGAACCCGTGCCCCCTGTGTTGGTAGGTGGATTCGTAACCACTGTGCCACCAGGGAAGTCCTCCAGGTTTCTATTTGATGGTCTTTTCCTTATTAATTTATAGATTTTTAAACATGTACATTCTGTATACTAATATTTTCTTGATTGTATCATCAACATCTTCCTCCAATAGTGTGTCTTTGCATTTTTAGATGAGCTTTGCCATATGGAAAATTTCAGTTGCTTTCATGAGGTAAATTTTGTGTTTTATTTAAGAAATTCCCTAGCATTACAAGGTTATAGAGACATTCCTATATATATATTGATACTCTCCACATTGTCTTCTCATAATTTTAAAGTTTTGAATTTCATAGTTAGACTTTGAATAAACCTGGAATTCATTTTTATATGTGGAATTCATTTTTTAAACATAAGGGTAGTCAATTTTCTCAGCCTCATTTATTAGATAGCCCATTCTTTCCCCACTATTTATTATGCCACTTTCAGGGGCCCCCTGACACCAGAAGTACATATACCAAAGTACATATACCAGAAGTACATATTGGAAATATGTGAATGTCTGTTTTGGGGTTTTCTACCCTGTTGCATTAGTCCATCTATTTGTCCTCCAGCTAATATCACACTGTTTTAAGGACCAAAGCTTTATAATAAATCTTGAGGGCAAGATGTCCCCCTCCTTATTTTTATTTTTCAACATTTTCTTGATTACTCTTGGTCCTTTATTCTTCCATATGTATTTTAGGATTAGCTTGTCAAATTTAGTCAAAAGCCCTGTTAAGAGTGGGATCAGAAGGGCGATACATTTATGGATTAATTTGGGAAAAAATTAACATTCTTACAGCATGGAGTCTTTCCATCTGTTAACATTCCAGGGACTTCCCTGGTGGTGCAGTGGTTAAGAACCCGCCTCCCAACATAGGCGACACGGTTTCGAGCCCTGGTCTGGGAAGATCCCACATGCCACGGAGCACGAAGCCTGCGCTCTAGAGCCTGCGGGCCACAACTACTGAGCCTGTGTGCCACAACTACTGAAGCCTGTGTGCTTAGAGCCCATGCTTCTCAACAAGAGAAGCCACCACAATGAGAAGCCTGTGCACCACAACGAAGAGCAGCCCCCGCTCACCGCAACTAGAGAGAGCCCGTGTGTGACAACAAAGACCCAAAGCAGCCAAAAATAAATAAATAAATTTATAAAAACAAACAAAAATTCTATACATCTCCATTTATTGGTTTTATGTCCTTAAATACATTTTAATATTTTCCACTAAGAATTGCACATCTTTGGTTAAATTCATTATCTGCCTTATATCTCTTTGCTGCCACTGTGAATGGGATCTTTAGTTACATTTTCTAAATAGTTGTTTATTAGGTATAATGAAGCTACTATTTTTATATATTGTTTCTCTTTCCAGCAACTTTGATGAACTCTCATTAATTTTATTAAACCAGTTATGGATTATCTTCAATTTTATATGTCAATAACCATATCATTGGCTACTATTGACCACCCTGTTTCACTTTTCCAGTTCTTTCTCTCTCTCTCTCTTTTTTTCCTGTTATGGATTTCTGTCCTGAATAGAAGCAGTAATAGTGAGCATCCTTCCTCTGTCCCTGACTTTAAAGGTAATGCTCCTGTGATGTTGTACACCTGAAACTAATATAATGTTGTATGTCAATTTTTAAAAAGTCATGCCTCTAATGTTTCACATTTAGAATGATGTTTGCTTTAGATTGTTGGCAGGTAGCTATATCAGGTTAAGAACATTTCTTTTTACTCCAAATTTATAATGTTTCTTTCTTGCTTGCTTTTTCCTTCCCTCCCTTCCCTCTCTTTTTTCTTTTTCTCTTCCTTCCCTCTCTCTTCCTCTTCCTTACTTTCCTTTGTAAAAAATTAATGAACAAATGTTAAGTTTTACCAAATGTTTGTGCAATTATGTTCATAGCTATGCTTAGCATATAATTTTTCTCATGCTGTACTGTCTATGTGGAGTTTTAATATCAAAAGTTTGCTAGTTTCATAAAAGGAACTGGGGATCATCTCCCTTTTTTTAGTTGTTAGAACTGTTGTTATATGGTCTTTGAAGGTTTGGTGATATCTGATCCAATACCTTTAATATGTACTAGATTAAACATATATCTAATAAATTGAATATTAATAATTATTAAATTAATACATACTTAATACAATTATATTAATATAACATATTAATATAGAATAATGATTTAGTGTAATTATTAAGACAATGTATTAATAATGATATATTAAAATATAACTTATTAATTGACTATATTTCTTATATTAAATGAATGTAAATTAAAGTTTGGTATTTAGTATTTCCCTTTACCTCACAGTTGAGGTAGCAGCTGTATTACAGCTACTCTGGTAATTGCTCTAATTTCCATTTGGGCACCTTTTGAGCTTATCTTCCTTCTCTGGGAACTTAAAAACTTCCACGTGATCTCAGTGTGTTGAGAAAACAGGCCTAGCCTTCTGACCAGTTCTCAGAGGGACTGTATCCTTGGTGTCTCCTGTCTCTCCATTGCTCACTGGGGTGACCTGGAAATCACCTTACGGTGGGGTTAGGATCTTATTTCGAACATTGAGAGTAACACAATTCTATGTGAAAACAAGCTTGTACACCTTTCCAACTGAATCTTCCCAGTGGTCTCTGAATAAACCTCACCCATAGCAAAAATTCAATGGAAGTTAGTTCTGGTTTTAATAAAGCACTGTCAAACAATATCATGAACCATTAATCCATGCCAAAATAAGAAAGTAGAGAAGGTGTCAAGTGCTTGGTCGTCTACCATTTGAAGGCTTCTTGTTGATTTTTTTAGGGCACCATAAGGCATCTAATAGAAGAGGCCTGCATGGACACGGTCAGGCCTTCCCTTGCTTTTGTGAGATCTAGACCTAAACGTGTCATCTCTGATCTGTTTAGGTGCCCTTCCTTCCAACTAGGGACCTGAGAACTCCTTCTACCATCTAGGTATGAAGCCACCATGGACAGCACAGCTCAAAATCCCTATGCTGGATCTTCTTTGCGTCAAATGGTAAGTAATGGCCTTAATCGGGTCATTGAAAAGGAGGGTCTCTTGATCCCTCATTCTCATTTCTGAGCTTTATTTTCTCCTCACTTCCACCTTTATTCCCTGAAATCAGTATTGCCTAGAAATTCTTCCTACCACAATTATGCTTTCCCAGAAACTCTGGAGCTGGCAGGCAAGAGCCATCCCAGCCCACACCCGGGCCCCTGCACGCCGCCATCCTTACTCACAGCTCCTGTGGGGTTTTCCAAGACTGAGAAGATTCAAAACACACTCTTTGAGGCAAAATGGCCCCAGGAGGAGATTCACGCTAACATAACAAAATCTGACAAGGAGTACAGCTCATTCTGGCCCCTCACCCATATCAGGATGCATGTTTGAGAAGAATTGCCAAATATTAAATTAAAAAAGCACACAACTTCATTCTTGTGGTTTTTGTACCATTATTTCAGACAGGCTTGGACAAATTCTACTAATTCTATTGCTAAGTGATGGCTCCAGAAGCATTTCCAGCAACTCGAGGGAGAAAGGAGGTAGGGAGGGAGTGGGAGAGGGGGAGTGGGTTAAATAAGCCTGGTGGGCTCCAGTGGGGCCACCCAAACTACTGAGGGAAGCTGCTGCCACTCACCTTACAAACGTTTTGAAACTTTGCTCCTACTGAGGTAGAGGTTGGCGGGGGTGAGGGGTACATGGTGAAGAGGAAGGAAGGAGTATCCCCTTCGGCAAGGGGAGGTCAGCTCATTCTGCCATCCTGCGTGGAACAGCTGTTGTGTACAGAGGTAAGCAATGCCCACACTCTAGCTGAACTAGGGGACAGGACCCTGGCTTTAGTGGTTGTCCAGGTACCAGGACTGATCCAAACAGGCCTAAGATTGTAAGTTTTGGTATTCAAAGCAAAGTCTGGGGCTGGAAACAGGGATTGCAATAAACTATTCAGCCCAAAGCTGATCACAAAGAATAAAAACCAGGAGTTGGAAGCACAGTGAGCAACTGGGCCCAGAACAGGTATAGAGTGCGAGGCCTGGAAAAATCCCAGGAAGGAGACCCCATGGTGCGGAGAGAGCAGCCCAGCCCTGATCAGAGAAGGGAATCACAAGGTCTCATCCTCAGAGAAGGAACCACACCAGAAGATGAGATAGTCACGTAAACAGATAAACCTACACTACATCCCAGCTGCAATCGTGGATATAACCTCCCTCCCAAATGCTAAGGTGAAAGAGAGAAGAACCTGACTGGGTTCATTCTGGGGGCAGTGTTGTGGAAGGTTTTGCAGAGGAGGTCACAATTAAGAGGGTTTAGCGTGATGCTGGCAGATAAATGTGGGAAAGGCAAGAGAATGGCTGTGTGAAGACACACAGGTATGAAACAACATGGCGTGTGGGGAGCCATAAGGAGTGAGGTCATTCTGGAGGGGAGGAAGAGAGGGCGAGCATGAGAGTCAAGACTGGAAAGAAGGACCTGTGGGCTGGCATAATGATGGAGGGCCTCAAATTCCATGCTAAGGAGTTGCCTCTGCTGGGTTTTAACCAGGCTGTGTGACTTCATCACTTTTGAGTTTTTGAAGGATAAATTTCTGGAGTCTGAAGCATAGAATATTCATTTTGGCTACAGGAATGAAAGGACTTGGCCATTTAGAAAGCTACTGCAGTGGTTCATGTCAAGGCTAAGAAGGCTAGAACCAAAGTAGTGGCAGTGGGATTGGGGCAGGGCATGGGGAACAGATCCAAGATACAATTAAGACTTGATCATGAGTTCAGATATAAGAGGTGAGGTAGAGATAAGGGTCAAAGATGACCAGCTCAAGTGCCATTCATCCATCTGCTGTCATCTCCCATGCCTCTAACTTTCCTTTGCACTTGACCTTTACATATAGTCCATGTGGACCACAAAGCCCTCCTTACCTGCAACCTCCACTAACCTTTCCAAATTCACTTCCTACCCTTGCTCATTGTGCTTTGGCCGCACCGGTCACATCAGATACTCCAAGCACGCTCCTGCCTCAGGACCTTTGCACTTACCCGTTCCATCTGCCTGTAATGCTCTTCACCCAGATATCCTCATGGCTGGCACTCTGATTTCTTTCAGGTGTCTGACCAAATATCAACTGATCAGAGAGGACCCCTGTAACTATATTTGAAATAGAAACAGCTTCTGCCCATATCACTTAAAAAATACCCTTAATTGTGCTTGATTTTTCCACAGAATACTTAGCCACTCCCTTTTTCCTGAAAAGTTCTGATTATTCTGTGGTAATGATCATCACCAAACATTAGTGGCTAAACACAACAAAAATGTCTGATTCGTGCAACATGTCCACTTCAGACCAGCAGGGGGCTCCACTTATGGTAATCCCTCAGGGTCTCAGAGTGATGAGGCTTCATGTAACATGTTGCTTCCACAACGACCACAGCAGTGGTAAGGGACTGTGGTAGTCTGTGCCCAGGCTCCTGAAGCTTCTGCCGGCAAGTGTACGACTACACCTAAATCCAAAAGGGGAAGGGAAGCGTGCTGTCACCATGTGCACAGCAGGCAGACAACCAGCAATATTTGGGGAACAGTACTCACTATTTGGTACTATAATAGCAGACACATTAAAGAGTTATTTCTTTCTCATCAATCTCTTCTCCAGAATACGAGCATGATAGCCACGTCTTTACTTTGTTCCCTGTGGTTTCCCCAATGTTGAGAACATGCTTGGCATATAGTAAGCACTTAAAAAATGTTTGTTCAATGATTAACACCCATCCAAGGTCTTCCTCTTGGCTGAAACTCCCTGAGGGCACATTCAAGGTTCCTCTATCTTTGTATCTCCTTTGATTTCTGGACAATGTCTTGGACCTATTAAACATTTATTAAACATTTTCTTAGGAAAAAACAACCTATGGCTTAAGTCCATGCCACCCTGTTTTATCAGAACTCAAAAATAAAGTATTTTTTAGCCGAGAGAATACTGGAAACAGATTGGGAGAATGAAGGGAGAGAGAGAAAATAGGAGCAAGGCAAAAACCTTTTGACTAAGTATGATGTGCTAGGCCCTGTGTTAGGTAATTCCAGAACTCTCAAAGATTGGGGGTAGGGGGTATCAACTGAGTCCAGATTTCTTAAAATAAATTATATTTGCTACCTGCTTTTTATTTGAATCCACCTTCTCCCCCCTCTCCCCACAAAGCTCATAGTTTAACACAATTCTCTCTGATTTGGGTTAGAAAATTTTACAACTTAGAAAGCCACATGGCTCTCTGAGTACAGATCCAATCAGCAGACACTGACTTTTTAAAAAATTGCTGTCCTCTTTATCGTTGGTTTTGAGTTTACCAATTAGTCAGACTTCTTTATAGTGGGAAACTCTGCAGTTGTGGCCTTCCAGGGACAAGGCTTAGTGGGAAAGTGAACTAAACTAGCCACCGTGAGGCACCCGAGGTTGTGGCTGAGAGAAAAATGCAGTTTGTAACACAGGCGATTGACTCAAGTTTCCACTTGTTGGCTCCTGGATATTGGGTGTCAACCCCTCAGAAACGTGGAGTGAGTAGACGGATGAACATTCAGTCTCATTCAGAAGCTGAGGTTCATAGAACACATCTGTCCTAGCTTTCTAATTTATGAATAAAAACATGGTAAACATACACACAGGGAAACATGTCTGGACCAAGACAGAAAGCTCTTGGAGGCCTTTTCAAAAATGGAAAGTATGAATGATCCCTCCCTACCTTCACCTGCCAGAGAAAAAGCTGGATACAAGCATAGCAGTGAGTGCTGTGGTTGCAGAAGAGCTGGGTTTTGCTTGTTTGTTTCTAGTCTCCCAAAAGAGGAAAAGAGCAGTATGTTGGTGGTACGAAAAATAGTGTTGATGGTAACACATACCCTACAAGTGAGCACCAAAGGAGACCCTGGGGAAGGGAATTGGTCTGCATCTTGGCCTGAGGACCTTATCATCGTGGCACCCTCGCTGGAGTGTGATGCAGGGAGGTGGCACCAGACATCTCCAGCAAGAATGGTTCCTTAGTGTTAGCAGGCTTCTTGGAAACAAAGGCAGGATTTCAGAAAAATGAAGATGATGCTCAAAGGCAATATCCCTTGCCAGGTCTTTTTCTCTGGCTAGAGGCTGTGACTCAGTCTGCCACCAACTTCTACCTGTGCTTTGGAACGCTGGGATACCCACCTGCCTCTCAAACACTCCAGATTGCGGGAGAGATCGGAAGAGTGGAGATGAACACCCAGTGTCACCACTAGCACCCTTAAAGTGGAGGGAGCCTAGGGCAGGGCTTTCACTCGTACAGTTGGTGAATATATACAGATTCAAGTAAAGTTCCCCTCCTGAGCAGACACAGGCCTGTACCAGTGTTCATGATTTGGCAAGCAGAGTGCTTGCTAGATTTTAGTCTTACTTGCCACTTCAGCTTGGTACCTTTCCGCAGTGAGCAGCCTGTACAGCCATACGTGGCAGCCTAGCTGCTTCAACTTTCTTCAGCAAACTCTCCGATCATCTTCTGGCTCTTAGTGACTAAGATTCATCTGTAGGGAAATTTCTTCATCAAGCTTTTGTATCCTGAGAAGTAATTCTTTCCCTTCTCTGAATATTTCCATTCTTCTAAACATTTCTAATAGAAGCAAATGCTTCTAATTTGAAAAGAAAAGTGTGTCTCTCAACTGATATCTTGGTGGGGCAAGTAGACTCACAGTAATAGTACTTAAGAACTCTACAAAAGGAAACCCTTATCTCTTAGCTCTGTCAGTTGAGTAACTGTGTTTCCTTGTTGGCCGGAGATTCCCTTAAACCACCACAGAAACCCCAGCACCAATCCATTGAGATGAGCATGTTTTAGAGATGGGCCAGATGGAAAGAGTCCAGATTCCATCTGTTTATTATATAGATGTGGCCACTGTCCAAATCTTGTAGAATTGCCAGGAGAGAAAAAAAATCACAAGGCGGTGCATTTTGAGGGTGATCACAGTTCTTTGGACTATTTTAAAAGCTCTGTCTGTTCCGTGTGTGTGTGTGTGTGTGTGTGTGTGTGTGTGTAAAGGACACCTTCCAGGTCTCTCTAGATCCAGGCAGACCTGGATTTGAACTTCTGATCTATTGCTTATTAGCTGTATCAGGGCTGGTTAATTCATGTTGCTGTCCTTCAGTATCTCCATCTATGTCAAAGAGTTGGTGTGAGAAGCAAGAGATTGTAGAGACCATTCAAGAAGAGCACTTAACATAGTGATCAGCACATATTAAATGACTGATAAATGGCAGCTGTTACTATTGGTAATAATATTTTTTTCAAATAGGAATTAAACACCCTTGGGTTGTATATTCACAATATTTTTTAAATTGGGGTATAGTTTTTTTACAATGTTAATTTTTACTGTACAGTAAAGTGAAGTGGAGTTCCCTGTGCTATACAGCGGGTTCTTATTAGTTATCTATTTCATACATATTAGTTTATATATGTCCATCCCAATCTCCTGGTTCATCGCACCCCCTGCTTTCCCCCCTTGTGGTAATAATAATTTGTTATTATTTTAATTTTCATTAATATTTTATTGTTTGCAAGGCTTCAACTCCCTCAAAGCATTTCTAACACTGAGCTAATGGATTCCCTGCATCCCTCAGACTTGAGACCTTCGGGAATAGTTCACAATTGTGCTTCCTGCAATATAGCCTTAAGGATAAATTCAAATATGCCAGTAGTAATTTTTTCACTTTAATTCAGCAATTGAATTAGTGGAGTACTTTCTTGGTTTAAGATGCTGGGCTGGTTAGAACTGCAAAGATATTTGTCCCAGGATCCCTTCCTCCAGGTACTTCCTAAGACATGCATAGTGACTATGACACAACATCTTTCTCCACTACACTCTCCACCTAAACTCCTAGAGAGCAAAATTGCTGCCTGGTTTGAGGTTGTACCTCCAGCGTCTAGCCTAGTGCCTGGCAAGTGGCAAGTACTCAAAACAGATATTTCTGAATGAATAAAAGCAGTAGATGATGTATATCTGCTCTAGATGTCTTTCTCCAAGTCTTATCTCTAGCTCCATGCCCAACCATTCTCTTATCTCCACACAACTTTATGCCCAAATGTACCACACATACTGCATTTCACAGTGCATGATCACTCAGCTTTGCACGTGCTGTTCCTACTCTCTGAATGCCCTTCCTTCCTCTGCCTGTTGAGCTTCTAACCATCCTTGATGATCCAGTCAAGCACCAGCTCCTCAGTGGAACCTTCCTTGACCTTCCAGAGTTAATCACACTCTTCTTGGTACTCTCTTGATATTTTGAACGAGGCTGCCCCTATCATTTGCAGGGCTCAGGCAAGAGCACAAATGGACATCCACATACCACATGTCCAAATGTTTAAGTTATAAATCAAACCAATCAATGGTTGAATAAAATATGTTCTATCTTCTTCCCTTGTCAAAGGTATACAGTAACAGAATTAAAAATATGAGACAACATTAGTTTTATAAGACTGAAATTTGGCAAAATATTGAAGATGGCTGAATTTAATTTAACCATCATTACTAAGCACCATTTAATTTATAGGCTGGAAATATTTAGATGAGTAGTAAAAAAAAGACATGCAGAAAGATTGGTTCAAGATGGCGGAGTAGAAGGACATGAGCTCACTTTCTCCTGTGAGAGCACCGGAATCACAACTAACTGCTGAACAGTCATTGACAGGAGGACACTGGAACTCACCAAAAAAGATACCCCACATCCAAAGACAAAGGAGAAGCTGCAATGACATGGTACGAGGGGCAAAATCACAACGAAATCAAATCTCATAACCGCAGGGTGGGTGATTCACAAATTGGAGAACAATTATACCACAGAAGTCCACCCACTGGAGTGAATGTTCTGAGCCCCACGTCAGGCTTCCCAACATGGGGGTCCAGCAACGGGAGGAGGAATTCCCAGAGAATCAGACTTTGAAGGGTAGCGGGATTTGATTGCAGGACTTCGACAGGACTGGGGGAAAGAGAGACTCCACTCTTGGAGGGCACACACTAAGTAGTGTGTGCACCACGACCCGGGGGAAGGAGCAGTGACCCCATAGAAGACTGAACCAGACATACCTGCTAGTGTTGGAGGGTCTCCTGCAGAGGTGGGGGGTGGCTGTGGCTCACCATGGGGACAAGGACACTGGCAGCAGAAGTTCTGGGAAGTACTCCTTGGCATGAGCCCTCCTGGAGTCCACCATTAGCCCCACCAAAGAGCCTGTAGGCTCCAGTGCTGGGTCTTCTCAGGCCAAAGAACCAACAGGGAGGGAACTCAGCCCCACCTATCAGCAGACAAGCAGATTTAAGTTTTACTGAGCTCAGCCCACCAGAACAACACCCAACTCTACCCACCACCAGTCCCTCCCATCAGGAAGCTTGCACAAGCCTCTTAGAAAGCCTCATCCACCAGAGGGCAGACAGCAGAAGCAAGAAGAGCTACAATCCTGCAGCCTGTGAAACAAAAACCACATTCACAGAAAGTTAGACAAAATGAAAAGGCAGAAGAAAATGTACCAGATGAAGGAACAAGATAAAACCCCAGGAAAACAACTAAATGAACTGCAGATAGATAACTTTCCAGAAAAAGAATTCAGAATAATGATAGTGAAGATGATCCAGGACCTTGGAAAAAGAATGGAGGCAAAGGATGGACCTAGAGTCTGTCATACAGAGTGAAGTAAGTCAGAAAGAGAAAAACAAATACCGTATGCTAACACATATATATGGAATCTAAAAAAAAAAAAAAAATGTTCTGAAGAACCTAGGGGCAGGATAGGAATAAAGATGCAGACAAAGAATGTACTTGAGGACACGGGGAGTGGGAAGGATAAGCTGGGATGCAGTGAGAGACTGGCATGGACATATATACACTACCAAATGTAAAATAGATAGCTAGTGGGAAGCAGCCACATAGCACAGGGAGATCAGCTCGGTGTTTTGTGACCACCTAGAGGGGTGGGATAGGGAGGGAGGGAGGGAGACGCAAGAGGGAGGAGATATGGGGATATATGTATATGTATAGCTGATTCACTTTGTTATAAGGCAGAAACTAACACACCATTGTAAAGCAATTATACTCCAATAATTATGTTAAAAGAAAAAAAAAGAATGGAGGCAAAGATCGAGAAGATGCAAGAAATGTTTAACAAAGACCTAGAAGAATTAAAGAACAAGCACCTAGAAGAATTAAAGAACAAACAAACAGAGATGAATAATACAATAACTGAAATGAAAAATACACTAGAAGGAATCAATAGCAGAATAACTGCGGCAGAAGAACAGATAAGTGACCTGGAAGACAGAATGGTGGAATTCACTGCCACACAACAGAATAAAGAAAAAAGAATGAAAAGAAATGAAGACAGCCTAAGAGACTTCTGGGACAACATTAAATACACCAACATTCACATTATAGGAGTGCCAGAAGGAGAAGAGAGAGAGAAAGGACCCTAGAAAATATTTGAAGAGATTATAGTCAAAAACTTCCCTAAGATGGGAAAGGAAATAGCCACCCAAGTCCAGGAAGTACAGAGAGTCCCAGGCAGGATAAACCCAAGGAGAAACACGCTGAGACACATAATAATGAAATTGACAAAATTAAAAACAAAGAAAAATTATTAAAAGCAACAAGGGAAAAATGACAAATGACATACAAGGGAACTCCCATATGGTTAACAGCTGATTTCTCAGCATAAACTCTACAAACCAGAAGAGAGTGGCACAATATATTTAAAGTGATGAAAGGGAAGAACCTACAACCAAGATTACTCTACCTGGAAAGGATCTCTTTCAGATTCGACAGAGAAATCAAAAACTTTACAGACAAGCAAAAGCTAAGAGAATTCAGCACCACCAAACCAGCTCTACAACAAATGCTAAGGGAACTTCTCTAAGTGGGAAACACAAGAGAAGAAATGGACCTACATAAGCAAACCCAAAATAATTAAGAAAATGGTAATAGAAACATACATATTGATAATTGCCTTAAATGTGAATGGATTAAATGATCCAACCAAAAGACACAGGCTCACTGAATGGATACAAAAACAAGACCTGTATATATGCTGTTTACAAGAGACCCACCTCAGATCTAGGGACACATACAGACTGAGAGTGAGGGAATGGAAAAAGATATTCCATGCAAATGGAAATCAAAAGAAAGCTGGAGTAGCAATATTCATATCAGATAAAATAGACTTTAGAATAAAGAATGTTACAAGAGACAAGGAAGGGCACTACATAATGATCAAGTGATCAATCCAAGAAGATATAACAATTATAAATATATATGCACCCAACATAGGAGCACCACAATACATAAGGCAAATGCTAACAGCTATAAAAGATGAAATCGACAGTAATACAATAATAGTGGGGGATTTTTAACACCTCACTTACACCAATGGACAGATCATCCAGACAGAAAATTAATAAGGAAACACAAGCTTTAAATGACACCATAGACGAGATAGATTTAATTGATATTTATAGGACATTCCATCCCAAAACAGCAGATTACACTTTCTTCTCACGTACACATGGAACATTCTCCAGGATAGATCATATCTTGGGTCACAAATCAAGCCTTTGTAAATTTAAGAAAATTGAAATCATATCAAGCATCTTTTCCAACCACAATGCTATGAGATTAGAAATAAATTACAGGGGAAAAAACATAAAAAGCACAAACACATGGAGGCTAAACAATACACTACTTAACAACCAAGAGATCACTGAAGAAATCAAAGAGGAAATAAAAGCAAACCTGGAGACAAATGACAACAAAAACACGGTGATCCAAAACCCATGGGATGCAGCAAAAGCAATACAATCCCACCTCAAGAAACAAGAAAAAAATCTCAAATAAACAATCTAACCTTACACCTGAGGGAACTAGAGAAAGAAGAGCAAACAAAACCCAAAGTTAGTAGAAGGAAAGATATTTTAAAATCAGAGCAGAAATAAATGAGATAGAAACAAAGGAAACAATAGCAATGATCAATAAAACTAAAAGCTGGTTCTTTGAGAAGATAAACAAAATTAATAAACCTTTAGCCAGACTCATCAAGAAAAAGATGGAGAGGACTCAAATCAATAAAATTAGAAATGAAAAAGGAGAAGTTACAATGGACATCACAAAAATGCAAAACATCTTAAGAGACTATTACAAGAAACTCTATGCCAATAAAATGGACAATCTGGAAGAAATGGACAAATACTTAGAAAGGTATAACCTTCCAAGACTGAACCAGGAAGAAATAGAAAATATGAACAGACCAATCACAAGTAATGCAGTTGAAACTGTGGTTAAAAATCTTCCAACAAACAAAATCCAGGACCATATGGCTTCACAGGTGAATTCTATCAAACATCTAGAGAAGAGCTAACACACATCTCTCAAACTCTTCCAAAAAATTGCAGAGGAAGGAACACTCCCACATTCATTCTATGAAGCCACCGTCACCCTGACACCAAAACCAGACAAAGATACTATAAAAAAAGAAAATCACAGACCAATATCACTGATGAATATAGATGCAAAAACCCTCAAAAAAATAGTAGCAAACAGAATCTGACAACATATTAAAAGGATCATACACCATGATCAAGTGGGACTTATCACAAGGATGCAAGGATTCTTCAATATTTGCAAATCAATCAGTGTGATACACCATATCAACAAATTGAAGAATAAAAACTATATTATCATCTCAGTAGATGCAGAAAAAGCTTTTGACAAAATTCAGCACCCATTTATGATAAAAACTCTCCAGAAAGTGGACATATTATATTGAGGAACCTACCTCAACATAATAAAGCCCATATATGACAAACCCACAGCAAACATCATTCTCAGTGGTGAAAAACTGAAAGCATCTCCTCTAAGATCAGGAACAAGACAAGGATGTCCACTCTTGCCAATATTATTCAACATAGTTTTGGAAGTACTAGCCATGGCAATCAGAGAAGAAAAAGAAATAAAAGGAATACAAGTTGGAAAAGAAGAAGGAAAACTGTCACTGTTTTCAGATGACATTATACTAAGAGATTCCTAAAGATGCCACCAGAAAACTACTAGAACTAATCAATGAATTTGGTAAAGTTGCAGGATACAAAATTAATGCACAGAAATCTCTTGCATTCCTATATACTAACAATAAAAGATCAGAAAGAAAAATTAAGGAAACAATCCCATTCACCACTGCATCAAAAAGAATAAAATACCTAGGAATAAACCTACCTAAGGAGGTAAAAGACCTGTACTCAGAAAACTATAAGATACTGATGAAATCAAAGATGACATAAACAGATGGAGAGATATGCCATGTTCTTGGATTGGAAGAATCAATATTGTGAAAATGACGATACTACCCAAAGCAATCTACAGATTCATTGCAATCCCTATCAAATTACCAATGGCATTTTTTACAGAGCTAGAAAAAAAAGTCTTAAAATTTGTATGGAAACACAAAAGACCCCGAATAACAAAAACAGTCTTGAGGGAAAAAAACGGAGCTGGAGGAATCAGACTCCCTGCCTTCAGAGTATACTACAAAGCTACAGTAATCAAGACAATGTGGTACTGGCACAAAAACAGAAATATAGATCAATGGAACAGGATAGAAAATGCAGAGATAAACCCTTGCACCTGTGGTCAACTAATCTATGACAAAGGAAGCAAGGGTACACAATGGAGAAAAGACAGTCTCTTCAATAAGTGGTGCTGGGAAAACTGGACAGCTACATGTAAAAGAATGAAATTAGAACACTCCCTCACACCATACACAAAAATAAACTCAAAATGGATTAAAGACCTAAATGTAAGACCAGACACTATAAAATTCTAGAGGAAAATATAGGAAGAACACTCTTTGACGTAAATCACAGCAAGATCCTTTTTGACCCACCTCCTAGGGTAATGGAAATAAAAACAAAAATAAACAAATGAGACCTAATGAAGCTTAAAAGCTTTTGTACAGCAAAGGAAACTATAAACAAGATGAAAAGACAACCCTCAGAATGGGAGAAAATATTTGCAAACGAATCAACGGACAAAGGATTAATCTCCAAAATATATAAAGAGCTCATGCAGCTCAATATTAAAAAGACAAATAACCCAATCAAAAAATGGGCAGAAGACCTAAATAGACATTTCTCCAAAGAAGGCATACAGATGGCCAAGATGCACATGAAAAGCCGCTCAACATTACTAATTATTAGAGAAATGCAAATCAAAACTACCATGAGGTATCACCTCACACCGGTTAGAATGGACATCATCAGAAAATCTACAAACAACAAATGCTGGAGAGGGTGTGGAGAAAAGAGAACCCTCTTGCACTGTTGGTGGGAATGTAAATTGATACAGCCACTATGGAGAACAGTATGGATATTCCTTAAAATACTAAAAATAGAATTACCATATGACCCAGCAATCCCATTATTGGGCATATACCCACAGAAAACCATAATTCAAAGAGACACATGTACCCCAATATTCATTGCAATGCTATTTACAATAGCCAGGGCATGGAAGCAACCTAAATGCCCATCGACAGATGAATGGATAAAGATGGTGTGGTACATATATACAATGGAATATAACTGGGCCATAAAAAGGAAAGAAATTGGGTCATTTGTAGAGATGTGGATGGGCCTAGAGACTGTCATACAGAGTGAAGTTAGTCAGAAAGAGAAAAACAAATATCATATATTAACACATATATGTGGAATCTAGAAAAATGGTACAGATGAACCGGTTTGCAAGGCAGAAATAGAGACACAGATGTAGAGAACAAACGTATGGACACCAAGGGGGGAAAGCGGCGGGGGTGGTGGTGGTGGTGATGGGATGAACTGGGAGATTGGGATTGACATATATAACTAATATGTATAAAATGGATAACTAATAAGAACCTGCTTATAAAAATAAATAAATAAATAAAAGATATGCATAATTCACACGTTATTATCAGTACATATTATTGTGTATATTTTTATATAGTTATTCCATAAAACAGATTTTTCTTGACTTTAGCAAAGTCATTTATCGCGTTGTAATAAAGGTTTCCATTTAATTCGTGTCCTATTGGCAGTTAGGCTCTAAAGGATTAAACAATAAAATGTGGGTGTATTCAGTGGATACAAAATTGGATCTATTCATGAGTGCATATTAGAGTAAATATAAAGTCAAAAAGTTAAAATTATTTCTGTCTTTTCATGAAAGTTATTTCTTCTAAATAGATTGTCTACAAAATTTAAAGGCAAAAATACATATGATAATTAATGCATATCAAAATTTTAAATCAAAATTATTAAACTAAAACTAGTCCATCTCCAAAAAATGTTCATACCAGTGGACTGGTGCTGGGATACTCATGGCAGTTTGACCGTGGGATAAAGAAATGCAGTTGATCCCTTCACAGAGCTAAAGTTCAAGGCTTACCTCTGCAGGGCTCTGTGCCTAATTTACATATATTTAAATTTAAATGTTTTGGAAAAGTTAATTAAATCTTACTAGGTATTTTCATAAAAGTAAAACCATTTGCAAATCTAGAGTTCAATGTTCATCTAATTACCAATGTAAATAATCAGTATCATAGTTCATGCATTAGTTAGATCTAGGTCTACATCTGTAAGTTTAAGAGTAATGACAATGTTTAAAATATTGCCAGTTGTTTTTTCAGAAACCATATGCAACAGTTTTGAATAATGAGATAGTTGGTGGGTATCTTCCAGGCCACAAATTGGAGCATCAAGAGAAGCAAGAAAATTGATGCTCAGTACTGCTGGGAAATGTTGCTATTTATGTAAGAGGAAAGGTATGACAAGGTTATTTGTCTCTCTTACCTGAGAACTTCCACTGCTCCAATCCTCTTCTCGCTCAAAGCAGTGTTTCACCTCCAGCACTGGGAATAGCATAACCTGTATACCTTCAGGACAGTCATATGCGTATAGTTCAAGGGTATGAGGCAAGAGGTGTTTCCCTGCAGGCCTGAAGGATGTTAGTCTTGAGAGCAGTGTTTGGGATTACCAGACACGTGCAGGCCTTGAGTGCCAGATCGTAAGTAATAGAGTTCATGAGCTCTTCAATAAAATGTGTGTGTGTGGTGGTGTGACATGCTGCCAGTATTCTTTACGTAGTGTTACCTCCATGGAGCCCTTGCTTCCTCCAGCAAGAATCCTTGAAATCATCCTGGACCCCTTTCTTTCACATCCTCTGTCAAATCCATCTCCTAATCCTATTGGCATTGACTTCAAAGATAATTCTTGAATTTGACCATGTATCCAGCTTCTACCACCACTATCGTAACCAAAGCCACTGTTATCTTTCATCTTTTGTTGGTGCTCTGTGCCTCCTCAGTCATCTGGTTCCACTCTTCCCTCCCCTGATGCCTCCTAAAGTCTATAACAGTAGGCAGTCATCCTCTTAAAACATAAGTAGCAACATGTTGATCCTGAGCTCAAATTACTTCAATGCCTTCCTGCTCCATTTAGAATAAAGGTTACGGTCTTTGCCATGGTCTACAAGGCGGTCCCTCATTTGCCTCCTCTCCCCCTCTCTTTCTTCATTGCCTGCCGTTTACTCTTTGCTTGCTGTATTTCAGCCACAGGGGCCTTCCACTGTCAGATACTCCCAGCACATGTCACCCTCGGAGCTTTTGTCCTTCTCATTGCCCATAACTGAAACCCTCTACGCCAGAGTCAACCACTAGTCCTGAGCTCATTCCCTGCTGACCCTTTCTAAAAAGCAAACTAACTTTGTCCTCTTCTATTACTTTTTTTCTTTAGCAATTTTTTAAATTAAAGTATAGTTGATTTACAATATGGTGTTAATTACTGCTGTACAGCAAAATGATTCAGTTATACATGTATACGTTTTTTAATATCCTTTTCCATTATGGTTTATCGTAGCATACTGAATATAGTTCTCTGTGCTATACAGTAGGATCTTGTTGTGTATCCATTCTATATATAAAAGCTTACATCTGCTAACCCAACCTTCCACTCCATCCCTCTCCCAACCCCCTTCTCCTCGGCGACCACCAGTCTGTTCTCCATGTCCGTGTTTCTGTTTTGTAGATAGGTTCACTTATGGTATTTGTCTTTCTCTTTCTGACTTACACTTCGTATGATAATCTCCAGTTGCATCCATGTTGCTGCAAATGGCATTATTTCATTCTTTTTTTTTTTTTTTTTTTTTACCGCATCGGCAGGCGGGCTCGCAACCACTGCGCCACCAGGGAAGCCCCTATTTCATTCTTTTTTATGGCTGAGTAGTATTCCATTGTATATATGTACCACATCTTCTTTATCCGTTCATCTGTCAATGGACATTTAGGTTGTTTCCATGTCTTGGCTATTGTGAATAGTGCTGCTGTGAATTTAGGTGCATGTATTTGTTTGAATTATAGTTTTGTCTGGATATATGCCCAGGAGTGGGATTGCTGGATCACTCCTCTATTCTTTTACTTTGCTATATTTTTATATTGAGAATAAATAAAAATATAAATTTTTATTTGGAAGACTTATCAGTACCTGATATAACATATCTATTTTAAAATGTTATGTATCTTTCATCCGGATGTGTCATTTTAGATTTGGTTTATGTGGTTCAAGGACCTGACTTAATCCCCTTGCTCTCCTGGAGATGGACATTTTACCCAGGTTTGGCCATTCCTGTCCACAGTGATTGGTTTGAGATTGGACAAGTGGAGCAAATAGGTATCTGCCTAATACTGTTTCTGAAACACTTTGGAAATAGAAGCTCTGATTTTGTTGGAGTTGCTAAGTTGGAGCTACTAGTAGCCATTCCACCCATCTATGGGAGTAACCACTTGAAAATAAAGACAACACAGAGGAAATTACACTTAAGAGAAGGAAAGAGAGATTCTTGAATATTTAGTTTGAGCACCTGGATTTTCAGTTCAATGATCCAATCAATTCATCTTTTCACTTAAGCCAATTTGATTTGCAGCCACCAAAAGATTCTGACAAATATAATTACACTGCATTATACCTATATTTACCTCAACATTCTCATACAATGATTTCTGGGTAAATCAGATTTCATTGAAGCGTTGGTGTATCTAAAAAGAATTACCACATGGAGGGTTGTAATAATAATATGATATAGTATATTAATATTATTATCTTAATATATAACATACCAGTTATATAATAATAATAATCTAATATAATTATAAATAATCTATAATATAAAAATAAATACCCTAAATGTTATACACTAAATACAGCATTTCCCATAGTCTAAGAGAAAACAACCCAAGAAGTTGAACAATTCACAGGGTGTTTTCTCATCAGTGTTCCGTACCCAACCTTACACCTCTGCCCTCAGATATGTGCCTCTCTTTAAAAAAATGCGTCTTGTTTCTAAACTCCCATGGGAGAAACTCCACCCACCTTTTGGGAAATCCTACCCTTATACACAGGATTTGGTTTTATTCCCGGGTCCATCCCTCTTCCCTAGCATTGCATTTCCCGAAGTCTGAGTTTTTCAGCCTATAATAATGCCCAGGGCTGGGAGTGGAATGAGGGAGAGTGGTGGGAAGGGGTGGCACCAGCAGGCCAATCCAAGGTAGCCTCTGGAATTTCAAGTGCCTCAGAGTAGCCCAGGGCGGCCGTGGGTGTCCCAAATCCAGACTGCTTTTCAGGTCTCCCTGCTAGGGGGAGTGGCAGACATTTTGTCCAACAAGTATTTCCTCTGGTCCCACAATTAACTGTTGGATCACACACATACAAGCACTAACAATTCTCAAAGGCAATGTCGTCTAGAAAGCAACGATTTTCTAAGCACCCTCCTGGAGTCTTGCAGAGTTGTGTCAGTTCTTTTTCTTGATCCTACCTCTAACCTTTATTAGAAATGATACTCTCTCAGTCATGATGGGAGCCTGAGAAGGTCTTACATGTGCCATAATGTATAGGAGCTGATTAAATTTTTAGCCCAGGGATCATCTTCCTCCCCAGTGTCCTGGTCTGGGGGAAGTGAGATGGGAAGTTGTCTACAGAGGGGACAGTTTCATTAACTTAGTTACAATATCTTTCTCCCCTGTTGGGTCTGGGGCTCCTTGAAAAGTTCTAAGTTTCACAGCCAGAGTAGATAGTTAATAAACAGGTGCTGGATTAACGAGTGACATCTGCCATGGTTATATTTAGGATTCATCGCTCGTGAATATGTTCATGGACTTTATTTATACACATTACTAAACAAATGGATTTGAAGACTTTATTTTGGCCCAAGCTCTTAGTTTTCCAGAAGTTGCTGATTAAGATAAAAATATCCGAGAAGGAAAATAAATCCTTAAGCTCCAGTAAAGTGGAATCAGTTCCCATATTGGCCAGAAGAGGGCAGAGTCCCTGTGGGAATGTGGCAGGATAGATGTTTTTTTTTTTTTCGGTACGCAGGCCTCTCACTGTTGTGGCCTCTCCCGTTGCGGAGCACAGGCTCCAGACGCGCAGGCTCCGCGGCCATGGCACGGCATGTGGGATCTTCCTGGGCCGGGGCACGAACCCCTGTCTCCTGCATCGGCAGGCGGACTCTCAACCACTACGCCACCAGGGAAGCCCGGATAGATGTATTTTGATACTGCAGAAAGGTTTTGGAGCATAGGCACTGACTAGGGAAGGGAAGAGTAAATGGCAAAGAGAATCTGGTGGGAGACAGAGGAAGAAATAATTTCTAAAAGGTGACATGAGATTTTTAAAATTCTGTTTACTTCATTCAGATTCATCATTCATTTATTAATTTATTCCTTTATCAAACATTGCTGAGCACTTACTATGTGTCAGACTCTGTGCCTGGGGTGAGCAATGCAGAGATGAACACAGCGGACATGGTCTGGGGAGTGTACAGGCCAGTAAGGGTTACAGGCATTAAACAATTAAGTGCGTGTGTAATTAGTGATTTTGATAAGAGCTAACGGTACGCAGGCCTCTCACTGTTGTGGCCTCTCCCGTTGCGGAGCACAGGCTCCAGACGCGCAGGCTCCGCGGCCATGGCACGGCATGTGGGATCTTCCTGGGCCGGGGCACGAACCCCTGTCTCCTGCATCGGCAGGCGGACTCTCAACCACTACGCCACCAGGGAAGCCCGGATAGATGTATTTTGATACTGCAGAAAGGTTTTGGAGCATAGGCACTGACTAGGGAAGGGAAGAGTAAATGGCAAAGAGAATCTGGTGGGAGACAGAGGAAGAAATAATTTCTAAAAGGTGACATGAGATTTTTAAAATTCTGTTTACTTCATTCAGATTCATCATTCATTTATTAATTTATTCCTTTATCAAACATTGCTGAGCACTTACTATGTGTCAGACTCTGTGCCTGGGGTGAGCAATGCAGAGATGAACACAGCGGACATGGTCTGGGGAGTGTACAGGCCAGTAAGGGTTACAGGCATTAAACAATTAAGTGCGTGTGTAATTAGTGATTTTGATAAGAGCTATGGAAGAAAATAACAGGATGTTATGAGAACTGCTTTAAGTTGGAGGAGGTCTCTCTGACGAAACCTGATGGTTGAAGAGTCATGTGGAAAGTTAGGAGACATGTGTTCCAGGCAGAAGGAATAGCTTGTGTGAAGGCCCTGAGGTTGGAGGGGGGTTGGAATCTTCAAGGAATTAAAAGCAGGTCAGTGTGGCTGCACACGGGTAGCGGCATGAGGTAGATTTGGAGAGATGAATGAGGATCATGCGGGGCCTTTTAAGCCACGCTCAAGGGTTTGGATTGTCTTTTTCTTTCAATTTGAAAGCAATCACCGTTTATTAACTGACCAGATTACAGAAATAATCCAGGTAGATACCTTAGTTCATCCTTCTAATAAGCCTATTGATCTGGTGCCAGCATCTCCACCTTCTAGAAGATGGGTGGTCTTTTTCTTCATTACACCTAGTGGAGAAGACAATTTGAAGGGTCACGGGAAGTTGTTTGCTTCCCTGAGACGTTTTCCAACAGAACAGATCTCATGAATCAGATCCTCCACGCAGATGATGCCACATTTACTAAGTGATTGAGCAATCCATGTGTTATCTGTCAGGGCAATTCACTTCTTGTTGATTTTGCCGTAGCCAAACTTGTAGATCAGTTCGTTCTCTGACTCCAGGTTTGGGTACCCCCAATGCAACACGTGGTTCCACAATCTTCACTGAAGCCTCGTTGAGCTTCACAAAGGTGTCACTGAAGACCTGGAGGAGGCGAAGAAGCTGCAGCACCTTTCGGACCTCTGAGCTCACACCATTGCTACCTCTGATCCTGGTGACAAGTGCCAATCTGGGTTCCTCAGGCACATAGAAGTCGCCAGCTTTTCTTGCCCTCCTAGCCATTCGAATATTGCTTCTGTACATTTGCCTACACTCCTTGTAACAGTGCTTAGCCTTTTCATTGATGAACTTCCTCCTTGCCTTTCAAAGCCTCTTTTGGATAACTTCTCAGGAGCTTGATCTTCAGCTCTGTGAAATTTCTTTGCTTTTTCTTAACGGTTCCTGGTACAGCAGGAACCTTCTTTTTCTCCTCTTCTGCACCCTCCATGATTCCAGCCAGAAAAGAGCAGGTTTGGATATTCTTGTCCAAGCAACGGGAAGCCCTGAAAGGGTCTTAAGCAGAGGCATGGATCATCTTATTCATATTTTGAAGATCACTCTGGGAGTTCCCTGGTGGTCCAGTAGTTAGGACTCTGCACTTTCACTGCTGAGGGCCCGGGTTTGATCCCTGGTCAGGGAACTAAGATCCCACAAGCCGCGAGGCGGGCCAAAAAAAAAAAAAAATCACTCCGGCTGCAGTGTAGAGAATGAACTGGAGGGCTATTGGGGGAAGAAGGGGTGTTAGGAGGCTGTTACAGTAGTTCAGGGAAAAGACGATGATAGCTTGGACTAGGGTGGTGACAAAACGTGGCAAGAACTGAGTGAATTAGAAACATATTTGAGGACAGACTTGGCAAGACTCGGTAATCAGAGGTTGAGAAAAGGTGTCAAATGTTTTCTGACTACTTTCTATCATGAGCAATTGGGGAAGTCTAGGGAAAGGCAGGCTGGGGGTGTGAGGATGGAGAGTGGAGAGTAGAAAATGAAAAGTTCAGTGTTGGATCCCTGTAGCTTGAGATCCCTGTGAGATACCCAAGTGAAGATATTCTGGCCTGGAGCTCTGAAAGGAGGGCTGAGTGAGAGATTCAAACTTGTGGATCAGCCCTATATAAAAATGGCATCTAGGGGCTTCCCTGGTGGCGCAGTGGTTGAGAGTCCGCCTGCCAATGCAGGGGACACGGGTTCGTGCCCCGGTCTGGGAGGATCCCACGTGCCGCGGAGCGGCTGGGCCCGTGAGCCATGGCTGCTGAGCCTGCGCGTCCGGAGCCTGTGCTCCGCAATGGGAGAGGCCACAACAGTGAGAGGCCCGCGTATCGCAAAAAAAAAAAAAAAAATGGCATCTAAAACCATGAATGTGGATGAAGTTACAGAGTCAGGGAGAACACAGAGGGATGAGATGTCCCAGGACTGAATTCTGAGAAACTGTAACCAAGGCAGGGATCACAAACATAGTCTGGATTTTGTGGATTAATGGGAAGAAAGTCCTTTCAGAAATGTATCCAGTGAAGGGCCACCTCATCTTTCTTTCCTTGTAAGGAACTCTTATGTATTAGTTTCCTGCTACCACTGTAACAAATTATCTCAAACTCAGTGGCTTAAAACAATACAGATTTATTCTCTTCAGCTTCTGGAGGTCAGAAGTCCAAAATTGGTCTCACTAAAATTAAGGCATTGGCAAGGCTGCGTTCCTTCTGAAGGCTTGGGGGAAAATCTGTTCCCTGGCTTTTTTCTGGCTTCTAAAGGCTGCCCACATTCCTTGGTATGTGACCTGCTTCCCTCTTCAAAGCCAGCAAATGACAGGTGGAGTTTTTCTCTTGCTGCGTCCCTCTGACTCTGAGTCTCCTCTCTCCCTCTTTTATTTCTAAAGATGCCTTGCGATTCCATTGGGCTCACTGGGATAACCAAGGATACCGTCCTCATCTCAGGACCTGCTGATCAGCCGCTCTACTTCCATCTGCAGCATTAAATCCCCCTTGCCATGAAATGTATTGTAACAAATTCACAGGTTCAGTAGATTAGGACATGGGCATCTTTGGGAGTCATTATCCTGCCGACCAAACCTTACAAGTCTTGCTTATTCCTCTTTGGAAAAGTGTAAAAGGGTACACACTACTCCTCAAGTCCTAGAAGAAAGTCTCCCGTGATAGTCCGAAAGGGTGCGCTTGACAAAAGTGGTGAGACTTGCTTGTGTGTCTGTGTATGTTTGAGCACCCATACCTACACTTCAGCAATTCACTCAGTTGGATAAGAAAGGAAAACAACTAGTGAAGTCATTGATTAGGGACTTGTTTATATTTATTCCCTTGACAACTAGAATAGGGATCCTTGGGCTGTTATAACGAATGTCTCTGTCTTAGCGCATTTGGGCCGCTATAACATAATACCATAGATGGGTAGCTTGTAAACAACAGAAATGTATTTCTTACAATTATGGAGGTCGGGAAATCCAAGATCAAGGTGCTGGCAGATTCGTAGTGTCTGATGAGGACTCGCTTCCTGGTTCTTAAACGGCCATCTCGCTATGAACTTCCAGGAAGGGGTGAAGTATCTCTCTAAGGTCTGTTTTATAACGGCACTAGTCCATTCACGAGGGCTACACCTTCGTAATCACCCCCAAGGGCCCCAACTCCAAATATCATCACATTGTGAGTTAGTATTTTCAACAGATGAATTTTTTTTTTTTTTTTATTTATGTGTTTATTTGGCTGTGCCGGGTCTTAGTTGTGGCATGCGAACTCTTAGTTGCAGCATGTGGGATCTTAGTTCCCTGACCAGGGATCGAACCCAGAGCCCCCTGCATTGGGAGCGTGGAGTCTTAGCCACTGGACCACCAGGGAAGTCCCTCAACAGATGAATTTTGCAGGATACAAACCTTCAGTTTATAGCAGTCTCTTAGTAAAACATAATGTCACTTAATACTTGTTAGAATGGTAAACAAACAAACAAACAAAAACACCCACAAGTGCCTCCCCACCCCCCTGCCCTGACGATACCGGCACTGTGTATTCAGTAACCTGTAACAATCATTTGTGGCTGGTACCGGTGTCACAGCAACTCTAATCTACACAGAAGGAAATTGAAGTTTTCGGAGGTTACGTAGATGTGCCAAAGTCACCCAGATGATACAAGATTAAGGTGGAGACAGAATTCAGTGCTCTCTGACCCTGGGCCCGTGTCCTTATTTATTCCTTCATCTTACTTCTCTCAGAGCTGTTTTCTATTTAGAGGCAAAATGTCCGAGTTGGACTATGGTATATACATATGGAGAATCATATTGCATGTACATATAGATATTATATATACTAATACATATGAAAAAGCCAAATGCCTACTAACCCATTGAAGTTTTTGATCAATATAGATGTAAAAAAGCAAATAAGGCAGATTGAATGAAATCAGCATTTTTATTACTTGGCTGATATAAATTTTACTTGGACCAATAGGTGTTTGTTTATTTACCCTATAATGTTCCCCTTCCCCCCGTTTTTTATTATGGTAAAATATACCCAATAATGTTTTGTATTAAAAAAGATGAGACTTTGGTGTCTAAATTTTTTTGAGTGAGTTAATGCACTTTCTTGAAGTGAATGCCTATTCATTTCAATTCTCTTTTAAAGAAATATTTGAGGCTACAAACTTATACCTAAGAACCACTTTAACTGTTCCCCATACGTTCTGATATGTAATACCTTGATGGTTGTTCAGGTCTAGATATTTCGTAATTTCCGTTATCATTTCCTTTTTAACTCATGAATTGTTGGGAGGTGCTTTTAATCAAAATGTGGTATTCCTCCTTTTCTATATTGCTGTTGTTGTCTAACCTGGTGATAATGTGGTTAAAATGTAATCTCTATGCCATCAGATTTTTGAAAAATTTCGTGCTGTCTTTGTGACTGGTATGGGATCGATTTGGATAAGTATTGTATGTGTGCTTAATAGAACGTGTATCTTCGATTTGGAGAGTACACTTTCATGTAGCTGTAATTAGCATGTTGAATCCACGATGCATGGCCTGCCACAAAAATACAATTTAAAAATTTTTCAGTGGGAGTAGACTTCCTCTGTCCCTGGGGATAAATTCTGGAAATTGTGGTGTCTTTTCTGCAGACTCTGAAGTAATAAACAGTCCTGTTCTCACTTTGGTCCCCAGATCACCATCTCTGGTGAGTGTCTGGCAGGATATACCAATCAGTGCTTCAGTCTGCATTCAGGTGAGATGGCACCTCCCTCCATGTGGATGGCTGTGGGCTTCCTCGGGGGATATGGCTGGCTTCTGGATCCTAGTCTCTTCTCTCTCCCCCATCGGCCTCTTCTTAAGCTGCTGCTCTGTGTGTCTAAGCTTCCTATCTTAGTGAATGGCACCAGCACCCACTGCCTAGGTCAGAACTGGCAATTTTCCCGGACTCCTCTTCCCATTTCCACTCCTATTTCTAACAAACACCAAGAGTCATCAACTCTGCTTCCCAAATATGTCTCAAATTGTTTCAGTTCTTTCCATCTCTGCTGCTGCTGCCTCTGTTCAGACCACCTTTATCGCTTGCTTCCATCATTGCAATCACCTGAGAGCAGATCCCCATCTCCACTTTGCACCCTACTTAATTCTTTCTGCCGTAGCCAGTGATTTTTCTAAAGTATAAATCTGATTACATCATTCTCTGCTGAACTCATTCAGTGGTTCCCTATAGATCATAGAATAAACTTCAAACTTCTTAACTTTGTTTACACGGTCCTTCAGGATCTGGCTCTGTTTTAAAAAATTTCTCTCCAGAGTCTTGTGTGATCATTTCCCTCTTCCTAAAACAAACCTACACTCTAGCCATTCTTACAGGCCCTAAAATATGCTATGCTTGTTCACCTTGAAACATAATGTATAGGACTTTATGTCTTTGAGATTGATGATCTTTCTTGAGTTTACACATCTTAACTCCAAAAGAGTGGAATGATGGAAAAAAGATTAACACACACACACGCACACACACAAATACATACAGATATACACATACATTTGTGTATATAGACACATATATGAATATATATTTTGGATAAATATATGGAAAATGTACATAAGTGTATGCATATATGATGGAAATTAGCAATCAATAAATGCTTTTAAAAACTGTACATGGGTATTCAGTTATAGACAGCAGGTTACACAATACATTAATTTTCTCTTCTTCCCTAGATTCCATCAGAATCATAGTAAAGGCATGTAAAAGCGATAAATCCATGGGTACACAAAGAATGTGATTGGAATCAATAAAAAATAAGAGATTTCCACATATTTCTGGAATACAGATTCAGCAAATTTTGCAGAGCAGAAGAAGCTGCCTCTTCCAATGCACACAGAGGAAGACAGAGGCAAGAGAAATCAGATTTGCCCAGAGGAATCCCAGAAAGACTTAGGATTCTGGAATTCCAAGTAGAGTAGTGGGTGGTATTTAGGCTTAGGGCTGAAATCCGGGTGATTACATGGGTCAGTGGACTGCCATCCATTTCTCTGGGCATAAAATGTCATCAATTTGGTTTCTCTCCTGAGCCTAGAAGTCAGAGGTGACTTCCCAGGAGACCTCAAGTGTCTTTAAAATAAAAAAAAAAGAAAGAAAGAAAAAAAGAAGACCTCCATATACCTGTGGTATGAAGAGTTGAAAAGATAAAATCAAGAAAATCCCCAGAAAACAAAACAGAGAGAAATTTTAAAAATATATTTAAAATATCCAAGCAGTGTAGAGGATTAAACCAGCCCTATCTGATCAACAGGGCATCCAAAAGATAGAATAGAGAAAACAAAGGTGAATAAATTATCAAAGGAACCATATAAGAAAATTTTCCAAGATTAGAGTCAAATAATCAACTTCTCAGTGAAGCATTCCCAGACTAGCCCATTAAAACTGTAGTCCCTCCACCTAGCCCCTCCTTACTTAATTGTTCTCTTTTCAACTTATAACCACCTGGCATACAATGTATTTTACTTGTTTGTTTAATGTCTCTCTTCCCATTAGAATGTAAGCTCCCTGCAGGTAAGGCATTCGGTCAGTTTTGTTCACTGGGGCATCCTCAGCGCCTACTCAGTGCTTGGTACAGTCGGTGTTCAATAATTATTTGTTGACTGAATGAATAATAGAATGACTCAAGAGATCTAAACCCTCATCTGCTGTGGAAAGAATTCAGTTGATAACGCCTCAAACTGGTTTCTCAATAAAATGATATATAGGCCTATAATTTAGAAATATGAGACAACCCCCTGAAACAATTACTAAAACAGTCAAAGGCACTTAACTGCATCTGAGGAATAAGATGGGAGAGTAGGAGTGGGAGGGGGCAAGTCGCTGTTGATTTTCATCATAAGTTATTGCAAACTATTTGCTTTTTTCACCATGTGACTGTACTTGTTTGTTTGTTTGTTTTGTTTTTTGGTTTTTTTTTGCCGTACGCGGGCCTATCACTGTTGTGGCCTCTCCCGTTGCGGAGCACAGGCTCTGGACGCACGGGCTCAGCGGTCATGGCTCACGGGCCTAGCCGCTCCGCAGCATGTGGGATCTTCCCGGACCGAGACACGAACCTGTGTCCCCTGCATCGGCAGGCGGACTCTCAACCACTGCGCTACCAGGGAAGCCCTGCACTGTTTTTTTTAAGAGTGTATATGTCTTAAAAAACATTTTGTATTTATTTTCTGTAACTATATATCAACAATAATAATAGCTAACATTTATTGAGCACTTATTACATGCTAGGCATTGTGCTAAGCTTTATATGGATTCTTGGGGAATGTATTACATATCTGTTGTCATTTTACATGGATTGAAAACATCTGGATTTAACTTAAAAATAGAAAAAAAAAACTCACTCAATCCCCAAATGTAAATATTTAGTAAGCTTAAACTCAATCGAATAAATTCTGCTTCTTAATCTTCATAACAAAGATATGAATTTGATATGCCTCTTCCTCTCCTTAAAATGCAAGAAACAAAGCATCATGCCATATTTTTTAAAGTTTTTATTTATTAGGAAATCCTCATAGAACTGCAAAAGCACCTGTCAACAGGAACTATAGAAACTGAAGGAAAAATTGTGCATAAGCTCTTTTGGAGACATCTGTCTGTGTCATCTGCTTGCTTTCCCACCACCCTTCTTTCCACATTTCTCTTTCAGTCGGTTCATCTGAAGTGTAATTGACCTTTGTTTCAGGAAATTTATGGGATTTTCACAACATGAAATGGCTTCTGACAGAGTCATTTTTGGGCCTCAGCTCTGATCTGCTTCCTCCTGTCTGTGCCCGGATATTCTGCTGTGACGCCATCCATCACTGGTTCAGGAACACATGGTGCCATCACTGCGGCAAATCATCCTTCCATCATTCCAGAGGTGAAATTGAAACATTGATAGCTGTTAACAAAAATCCTTTTAGCACAGTTCTGTCGTTTGGACGCTTCTGGGGTTTAGACTGTGCTCTGGATCTGTTGGGAGCAGCCCCTTCTTCCCTTTCCTTTTTGCTTGACTAAACTCCTCCTCATTTCTCAGGCTTCAGCTGAGATGTGCCCCTGGAGAAGCCTTTCTCGACAATGACCCCACCTGAATGTGGATCCTGCAGCCCCCGGAGTATCCCTCTGACATTGACTTCATAGACTGACTTGTTGCTGCCATTTATTTTCAGTCTCCTGTGCTGGACCTCATGATCCCTGGGCACAGAGACTGAACTCTTCGTCTTGCTAGCTCCAGCACACGGTGCAGTGCCCTGGTATGTAGTAGGTGCTCAGTAACCATTTGAATGAATGAATGAATGAATGAATGAAAGCCACTGTCACTGTGTACAGTTCCACTTTAGTTTCACATACTGAGTATGTATGAAAAATAACAACCAAAACAACTGGACAGCTGTGCTTAACAATTTCTGAGTGAAAGGCTAATGAGTTAAATAATCTTGGCCTAAATCCAGAAGTTAAGGGAAAAAGAGATAGCGAGAAGGCTGTGCATACTTCCTGTGTTCTGTAGGAAATAAACATTTCCTAAGCTCTTTTCCTCCAGCAATTTCCGAAGTTGAGAATGCACCATATAATTTTATAGCCCCATGAAAGAAGAAAGTAAAATGCTTTCAAAATGGTTTGTGCCACATGCTGTAACATAGCCTCTTATTTATGGCTTGAAAAATAGGTGAGGGAAAGTTGTTATATATTCCTATTTCTTCAGAGCCTTTGAATAATAGTTAACAAAGACCACACTGAAAATTGAACTTATTACTCATGAGATCAGCTTCTGAATTATGTGAAGCAAAAAAGTTTCCAATACAGTCCCCTCCGCCACCAATCCCTCCATCCCCTCAGCTGGCATGAGAGAAGCATCGTAGTTACTTCATGCCTTTTCTACTGCTGCTCCTCATTGGACCAGAGCTAATATGCGCTGACTGCCCTTCCAAATGATAGGAAAAAGTTGAAAGAGAACTTTAAAGGTGATTTTAAAATTTTAATCTAAGGCTAGTTGAAAGATGATTGTTTAAGGTCGTTCTGTGATTATTGGGAAATTGGGCAAGATTTCATTTTTTAGTTCAAGTATGTGACAGGCGAAGAAATAGCAAATCAAAGAGAAAAATAGAAGAACAAAATTATTCTACTTTGATGGCTTATGTGTTTTATCTGTGATGCTAGATTTTCAGTTTATGTAACTCTGAGGGAAAATGGATACATCAGGATGCTATTAATAATAATTGTGGGAAATTTTTCATTGATTTATGTGAGATCAGACTCTGGCCCATTGTCTCTTTTCATTCGGCAGTTTTTTCTTTTGTAAGAAAAGTACTTTGGTTAAACAGAGTGTATCATTGACCTGAATGGTGTTCCAGAGACATATTTAGTTACAAGTTGAAACAGTGTTGGTCCCAAATCTATTACCAGAATAATAGTCACGTTATCTCTCATTCATCTATGGGTGATAATATGTGATGTTTCAGTTACTTTCTTCACTAGCTCTACTTTGTTTACTAGACCCTAGTTGGCGTTGTATATTGTTATTATTATTATTTATGCTTAATTATGAATTACTTTTTATGTTATCTTAAATTTGAGGAAGGACATATCTCCCACACATATTTAAAGTTAAGTATATATATAATATATAAATTAAAATACAAAATTAAGTTAAATTTATTTAACTTAA
>NW_020185339.1:16246095-16267113 GCF_003031525.2 Neophocaena asiaeorientalis asiaeorientalis
CTTAAATTATATTAAGTTAAATATATAAATATATATATACATTTTATACATACATACATGTATGTATATGTGTTACATATATATATACACATATAACTGCAGTGGTTGTGAAATAGACAAGCTCTCTCGTGAAACTCCACTGCTGACTATGAGGTTGCTATTTTGCCATTTGTTGGTTTCAGACTCCAGTAGCTTCTGTTATCAGTCCAGGAAGTTCCTTGTTTCTCTAACCTGGAAATATAATAGGAAGCCATGTACACGTGAGCTATGGGAGAGCCAGGAAGGGTTCCCCCCATCCGTTACTCTTTCCTTATTCTAAATTCTCATCACTTGGAACTGATTCCTTTGTGTTTAGGCTTTGTGGGCATCCTGGTATCACAGAATCCTAGAATTTTAAGCCTAGAAGGAATATTAAAGATCTGATCCAACCACCTTCCTAAGCCTGTAGATAAGGAAACTGAAATTCAGAATTTTGTCCAAGGTTTTACACTCTGAGGGTGGTAGAACCACTAGAATCAAGGCCTTCTGAAGGTCACTTCTGCCGACTCTCACTGTGTTCATTCATTTCTTCGCTCTTTAATTTACGGCATAGTCAGGATTCTTCCGGGTGAAAGTGAGAAAAACCCAAATCTGACATACTTCAAGGAAAGAAGAAACGTTATTAGCCTCTGGGTACGATAGGCTCAAATAATGTCTTCCACACTTGGACTGTCTCCAGATCTTGCCTCCTGTCTGTGTGGGCTTCATCCTCAGGCAAGCTCATCCCGTTGCTGTGGCAACATGCCTTCCTCCTCACCACCCTCCCCTCAGAAGTTACGGGCATGCATCCTACCAGCTTTCATTCCACCAGAGTGAGAAAGGCTCATTCTCCTAGTTAGTCCCGGAAAAGTGGTGACATGAAATCTCACGGGTTTGCCTTGGGTCATGTGCCTGAACCTATCAGCGGGTCAGAATAGATCAACTGGCCTAGCTTAAGTCACATGCTCTCCCCTGCCACCAGGGGAATCTCATAGGCTGAGAGTGAGGGAGAGGAACTTCCTCCAAAAAATTAAAAAGCAAATAAAAATTGGAGTGCTGTGGCAGAGGAAAGTAAAATAGAGGCCAAGCCGTTTAAAGCGACCACTATCAGCTTCAAGTGCATACTATGTCTCAGACACTGTGCTACGTGTTTGTCTGGGTAGCATCTGTTGGTAGTTCATTTGCCTACCAGTTGTTTTTTTTTAAAAATGAACATGCTGGCCGAAAGCTGAACTGACAGTAATGGAGTCAAGGAGAGATTACGTTGGATGTGTTGAGGGGGTGATGGGGAGACAAAGGGGAGAGGTTTGGGGTGCAGAACCCTGCGCAGGGGAGGAAAAGTGAGGTCTGAATGAAGGTGAGCAGGGGCCCAGAGCACAGGAGAGATCTGGGGAAAGGCCTGTGAGCGGCTGCCGGTCTCCACTGGGCTATCTGCTCTGTCTCAGCTCTGCTCCCTGCGCAGATAACCCCGTGGAGATGCGGCGCGGTTGATTCATTCATTTGTGGACGCATTTTGGGAAGGCCTTCTGTGGCCAGCTGCTGTGCCAGGTGCTAGGGAGGCAGAGGTGGTAAGACGGATCTTCCCTCATCATCCCCCGGGGGCATGTTACACAAAGCTTCGTGACAACTGCAGGAATTGCTACCAGGGAGAAGTCCAGAGCGTTCCAAGAGAATATACAGAGGACCTGACTGTGTGCAGGATGTGGGCAGGGAGAAAGGCAGAGAAGGTCCCCTAGAGTAATACTTGAACTGAGACTGAAGAACTGGAGGAGGCTTGCTAGGGCGGAAGAGAGACCAGGAGAAGAGAAGGAATTCCAGGCAGAGGGTACTGCAGCCTGTGCGAAGGGGTTCAACGTTGTTGGGGAACAGTGGGGAAGGCCAGTGACTTGCTCAGGCTGGAAGAGGAATAAGAGCCAGACCATGCCACTCGCTTCGGGCCACTGGAAAGACTTTGAACTTTATTTGCAGACATTCGGCTTGTGATCAGATTTGTGTTTTTAGAAAGATCCCACTTGCTGAGGGTGGAGAAAGAATTGAGGGGGGCGGGTGAGACTACACAGCCAGGGCTTAAAGAGGGGATAGTGTAGAAGTGGCAACAGAGTTGGAGAGAAAGCAATCACAGTCAAGAGGTGACTTGAGGACGTGGGGTGTGAGGGCGAAGCTGGGGGGAAGTGAGAGTAGCATCGCCATATATGCGCTACTGAATGTAAAATAGCTGGCTGGTGGGAAGCAGCCGCGTAGCACAGGGAGATCAGCTCAGTGCTGTGCGATGACCTAGAGGGGTGGGATAGGGAGGGCGGGAGGGAGACGCAAGAGGGAGCGGATATGGGGACGTGTGTATGCATATGGCTGATTCACTTTGTTGTGCAACAGAAACTAACACAGTACTGTGAAGCAATTATACCCAATAAAGATCTATTAAAACAAAATAATAAAACAAAAAAAATCTGAAACAAAACAAAACAAAAAGAGGTCTTTGAATTTCTTAGTGTTGGAAAGGTGACTTCAGCAATAGTTGGACAGGCAGTGCAATATACCCATGGGTTTGTGAAAGTTTCACATTTTCGTTAGCTGGTTGAATAGCAGGTTTTATTTTCCATGACAGTGTTAAATTGGCTGGGGATTAGGCTGAATGTAATGGTTTTATGGCCAAATGGATCCCATTGTAATAGTGACCATATATCAGCCTGCCAAGTGCCTGATTTAAGAGTACAAGGCCACAGGGAACTTCTCTGAGTCTACAGATTTGCTGACTAAAGATAAAGGAATGGGACCTTAAACTCTGGCAGCCCCGCAGAATGTCCTGAGTCTTAACGGTCTTGCTTGCTACAGTTTAGATAATCCCTTAAATCTGTAAGAGTTCATATATGTAGACTCTGGAACTATATTCTTGGATCGATGAATGGGATGAATAGCCAGGTTCAGATGCTCTGCAGTGCCATGGAAGAATTCCAGTTGATGTGGGGCAAAGACTCCAAGGCTGGGTGTGCCGTAATGATGGTGGTCTTCTGGAAAACCAGCATTGCCAAAATGAATTTGAGCCTGGGAAGCTAGAATTAAATATGTTAGGGATGTGCACCCGAGAGAAAGTTTATCCTGAGCAGTGACTGATAGGATAGTCTACGGTTGTACAATAGTCTAGAGAACAGAGTGTGGAACCAGAGTCAGGGACTTATGGCTCTGCCATTTACCAGCTCTGTCTCCCAAGGCAGTCACTTACGCTTTCCGAGCCTCAGTTAACCTATTTTTAAAGTAAATATAACGATAATAATAATACCTGCTATGTCACCCAGCGTGGTGCTGAAGATGGAAAGAAACGAAATTTGTCAAAGTGCTTTGTAAGCGAAAAATGAAGATGGTAAAAGAATTGTCATTATTTGTTCCAGTCAAGATAGGCCAAATTGTACCATGGTCAGAAATAGCAGCATCTTGCCTTAAAACAAGGTCTCTTTCTTGCTCCTTCCGGCAAAGTCCACTGCCCGCTTGGCAACTCTTAGGGTATCACTCTTCCATTCATGTTGAGGATAAATACGTGACTTTTTAGGGACCCTTGCTCACATTGACCTCACCTCACTTTCTGGTTATGCAGTGGGCCCCACTGGCTGGACAGCTGTAAAAAGCAGCTGCTGTTTTTCCCCCTCTCCTGGGTTTGTTTTCCCTTCTGCAAGTGCGTTTGGATTTTTCTTTGGGCCATCAGCCATTTCATGCTTTTTTTTTTTTTTTCTTGTTTGTTTGCGGTACGCGGGCCTCTCACTGTTGTGGCCTCTCCCGCTGCGGAGCACAGGCTCCGGACGCGCAGGCTCAGCGGCCATGGCTCACGGGCCCAGCCGCTCTGCGGCATGTGGGATCTTCCCGGACCGGGGCACGAACCCACGTCCCCTGCATCGGCAGGCGGACTCTCAACCACTGCGCCACCAGGGAAGCCCCCATTTCGTGTTTTACACGGGGCTGGCTCTTCTCCACACCACCAGTTCAGTCACCAGGGGAAATTGCACACAGGAGAATCTCCTTGTTTCCTCTCTTTTTGTCTTCTGGAATAAGCAGTCACTTATTCCTGACTGGTCCAAGGAGACTAGTATCCTTAGGTGACCAAAGGGAAATCTAAAGGGGGTACAGAGTTCAGTGGAAGAGGACTGGGCAGAAGAGAACTATCAGGTGGCCTGAAGAATGCTAATGAGAAGGTGAGGGGCAAAGACTGGCTGTAGAAGTGCATTTAGCTTAGCCTCGTTAGGCCGGGGGGCTGTAGCTGGAGGCTGGAATTTGGAGGGAGAACTGGAGTTAGGTGCTAGGATCTGGGAGGAGGAAGACTCCCGAGAAACCCCCCTCCTCCAACACTGTGATACATTCAACCAAGAACAAAGTCAGGAGCCTGGAGCAGCCGGGGCTGAGGGCTGGACTGAATGGCAGAAAGGAAGAGACCCCACAAGCAAATGAAGCTGCGGGGCATCAGGGACCCCTAAGACCATTGCTGTAATGGAGGTGATCTGCATTTTGCTGATTTTTCAGGGGTGATTCCTTTTAGTAACCAAATCCATTGAGATCAAACACAATGCAAACCACAGTGGGAAAAAGGAGTCTGTACCTATATTAATGATTTCCGTGCATGGAATGTACAACCAAAATCGGGTTTGAAAACCTTGATACCTTTTGGACCACGTCTGTGGATATCCCTGTGTGCAAAGATCAAATAATGGTAGAAACTAGAGGAAAACATGCTAGATTTAAGCCCACCCTGCAGCCGGAGTCCAGATAACAGAAATAACAACCAACCCTGTATAGCACCTTCTATATGCTGAGTGCTTTTCAGCATTTCACCTATATTGATTTCTTTAATCCTCACAACAATGCCTTTTTTTTTTGGCCGCGCTATGCACCTTGT
Source organism: Neophocaena asiaeorientalis asiaeorientalis (assembly GCF_003031525.2). Taxonomy (NCBI): domain Eukaryota; kingdom Metazoa; phylum Chordata; class Mammalia; order Artiodactyla; family Phocoenidae; genus Neophocaena; species Neophocaena asiaeorientalis. The sequence continues at coordinate 16,250,993 of NW_020185339.1, forward strand.
AGCAGGATCTCAGTTCCCCAGCCAGGGGTTGAATCCCGGGGCCACGGCAGTCCTAACCACCGGACTGCCAGGGAACTCCCGCAACAACGACTGTAGATAGATACTGTTATTATTTCTATTTAAAGATGAAAAAAAAAAACGATCCCAGAATAGTTATGTGACTTGCGAGTTAGTGGGAGAGCCAGGATTCAAACCCAGGCAGTCTAGTTCCAGAGTCCACACCTTTTGCACCATATGGGGCAACGGGATGTCTTGTCCTATGTCCCTGGTCATCACCACCTTTGCAAGGGGGTTGAATGACCTGCATCTTTTGGAGTGATGCCACTTAAATGGCAACTCTCTTCCTTAGATTCCTCTGTGACATAGCTGACATGGCCTGCAGAACCAGCAAACGCCAGTCAGTGACATGGCTTGGGAGGTCACTAGAGCTCCTGGGATCTCAAATATTCAGGGAGAAGTTGTGGCCGGGAGTTACAGGACTCCTCTTTCCTCCTGCCTCTCTGGCTTCTCTGAGGAAGCAGACCACTAGGGCTAGATCTGCATCTTCTATTTTTTCTCCTGCAGCAAGTTTCTTCCTAGGTAGGTACCCCGCCCTCCCTCCACCACCCGCCCTCCACATCTAGGTTCTGGCAATGAAGCATCTTCAAATGTTGTTACTCCATGTTTCCAAGAATGTCTGCTTAATCTAGGATTAGGGCAGCCGCAAAACAGGTGGAATCGCAAGTGAGAAAATAATCAGATGAGAGAAGGGGAGATGGGACTAACAGATCACAAGGGGTTGGATCAAGTACAAGGGTAGGATTAGGGTCCTGGAAGGCTGGTAGGAGTGAGGCAGGGACGACCCCTGGATGAATGAGGGTAGAGGTGGGTATTAAGGTTGTGAATCAGGTTCGGAGGCGGGAGACAAGAACCCAAGTATTATAAAGTGGACACAAAGTGGGTTGTGTCCCACTTTGTCCCACCTCATGTGACATGAGGCCTTTCCCATAGACTCTACTGGGACTGGGTATGAGAGTAGGACAGAGGCATGGCTGCCTCAGCATGGATGGAGTCCCGAACGCAGAGGAGGAAGCGGGGGGCAGAGGGTCGTTCTGCAGCCACTTCACACCTCCTTGAGGAAGAGACCAGATGGCCAAGTTTTACAGATGGCTAAGCTCAGACTATGGGTGTAGACCTCTGTTGTTGCCTTCTGACTCTGGTCGTTATCTATCTGCATTCCCTATTTCACAAGTAATTTTTATTCTTTTCAACTTCTCTTCCTCTTTTAGGCCAGATTTCTTAGCGCTGAAGAGCAATTGCTCAAGGATGACCTTGCCTAACTTGAAGAATTACTCTTGTTCAATAAAACATTAATCTTACGTAAATAAAACTTGATAAGAAGTGCATCCATGCTGCCCTGGTCCCCTCTCTTGGACTTCTTGTTTCCCTTTTCTGAAGTTTCATTCACTGGTCTCTAATCTCAGCTTGCATCACGTCCCACTGACTAGATTGTTATTCATTCTGTAGTACTGTTTTTATCGCTGCCCAGACACCTAAACCACTTACCATCCCTGAATTCACCAGAGTCGAGCACCCCTAGCCCTGTTAGAACATTCCCCTCCACCGCTGGTCCCCGCTTATGAAATGCCACACTGGCTGAGACTCGGTGTCCCTGCAGCCCCAGGATCCTTCTCTGATGACGGCGCTACAGCCCTTGGGTGAGAGGACCTGCGACTTGCCTCTGATATTGGCAGAGAGTTCAAGATGCGTCGAGCCACTTTCAGGGTAACTCATAAGGTTCTATTTACAGAGCTCTCTCTTGAGTTCAGCTCCCTCAGGAGAAGTTTTGACTCTCTGTAGGTAGGAAGTCTCATTTACCTTTATTGCCCCAAATGATATCCAGTACATATTGGAGGCTCCTCTGATATTTGAATGCATTGGCTGATTTTTTGGACACCCTCCTTGAACTTAGGTTTAAACTTAAGAGATTTCTTAATAACTTTCACAAGTGTACTACTTATTGTTTGAAAGCAATACTTTAACTTTTCTAAAAAGAAAAGGAAAGAAAAGCTTACTCAGAGATCATTTAATGAGCATTAACTCTAAAATACGGGAAGTTTTTTTTATCCCATTTATCTACTTATCCTATTCTGGACATAGTATGTCCTTTCTTAGTCTTTCTTTTTCAAGCCAAAGATTCTCTCTTGGTTTCTTTGTTTTCAAGAAGTAATTTCTTCTCATGTGCTTTTCTATACTAATAAAAACGAAGAGACTAAATATGGGTTACATTAAATACATTTGGCCTGTCATTAGGCTGAATTAATGATCCACCCCAGCAGGAAACAGATTTCCCTCCTCTAAATTCTTACAACTTGTTGCCTCAATGGTTTACTTGGTTCTTTTTGCATGCTGCCTGTATTTTTGCACCTGCATAATTTTTTTCCAAGGAGATAATATTTTGAAAGCCCTCTTGGTCTGGGACTTAAACCATAAAGTAGGCACTCACAAAATTTAGGCTGTGAAAATAAATAAATGAAGGAATGAAGCAGTAAATTTGACAATAAATTTCCTGACAGGAGATTTCTTAAAATGAACAAGTGCTTCCTAAGAACTAAACACAGAGAGTTTTAGTGACAGTGGTGGCAGCACAACCCAGAGGATTTGGCTTTAAAAAATCCTGGATCTACTCCTAACCACCAGCAGAGTTATAAAGATGATCTTGAACTTGGTGGAATGATTCTGACTCTGCTTATAGGTTTTACAGAGTAAAAAGATTCCTATTCAGTAGACACTTTGTGACTTTCATTTCTTATTCTTTTCACCAAACCGTTGGACCTCTACAGATATTAAGTCAAAGATAACTGACATATCAGTTACTCCCATTACAAACTTTGTAGACGCAGGCCTTCAATGGAAATTCTCTAGTTTTAAACTGTAGACCATTCTTCCTTTACATTTCTTTAAGGTCATCTTTGTAGCGTTAAATGTCAGGCTACGAAAGGTGAATTTAGGGCAGTTGATTTAAGAAGTATAATACAGCCTTCGCTCAGAATCCACGGGGCATTGGTTCCAGGATCCCCTGTCAATACAAAAACCCAAGGATGCTCAAGTCCCTTATATGAAATGACTCAGTACAGTTGGCTCTAGGGAATCCGCGGTGGGTTGAATCCGCAGATTCGGAACCCACAGAGGGCCTTCTGTACTTTAAAACTTTATGTTCGTGTGTGTAGAGGTGTGGGTGCACACAACAAAACGACTTGTGAATGTCTCTCTCCTTGACCTGTTTTGACCAAACTTTATTACTCATTTAATGGAGTCGTGACAAAGAGTAGGAATCAGAACACATGGGGATCACAGAGGCTGTTATGTTTATTGTGCAGAACAGACAGTGATAATCCACTAGAGAAATACTTTCAACAAGCAAGCGATTCAAAGTACAATCATAGACAGCGACTCTACATGAAGAACAAAGTTAGAAGACACTCAAAGAAACAGGGAGAAAGTCAACTGCAGTTCAACGTCTTGATACTTTTCTCCTGCACACATACCTAACTTGCAGAAATGGTAGAAAAGTTAAATGTCCAGTCTTACTTAGCCTGAGACCAACAACAGCAAAGAACAGTCCTATAAAATTTATCTCCCACAAAAATAAACTATATATATAAAAATTTTATGATGTTCTTACTGTTCCATCGGCCACAAGCTTTTTTCAGTATGAAAAATGAGGTATACTGGGGCTTAAGAGGTAGTAGTGTGTTTTGATTGTACAACGTATAGGAAATAAGAGAGTAATTTCATCAGAGATGGAAACTACTGGGTGCTCCGAGTTTGGCCAACACGAGCAACTGCTTTAGTTTTGAGCTGGCCGGTGAGGTTTCAAAAGGCCCAACCCAAGATACGGAACGGGGCTTCTTATGAGCCACTGTTTAGTTGCTTATTTAATGCACAGTTAACAGTAATGTTGAGTTTTAATTCTCTCCATAGCTCCTTTGGTGATTCACAACAGTGAGCAATCTGCCAGTCTCAGAGAGGTATGTGGCCTTTGAAACTACCTCCCTGAAGCGGCTGGAAGAGAGATGGTTTTGAGTTTCATTTGGCATCAGTACTAAAAGCCAGACTGACACAAGCCGTCATGAGAAGCTACCTCTTGGCCCAGTTGATAATACCATGTTAAAAAGTCAGCGCACTCACTAGGAGAGAAAGGAATAAAAACTCTACATAAGAAGCGTTTAAAATAAATCTGGTTGAGACATATTACAAAAATCACATTTGTGTAAAATACATGAAAATATCTGTCAAGCATTTTCTCATATTCAACTAATCTTCAAAACACATATTTTTGATTGCATCATGCAAAAGCTGAGCTTGTTGCATCTCACCTACAAAGCTTCAAGTTTCTTTGAAGGTTGGCTTTATTTTATTTATTTGCAAAAAAGTATGTAAAAACATGTTCCTTTCTATCAAAAGCCTTTTACAAAAATAGTTTTGAGGAGGGTTAGCTGCAGTCTGAACTATTTCAAACATTGACAAAAATGAATGCTGCAAGTAACAAGTTCATTCCTTTTGAAGTCTGGAGGTAGGTCTTTGCAAGTCAATTAGTCCATTTCCTTAAACAATTCATGTGAGGTACAAACTTGGAGGGTGATATTTAAACATTACAGTCAAATTTTGTGTGATGTGTAGTGTAAGGAGGAAAAATATCCTTAAGAACCTAGGAGCGACTTGGTTAAAAAATATTCAAGTTAATGTGGAAAATCTAGCAGAGAAGCTGAAACAAGTATTTGTAAAATTTTAATTAAAAAAAAAAACCCATAGAAAAATACATAGCCATGCTGAAACACAGTAAGGAGACTGCTTCTTTAGCTGTAATTAAGTGTACAAAAAGAACTGCAGGTGATTAGCATCACCTACCCATTACTTTTCTTCTTCTTGCATTGCTTGTGTATAGCAGCATGTAGTAAGTACTAAACTGTAAATTAACTGTAATATTCAGAGGTAGTATTGAGCAGTGGGGTTGTATTGCATCTCTGGCTAAAAGTGCAGTTTGAGTGAAGAGATGGTGAGCTGAAATCAAAGTAAAGCACCTCAGCCAACCATCCTATGTCAAAACGTATTACTTGAAGTAACACATAAGCTTCATTTGAGGTAAGTGGTATTTAGGTCTTTCACAGAAACTGATACACAATGGAGAGAGAGAGAGAGAGAGCCTGCTTTTTTGTTGTCGTTGTTCTTTAAATTGTAGCATAAACTATAGCAAAAGAAATTTGGATTTCGCCCCTCTCACCTCATAATCCAGGTGAGCTCATCATGCATTATTCTGTTGTACCTTTTCATTAAATTACAAAGAGGATAATTTTACTTGTCTAGGTTCCTTAAAATGCTTTGAGGCTGACAAGTGTGATTTATTGCTAAATGGCATTTGGCTCTGTAGGAAGTAGATTCTACCCGGATGAGGGTTCCTGAAAAAAGAAATGAGGGCCGTGAGTAAATTTATTACTCCTGCTGATATGTGTGGCATCCATAAATAAAGGAGTTGGCAATCTGAGTTTGCTTACTTCCCTTTTTGAAAAGTGAACATCACCTTTTCTGGTTTGTTAAGCTGGATGAAAGGATACATCAGCATTTCGTCTCATTTAGAAATAAAAGTAAAAATTAAAAAAAAATCATCAAGTAAGTGTCTACAAGGTTATATGAAAAAGAGAGAAGTAGTATCTAGTCCTATCTTTGGTGTTCTAAACAGAAGCTTCACTACTGCGAGCGGGTTGGGTGGTGTCTGAGGCAGTCAGTGTTTTCCACCGTGCCTCTCCTAGCATTCGGAATGCCCAGCGTCACACGGGTGACACGTTTCTGGTTTGGATGCAGTGCAGTGATTGACTAAACCCGATTCAGAGGTTCTTCTCACCCACCCACTCCTGCTTATCAGATCCACAAACTATTAGTAGGTTAAGGAAAAAGAGAACAGTAATTAAAAGTTGCATTGTTAAACTGTGTCCCCTGTGTTTACAGCAGTTTTTCACTAAACCTGGGACCGTGAAGGGATTACAAAGAAGGTGATTAATATAGTCCTTTTTAAGGCTAAGGCGACAGAGAGTAAGTGGTCACTGCAGTGTCTTCTCCCTTCAAAAGATCCAACTGCTGCTGAGGTAGAAATTGAACGCTGGCGCCCCCTAATCCTCTTCCGCAGACTCTTGTGAGGATGTCTCTTCAGTCTCCTCCTGGAACACACAAAGGACACAACCATTACACTGTGTGGGCTGTTCAGACAAACAGTTCAGAGGTGACCTGTTTCCACAGCACGTTATGGCTTCAAAAGAGGATGCGGATGATTGGCAAGCCCCCTCGTTCCCAGGGCTTCTTAAACCGTAAGTGAGGAATCAAGGTGGTGTTTTTTCCCAGAGCAGTCATTAGCCACTGTTGACTTAAGGCTTGACATCATGGCGGCCGCTCAGCAAATTCAATTGTCTGCCGTCCAGAGAATGTCAGGCCCGTGTGAGCTTACTCACCAATCAGAGGGAAAAAGAAATGGATACATTTTTCCCGACAGCATTCCAGTCATCAGTTTTAAAAACCAGCAAATCAAGTGAAGGGGATCTGTTCTTAAGGGACAAAGAAAATGCGTCCTGCAGACATTGGTAATCATAGCTGATGCTCTTAGGGACTGGCTGTTATTATTCCCATTTTACAGGTGAGAAAATCAAGGCACACTAAGTCGTATACCCGAAGTTGCAGAGCATGTCGAGCCAGGCTTTGGGCAGAGGCAGACGGGTGTTGGCAGCTGTGTGTAACCAGGATGCCACTGCCATGTACCAGAGGCAGCGTGAGGGCAAACTCGAGCCTGAGAAAGGGCTGCAAGAGCTGACGACTCACTTCCTTTCCAAATGGATTTCCTTCTTCTTGTATTTATTAAAGCGCATTTTAAGACAATGACCAAAGTTTGGCATTAACTGCTCAATCTCAATACTAAATCCACACTGACCAAACATTTAATGGTGGTTTGGCCAAGCAGAGAAAATCTAATATATATGTTTTCGCAGGGCCTCCTCTTCCTATAAATCTAATTTCTCCTTCTCTTTTCCTTTTTCTGATTCCGTATGGCTCTGGAATTTGTTGGAATTTCTGCAAGCCGGCTTGAGCTGCAAAGTTCTCTTTCCTTCTGCTCGTTTAACAAACGTGCAGTACCTTTCAGGACATGGGTGGTAAAGCGGAGACAATAAACATTTCTGATAAAAGCGTCCTTAGTGAGAGGATGATTTTTATCAAATGCTGTACATTGTCTCATAAGATGGCATGTGAAAAAGATCTGGGAGAAGAGGTAAACATTCACTCCTGCAGCAAACTTTAAGAATGGCCAGCTTAAAACAGCTTATAACAGTCTTCACACTTTAATAGATTTGATTTTCCACATGGCTTCATTTTGTCTGGGTGGCTGACACAATTTATACCTCTCTTCCTTTCCCAGGTCACTACAGTACACCATTCAGTAAAGCATGCCTTAAAGCTTGTCTGCATTATATGACCAAACTTCCATTCATTAGTGTTTGAAACACTTCAGCTGTGAAGGAACTCCTAAATGCTACCATGTGTGACGCTTTTGCGTAAAAGCAGCAAACGGGAGGGAAAAAACCCCACATGAACGGGTACTCACATGCTCACATGAATGCACACACGCGGACACACACATACACACACACACACACACTCTATCCTAGGCTTTAACCACAGGCCACTGCTTACTGCAAACCCTTTGCAAAAGGTTTCAAACGTTCTCTTCCGCCAAGACTGAAGGAGCTGTAAATCCTGGGAATAAACACACACACAAATGAATGGATTACAGCTTAAAAAATATAACCACCGCAGCATCAAGTCATGAGATTTCACACCGGTTTTGTTTAGTCTGCTTTGGGTTATGTGGGAAACGTGGAACGTTTGAAGCTACCTCGCATCTGCTCCCAACCCCCAAACGGCAGGCTTCACATATTTAAGCAGCACGTTTATACCTCTTGACAGGCAACAGGCCATGACCCTGAGATTCTCTATGGAGTCCCGGCCACAAAGGAGGATGTAGCAGGATCAAAGCCACGGACGGACGTGAGAGAGACAAGCCAAGGTTCAGCTGTCCTCTGACCTTGTTTTTTCACTTAATATTTAAATTCCAGAAAGTCATTAAGCTGTTCGGCAGATACGCTCTTCACCGTCCCCAAATGACTCACTTCTCATTATGACAGGAGGTGTGGACTTAGGTAACTACCCTGAAACAGACCACAGATTACACGCCGGCAGATATATGTGATTCCTTCTTCTCCTGGTTAACAAATTAATAGAAGGCAGTCAAGCTGGAAACCCCCCTGGATGGAACTGTAATTATTCCATTGCTAACTGCTCGATTTTTCTAGACTATCTGGAAACCAAAGTACTTCCAAATCCGGAAGGAAGTCCAATTTTCAGGCCATGAACTTACAAAGACCTTGTAGTAGATGGAATGTGATCAGCTTTTCAAAACCTTCCCAGAAACTCTGCTTGATTTGAGCTCTTGAAACTCCTGATATGTAAGTGGTTTATTCAAATCCCTTAGACACAACTCAGCTGAAAATGATGGTCCCTCATCCTCATATTGTTTCCTTTATTTAACGGTTCTTAACACAACACGGAGAGTTGTTTTATTTCCACCGACACTGAAATGCTTCTACTACTAGCTGTCACTTAGTACTGGGTACATAACTAGGATGTCAGAGGGTGGGAGCCTCACTCCGTCAAACTTCTGGAGGTCATGCAGCTCTCACACGCTCAGAACGATGGTTTTCTCAATGTTTGGTTCTTGGAGAGCTCTCTCTTCCTGGCATAGCCCTGACTGGCCATCCTCCAAAGGATGGCATGGCTGCCAAGTGGATGATGTTGGCGGGGCACGTGGCACCTCTCACCTCTGCAAGACCCAGTTCTCACCTTCCCAGTGACCTGGCCTTTTGCTACACGTATGGTTGCTGTGACAAAAGTGTGCGTGTAATTAAGAGAAGAAAAACCCTCTTCGCTGTTTTGTTTTGGTTCCACGATTCATTTACTGAATTGGGGCAGGTGATTTGACAGCAGATTGCGAGATAAGGCTGGGAGAGACGAGTTCTTGCTTTCCCTCCCAGGAGCCATGTGGGTCATGGATGCATGAAGATGGAGTCGGGAAATCCACCTTCAGCTGCCCTGTCACGGCTGACCAGACTTCACACAGGGCCCTTCTGCGGTGCGAAGAGTGGACAGGACCCGGTGAGGAAGGGAATAAGCGGCAGGTTCTGACGACCCCCAGGGATCTTACTTTCATAGCAGAGTGGTTGGTAGGGACCCTTGAGATTCAATCCTCCTCAGTTAACTTAGAAGACACTGCCATTACTGCAGGGGATAGCTTGCAACTTGAGATATTTATTTAAATCGCTTCATGTTCGCAACATACGCCCAAAGGATCTTTGACCTTGGGTAGCCCCCCAAGAGCAGCTCTGAGGCACTAAGGAGGTGGAGAGACCGTAGCCAAGCATCCTCCACATCTCATTAGGCGCTGGCTGGTGAGATGGGAAGGCCAAGCAGCCACAGTCTGGTAAGGAGGCTTACCGTTGGAATGGGGCTTCACGAATGTAGGATAAAAGGACTTTTCAAAGTGAAAGTGCATAGTGACATTTTCATGAGTACCACCAGCCACTAAGCCCTCTAAATACAGAACAGCCCCCAGCCATCCACTCAGTTACCTTACAAAGACCACTGAGGCTGTACCACACTGGGGTGAAACATGGATTTTTGGGGCAGAAAACTGAAGAGAAGGAAAAGAAAATGGGCAGAGTTGGAGAACTATATTTCTATTACTACTACTGGAAAAACTGCACTCATTTTGCCTTAGTCTTTCTTTTGTTGCCCCCAGAAAGGAATTTAATAAGTGTAACTCTTTCATTGCTTTCATTACGCTTGTGGAAGAAAACCCCCACTGAAACCTAGATATATAGTTTGCACCTATCTCCATCCTTTTAATTTGGTTCAGCACAATGCATGTGGTGTATATCCTTGGGTACACTTCTGCTAACTTATTCAAAAGGAGGAAGAAGACATCCCAATATCCACCCTGACCCCCTAATGTTGGCTGGAATTTTTCAATGTCTCAGGCGTTTAACCATAGATGTTACCACACAGGCACGGGTGAGGGTGTGCGCTGGAGGAAGGTTCAGTGTTTAATGTGACAGCTGAAGCTCTGGGTTTAATTTTCAGAGGCAGACTAAACAGCAGATCTGCAGTGGAAAGGAGGCCAGTGAATTTTAAATGGAACCGAGAAGTGGAAATACTCTCCCCTCAAGCTTTAGGAGTGCTGTCACCATGATGCCCCTCTTTGTGTGTATAAGGAGTGCAAAGTCATAGACGTCCACGCCAGCTTTAATAAATCCTTATTTTTTCCCCTTGGTTGCAAAGAATTCTGTAACTCTCTTATCATAAAATGCTGCAGGCTACAAATACATCTGTAATTTAAGCTGTCTTGCCAGTAAACCTACCAATACCTGGTAATTTAGAAAGCGCAGTTATGGTTTAATGACATTCTTTTTGTCATCTTAGTATGTCCAGTTCCTTAAGCACTTGGAATGCCACACTCACGAGTGTTTCATGTTCGTCGTGACTATCTCGAGCCAATCCCGCCTGAACAGAAATAGTGGGCTCTCCTCAGCAGCAGTGACCAGAAACGAGTTTTCAAGTTCCATCTGCAGCTAAGTGGCCCTCAAGACCACAAAGCGGACTCTTTCTATTTCTGGGTCAGATATTTTAATTTTAAACGGACTGGGGCTGTTTAATTTAATGGAAAGTGATCATTTCCTCCAACTAGGAAAACTTTATATCGCATTTTAAAAACCATATCCACTGGAACCTACTCAAACCCTATGATCAGGCAAGTGCAAGGGATTCTGGTAGAAACGGTAGGGGGGAAATATGTTTTTCAAAAGGAGACTTTAGAAGTTGGGATATTTACGGTATTTGTACCTGATCTTTTTTTGTTTTTTTTTTAAATTTTAGTTTTATGTATTGGATTGGCCAAAAAGTTCGCCCAGGTTTTTCGTAAGATGTTACGGAAAAAACCCGAACAAACTTTTTGGCCAATCCAATATACACAAATACACAAGCATCTACCTTGCATGTGCTACCATCAATGTAATAAAGCCAGTATAAGGTCTTATTGGGGGATATTTGAAGTAAAGAAGGTTGATCCTAGATGTCACTGACCACAGGCACCAACCCTGGCATTAATGGGTGTATAACTTGTGCCTTATTCTCACTGTGTCAGACCGGTAATGAGAATACTCATCTCGCTGCCCAGCAGGGTGTGAGAAAAAATGTGACAACCAAATGGGAAAACTTTGAAAAAAAGAGTAAAAATCCTGCAAGACTACGGTGTGGAGCTATGATGATTAATTATAGCTACTCATTCTGTGTTTCTTTCTTTACCTGTGATTCAATGCTAGATTGTTGAGAAAGAAAGGAAAAAAAAAAACCCTATTATTAAACAATGTCTCCTCAATAAAACAAAATAAGACATCTTAGATTTGTAAAATACACTCCTGTTTGTCTCATTCATGCCTCTGGTCAGAGTTCCATCACTGAAAATATTGTAAACAGAGGTAATATTTATCCCTGGGATACTACGAATTTCTTTCCTGGGATGAAAGGCTATTTAAAAATATCTTCAGGAGGGAGTCTCATTTTTCAGATAGGGAATTCATTTTCTGTATAAACTAACTGCAAGTCTCAGGATCCTGGAAGTCATGATTTCTGAGGATCACAAGCTTGATCAATTTTCCATGCCAGATCTAATTCGTGCTGAGGAGTCTCATGTTTAAAAAATAGCTAAAGATTTTCGCATGAAGGAAGCACTCAGAAGAAGGAAATTCATTTCAACATTTCCAAAATTGTTGAGGAATGTCCTTCCTTTTATGCAGAGTAGTTTTAAATAAAAGTGGATAGATTAAAGGCTGCTTAGTGGTTATATTCTGGATATGTTTATGAATGGCACAGATTAGGAGAACCTTTTCTCTTTGTTTTCCATGTGTAAAAGATTTTTCATAACTTGTATTTGTTGCCAGGGAACAAGAACATTTCTGGATTTTAATCATTATTGCACCAAACATTTTTCATTATCCTGAGATAGGACTTTTGAATAAGATTATGAAAATATCAGTAATAATACTAAGCTAACAAATAATTCTTCAATAAGACATTTCAGTGTCCAGCAAACATTCTCTGAAGGTACAGAAAGTTTCTTGGATAAAGCAACATATTTCTATTCAAACATTAAGGAATTTCTTAGACAGGCCATGTTTTAAATCCAGTTACTCTTTATTCATATTAATTTTGGTCAGCAAGTTTGGATAATAAGAAGAAAGCTTACATATTGAATAAATAATCGTTTTTCATCCAATTCACATCAAAATGCACAGGAAAAGCATTCTGCAACATGCCTAGAAAAGCAGGCAGACATGGCCATTTTATTTTTAGCCTAATCCACAGGCTTTACCACACAGTTAAAAACAATCACACTTAAAAAAAAAAAAAAAACTCCTATAGGAAATCCGTCAAGTCCAGAAATACTATATTTTGCCTTTTGGAGTTTTATATCTTGCCCCAAATTGAGTGATGTCCTTTCACTTCCGTTAGAAGTTTATGTCATCTCTGTAAGACATTCCCTGCCAAGAAACAGCTGACTTCATCTTGCCAATATTCCTTTATTACAACTAAGCTAATGACTTCATATGTTTACGGTTAATCATCATCTTGATATGCTTCCTCTGCCCTACCCCCGTGCTGCTATATCCTTGAGCTACTTTATCAAAGGGGTTAAATGTTGCTTTCTACTTGGCTCTCCTCCTCCCTTGACCTTTGCAATGTCAGAGGTCAGAGGTTAAATTAAAAAGTATTCCCTATACGACAAAACAGTCCCACTCAGGGCAGGCTTTGATACAATTCTTCATGTTTTGCCAGTTGGTACCAAACATTTACTGGCCCACAAAATGTTTTACCAGCTTGAAAGGGCTTAAGTTGGAAAATAACTAAATCAGTACTCTTTATGACTTAAGCGGTATAAATCACTATTCTCCCTGAGTGAGTAGAGAGTGCCTCTTTTCTTCGAGTCTGATTTATGATGAACTATTGACTGTACTGGCCAAGATACCACGTAAAGGATGAGTGTGAGAGTGAGAACTCTGCCTTCTTCCTCCTTCCTCCCTTGTATGTCTAGACTGAAAGCCCCCAGGAAAAATGCCTTCTTTGAGAACAAGATGTTGACTGCAATTCATCAACCTGCTTGTCCCAAAATGAAATCTCTCATTTTGCTCTAAACAATGTTTAGGTTGTCTGAAATATAAACATCCTTAAAACTGCCCTTGAAGTCTCTGTAAAAACATTCAGCTTTTTTTTTTTTTTTAAGGGGGGAAAAATCCCATGATAACCAAGGCTTACTGAAATTTCTTTGCTCCGATACACACCACCCACAGAAGATGTTACTCCCGGGTAAAAGCTCTATTTCGAAACAGAAAGCTTTGTTTCCAGTCTTTTAGAAACTGAAAACTTTCCAGTTCTCTCACTGGGAAGTTGAAAAGGAGCAGGTGTCTACCTGTCTTAATTGCTAGAGGTGTAGCTTGCCAGGGCTGTACAACAATGAGGAAATTGGGTTGAAAGGAAGGAGAACTTAGGATTTTTAAAAGCTGTTTTTACCCTTTGGGTAGGGCTCAGGTGAGAAAATATGTCTGAATTATATATAAGGACTCACTTCTAATCTCAGTTTAAAGCCTTAAAAGGGGGAAATCAAGAGACAATAAGATATCTAATAAACCAGCAAGATCTTTTCAGAAGTCTGAGATGGAGTGAGATTTTTTTCTTATCAAAATAAAAACTTGAGAAACAAAGCCCCCTCTATCAATAATAATAACCTGATACACTATGGGATTTCTCTTATAAAAACAACAGTAGCAGAAACAAAACCTACCACTGTTGCCTACTCAAGTTGAGAATGTAATCCATGTGGCTGAGAAATCAACTTTCAAATTGCTAAAAAACTAGGAAATTAGCTAATTTCTTACTTTATCACTTTAAATGAAAATACAGTAGAGTTCTCCGGTAAGCTTTGTTTTCACTGGTTTGGGACTTTAAAAAAAAAACAGTTAACGTAAATATTAGAGGTTTTCCCCTTTAGATTTTTAAGATTATTAAGGTTTGCAGCTGATGGTACCTGGTGGACTTCCCAAGCACAAACCCCTGTGGTAGGGTTTTCCTTAAATTTTTATTCCTCTCAAGATGCATGCACTTATATACACAAATGCACATGAATAAGATTTATCATAATCCTGAATTTGTCTCCTTAGAATGAATTGTGACTTTCTGTAACCCAGTTTCAAGAAGTGGCATCCTTGAAGTTCTGAGGTTTCAGAATTTGATGGCATTAGGATACTTCAGAAGAGAGTCTTTGTACTTCCACACATGGAATTACATACAAGCCAAGTGATTCTAACTGCTTTAGTCCTGATGATAGGATGCAGCGATCACCATAAACTTTCCCCTAAGTTAAAAAAATCCTTATTTTAAAAACATGCAGTGAAAACACTTGAGGTCAAAAAGATAGTAGTTTTGAACCAATTAGAATTCTAACGTTTTTGAGAATACAAATCTCTGGAAATAAAAAACCTAGCATACAAAAATAAGTCAGAATGTAATAATACTCCCTGGAATGTATACAAGTCTATTCAAAATGTTCTTGGGAGTAAGGTAAGATGCATTGTTTTTATCCCAGTTCATAGATGGATACATAGGGAACAGAGAGATTAATTCACCCATTGATGGGGCCAGAAAGCAAAACCTAGGTCTCCTTAGGCACTGCTGAGTCCTTTTCTTGGGATGTAAAATATTTAATCGTGCTAAAATTTTCACCACCTCAAAACAGGACCTGAATGTAACCCTTCAAAGTAGTGTTGATGAAGAAAGGATATGAGCCTGAGTTAATCCAGACTGCTACATGGAAAAGCCATCTGGGAGGGTATTTTGAAAGAAACAGATGGAAAAGGAAGAGATTCTTTTGAATGTGATGTAAAATTTACATTATCCTCCATGAACTTCTGGGTAGTCCCCATGTTTATATAATTCATCACTGTGTCCTTAGACAATATAGATTAGGAAGCCCAATGAGCTCATCATGTTCTTTTTTCTGAGTCTGAACTCTCCTTTCAAGGGCAAATCTGGAGCAGGATCTGTAGGTCTGTAACACAGCCAGATTGATCAGTGAGGACCAACCCAATCCATCTGTGGTTTCTTTGATATGATTGATTCTCTTAGGACAAACATTTATGATGTCACATCATTTTTTTGTATATTACTGCCCAATTTGCAGTCAGTTTCAGCCACATTGATAATCTCCACCAATGATTTATCTGTCTCTGGCTCTTTACTTTTGAATATGCCATTCATCTCATCTGTAACATCTTCCTCTCTTTCCCTAATCTATGTCTTTATTTTCTCTTCTGTAGCTAAACAACAACAACACAATTGAAACTCTTCTGGGGATCATCCCTTTAAGCAACACATGGCATTCCACTCATTCATCTGTATCCCATTGTGCGTCATATAGATTGATATTCTGTGCTCATTTGCTCAACAAATGTTCAAATGTCTTCTCATGTGTGTTCACTGAGTATCTTCATCCCTGGCTCTACATTACACTTACTTGAGGAGTTCATAAAAAATACTAATGCTTGGGTTTCCAGACCAAATAATCAGAATCACTGAAGGGTGGGGCTAGTGGTGTGTAGGTAAATGTTCAACAACTTGCTCTCCAGTAAAAAAAAAAAGTCCTGATTTGTAGTATTTTCCAAGTTCCATGGTGTAAATACTCCTACCATAGTGGATTTCAAGTTACCTACTTGACATCAGTAAATATAAAATTTGGAAGAGATACTCACAGCTGCCTCACAAGGGCTGGTTCCAGCACATACCACTGGGTAGGGTTCAGGATGTACACACACACACACACACACACACGCACACACACACACGCACAGAGCTGTCAGTCAATTCAGCATCTGTGGGGGATTGGTTCCTGGACCCACCACAGATACCAAAATCAGCACTGGGTAGGGTCCATACACACG
>NW_020185339.1:16267206-16267536 GCF_003031525.2 Neophocaena asiaeorientalis asiaeorientalis
TCCTCTCGGGGGAGGGTCCACACACACACATGCGCACACACACACACACACACACACACACACACACACACACACACACACACACACAGTTGTCTGTCCTTCAGTATCCGAGGGGCATTGGTTCCAGGACCTTCCTCAGATACCAAACGCTTCAGACGCTCCAGTCTCACAGTTGGCCTTTACTCCGTAACTGTGATTTTGCATTCACCAATTCAACCAACTATGATAGTACTGTAGTATTTATTGAAAAAATCCACGTATAAGTTGACCATCACAGTTCAAACCCATGTTGTTCAAGGGTCAACTGTATATGGCATATATTACATAACT
>NW_020185339.1:16267777-16340786 GCF_003031525.2 Neophocaena asiaeorientalis asiaeorientalis
ATCTGTAGGTGATTCTCATGGGCAGCCAAGGGTAAGAACCTCTGAAGCAGACTACACATTTCTCAGATGCACGTGACTAAGTTTTCGTTCGCCTTATCTTCCCTAAACCCCAAGAACAGAGACTGAATCAAAGTTGTTAACAGACCCCATAAGGTTATTAATCTACTGTTCACAGCCCATGATGCAACAGCGAACACTGCAGTCTCCTTTGACCCCAATGCACAGATTTATAAATTCATTTGCTCTTTTTAAAAAAAATTCCTTACTGATTTCCTTACTGATGAAGCATGAGAGGCTAAATATATTTGGGATCTCCTACTTAAAAATGTCAAGTTTGGTTTATGTTTTGTTTTGTTTAATATTGCATAGAAACACTTGAACACAGTGTACTTATTTTTAGTGCCCCCAACTCTTGGCTTTCGGGAAAGGGAACAGCTATGAGGATGATTTTTTTTTCATGGAAACTCTGTTTTTATTCTATTTAAAGCACATGTGTAATTATTCAGATGCATTTCCCCTGTGTGCTTTTATATCTGTTTAGAAGCTTCATTTCTCTTTCAAGCTGCATTTGTAAAGAATAGTAGACACAGGAGATTGTCTGAATGGTCTTTCCCAGGCAAGGCAACATTGTCCCAAGAGAACCTGGTGCAAGGTACAGTTTTAGAGACCTCTAAGGAAAAGATCCCATGGATAAATTATATGAAAAATCTACAAAGAACTTGGTAACCCATGACACTGCTAAATAACTTCGGCAGGTTCTGCATGATGTACCTAGATCTCCCGGGCATCTCTTTCAACCCAGAAAGGGAGAACAGCAAGATATTTTCATATTTTAATAAAGATCGCATACTTAGCAATCATGGTTAATTTATTCTTCAAGATATACTTCCTCAATAAGCATGATTCTTATGCTTCTATGTACAGATTATAGTTGGGACAAGGAACTCCAGGCATACGGAACAAGAGAAGTAAAGCTGGTTCCTAATTTTGATGTTGCCAAAGATGTTAGAGACTGTGATTCAGCCTAACTGAAGTGAGACCTGAGAGTTCATCAATAGCAAAATTAGTATAACCATTTCCCAATTTCCCAGTCTTCTTTGGGAGTGTTTTGGGATCACCAAATGTTATGGAATAATTCAATGAATAGATATGTTTCCGGTCATGGATCATGATATATTTTGTGGCTAATAAGTCCTGTATCGGGTCAACGGAATATGGATAGTGAGACGGAAAGGACAAAACTTGATGTTTAAGAGTTGGCAAAACACATGATAAGATTAAGTATTTGTTTTATATGAGGCACTAAAAGGTTTTATTTTTTAAAGTATTTTTATTTGTTCTGTATACTTCAGGCCTTGATCTTTTCGAATTTTTAAAAATCTCAGTCTATGTATTCTTGACTTTGTCTGAAGGATACAACCAATTTTCAAGAATACTACAATGCTGACACAAGACTAGAAAAATACTAATTAAAGGTTTAATTTGGGGTCATATTTTTTTCACTATTTATATTAACTGGGGAAAAAAAAGCATAATGACCATCTCTTACCTGAGCAGGCTTCTTCTGAACAACTTGTTGAGGCTAAGAAGGAAAGAAAGAAAGAAAAGAATCGTTATAATTTAAAAGGAAACACACATAATGAAAATAATCAAGTATACATGTTTTAAACATAGGCACTTGTCTGCAAAGACAAGAATTTCAAGGTTCAGATGGTTTATTTCAGGTTAAAGGGTGTTTATTCATTACCTTTACATGTTAAAGAAATACAGTGCAGGTTATCTCCATTAAAACAATTCCCAACTAAGGTTCTGCAATACATACCAATTACATCAAAATAAACTTGCTCTTCTAGTCACTTTGTTTTAGCCTGTATATCACAAAACTTAGGAAGTGAAAGGGCCTAATTTATTAATATTTTGGTTTTTTAAAAAAACAGCTTTACTGAGATATAATTTATATTCCATAAAATTCACCCACATGAAGTGTAAACATCAAAGTATTTTAGTATATTCAGAGGGTAGTACAAGCATCACCACTATCTAATTTTAGAATAATTTCACCTCCTGTGAAAGACCCTGTATCCATTATCACCCACTCTCCATTCCTTCCTGCTTCCCTAGCCAACCTCCCATCCCTAACCAATCACTAATCTACTTTCTTTCTCTATAAATTTGCCTATTCTGGACATGTCATGTAAATATATGGTCTTTTGTATCTTTTGTAATCATACAATATATGGGCTTCTTTCACTTAGCATAATGTTTTCTAGGATCATTCTGTTATAGCATGCATCAGTAATTCATTCCTTTTTATGGCCAAATAATATTCCATTGTATGGATATGCTACATTTTGTTTACCCATCCATCAGTTCATGAACGTCTGGGTTGTTTCCAACTTTTGGCTATCATGAATAATGCTGTTATGAACCTTCATGTATAAGTTTTAGTGTGTACATGTTTTCATTTCCCTTAGGTACATAGCTAGGAGTGGCATTTCTGGGTCACAAAGGTAACTGTACGTTAAACTTTTTGAGGAGCTGCCAGACAGTTTTTCAAAGCAGCCTCACCATTTTACATTCCCACCAGCAATGTATGAGGATTCCAATTTCTCCCCATATGTGCCAACACTTGTTATTGTCTGTCTTTTTAATGATAGACATCCTACTGGGTGTGAAGGTGAATGTCATTGTGGTTCCAATTTGAATATTCCTAATGGCTAGTGATGTTGAATATCTTTTCATGTACTTTCTGGCCATTGGTATATCTTCTTTAGAGAAATGTCTATTCAAATCTTTTCAAAATGTATTTGGCTTTTCATTATTGAGTTATAAGGGTTCTTTATATGTTCTGGATACATATCCCTTATCAGAATATGATTTGCAAGTATTTTTTTCCATTCTGTGGGTTTGTTCACTTTCTTGATGTTACCATTTGCAGAATATTTTGTTACACCTATATCTGTGTATCTTTATCATCTATATGTATTTAATTCTGGATGTAGTGCAAAACTCCCCTCTTTTGAGTAAAATACCTGAGGAAACTTTTTTCTACTCAGCCTAAATTAACTGTCCAATATTTAGAGTATTAGAAAAATATTTAAGTTATTCTTTGGTGTTGTAAAAGGTGGATCTGAAGCCCAAGTTTTTTAATGGATTACTTCCAGTACTCACTCTCATGTCTGAATATAAGCCTTATTTATTCTATCTACACATCCCTGAGATTTGCAAACAGAACTGAACCACTTTGATGTGGGCAGTGACATGCTTCTGTGGTACAAATGAAAGAAAT
The DNA here is from genome assembly GCF_003031525.2 of Neophocaena asiaeorientalis asiaeorientalis. Classification (NCBI taxonomy): domain Eukaryota; kingdom Metazoa; phylum Chordata; class Mammalia; order Artiodactyla; family Phocoenidae; genus Neophocaena; species Neophocaena asiaeorientalis. The sequence continues at coordinate 16,271,067 of NW_020185339.1, forward strand.
AAAATTGCTACAGAAGTTAAGGTAAATTCACTATATTGTGAAGGGGTAGAGCTTCTATTCATTTTCTTTCAGAATTTCAGTGATGGTGTGATGTCTTATTGCCACTATAGTAAACGTGTTTTATAAAAATCATCAGAGCTTTTTTTTTTTTTTAGATGAACAAGATAAAAATAAAAGAGATGGCAAAATACTTTTGTTTACTGAAAAAAAAAAGTTTGAGTTTAAACCACAGTAGAGATGACATCATAAAAGCCCAGGTTTTGAGATGATGTTTTCTCCAGGTGGAATCCAACCAAGGATGATTAGGACTTCTTGCCTCTTAGGATTCAAATGTGTGTGCTAAGAGAGTATTCATTTCAAAAGAGTCATTTGTAAGAACGGACCACTCTTCTCCCCTCTCTTTTTTCCTGCTGATTGCACCTGTACACATGTTTACTCCCAAACCATTTCAAATCCTCACACATTCTTGCAGGCTGACCGGTTCCTACTGCTCAGAAGTCCCCCTCCCTTTTTGGCCTAGGAGCCCACATTCATGTGTCTCCTGCACACTGCGGGTCTCAATGAAATCCTCTGAAAGGGCTGCCAGCTCACCCAATTTTCCATGAATTAGGTCCTGACACTTCAATGAGGGGAAAGACAATGTCTGAAACGCTGCCAGCCCTGGCTCCCGGCCTAGTTCGTGTCACAGAACTTCTACCAGCTGCCCTTCCACACAGCACTTCATACTTTTCCGACCACCAAACAAACAGACCCTTGAGGACTTTCAATGCTGGTTGGGGTTCTGGCTGCCAGGATGTTTTCCCAGCCCCTGGCACCCAATGGCTCCAGACTGTGCCGAGAACGTTTTCTGTTGTTGTTCTTTTGTGTTGCTTTTATTCTTATGAATGGCTTTGGTAGAAAATGCAGATGAAAGCACAATACATTCATAAAATGGGAAACGAAACGAACTGCTGTCTGGAAATTTTGGGGGACACCAAACAAACTGCAAATCTCTTATCTTCCTTGGAGCATCTGCTAGCTTAGATACCTAGAAACCAGTGGCCCCCCAGGGTTCTTGTCATTAGAAGCATGGTCGACCACTACATTTTTCTAAGACAAAACGGATAATATCAACTGTGTATATTAATCTTGAGTGTGGTTAGCTGTATATCTCCCTGTGCCTTAATAAATGAGTAATATTTTACACATGCATCTCCCACATAGAAGCTAAAATCTTTTCTGTTTTCAACATCTGCCCCTTTGTGACTGGAAGGACCCAGGTCTTGTTATTTTCATTTGCTCACAGGGAAACTAAGGCAGAGGGAATTTAAATAACTTCCACGAGATCATTTTCTAAAGCTGAAACAACCAGGGTCTCCTAATTCTCTTAATCTCCCATATAATGCTCTGAGGAAACCCATTCTCAACCTTTTAAAAACAGTCAAATCCGATTCAACCCAGGAGGATAAGCTATACTTCACAGCCTTGGTTTCCACCTCCAGGTTCAGTCTTCTCCTTGGGATGTCTCAGGGTTCCCCTCCCCACCCCACTCCTACCACAGCCAGGAAGCCTCATGGTTTTGTCAGCAGGGCTAGCTCTGATTCTCCTAGGCTGCTGATGGAGAGTGAACCCTGGGGTGCAAGAGGCAGGCCTGCAGGGTCCAGCTGTTCCCCCTCCCCGCTTGGAGATTCTGCCCTTATTACCTGCTGTGGAGTGTCTGAGGACATCCCTTTTAAAGGCATGGGTTTCACAACGACTGTTCTATTGAACAGATAGCAAAGCCCTCCAAGCTCCTGATTTAGACACTTTTTTAAAAAAATTTATTTTTGGCTGCGTTGGGTCTTTGTTGCTGCGCGCGGGCTTTCTCTAGTTGCGGCGAGCGGGGGCTACTCTTCATTGCGGTGCACGGAGCTTCTCATTGAAGTGGCTTCTCTTGTTGCTGAGCACGGGCTCTAGACACGTGGGCTTCAGTAGTTGTGATATGAGGGCTCAGTATTTGTGGCTTGTGGGCTCAGTAGCCTTGGCTCGCAGGCTCAGTAGTTGTGGTGTGTGGGCACTAGAGCGCAGGCTCAGAAGTTGTGACACACGGGCTTAGTTGCCCTGCGGCATGTGGGATCTTCCTGGACCAGGGATCGAACCTGTGTCCCCTGCATTGGCAGGTGGATTCTTAACCACTGTGCCATCAGGGAAGTTCCCTGATTTAGACACTTCTGATGGTTCCATTTCTAGTTAAGTCTGTGCATACGGGGAATTTATACAGTTTAGGTGCTCTGTAGACCTGGCATGCCAACCTTTCCAGGCACTCAGATTTTGAGTTCCTTATAAGATTGTTACACTTTTCAAATAGCTTGTAATGAAAATCTCTCATTCCGCGGTTGCATTTTAACTTCTAAAATCCAATGGGTGGCAGAGAGCTTCCTCCCAGAACAAAAGAACATCAACAACAAAGGACTTTGAAGAAATGCTTTGAATTAATATAATGTTAAAATAAAACTGTGAAGAGAATTAAAAAACCCATCAACTGAATGAATCATGAAAAGATTAAGAAGGGCCCTCTCTAACCACGGGGACTTCAATGTGCAGTTTTCTGCAGGTTAACCCTTATATTGGACTAGTTCAGACAAATTGAAAGTACAATCTTTGAACAAATAAATACTATTGTTAAAGTCTGTAAATAGCTTAGGATACAGCACACTAAGAAAGTGCAAAGGATATGAAAAAGGAAAGAACCTATTTTGGGATTTCTGAGATCATACAGCAAACCAGTATTTCTCCCAATGAAAGGGAAAAAGTTACTGAATTTTTAATGTCCGCAGAGTATTTTGGTTTTTAAGATTTTGTAGAAAGACACTGGTGTAGGAAATTTATTTCAGTATAATTAAGGGGCTCCCCAGCCCTCCTGAGAATCCAGCCTATGGTTCCAGGGAGTCTAGGTATTTCAAAGCTGATGCCTAGACAGCTAAGCTACCCCTTCTGGTAGGTACTGAAAGAAAATCCTTCATAACAAAGAACCTGAACATTAGTAGTTCATTTTAATACTAATTTAAACATTAAATGAAAAGAGGCTTGAACTGGGCTTAACCACTCAATTTTTTTTTTTTTTAAAAATGAGGTACAATGTATAGTAAAGTAAGGATGATCATTATGCAAAGGGTCTTACGTTGACCTTTGAAAGAAAATAGTCCTTCATTGGATCTCCGTGCAGATGGGTCTTTTGGTTTTATGTAAGTAGTAGACTTTTAATCTAATTATATTTTTTGTTTTACTGCCAGCTAGCAATAGGTGGTTTTGTCCCCTTGGTTTTAAAATCATAAGACCACTGCTGAGTCAACAGGTACTTCTGTTCCCCAGCACAAACTTCATGTAGATCGTTTTTGCATTCTCATAGCAGTCTAGGGCAAGACAGATCTCCTGGCTGTTTACTAAAAAAGAATTTTAAAACCCTCATTTCTTTTGTGAGACATGAAAGGCCCCTAAAATGTTAACTCTCATTTCTAAATGAAAGTTAACATTTTAGGGGCATTTCACAGCTCACAAAATAACAGCTCACAGGATAAGCTCAGTCATTTAACATTTAAAATTAAATATGGTATCCTGCTAAAAAGATATTTGTTTTTAAACTTCCCAAAGAGTCCTTTATGGCCTAAGTCAGCTCATGGAGATAGGGGCGCTTATGTTTATGCTTGTATCCATACAAGTGCAACCAGATCCATCTTCTGCCTGAGCTGACTGATGAATTTCCCCCACCATTTGGAGAAAATTTAATAAACAAATCAACCTATTGCTCTATTACCTCAACTGCTTTCTGAACCAAATTCATTAAAAAGTATCAAATTGAATAAGTAGACACAACTCAGATTATATAAACTGTCCAGTCTCTACGTAAACACTCCAAATACAGCCATGAACCAGGAAGGCCAGCAGCAACTCCATGTCATGTACTGTACAAACTGACAGGAATTCTTTTTGACTTGTGATTTGAACGATATCCTTTTTGACCCTTTGTCCCAAGTAGTTTAAAGTCTCAAAAGATGACCTTTTTCTCTGTATATAACCGTTTACCCAGATTCACTTTCATTTATGTGCTGAGAAATATGCTTTTCATTTTCAGTCTCTGAAATTTCACAGTGCAGTTCTGAATATATATATATATATATATCTGAAAGAAACAAAAACACTAATTAATATATATATATATATATATATATTTGAATATGACATTAACCCAGCTGGAGGGAGACTACCATCATCAAGAATGAAAATTCTTTCTTGCATTTCATGAAATGAGGTAATCAACACACTTGTTCATGGTGCTCTAGATTTAGTCCTAAAACTTCAGTATTTCAGAATGTCAAGATTTATATTTGGTCCCTTTAAAAAATGAACTGTATGTGCTATAGGTTTTGAACCTTTAAAAAAAAAAGCCTAAGACCCTCTCCCTCTTCTTTTACAAATCAGATCTTATCCACGTGGAATCCTACAACAGGAAGCAGACAAAATGGTACTTCTGACTGGAGTGCCGATGCCTCATTCACATGGCCTCCCAACCCACTCCCTGTCTTCCCAGGATGTCCCTGAGGCTCCTCAATGCAACACCAAGAGCTCCAGGGAATGTAAATTAACAGTCTCTGATCTCTAGATGCAAATCCTCCATCATACCCGTATCACCAGGATAGCTGGAGTCAGAGTATCTTCATAGCATTCACTCAGTGTGGTGTACACTGTTAGGTTGAACCATATGGACTTGAGTTTTTGTCAGTCAAAACCAGTCAAATAGCAACAATTTCATATGGTTTAACCTAATAGAATCAAGGAAAGGTGGCCGTTCTCACTAATTCAACTATATAATTTTTGTGATTTGTCATTAGACTGGATCAGCCAACAGATTTCTGTACTTTTTATGAACCTAGATCCTGCACTCAGTCTCTCTGCTTATGACTCTCCACCCCGCATCCTGACCCTTAAAGTTATTTTGCCAAAGTTTTCTGCCAGACTCTGTGGTGGGAGGAGGGATTTGCCTTTACCAGGTGTGATGTTCTGGTGTTCTCATTTATTCTGCAGCCTTTCTTCCAGAGCACCATGTCTGTCTTTGTGATCATCTAGCTAACTTCTCATACCCACTCCAAGCCCTTCTGAACTTGACCTCTTCATTGAAACTGAATGGCTGGAGTGACTGGCATATAACAATTCTTGGTGGTTATTCAGGGTGGCTTTCTATGAAAACTGTGACTTCTAGTTCAATTTAAAATGAATGGTCAACTCTCAGTTAGTGACATACCTATACGGAAGTTGAGTTCAGAGCATTCTCTAACACCAAGTGGTCAAAAAATTATTTGATCTCCCTAAGGAATGTTTTTGGTAATTAGATAGGAAGGTGTGTCTGAAGTTTGAAGAATTTCAGATCAAATGTTGGTTCAACAATGTGAGGATGAGACTCAGCTGTAGCTATATACAAATCTCACGCCTATTGCCTATACCACTGTTACTGGGCTGAGAGTCTTCCTGTTTTAATGGCTTCCTCAGTTGAGGATGATCCTGCCCCCTTGTGGTGGGAGGCCTTAGTAAAGAGGAGAAACCATCCATCATAAGTAAGTAGCTAGTGCTAATTTTTCTCCAGCTTAGAAAAGGCCTGGGTTGGGTCACAACTTCTATATTTTGCACCTTCTGTGTGCACTTAGAGTTGACTGTGCAACGTGCGTTCACGTGGAGCCTCAAATGGTTACAATTTGACAGTAACATCTGGCCCTTAGAGAGTAAAGGAGATTTTGTAGTTCTCTGTACAATGTCTCCTATCAAGTGATAAATCTATGGGGAGTTTTGGCAAAATCTCTGGAATTTTTGCTCGGTATTGGGGAGAAGGGGAGGTGTTATTTTCTACTCAACTTGGCTTTACTCTTGGACTTATCGCAAAAGACAAAAGTAAGCATCATTTCAAAAGTATTTATTGGATTATTATAGTAAAGTGCCCTCGCTGCAGCTGACCTTGTTTAATCTGTTCAAGGATGAGAATAGTCACAATCTACTCTAGTTAGTGTTTATTAACATCAGCCTGAATGTGTATGGCAACGAGCCACAGTAGTTCTCATGAAAACAGATTTGAGAGCCAATATTTTGGAGTTTTTGCCTTCCCTCTGGTACCTTTCAGACACCTTCAGAATGGAGGAGAAAGATCAACGAGAAATCCTTAAAAAAACCCTCAGCGTCCTGATTAGTTTCCAAAGCCAACCTTCTACAATTTGACCTGATGAAGTTATTCACTGGCTCATTACATTTGAATTGATATTTGATAAACTACACATCAGATGGGCACTGGGCATACAAAATGAATATGAAATGTCTCCTAGTCTCAAGGATCCTAGAGTCTAATGGGGGAGGCAAATGAGGATATTAAGAATATAACGTGAGACTTCCCTGGTGGTCCAGTGGTAAAGAATCTGCCTTCCAATGCGGGGGCCGCAGGTTCAATCCCTAGTTGGGGAACTAAGATCCCACATGCCGCAGGGCAACTAAGCCCGCATGCCACAACTACTGAGCTTACGTGCCTCAACTAGAGAGCCTGCATCCACAAACTACAGAGCCCACGCACTCTGGAGCCTGCGCGCCACAACTAGAGAAGAGAAAACCCGCACGCCACAACTAGAGAGAAGTCCAGTGCTGCAACAAAGAGCCCGTGCGTCGCAATGGAAGATCCCTCATGCCACTATTAAGACCTGACGCAGACAAAATAAATAAAATATTTTAAAAGTATAACGTGCAATTTTAGATTAATTTCCCCCTATGTTCAATGTAATCTTAAGTGTAGAGAGGCATGCTCATCAAAGTAAAAAAAGAATAATCATAAGAAAGAAGAGCAAAAAAAAAATAAAAAAAAAAAAAAAAAGAAAGAAGAGCTATTTTCCCTCTAATAGGGAACATGAGAAGGTAGAGGTAAGTTCACTGAAGAAAAAAAATACAAGAAATTTGCAGACTTGATATAGAGGAAATGTATCATTCATCCCTATCACGAAAAATACAGGTAGAAAGAAATTTTCTTTTTCACTTTGGAAAGTTAAAGATTAGAATTAAGTTTAAAAACGTCAGAAAACGAAACAAAACAAAAATGCAGCTATGGCAGTAGTGTTGCTAAAACCATGGTTAATTTTTTTTTTTTGCCACTCCGCGGCACGTGGGGTCTTCCTGGACCGGGGCACGAACCTGTGTCCCCTGCATCGGCAGGCGGACTCTCAACCACTGCGCCACCAGGGAAGCCCTACCATGGTTAATTTTAAACTTAAAATTGTGCTCCTGAGCTGCAGCTCCTGAGCTACAGCATTCAATAGGGATTTTTATCTTACGGAAGATGGCTGTACTTTGGGGATATAAAGCATTCCGAAGTAAACAGTCACACACACGTCGGGTAAAGAACACGTTGTCTCACGAGTAGACTTCACCTCAATTTTTATAAAAAATTTCATCTCCAAGATTTGGGGGGAAGAATTCACCCTTAGGCAAAGGAGCTGAGTAAAAATTGTGAGATTAGTGTTACTCCATAGAAAAAGAATTAATCTTGTTTCAGACCTATGTACTCATCCTACAGGTTTTTAAACAGAAACACTATGCATTTTTTGGGTATTTTTTAAAGACGCAAATTATTTATTTATTCTCTTTACAAATTTCTTTTTTCTGTGTCTGACCATTCACAAAGCTAGTTCACTTTGCAAATGCACACGTGGCTAACAGCACCAAAGTGAAATGAATAAATATGTGGAACACTATGCTTTGGGTTTTGACAAATCAAACACATGTGCGTAGATGCTATGGACTAAAGTCAAACTTTCGCTAATCCCAACTTTAGCCAGACAGAAAGACTAATGGTCAATAATGGATAAAAGGAGACATCTATAAGATAATGGAAATTAAACTGTATACTATAGGAGATGAGCAATAATTAATACTCCAAATTTGTTGGGGACATACTTCAAAGTCCACTTAAGATACAACGTCTTCTTAATGTCTTCTTAACATTCAGAGTGGTTATATGAAACTGGATTTGGATTTGATGAACTAGAGACACAATTTTTCATATCACATGTAATACCCTTTTTTGTGTGTTTGCCCATTTGCATGGGATAGAAATCGTGTGATTTTTAACTAGTTCTAATTACTTTTATGTTAACGAAAGAGATTTAGAATCAATACTTAGAAAACTTCTTTGATGCTGAGAACATCTGTCTGGGCCGTAGACTAAAACACTTAAAAATGGTTTTACCACTACTATATATAAAATAGATAACTAATAAGGACCTACTGTATAGCACACGGAACTCTCCTCAATACTCTGTACTGACCTATATGGGAAAAGAATCTAAAAAAGAGTGGATATATGTATATGTATAACTGAATCACTTTGCTATACAGCAGAAACTAACACAATGTTGTAAATCAGCTATACTCCAGTAAAAATTTTTTTTAAATGGTTTTACAAAATGATTTGAGGAGCCAGTATTTCCCAGCAGCTATACTAGTTACACATGGAAACCGAATTTAAAAAGCTGAATCATGATTTTAGGCATTTCCTTTCCTTAAGGAAAGAGTCAGTAAATTTATTTGTAATCTCTTACACTGTTAAGGACTACAAAGGGATAGTTTATGGGTTGAGAGCTCTATGGTACTTAACTGAGTCATATCTCTCCTAGAACCCTAAGTTAGCAGTATTTTCTTGGCCTTAGCCTGGGACTGACTTTAGCAGTTGAGTTGTTTTTCTTGGAGGAGGTTTAATATTCAATCCGAGAAATGTTAACTATTCCTGAACATTAGCTTATGTCCTTGAACGTTTTAAACAGTTGTAGAAGTAGGCTCTCTTCCTTGCACGTTCTCAAACTTCCAGAGTGTACCCAGCACGCCTGTCTTTCCAGAGAATACTTTCTTCCTGGACCATCCCTGGAGGTTTTGTCTGGATTAATGTCCCTTTCTTCAGAATCTGTAAATTAAAACATCTCCCTTCCTTCTTCAGAAGAACCTCACATTTCATCAGGCTTGTCTCCGAAATCTCTATTTCACACTCAAGCGGAGACTGAGGCAACCAACCCCCTGCACTACCTAACTCAGCTCTACCTCAGCTCAACTGCTCTAAAACTGATGATTCTGGCATCGGTATACTGTCATCCTAAAAACTACATGTCTTTGTTTAGACCATTCCAGAAACGTCTCTCTGAACTCTGTTTCGTGATCACACCCATGGAATCAAACATTCTTTAACTACAATTCAGGATAAGGTGACATGACTCTTCATTTTGTATTTCTGTTGATCATATATGAATAACAGAGCAAGGTACCATTTACAAAGTGATTTAACGTGTACTGTCTGATTTACCCCACAACAGCCATCCGCTGTTCAGATTTACACACAAGCAAGCAGAACCCTAAAGACAGTAAATGGCTTACAAGGGATTACAAGGCCAGGATACAGCGAAGCTACAACTGCAGCCCAGGTCACATGGTTCCACATCTTTTGCTCTTTCTACTATGCCACACTGCTGCAGTGAACAGCTTATTCTGTGCTTATTTTCTTATTAAAAATCAGTGCTATATGCAGCATCTCCTCTCCTCCATAAAAAGAGCATCTGTTTAAAAAGATAATAAAAGTCAGGCTTTCTAGGATTATGACTTCACTAAGAAGAAAAATGATCAAATAAGAAAAACTGCATTTTAATGTAATGATATTAAAAGATCTTAGTTCAGACGAAGGCTTCTAATATATTTAAAGGCAAAATCAGTATTAGGAAGCTATTTTCATAGTAACAGCTTTCTTCTGGAAAAAGTTTTCTTGTCAAGAAATATAAATAGCATCTTCTTTCACACTAGATTTCTATAGAAGTAGAAATCCTGTCCTGCTATGTATATATATGCTTTCCTTTATTCTTTTATTTCCCTTATTCCCGTTGAAAAGTTTATGGAAACAAATTCAGGCAAGTCTGTGAAGGCTAAGATTTCTGTGCTAAATGCTAATAAATTATTTTTGTTTTTTTCCCCATTTATCACTTGCTCTAACATGTGACGGTGTTAAAAAATGTTAGCTATAAATTCCATGGTGTTTATGACATAGGAAATAGTAGACACAGTTCCCGTATCTGTGGTGCTTATAATTTCATGTATTATATATATTATTGTCTGTGAGCACAACGTGAGAAAGAATAACGATGCCTGCTTCCCATCAGATGCCATACAGATCCTTCCATACAGACCCTTCATCTACATCATCAGACATCTCTCCTCATTCCCTGTGTCTTTCTACTCAAGAAATCTGTATGTCTCTTGCCTTTAATCCCTTGTCCTGTATGGCCTCTGCATTCACTGGCTGGTGCTTTTGTGAATGTGTTCATTTCTTTGGAATGTGACCACCCATGACACTTATTTTTTACCCACGATATATATAAATATATACTGCCATAGAGAGGGAGTCGTTTAAAACGCTCCATTTAAAGCCTGCATATATATATATATATATGTAATATATATATATATTTACATTAAGGCACAATTACTAGTCAAAGCTATGGACGTGGACGACTCCATGCTCCAGTCTCAGAGAAGCTGTATCTGCAAACCCTAAGCAGACGGCGCCACCAATGGAAAACTCCCAGGGAAATTGCCCACCCACCTGACTCAGCTCCTAGCACACTTCCTGTCTTCTCCATAGAGTAAATATTCAAAAAATTGTTTTCATCTGATTTCTACACCCTCTTGGTGCCTGGAGGAAGTCCTCTTCTTCTTCCAGTTCCTTTTCCTCAGGTGGTGGTGATACCCTTTCATAGACTTCATAAAAGGACGCTGAAGAAATACAGATTCCTGACTCCACTCCTTGATTCAGGAGGGACCAGTAACCTGCCTTATAAATAAGCCACTGGGCCTCTGGATGTTACTCTGAGGAACATCGTCATAGGAAAACCAGTAAGACTGTAGTTGACACGAGGGAGATATTTTCCCCAGGGATCCAAGAGTGGGGAGAGGGACATGGGTATATTTTTAAAACATGCGAAGACATATTAAATACGACTTTATCTCCCTCTGTTTCCTGTAGGTCAATGTATGTGGGGAAGGGTAATAGAAATTTAACCAGTTTATAAAAATGTAGGTAATGAATTCTGATGAGTCTCAAGTATCCCACCAAAGAAAATTCCTCTTGTATGCTTTTGGGTACAATAGGGAACCCCAACTCAAACAGTCTTAATAAGGATATTATTATTATGAATAAAAAAAAACCCCACAAAAAACAAACAGAAAGCCTGGAGATGGTGCCCCTCCAGAGCTGGTTAATTCAGCAGGTTAAATGCAGTTGGTTAAATCCTTGGGGTTTCAGATTCTTTCTATCCTTCTGCTCCGCCATCTTACATTTGTTCTCACCCCATCTTCCCCAGAGTCACAAAATGCGTATGGCTGTTCCTGGTGGCGCTTCCAGGAAAGTCAGTGTCTCCAGGAGGAGAGATTGTCTGTCACTTCCTCTGGAGAGCAGACTTCTCTGCTCTCCTCTCCCTGCAAGAAGAATGGGATCACCATGACTGGCGCAGACAAATCAGACTTACCCCTGGGCTAGGAAAAGGGTCACTTTCTGTGAACAAACAAAAGAGGGGATGGATCTAGAATAGCAATCAGTTGGCTGTGATACTCTTCCCTGTGCCATTCCTTCTGTCTCTGAGCGCTGGCAGGTAGTGCCCTCTTGACTCTGAGATCACCTGCACAAGATTTTTCTCTGCCTTGTTTGTCCCGCACTAGGGCATAAAGCTTTGGTCTTTGTCAAGCTGTTTCACAGGAGGTAGAAGAACAGGCCTCTTCGTAGAATGTACGCATTGCAGTGTTATGATTATTACGGAGATGGTTGCATGGGGGTTTTGCTTTCCCGGACTGTTTGGAATTTTCCTTTGGTGAATCCAGATTTGAGTTCATTTCATCGTGGACCGAAGGGTGTAGCTGTTCCTGACAGTTAGTTAAATGAGTGTGCCATGCTGCCTGAAATCCAGCTGTAACTCATTGGTCATGTCCAAAAGGGATTCCAGAGATGGGCAGGAAATAACTAACAGGAGCTTCTGCCCATCGTCTGGAAGTCGACTAAATGTCGATTGACTTTTAACGGGAGTCAACCGGGAGTTCTGCTTTGCTCTGTAGAAGAGCAGAACCTGGGCTAGGGTTCTTGTGCTTGGGTCCTTAGGCTGCCCAGGCTTAGACCTTAGGCTGTCCCTACTCTGTGAATGACTTGCCCAGAGCTCTAGATAATATATGTCTTGGTATGTCTGGGCTTATTGCCAGATCCGTGTGTGCACCTCTGATCTTAGGAGGGACTGTTGGCGGTAGTAGTTTTTTTTAAATAAAGGAAGGATGTTTGTAAGGTGCTATCTTTGATTGTAGCTGCTTTTTCCAGGATGTGGAAACTGCTTTGGAGTACTACAGAGACAGCTATTCGGCCTTGAGGAAATTCTCCCGGAAGAAACTCCATTTACCTTGTCAAGGTTTGGAGGCGACGTCCTGGTACCTGCAGAGTTTTGGTCCTTTCACACACACATATACACACAAAGGAAGTTTAAGGCAGTGGTGGAGAACAAGCTTTAGAACCAGAATGGCTTCTAAACTCAGGTCTAGACCAGCTATGCACAAGCCCTGTGACTTGGTAGCAAATTACACTTCGATTTCCTAATTCGTATAACGTGGATACCTCGCGGGGCCGTTGCGGTGATTAAAAACTATTAACATCTCTAACGCACGTGGCACAACTGCTGGCTGTAAAAACCTCCTAATCGTTATTTAATAGCGCGAGGCGGGTGGGGGTGGTGTAGTAGTAATAGTAGCAGCAATAGCAGCCGCAGGGGCAAGGGCAGCATCCCTCCCGGCTGGTGACTTGCATCGTTCAACATCAAAGAACTGGGTTTCACTCTGGTGAACGATTACTGGAGTCTCTGCAATAGAAATTTAAAATCCACCCCCCCACTCTGATTTGCCAACGTGTCACTTCTGTGGCCTTCAAGATTCCGATTTTGCCTGCACAGGTATATGCACGGCAACCGGAGCAGGATTTTTTTTTTTTTTTTTTTTTCCGGAGCAGGATTTTTTATGTGCTTTGTTCACCTAACTTGCACAGGACGATGGCAATTTCCTTTGTATTGTGTGATGCAGAGTTCATTGGCATACATGTTACAAAGATGTTATCTAGCCCGATTTCCTTCATTCGGCTCTCTCCTGGCTATTTAAAGCACTTGATTTGTGGATAGGGATGTCCTCCCCCCACGTTCTTATAAGGCCAAAAAAAAAAAAAAAAAAAGGAATGGAACAAAAGATTTACAGAGAGGAGCAAAGAACACACGCATTCACAATATTAACCAGGAGCCATTACTTAGTGGTAAAACAGCTTAATAATAGTGGCTTGCAAGCTGCATCTGACCCACAGATCCCATTTGTTGAATGCATCCAGCCATGTGAACATTTAAGCTATATGTGTCAGGCATGTATGAGAATTCCCTGTAGCTTTTTTTCATAACTGCAACCCTGCAAGACTTCACGGCTTAAAGTACTTCCCTTGTTCTCCTGTCTTCAGAACACCCTGGGCTGCTGGGAAAGACAGCCAGGCTTTAAAATGTACTATTGTCAGGCATTTCTTTTGAGAGGAACCTATATTTTATTAAATTTAATTAGTGACTACCAATTAGACTGCAGGATTAAAAAAAAAAAAACCCAATGCTTTATTTTCTTCAAAAATTACCTCTCTCCAAAAATAACTTTCAGCAAGTTACAAAATTAGAATTTCAATTAAATTCAAATTTAATTCTCCTTTTTCAAAGTTATGCGTTGCTTGCAAACTACCTTTAGAATGGTTAGGCTGTTAAAAAGAGTCAAGAGATAACACTTTTCTCTAGGACACAGCAGCATTATTCACATTACATCTGCATGAGTGTTACACAGACAGAAAAAAATAAACCCAAATCAAACAGATGCCCTTAGGCTATAACGATCATATATACCACACTGCCATTACGCAGATATTTCTGTCAAAGAGATTTCATTTATTCGACAAAATTTTGAGTAGCTACTTTGTGCTAAGATGACTACCGGACTATTCTCAAACAACTGCTAAGCAAGCATCCAAAAGAGAACATTCCACTCACTACACGTTTACTGCTTAGTAACTCTTCTAATGGTTCTGATAATTGATAATAGTCCCTGTATAATCTTAAAATCAAGCTAAGTTTCCAACCTATTGTTCGACATCAATAGAATGCAGAACTGATGTGAAAGCTTGGCTGTGTACACAATCTACTTTTCCTAATGTTTCCCCCCAGACTCAACAACTACAGTAGCATCTTCAGGATGCTAAGCTGTGCACACCCTGAAAGTCCCCTGCTATTGACCAGCAGTCGAGCCACTGCTTCCAGCAGCGGGGACAGGGGTAAACCAAAGGGCAACTCTGCAGTACTGCTTATGCTTAAAGAACAAACATTAAGGAAAGTTTAAAAAAGACGTGTAGGGGCTTCCCTGGTGGCACGGTGGTTAAGAATCCGCCTGCCAATGCAGGGGACACGAGTTCGAGCCCTGGTCCAGGAAGATCCCACATGCCGTGGAGCAACTAAGCCCATGCGCCACAACTACTGAGCCTGTGCTCTAGAGCCCACGAGCCACAACTACTGAAGCCCGTGCGCCTAGAGCCTACGCTCCACAACAACAGAAGCCACCACAATGAGAAGTCCCGCGCACCGCAACGAAGACCCAAAGCAGACAAAAATAAACAAACAAATAAATAAATTTATTTAAAAAAAAAGACATCTAGCTCGGAGTTGTGTCTGGTCGGGTATATATAATCTGATAAAGGTGACAATAATAAAGGAACAAGCTTTTGTGGACCTCGGCAAAGGCCTTTCCTATATATATCACCATGTTTATGAGGACTGACCAGTGGACCTCGGGTCCCCAAGGTCACCCAAGCAGCTAATAATGGATGGAACAGACACTGAAATCTATGCTAGTCTATTCCAAAGGGCACACTTTCCCTCCACTTATGCAGCATAGGAGTGTAATGATGACAAAGCATTTGTACAAATACAATTCATCTCC
Source organism: Neophocaena asiaeorientalis asiaeorientalis (assembly GCF_003031525.2). Taxonomy (NCBI): domain Eukaryota; kingdom Metazoa; phylum Chordata; class Mammalia; order Artiodactyla; family Phocoenidae; genus Neophocaena; species Neophocaena asiaeorientalis. The sequence goes on from NW_020185339.1 coordinate 16,286,118, forward strand.
CAAAACACCCTAGCCCCAATTCTCAAAGTGGTGAGGAATGTTCCTCTGTCACAGCCCGAGAACAGACTTAGCCTACACGGGACAGAAGCCCGGGAAATAAACTGGCAAGTTGGTGTCTGTGATGTGCACTGAAGATGCTAAAATCATGTTTGTTTTGAAGGGCAGTGGCAAAGAAAAGTTCGTTGACTGTAGCTGTTACAAGAACTGTTTTCTAGAAAGTGAGGAAACCCTTGGAGGAGATGGCCGCTTTAGGATTTTGCAGATGGTAGCCATGTCACAATGCCCAGAGAGTCCAGCAGATGCACAGATTTCTTCCCGTTTCATGAGAAAGTGGTTGATCTCGTGTTAGGAGTACTTTGCAAACATGGAGCAGGGCACCACGTCTGGTGGGGAATACATTCACGCCTATATACCATACTATTTATGATCATATAAGTGTCTCTATAGTCTCAGCTAGCACTGTGCTTGGTCCTACACCCAAAACGAGGTTTGATGAACTGAATCTATCCTTCTAACTTCCCATTCAGCTTGTTTGTTCATTCATTTTTTTCATTCCTTCAACATACGTTCATTGAGTGCCTTCTAGGATCAGGGCGGCACACAGGTTCGTCTCATACAGTAGGTACTCAAGAAATGAGAAAGGAAGAAAGGATGAAAGAATATGATCTTTGCCACTTGACAAGTCTAGTGATGCTCACGATAATGACCGAGTGTCATCAAGAAACACAAACAATTACATTCAGTGCATTTATAGTTGTAGCCAGAGACACACGAACCATATCCATTAGCCAGATTTTCACATACAACATTATCAAAATTTCAAGTTAAAAAGTTAAAGATGTTAATATTCAACTATCTGGAAAATTAATATTTTCTGAGAGTCCAAAGATTCGCTGAACTCTTACAGTATCTGGTTTTGACCCCAGCTCTCATTTCCCTTTCTTCTGGGAAAGGTCGTGCAATGACGATGAATGTGACCCTTCAGTGAAATCTAAGTATCTTGCCTCACGCTTCTTAGGATGAAAATGTAGATTTCTTGCATTCAAAAACCTGGACCTTGAAGTCAAATTGTGCTACAAACTGTGTACAACTGAAGAACAAAGATAACTATTTAAACTAGCCAAATTTATTAGTTTAAACTATGAAAGCACTCCCATTTCTTGGATTTGATAAATATTTTAGTCCTCCATTGGTTGCGGTGATCTGGCCTCTAGCTACTAATAGGTCCACACACTCAGAATTTTTAGAGGGGAAAGATGCCTGATCGGCAACTTGTATGCTGAAAATACCATGCATATTTGGACACACAAAGCCTTGGATATATATCAATCTGCCTACACACGCGTGTGCACACACATACATCTATCTATAAACTTTGTTAGCTCCTGGATTTCATTCTTGTTGCCCTTGATAAACAAAGAAGTTATAACCATATAACGGATATTATAGGAGCGAGAATCCCTTAAGTCTCTCAACATTGGATCACTTTACATGGTTGTAAGATGATGGTTTTGGGAGGGAGTAAAGTAGGAAATTCCAAAATGTGAATGGTATTTAGACTTCTTAAATTTTTTTCTTCAAAGGCAAAGAAAAAGAATAAAATTATGTTTTCGTTATTCAACAAGATGGCATGCAGAAGGGCTGTTGGGCAGAAAAATAACTATAAGGAATACAAAGATCTAGTGACTTGAGTCCCTTTCATGAAATATGTAAGTTAAAAAAATATTCAGTAACCATAAAGCAACTTTTTCTTTGATGCTGAACAAAAAACAAGCTTGAAGTTTAGTGCTGCTGAGCAAATGAATGAAAAATACAGATGTCTTTACCTTCAGCTCAACTCAGAGTCGCCATCTGAATCGTCCCACGCCTAACTCTTTGTACAACTGACTAAATGTATCACAGCATTAGTCAACAGCAAAAGTTTCAAGCAAAACTTAAAAGTACATATTTTTCCTTCTTTTAAAAAAATCTCTTAATGAATTAGTAAATGCAGTTCTGCCATATCCCTTTTCTTGTCCTCCATGAATTCAAACCTTAAAATAACACAGAAAAGCGAAACATGTTACGTCTTTTCCTGGTGTAGTACTCCAGTCTAATGTTTTCAAATTAACTAAGACATTGTTTCATTTAAAATGTAGGACTTTGATGCTATTTTAATTTTCCAAAGTCAGCTCATAATGCCAATTTCCCCAAAGGTCAAAAACAATATATTAAGGAAATACCACCTGCTACTAAGAGCTTCCATAGGAAATTTGCATTTCCACTTTGCAGTGTATTATTTAGGGGAGGAAATGACAACCTACTTCATTATCCCAAAGCACGGAATCCCAATCCCTGCAAAGGAGCAGAAAAAAAGAAAGAAGACCAGTGTCCATTTTTCCACTGACACTTCATGGAAATTAAAAATTCGGTAGGAGAAAGCAAAAAGCATGTGTTGAAAGATGTCAGGCCCACCCACACACTCTCTTCTGTTTCTGTTAAAGCCAGCCCACCTGAGTGGGGCTAGTTCCACAGAGGGGAGAGGATGGGCCCTGGGCACATTTTTCAATCTTTTGTAAACAATCCTTGAAGGAATAAGGTGGTGGTCACAGCTGTGCCCTTTATCTGGCCTCTGAGAGTGAGAGGGAACACATGGAAAAGGTCTTTCCAGAGTGCAACAGATCTTTTCTACAGAGCTATTTACAAACCAAACAAGGTTGAAGATAGATGACTTCCTACTGTCCAGCTCACAGGGAAGAAGCATTTTGCTCAGGTATAGGATATACATGAAGGAACAAAGGAATTGCAGAAAGCATCTCCTCTTATAAGCATTCAACTATATTGAGGTGTCCAATATATTTTACTCTGAAAGTAATCCATAATTTTTCAGCTTTTCTTGAGGGTATCATTTCTCTCTTCTTCCCTCTCATCCTTTTCTATTTTTCATGGTTTTCCTCCTTCTACAGTTCTTATCACCATTTACAAAAACCTGCTATTCCCTGTCATATACCCCATACTTAATGCGTATGGTAGTTAAAGAAACCTGTATCTTGACACATTACAAAGATTTGTTCAGTGGATCAGTGATTTGATCTGGGTAACGGCAAACAACTAGTTTGATCAACTGTTTTTCCCCACTGAGTTGACTGACTATCCTCTTTAAAGTACAGAGTTATTTTCAGTTGAATTTAGTTTAACGTTGAGTAAAGGTGTATTCTTTGAAGTCACCGATGTAAGGTACTTGAAGAACTGATGTAAGGTTTAGTTGGTTATCTACCTGTGCAAATTAACTACTTAAATATGTATGTCCTCAGGAAAGATCAAGTTCGTAAGCTTCTTTTTTTAACTTTTAAAACAAAGTTGAGTTTATATAGGTCGTTAAAATTAGCAAGAGCTTCCTTTCATCTTCAGAGATGAAAATTATTTAAATTTTGTGGTCACCATGCATATAGCTCAAAAAATCAGCGTTGTTAAAGATACAACGCTGCAATACAAGAATGGAAAACAGAGGGTTTTGCTATTGAGAGAAATGGTTCAACAAACTGGCCGAAAGGTTACCCAGTCTTTACCTAAGAAGCAGTTTTGAGAGCAGAGAAAACCGCTCTTATATACATATACAGAGCTCATATACATGAACGTAGACACAATATCCAAATACCTATACAAAACCTTGGCCAATTCCCTGAATATTTTAGTTCGGAATCTGAAAGTCTGCTGTGCACAGACCGTGTTAAAATGGTGAAAAGATTAAAAAATGGAAATATCAAAGGAAATGAAAAAGAATTGGGATTGTTTAGTTCGAAAAAGATGAGGATGCTGGTAACTTAAGAGCTGTCTTGGGGGGACCTCCCTGATGGTCCAGTGGGTAAGACTCTGTGCTCCCAATGCAGGGGCCCAGGTTCAATCCTGGTCGGGGAACTGGATACTGCATGCATGCCGCAACTAAGACCCGGGGCAGCCTAAATAAATAAATAAATATATATATATTTTTAAAAAGAGCTGCCTTGGGGATATGTATATAGGATAGGGACGAATAAGCCTCTCTCTTCCGTGAGCGCAAACCAGGAAATATTTGTATTAATTTAGGAAAGGCATCTGGATAGCTGGAAGCATGACAAACTATATACATCAAGACTCTGGCTTCTAACTCGTTTTCTGCTTCTAGCTGCCTATGAGATCTTGGGCCAGTCTCTTGAACTCTCAAGATTTCCATTATTTCCATCTCAAACGTCTAATGTCACAATTCTATAACGCATAAAGAACTGTTTGTCTTTGCCTTCTTCAAAACTGAAATAATGACCCGGCCACTTAAAAGTGAAGGAATGTCTTTTCCAGTGTGGTTAATATATTTGGCAGCAAAAATGAACCCCCGGCAGAGGTAGAATGGGAAATCAAAAGGCAGATGGTCTGCAGTGAAGGAGCAATTCGTCTTTTCAGAAAGTTGTGATTCCTTCCCACAGCCTGGCGTGACCACGGATGGTAGCTCAGAGAATTACATTTCAGAAAACGCTCTTGGTTTTCCTACCATGAAGGGAATGGATTCAGTACCTACAAGTATAGCAATTTACAGGCACCTGTAACCACCCTGCTCGGAGGCAGAAAGGAGCCATTTTGTGCAAACAATCCCGCGCTGGAACTCTGGCTGGTTTCAAAATGGTGTTAAGCTGTACTTCTAAAATGAGTAATAAAACTCCCACGTGTTGGACTTCCCTGGTGGCGCAGTGGTTGAGAGTCCGCCTGCCGACGCAGGGGACACGGGTTCGTGCCCCGGTCCGGGAAGATCCCACATGCCGCGGAACGGCTGGGCCCGTGAGCCATGGCCGCTGAGCCTGCGCGTCCGGAGCCTGTGCTCCGCAACGGGAGAGGCCGCACCAGTGAGAGGCCCGCGTACCGCAAAAAAACCCCCAAAAACCCCCAAAAAACAAAACTCCCATGTGTTGAAAGAAGGCCATAAAACACTGCAACTCCTCCCTTTACAAAAAAAAAAGGAACATCTAGGCCTTTCCCTAGAAGGCTACAATGGCACACTCTCCCAACATGACACTTCAGCAAGAAGAGCCCTGCGTGTTTCACGGTTAACAATGTTCAACAGAGCCATGCAGAAGATTAAATGCAAGAACACATTTTTTTCTTTCCTTGAATGAACACAGGGATGCTTCTGGGGTTGGAGGTTGCATTTTTCTCGCCACATACCTCCCTCAGAGCCGCATGTGTGTTGGGAAACAGCTGAAGGCGCGCCTTGCTGAATGTTTCATGTGACAACGGGTGCGTTTCAGATCTTCCTGCTGCTGCTGGTGATCCTGCTAACCTTTCCTTTGTAATCTCAGCAGTTAACGAGGCTGTAAACCAGCATCCGAGCTGATTGAATGCAGGTTTAAAGGGCAAAAGAAAACGGTGGTTGTCTAATGATTAAACTTTTTTTTAACAAAAATTGCTCAACACTGGAGTTGTTTTATTTTCACGTTTTAATCAATGTACATGCCGATGCAAACTGCGTTCAGGCTGAAACAGAACTTCACCACACTGTTGCGGTCAGGGGGAAAATGGCTTCTATTACTTTAAAAACTCAACTCTGTAAACCCGCCTTGAAAGCCTCTGCCCCGCCCCCTCCTCCCACCTCCCATGAATTAATTCTATAGAGACAGAGTTAAACACAGAATTTGTAAAACTATTGAGAAGTAAACTTCTGGTTCCACAGTAACCGGGAGTAGTTGCCAAATGCAGACAAATCTTCACCCGGTGTAGGAAGCCCTACACTGTTTAGAAAACAATTCCTAGACTTTGCCAAGGTTGAAACTTAATGAATGCTCAAACCACCGGCACCCCTGTGCTTGCTCTCACACACGGCTTTTAGGGGTGGAGTTAACACTTTTCAAAAAATCAGTGGCTTTCCTTATAAAAAGCTCCAGTGATTTAGTGGAGATTTTGATGGTCTTGCGTTTTGGCGTCCCCGAGAGCAGAAGCTTTAATAAATACAGTGATTTAGTGGAGATTTTGATGGTCTTGTGATGGTGTCCTTGACAGCAGAAGCTTTAATTCATTTTGCTCTAAGCAGGTGTGTAATGAGAATAGAGGCTGTGTTGATAAGAGAACCCTGGGAGTTGGTAATATATTATCCTCTGTAATTTCTTCCCAAAATAGACTTAATGGAAAGAGGATGCATAATATACCCCTTCTCAAAGGAAGCGTTCCCCAATACAACAGAAGCAGTCATTCTAAAAACAGCTTTATGGCTCTTCAGTCAATGGCTCTATTTTCTTCCCTTTCACAACTTCCTTCCTTCTACTATGTAAGAATGCACGTGTGGACACACACATTCCCGTCTCCCGCACACGCCACTGAAAATGCCCCCAAGATCTGCATCCTCACGCGCACTGAAAATTTAAATCATTTGAGACGATTCAACCTGAGTACTTTAGAATGATTTTCATTTAATTTCATTTTTACTCCAAATCTGATGGTGAAGAACCATTAATTTAGCTTCGGGTGAAATTCAGTTCAAGGAGCAATTACTAAGTGCCCCACTCTGAAGTCTTGTTTTAGACTCAAAGACAAATAAGGGTTTACGAAATACGATGAGTTGCAAGCAGTACACTTCCCTAAAGATGGCCTCTGGAGCAGAATCAGAACGCTGGATCCAGACTACTGATTATCGATCCTAAACACACCCCGAAATTGCAAGTCCAATTACTTTCCAAGGTCTCAGAAATGCAATTTCCTTGCTATACCTGTGATGTTTTCCTTAGCTGTATTTCACAAGCTAGAGGACTATTTCCTCCTGCTCAGGGCTAACCAAACCCTTATTAGAACAGAAGCAGTCCAACAGTTGAGTTGGGTGTCAATTTTTTTCAAATTTGTAAGATACTTTCCCTTGAGTGAACGAAGGTATAAATGGTGGTTAGATTCTCAGGCTGGGGACAAAAGTCTATAACCTAAAATGTAGCACATTTATAACAGGAATGACAGAAAGAAACACTTGAGCTATTCACAGTTAATTAAAGGAGTTAAAAGTTCCTAAGAAATAATTTTGAAATTCATTTTGGAACCTGACATTTGAGGAATACCGGATTTTAATAAAAGACAGTAGATGGAAACTTTTAAGGAGGGTCTGAATGAGAGCTTCTAGGCATTTTCAAGGGTTGGAGATGAATGACATTCTTGCTTCATTCTCTTAAATTTTACCTCAAAACATATGGTTTCTCTCTTCTCTGATACACGTATTGCCTGGACCACTCTAGCAATGGGACAAAATGGTAGAAGAGGCATGGAATAAAGTGGGAAGACATGTTCTGAAAGAACCTGAGGGACTTCCCTGGTGGCGCAGTGGTTAAGAATCCGCCTGCCAATGCAGAGAACACGGGTTTGAGCCCTGGTCCAGGAAGATCCCACGTGCCGCGGAGCAACTAAGCCCGTGCGCCACAACCACTGAGCCTGTGCTCTAGAGCCCGCGAGCCTCAACTACTGAGCCCACGCACCGCAACAAAGAGTAGCCCCCACTCGCCGCAACCAGAGAAAGCCCGCGTGCAGCAACGAAGACCCAAGGTAACCATAAATAAATAAATAAATATTTGAAACTCTGTAAGAGTTGGAAGAGAGAAGGAATGGGAAAGTAAATTGGATGCTGGTGTATATGAAAATATACTTGAGAACATTATCTTGAGATGTAAAGGCAGGAGGAACCTCTGAGCCACACAGTACTCTATTCCAGTGCACAGCAAAGTACCCTCTGCCAGAGACCTCATAGATACTGCTGTTTAGAGTGACCTCTGAACTCTGTGTGTGTGTGTGTGTGTGTGTGTGTGTGCGTGCATGTCCTGTATAGGCTGAGCCAAGACAGAGGACACCTGGGATTTGTAACCACAGGGCATTTACAGAATTTGAGCACCTGCCCTCTGTCCAGATTACAGCCCAGGAATTAACATGTTGGAGAAACTGGAGAGTATCTTCAGACGGCAAAAAGAACAATGGGATTAGAAGCAGGTCAGATGAAGATAGAGGAAAATAATTTTACACCTTAATTTGAAGTGAAGAATTTAAAACCTAGCTTCGATAACATGCAGGACAGTAGGTAGTAGGCAAAGCTTCCATGGCCCAGAATAAACCATGACAAAAGGAATCTTGGTAACAGCAGGAGAAATTTTAGTTACTCTTAGGTAGTACCTTCCCAGGCAGGCTGGGGTTGCCATTGGGGAAAGCTTTCTGAGGGGTGTGAAAGTTTGGCATCTCTGATCAGACAACCTCTAGAGCTCCCATTTGAAGCCATAAAATGGCACTTCTATTGGTGTCCTAACATGCTTATTCTTGGTTCCCCCTGGGTACAGGAACCTACAGGAGCTTAAGGTACTTGCCAGGCAAGTCAGACAGTTGTTTGCTCTTCAGCATCTTAACATATTTTGTTTGCCTAGTTCAGGGCCAGAGCTGGCATGCGGAGCCCATGACGGTACCAGCTTATTCCCCGAAAGCAGAGAATTGACAGTGGCCTGCATACAATACAGGGAAGCCCATCGTGGGTGACCAGTGTTCCTTCATCAAAGAACCCTTCCACTTCCCCTTCTTCCCACACACAGTCTTAGAACAGCAATTTGTATAAATGATAAGGACAGAGGTGCTCTGGTCTGGGAGTGGGAAAGGACCTAGAATCTCATCCTCTTATTCCCTGAGGAGCCTTCTTATGGCTCCCATATATACATACACATACGGCTGTAGGGGATTTTTGCTTCTTTTACTGGACCCGAATTTACAATTAATTCAGCCAGAGGAGCAAGCCACCCTCCTCCAGGGCACACCAATTACTGAGGAGGGCCAATTTCCCCTCGATTCCAATTGGAGACACCAAAGAAATGGTCAGATTCTCCCAAGGCCACGTGGTTAGCAGTAGGAGAATTAGATCTAAAATACACATTCTGTAAAATCTTCTACCTTTTCCTTGTCTTTTTTTCTTTTCTCAATCATTACCTATTATATTTTAGTAGACCCTTGATGTTTTACGAGGATTTGGCAACCCCCAAATTCAGTCTCTAAATCCAGGAAATATTTTGCCCAGGTTTGGAGATTGCTCCTAAAACTGTATTCCTATTGACAGGCAAGCCTTTCCCGTGGGAGAGGTTAACTGCCTTTCCAACTTTTCCCCAGGAGTCAGCCCTCGTGTGATGGCTATATTCACAGAGAAGCCAAAACAACTGTTTAGTCTCCTACAGAGAGTGTCTACGTAAACCTCAACTAGGGGACGAGCAGGTCGCATTGTGCTGGGACCGCTGGCTTTGTGTTGCCTCCCTTCATCCACAGACTGAATGGTCTCCTCCCAAACATCAGCTTCCAGGAGCCAGAATTCAACTTTGTGCCTAAGAAAAATAGCAACCACTCAATGTTTCAGATCTTAGCGTCCACCTCTGGTCACTGAAAACATGGGTTGTCCGAGGTCCTTCGTGTTCTTTTTTATAGCCTGAATCCTTTACAGATTGAGTAAAACAGGTTAACTAAGGCCACAGATAAACAGAGCAGATCTGAACACCACCTGGTGACATGTTTTGGTCCTATTTTGTCATTTATATACATACTCTACCCCTTACTTGATTCTATGACATGTCTTTCAGTGGTGTTGATGGATTCTCAGATGTTCTAATTCTCATCAATTTAATGGCAAGTAATAGAACATGCCACACCCTTCCACATTGTTCTCTGTCTTCCAGAGTTGGGAAAACAGCTGATTTACATACACGTTGAAGAATTATTGCAGTAGCTTTTGAATAATGTTTAGTTTCTGTTTCATACATTTTATTTCATCTGCAAAGATCTGTGCTGGAAACACCTGCCCTTATCAGTGAAAGCATCTCCTCGGTTGCCAACTTCCTCTTGCTTCTAAAGCTGGGAATTAACTGACTATAGGTACCTGTCTTCTGCAGTCATACTCAAGGCTCCTCCACAGTCTTAAGAAAGTCTGACAAAAGCAGACATAGAGAAGTGGATCAGCATATATTTGGCTTTCCATTAGGACCACTACCATGTCTTTATTCGATATCTTGCCTAATTCATTTGAGCTTCCCTTTGGGCCGGGAGCCCTTGGGCTACTGCTATACTTTCATTAGTCATACTATCTTATGTATCATTTAACAAGCACACCACAATGTCTAGTGTTTATATCAGTGTGATTAACAAAGACTAGCTATTGTTCTTCTCAGGGTGCCAGTCTATCTTTTTATAGTGCTTTCCGTCATCCATGCTTGGGATTTAGCGAGTCTATGCTCCATACTGTTCCCACAGAGATGTGGCTGTAAAATCCATAAAGTCTGATAAAAGTTCTTATCTGATATTCATCCACTTTCTGTGGGAAAGTTCTATCGCATGAACCAAGACTGTCTGGACCTCCCTTTTCTTTCTTATCCTCCTGAGAGATTTACCAGCGTGGTACCCTTTCGTTCCTGCAGAAACTTTTTTTTTTTAATCGAATGAAAGATTCTTTAAATTCTAAGGTGCTTTACAGTTTTCAAAAGTTTCACACACGTGACTTCATATAATCCCATAATAATGCTTTTTTAAATCCCCTACCACTATCTTGCCCCTCTCGCCTCCCATTTCCACTAGTAACCACTAGTTTCTTCTCTGTATCTGTGAGGCTGCTTCTTTTTTGTTTTATGCACTAGTTTGTTGTATTTTTTAGATTCCACATGTAAGTGATATCATACAGTATTTGTCTTTCTCTGTCTGACTTATTTCACTTAGCATAATACCCTCCATATCCGTCTATATGTTGCTGCAAATGACAAAATTCCATTCTTTTTTATGGCTGAATAGTATTCCATTGTATATATATATATTACCACATCTTCTTTATCCATTCATCTGTTGATGGACACTTGGGTTGCTTCCATATTTTGGCAATTGTAAATGATGCTGCTATGACTGTTGGGGTGCATGTATCTTTTCAAATCAGTGTTTTTGTTTCTTTCAGGTATACACCCAGGAGTGGGACTGCTGGGTCATATGGTAGTTCTACATGTTTTTTACATCTAGAGGCACTTTGTTATGGTTGACCCACTGGTGTCTCTTGCTCTGCAATATCACTGACACTGACATCACCCCTAAAAACAGGAATGACTGCCAGGAAATGGATACCAGCAACCCTTATAGATTTAATAAAACAAGTAACACTGGTGCCTTTTCAACAGTCTATTCATTGCCCTTCTAGGAACACTGGTGGTAGAACATACTAAGGGTACATACAGATGCCATTCCTAAGAGTATGTCCCGAGTCTCCAGCCTCTGGATATCTGTCAACACTTCCATCTTGATCTCTACCTACAGGTGAATTTTACTTCTTTTCTTAAAAGTTTGAGAAAAATGTGTGCAGACATTTTTAAATGATAAGAAAATTACATTTTGATGCTTTCAAAACCATTTTCTTATTCAGATCATTGCTGCACATAAACTGGCAGAAAATAAAAACGGTGATTTTTCCAGGTGTCTGGGATTCTTTAAAGGAGATCTTGTAGACTAACTATAGAGGCATTTCCCAGGTTCAAAATTAATTAACCACCTCCACCAAATTTTCTCACCAGCCTTGCTTTTGTTTCCCATATGTACACTCAACATCAACAAGCCTGAGCTCTCTTTTTAAGTCCTCCTATCACAAAATTACATGGACATCAGATTTCCTTCCAGAACAACGCTGTCTTTAATTCATCTGCAAATACTTACAGGTATTCTTATGAAAATGGAACAAAAATCAGAGTGAGGGAAGTGAGAGAAGCATATTTCAAATCCTTGAGGCCCGTGTGTCTCCATTTTACTAAGATTAGGAAGGATGTTTGTATAGCTGGCTCTGAAGGACATGTCACAAGCAATGCACCTAGCCATTCTTTTAGAGGAAGAGATTGGGGTAAATGATTTAGAAAATCCAAGTTAAAAGTCTCCTTTGAGTGGAGAAGGGACGATTAGGGATGCTTTAGTTTGATTTATCAAAACTGGAGGTTTCATATATAAAATAGATAACCAACAACAATGTACTGTATAGCACTGTATAGTACTGTATACTCAATATTTTGTAATAACTGTAATGGAAAAGAATCTGAAAAAGAATACACACACACATATATATATACAACTGGATCACTTTACAGTACACCTGAAACTAACACAACATTGTAAATCAACTATACTTCAATTAAAAAAAAAAAAGGAGGCTTCCCCCGACTAAATTTCTGGATAATTATACACTTGTAGAAATGACTGAAAACGTGCCTCTCTTTCTCTCAATCTGTCATTAAGTGTAGAATAAATTCTGTAGAGCTGCATTAGGTACCAAAGAGATATACCAAAGAGGTTTTTCGTCTCTGCCAAGAAGCTTAAAATTCCATCCGAGGGACAAGATGAATGTTCGGGAAACAGCTAGAGAGTCAAACAAATTAAAGGCCAAACCTGTACACTGAGGCTCTTTATCTTTCCGGCTTCACACTCCAGGAACCCCTGGTCATCTTTGCTCAGCACCCCTGTCTTCTCCTCTCCTCCTCAGTGATGCTTCTCCTTTCTTTTCTCAACTACTCTTCTCCCTTCTGCCTGTCGTACGTGTTAGGCCTGTCAGCGACTTTATAGGCACAGTTTAGTACTAATGCTATTATCCTCTTTTTTATGGACAAAACCCCATGATTACCTATATCTGCTTATGTGACTGATTCATTCATTCATTCACTCACTCATTCATTCAAGATGATCAGACCCAGATTCTGCCCCGAGTGTGCCTCTTTCTCGAAGTCCCAGCTTTTGTTTGTCCCTTTTATGAGTCATCAAACACCACCACGGCACTTTACTGAACTTCCTAGCAGCGTCCCAGTTCTAGGGATCCAGCTGCCTTCCACACCTCGATGGGCTTCCCAACCTCTTCATGGACTCAGTGGCACGGGACTGAGGCCACAGGACTCTCAAATACCTCCACTTACTTTTTCTTTCTTCTTCAACTCCCCCCTCCTCCCTCCACACGCCATCACTTAGTGCCCCGAGGGCTCAGCCCCAGGCTCCCGGCTCTTCTCCTCCTTCTCTGCTCACTCCCTTGAGGTACCCACGAGGCTTCAATCAGAACCCGTACTCAGAGGAGCCCCAGATCCCCAGCTTCAGCCCTGACCTTTCACTTTCTCTTCAGTCCCTTATTTCCCAATGTCTAAAAAATACACAGACTAGATATTTCACTGCCATCTAAAACCAACATGTCAAAACCAGACTGTATCATCTCTCCACCCCCTCCCCAGGCCCGGCTGCTGGCTATCTCCCCATCAGCCACAGAAGCACTGGTGCCCCCAGTTCCTCAGATCTATCTTCCACCAGCCCCCTCTGCATTCATGGTCCCCCTTGCCCGGCACCCTTCCCTCAAGTCTTCTACTGAGCCCTACTAACTCTCTTTCTGCAGCATCTCCTCAGATCCAATCTTTCACCACTATTTTCCCTGCCGAAGAACTACTCCAGATATTAACTATCTCAAAGTAAAAATATATACGTATTAACACACTCAGAGAAGTAATAAACAGGAAAACTTTCTTGGGATGCCCTGCACATCCTAAAATGGATCAGGAACGGTTCCCGTCACATGTCTTCTGGTGATTTGTAGAGCATGAAAGAAATGCTTCAAGCTGAAGTTATACGAATACTTATTAGGTTGTTCTATTTACTTCACTCAGTAGTTGTTTTATTATTATGTTCCCAGGGAGGCAGTGGCCTAACAGGCACATTAGAAATAGATGAAGAAAGATAGAAGCAAGGTAAATTTAATAATGGCATTCCCAAGCACATCCATCACGAGACTTACCTGCAGTGCAGTACGTCAAACTGTCAGAAAAGTTTGTCTCTGGTTTGCTCATTTCTTAATTTTGATCCCTTTTTTTGCATTAAAGTTTTCTTCTACCTTCTTGAGATGAATTTAAGAAGAACCATCAGTTACTGCATATGAGAACAAGCTGGCTGAGACTTATAACTTCACTGATCGCCAGAACTGGTTTGACTAAGTTTTGGACAATTTAAGTGTTCAAAGCACCTCCTTATTGTTCTATGTGGGACTTACGCAAAGTTGTGAGCTTAGTGGAAAAGGATCTTCTTTCCTGCTAAGGAAGAGAGCAGAGGACTCCTCTCAGAACCACTGAACTCCCACTCCCTGTGAAAATTTTCAGTGTGTGGATTATGGAATTCTCTTGGCAACCCCTCCCCATTGTCCTTCTATTACCTCAGTTTAGGCCATTTTAGATGCTGTTAGAGTCATCTCCAGAGGAAGAGTGGAGAAGAGGCAGAAACAACCCTGAAAGGAATTAACTATATTGACTTTGCCAATTTGCTTTTAAAAAGAATCTGTGAATAGAATGTTGGAAATTTCAGGAAGATCTATTTGGCTTAATCCCAAATTGCCTAGCATTTAAACACAGAGTAACTCTACACAAAATAAAAATCAAGGCAGGTATTCAAAAGTGCGTGTAATGAAACAGCTAGAATCAGTAGAAGTAACTGGAGCAAACTGAAGCAGGGAATGAAATGTTATTACACATTGTATTGGGAATAAAAGATACAAGAAAAGAAGGCCAACAGAATGAGAAAGGAAGGTTAACGTTGGATGACACCAGAGACAAAGACAGGGAGTACTTCTTCAGCATCTGTTTTCTGACGTTAAACCACATCAGAGCCAACACTCTGGTTTCTACAAATAGGTTAAATCCGTACAAGGGTGCTGAAAGTTCAGTCCACCCTTTAACCCTCAGGCTATCCTCCCAGGCATGGCGGTGCACCTGCTGAGAATGGGTGCCTTTTATAATTTGCACAAGGGTGCCACACAGAGCAGCAGTGAAAATGCATCCTGGGATTCATCTAGACCTCAGGTGGAAACCCAAGAATGAGTAACTCAGTTCTGAAAACGATCGGAAGGACATCTGACAGGTCCTATGTAGGAGAGAGCCACCAAGAAGCCACACAGAGGTAACTTGGGCAACTCTTTGAGGTGAAAATGAGGTCAAAAGCTACATATTTATCTGTATAACTGATTCACTTTGTTATAAAGCAGAAACTAACACACCATTGTAAAGCAATTATACTCCAATAAAGATGTTAAAGAAAAAAAAAAAAAAGGAAACCATGGCAAAAAATAAAGAGAGAGCTATCCTGGACTCCTCCAAAGCCAATTAAGTGACTTTTTTGCATATTGTTTCCTCGGGGTGTTCTCTTTTCAGAGCTGATTCTTGTAAGTAGCTTGTCCGTGTGGACATAGCATCAGAGGGCATATGGAAATGGCATGAATACCTCAGAGGAGATCTAGTGATGAAACAGTATAATGGATGGAATAAAAAGAATGTCTTGGGGGGATGGGTAGGCAGAATTATTTCAAATTCCGACCAATCCTAGGCTCCAAACTAGTAGGAAATAGTGACCTGATGCAGAGGAGAGTCACAGGGAGAGGGAACTAGTATTTATCAGAGCATCGATTATACACTAGAAACATTACATCAATTCCGACAAGGACCATGTGACACAGGTCCCATTAACCGCACCTGACAGCTGAGGAAAGTGCAGTTCAGAGAAGTTAGGCACTCCAAGTCCCATGGCACAGATTCAAACCCAGGTCTAACTGCAAAGCCCATATTCTTTCAATCGCATCATGCTGCTTATTAAAAGGCTGAACAATATACCTGATGAGAAAAAGTTAAAGGAACTTCTAGAATTCACGCTTGACAAAACGGACTGAAAAGTGAGATGTTTGCGAAGTAACGTCTGGGAAGGGTAGACCTAAAGGATGGCAGCCAGCTGTTTTGAAACTTATTCTGAAGAAATAAGAATAGGAAATGGGCTTCAACTGCAACACGAAGGAAAGCTTCCTTCTCAGAATGTTACATGTGTTGGAGTTAGTGGCTGAGGAACACTGTGGAATCTTCTTCCTGTGCAGAAGTCAAGACGGCCGACTCCGGGGAGAAGACGAAAAGTGGGGTTTGCTTAAAATGAAGGAAACCGCTGGAGGAACTCACCGGAGAGAAGGAAGAGAAGAAGAACTGCCACGGAATGGCATGCTACAAAACTGCACAAAAGGGCTTCCCTGGTGGTGCACTGGTTAAGAACCCGCCTGCCAATGCAGGGTACACGGGTTCGAGCCCTGGTCCGGGAAGATCTCACATGCTGTGGAGCAGCTAAGCCCGTGCGCCACAACTACTCTCTAGAGTTCGCGAGCCACAGCTACTGAAGCCCACGTGCCTAGAGCCCGTGCTCCGCAGCAAGAGAAGCAACCACAATGAGAAGCCCGTGCACCGCAACGAAGAGTAGCCCCCACTCGCCGCAACTAGAGAAAGCCCGCACGCAGCAACAAAGGCCCAAGGCAGCCAAAAAAAAAAAAGCAGCACAAAATGGCAGAAGGAATGGGAGAAGAAATGTTGGATGGGAAAATAAATAAAAAACAAGAGAATCATGATTACAAATATTGAAAACACTTTTGTTTCAATGTCTAGTGTCACCATTTCTGTGGAGCCAAGTTCTACAGCCTCACCTTCTCTGAAGGTATTTTCAAGCAATATATTTAGAATTTCATCTGAAGAGAAGAAGTTAAGTGTGATCCTGCCTCAGAGCAAGAATACATAAGTGCTAAATGACCACTTTAGGGGCTTTGGTAATCCTCAGAGCAGTTTTTTTTTTTTTAACCTTATATTTATATGGATTTAACAGTAATCTCATTTTAGAAAATTTAATGCCTCATTTATTTTTCAAATTCCCCTAGGTATTAGCCTTTATCATCCTATTGCAATTTGTATTTTTAGAGTTATGAAAGCTGTGGCCCAGAGAGTCTAAGGAACTTATCTTGTTCCTAACTGACAGAGCTAAGACTCGACACTTAAGTCTCTGAATGAATCTCCAGTCCAGGATTCTTTCCAGGATCTTAACCTGCATTTTCAACCACATTCCGAGCGTTGGCTGTCAACCATACCACCTCCGGTTGTTCCCTTAACTTTGATGTGACCCACCTGTAAACTCCAGAGATTGCTTGCAAGGTGGGGCAGAAGAATTGCTAAACAAAACTGATCGTTCAGAGTAAGAGAACAATTAAAAGGACCAACGTGTCTAGGACACCCATGTCCCTCTACAGACACGCTGATGAGACTGGCTTCCTCATGGTTCTAGAGAGTGGGAAGCAATGTCTAAAAGCTTTTGTTCTTTATGTTGTGGAAGCCCACTATGAAGGCTGAACCCAGAGAATGTTCTTTCCTCCATTTGTTTATTCATTCATTTATCCACATTTGAAACAGAGGAGATCATAATTCTTTATCTCTTTTTTCACAGCACTGAAAAGTTTTAAAGTAGTGTGTCCTCTGGAGAAGTAAATGACAACATATAAAACACATATCAAGTTCACTTTAACATTTAGAAAACTTTTCATTGTTTAGTTTTCCAAAATAATATGGAGAAATTTAAAGAGATTTTAAAACATTTATTATTTACCTTAAGAATCATTCTGGGAAATGTGCTAAGGATTGCAATTATTGGGTGTTTTGGGATTATAAAGAGAACATACACAGAAAAACTAATGGGAAGAAAACATAGTTATAGATGATAAATTTGAAGACAGCTATGGTGTCTAAGTCAGGAATCACAGTCTGAAGCCCTGATTCACACTAGAAACTCTATATGATATAGTATCTGTAACTGTAAATATACGCAGATCCACAGAGAGCAGAATTCAGCATAGAGGTGCCACCATAAGAGCCTCATTCCTATTGGGCCATGCTTATAAAACAATTTCAAGCATGAAATCATTGATAAACATAGAGCTCAATGTGATGAATTCCACATCTTGGATATTCAACAAGATGGAGCCTTCACCACGTATGGTATTATTTCTACACAGATGCTCTGGTCTTTAAGGGAGGCAAGGAAGCTACAGTGCAAGGGATCCCATCATTACAAGTATGACAGAGATGGAAAAGGGTCTCAAATGAAACTGTTTGTTATGATGGGAATTCAAATGCCCAAGTGCTCATTAGCAGGCTTGGCTTTAGGGATAAGCTGCATTAGTAGAATTGACCATACTAAGGGACTAGGAGAAATAGGCAGTTTAGAGCCTCTGACCCAGCCCTGCTTCCTGCATCCTAATCCCGCTGTCATCACACAGCTTTCCTTGGAGCTCTGCCAAGCAATGTGCCAACAGAGAAGCTGCTCTGTTAAGCAGAGGATGTGGACGGTAACTACCCCGTCACCTGCTTCCGGGGAAAGTTGAAAGCATATTAAGGTTTTTAGAAGCCTGATCCTCCCAACAACCAGCCCCATTATTAAGTTATCCTTTTATCTAAAACGAACTTGAAAGTGAAGCGATAGAGATAGCGTGTCTGCTATCCCAACCTTTGAATATCTGTTTTTCTAACAACAAAACCCAGCTAGCTCTTTCCCAGACCCACCATTTGAGCACAGAGGCGTCTTCTAAACTTGCTTGTGCCTAAGTTATCATAGTATTCCAAGTGATCTGGATATACAAAGTCTTGTGTTGAAATGAAGAGTGGAATTTCTATTAGCTATACATCAGTTTTTAGGATGAGAAAATGTCTGTCATACTTCCAAAGACTTATTTCTTAATGCTATTACTCATGAGGATCTTGACCATTGTTGCAGAGTCTGGCGGGGACTCCAATGCTGCAAGGAATAAACTTAAGTGGGGTTTGGGGTCTGTGAAAGGCTGAAAATCAAGTCTCTTAACCACTGACGTTCAGTGACTAGTAATTGCTACCTCCTAGTCTATACAGTTCAAAAACTTAAGAGTTGGATTTGGGCCCTCTGAATTCAGTCAACCCAGGGAACAAAGGGTACTTAGTTGTTTTTTAAGGAAAGGGGACGCATGTAAGAAACCAAAAGAAAGGGAGGTGTGCATTTCAGTTTAAGTTGGAAAGTGCTCCGAGAACTCATAAGGAGCTATTGTAAAAAGGAAAAAAGGAGGAAACTGTAAAAAGTGGCCCAGGATCCAGTACCCAAAGTTCCTACCTGAAGATACCCATGGAAAATCAGAGCCCACAGAAGCAGGACAGAGAGAGACGCAGACAGGAGCAAAGGGAAAACATCAGGCTTTATGTAGAATTATCAACTATATGTGTTATATTCGCGCCTAAAGCTATATCGTATCTTATTCAGTAATCAATAAAGTTGCAACAACAGTATCTATTTTACAGGAGTGAAGACTAAAACGTCAAGATTTTTAAGTAAGAGATAAAAGATTTAACACAGTACTTGAGTATGTGGTAACTATAGTTCATAACTGTAATATCTGACTTCTAGAGAGAATACGTGGATTATTGGAGAAAAAAGATTTGAAGAAAGTCTCTGTTCCTGGTGATGGAGACCTGTCTTATGAGAACGGTAAGACAATGACTGAATTAAAAGATTAAACAGAGCCCCTTCCTCCCAGGAGAGGGAGGAAAATTCTCCCAGGAGAATCTTTTCAGCTATAGTGTCCCATGGATAAGTGCTCAAGGCCAGACTGTGAGCTGAGTATGACCGAAGCATACTCAGCTGGGGCACAAAGAGGGGAGGGGATAGGAGCCTAGTACTTTTAGAGCTTTGCTCTTAGCTTCTCTAGTCCTCTCTCCCTCCCTCCTTCTCTGTTTCTCTCTGTCTCTCTCTCTCCTTTCTGCCTCTCTACATCTTCTCAATATATTATCTGTTGTACTATTAACTTTTATAGATCTCTCTTTTTTTTTTTGTCCTAGTGAAAGTGTTTCTTCTACACATTCAACACCCAAGACAATATATATGCAGCAGTCTCACATTCTAGGACCACATGGGCCCAAAAGGCTGACCACAGGGCACTAGGGAGGCCAGTCAGGGAGTCTTCGAAGAGGTGAATGCATCTGGAAGGCCAGAGCTCTCCATGTGCATATCTGGGTGGGCATGTGTTCCTGCCACATGGTGTGAGTCTAACATCTTGGTCCCGTAAGCAGGGTATAAAATTACGTGCAATGGATTTACGAATATGGGGTTTATGTCTCCATAATTCCTGCCCACAGATGTTCTACCCCTAAATTCATGTTTCTGTAGGCAAAACAGAGGCATGCCATCAGGCTTGAAGCATGATGATTTGGTTAAATGAGGTCTAAGGCCACTATTTTCATTTTTTTTGGGGGGGGGGTCTGTTTATTCAGATAATGGCATCTCTTCCCCATGTCACCAAGTCAGGTACAGCCTTAGTACCACTAGCTTTAGATTGTTTTCATTTTCAGATTAACCTGAGAGAATAACAGGATTTTTGAACTTGTCTTCCACACGAATGCAAAATTCAAAATATGCCTGTAAAAAGATTAAACAGAAATTAGGGATGCTAAGTATCCCATATTACGGGAACAAACCAAAGTTTTCTAAAAAGGACAATCCATAGTTTAAATTTCCTGCCTGCAGGGCATGCTACACCTTACATCCTCTTAAATTCCACAGGTAATATAATTTATATTAAATGAGACAGGTCCTAGCAGAAATTTGTACAGGCACCAGGCAAAACAATTACTTTGATGTGCTCTTTTGAAAGTATTGCAGCTCCTAGGTACAGGGTTTACATGCAAACAAATAGTAGAAGATTTATAAGTACTCTCTGCTATTAAAATTATTAAATTGCTAACATGCAATTATTGAGTATAATATATAAACAAAACTAATATATTTACTTGCTTTTGTAAAAAATTAATCAACAGTTAAAAGTAAGAAAAAGTCAGACAGTCTAAGAGTTTGCTAAGCTACAGTTTCCTAGAAAAGAAAGCAAAACAAATCCTCTGCCAGTGGATGTGTTCAGAACTAAACCTTTCAAAAATGATAGCAGGATGTGTATGGAAACACAAAAGACCCCAAATAGCCAAAGCAATCTTGAGAAAGAAAAAGAGAGCTGGAGGAACCAGGCTCCCTGACTTCAGACTATACTACAGAGCTACAGTAATCAAGACAGTATGGTACTGGCACAAGAACAGAAATATAGATCAATGGAACAGGATAGAAAGCCCAGAGATAAACCCACGCACATATGGTCACCTTATCTTTGATAAAGGAGGCAAGAATATACAGTGGAGAAAAGACAGCCTCTTCAATAAGTGGTGTTGGGAAAACTGGACAGTTACATGTAAAAGAATGAAATTAGAACACTCCCTAACACCATACACAAAAATAAACTCAAAATGGATTAAAAACCTAAATGTAAGGCCAGACACTGTAAACTGTAAAACTCTTAGAGGAAAACATAGGCAGAACACTCTGACATAAATCACAGCAAGATCCTTTTTAACCCACCTCCTAGAGAAATGGAAATAAAAACAAAAATAAACAAATGGGACCTAATGAAACTTAAGAGCTTTTGCACAGCAAAGGAAACCATAAACAAGACGAAAAGACAACCCTCAGAATGGGAGAAAGTATTTGCAAATGAAGCAACTGACAAAGGATTAATCTCCAAAATATACAAGCAGCTCACTCAGCTCAATATCAAAAAAACAAACAGCCCAATCCAAAAATGGGCAGAAGACCTAAATAGACATTCCTCCAAAGAAGATATACAGATTGCCAGCAAACACATGAAAGGATGTTCAACATCACTAATCATTAGAGAAATGCAAATCAAAACTACAATGAGATATCATCTCACACCGGTCAGAATGGCCATCATCAAAAAATCTAGAAACAATAAATGCTGGAGAGGGTGTGGAGAAAAGGGAACACTCTTGCACTGTTGGTGGGAATGTAAATTGATACAGCCACTATGGAGAACAGTATGGGGGTTCCTTAAAAAACTAAAAATAGAACTACCATACGACCCAGCAATCCCACTACTGGGCATATACCCTGAGAAAACCATAATTCAAAAAGAGTCATGTACCACAATGTTCATTGCAGCACTATTTACAATAGCCAGGACATAGAAGCAACCTAAGTGTCCATCGACAGATGAATGGATAAAGAAGATGTGGCACATACATACAGTGGAATATTACTCAGCCATAAAAAGAAACGAAATTGAGTTATTTGTAGTGAGGTGGATGGAAATGAAATTGAGTTATTTGTAGTGAGGTGGATGGACCTATAGTCTGTCATACAGAGTGAAGTAAGTCAGAAAGAAAAAAACAGATACTGTATGCTAACACATATACGTGGAATCTAAAAAAAAAAAGAAAATGGTTCTGAAGAACCTAAGGGCAGGACAGGAATAAAGACGCAGACATAGAGAATGGACTTGAGGACACGGGGAGGGGGAAGGGTAAGCTGAGATGAAGTAAGAGAGTGGCATGGACATATATACACTACCAAATGTAAAATAGATAGCTAGTGGGAAGCAGCCACATAGCACAGGGAGATCAGCTCGGTGCTCTGTGACCACCTAGAGGGGTGGGATAGGGAGGGTGGGAGGGAGACACAAGAGGGACGGGATAGGGGGATATAAGTACACTGTAGCTGAGTCACTTTGTTATAAAGCAGAAACTAACACACCATTGTAAAGCAATTATACTCCAATAAAGGTGTTAAAAAAATGATAACATGATATATGTTGTAAAGGCAATTACAGTGGAATTCAGGTGGGGCCAAAGTACCTCAAGATTATAGTTCTGTAACAAAAAGCCTTTTACTGTAGTTTGACTACGTTGCAGGAAGTCCTCAACCTGCACAGGAGTTGGGTTCCAAAAGTCTGTTTGTAAACTGACTATCTGGAAGGCAGAATAAACTTTCTTACGGAAATTATGATGCTTAAAAACAGAAGCATTTATTAAGTTCCCATTAGATGCCAGGTAAGTTGCTAAAGATGAAAGTCCCTTCAAGGCGGAGACAGTTGCATAATCAAATAGCTGCAATGCAGCGACCCTGACCTGTAGGAGGTGCTGTGGATGAGCCGAGAGAGGAACGTCTAACTCCGCTTCCCAGCAACAACGGGGATCAGTCACCTCACAGTGAGAATGCAAAGAGGGAAAGGATAAAGAGAAAGACAATGGACATAAAAGAAGAAGAGATGCGGAGAAGGGAAACATGGAGAAGCCAAGAGAACAAGACTTTAATGACACGAGGAAAAGTACAGGAATGTATGAGCAAGAGTTGCACAGAAGAGAACAAACAGACTTAAGAATAGAACTACAGTGGTGTGTGAGATAATCCAGGTTGGGGGGAACAGCTCACGGTTCAGGCCAACAGTTTCCTGGACCTGTTTTTGAGGGAGAAGAGGAAGTCCATGTCATATATAGGCTGCCATTTGTATGTAATGGCTGTTGCAAAGTCAGGCATGGGCAATCCAGAGTGCCCTTTATGCTGTACCACAACTCACCATTACAGTCAGGTAAGCTCCCACATATGTATTTACACCAAGTCTTAGGCAAATTCTTGGTCCACTTGATTGTCTAATGTGACCTTCTTCCTCCACAGGGAGAGAATGCAGTTTCTTCTAAATTGGAAGACTTTGTAGACATTGCTATGGTCTGAATGTGTCCCCCGACCCCAAATACATATATTGAAACCCTAACCCCCAGAGTAATGGTTTTAAGAGGGAGGCCTTTGTGAGGTGCCTAGGTCACGAGGCAGGGCCCTCGTGAATGGGATTGGTGCTTTTATGAAAGAGGCCCCAGAGTTGGCTTGCCGATTCCACCATGTGAAGACACAGCGAGAAGTCTGCAGCCTGGAAGAGGGCCCTCACCTGACCATGCTGGTACCGTGATCTGAGACTTCCAACCTCCAGAACTGTGAAAAATAAACAGCGACCCAGTCTGTGGTATTGTGTTATATCAGGGTTTAAGACAGGTATGGTGTCAACGTCATTTAAAGGAGTAAAAATTGAGTAATTTAGTGTCAAGAGGTTATCAAGCTACATTTGTAAAGACCTGGAAGCAGTGGTAGGAGCTGAAAGGGACTGCCAAAATGGAACTAGTCACAGTGGTAGTCGATACCACCCAGGGGCAGAAGGAGGACCGGAAATTATGTCGGAAACCCAATGACATCATGACTCTCCAGTGCAGCTGCCTACTCCCATGTCTGCCACATCCCAGAACCACTCAGCCACAACAGAAATGTTACCTAGAAACATCCTTACTGGGAAAATGAAGCACTTGTCCAATAATTTCCTGTTAATGACCAATTTCCCTAAACGCTGGCTTGTGTGTCTCCTCAGGGGCCACTCTATCTTTCTGCTCCCTATTCCCAAATTGCTGTCATTAACGAACTCCCCAAAGAGTAGGCCTTCCAGGTGCTTCCAAAAGGAGCACAGACTCCTATTTGAATCTCTCCATCATTTTCCCTCATGCTCGTTAATCGCTGAGTGATCTAACTTCACACAAATGCTGGGAGGCCCAGAACACTCAGCACAAGACTCCACCAGAGGACTGACCCCGTTTAATTGAAGTGCACAGTTCACATGCTTGATTTCCAACGTCTTAAGCCTCAGGGACTGCCCATTCACCATTGGAACAAGTCGCTAGCATGGGTGCGGCACGTTGTAGACGAGCAGTCATTGCGAGTGAAGCCTGATTTGAAAAGGTACCAATCTTTAATGTTTGTAGCAATTACAACACTATATTTAATGTTGAGCCTCTGGAATGACTATTAAGACTCTAACAGTCAACTCCTAAGCATATAAAACCTTATAAACATGCTCTTTTGCCCTCAAAGAACTTACAATCTAAACAAAGAATAATAAAAGAAAACTCAAAATCCTTTCCCCATAGGACTTGATGTTCAGCATCATTTATCCTTAAGCTCTTTCATTTTCATCCTCTTCTTTAATGCCCTTTTCTCCTCCACCTCTCTAATCAGTTCCACCAACTCTAGTCAGCACTCAAACAAAAATATTCCTCCAAACATTCTGTGACAATTTGAATTCTAAGTGTTGACGGTGGGGAAGACTCTAGAATTTTCTTCTCGCTCAAGTACGGGAAGCAAAACCCACACACCATTGAGACTTCTGCTTAGCTTTTCCCTTCTAAAGCCACGGAGCCCACAAATAAACACAAAGATGTACATAAATACTTATTAATGAATGTTGCTGGGCTACTGAGGACCCACTTCTGTAGGAATCACCCTTCAAGGGCTCACGAAAGATGGCAACAAATCTGTATGCCTATAAGATGCTCTCGCCAGAGGCACTGACCCCCACCTCCCCTGCCCAGAGTAATCCCTCCCAGTCTCCCTCACGTCTCTCACAAGACTTCCAGAGGAACTCCCCCTCCATCCATTGTTACACGTGACCTCATGGCAACTTCCCGACATGAGTTTAGCTGCAGGCTGATGTCTAAAAGTTCAGGCACTATAAAAACTGGTTTATTGGGTGCAAAAGAGAATTAGGACTTCAAAGACTCTTACTCTGTCAAATTAAATTAACATATGGAACAGCAACTAAGCTATGATTGGTATTCATAGCGTCAGCTCTTTGGTAAGGCTCTGGCTGGTTTTTAATGCAGCTTGTTCACTGTTTTAAGTGAACTATTGCTGATCTACTCTGGTTACTCAGAAGAATATTTAACGATGTGGGAAATGCTCACAATATACTGTGAAGTGTAAAAAGCCAAATACAAATGATATGTAAAGTATATAATCCAAATTTTCTAAGTAAGATAGGCTCCATATGATATTCAGGTTTTTTTTTTAAAAATTATTTCCTCGGGACTTCCCTGGTGGTCCAGTGGGTAAGAGTCCATGCTCCCAATGCTGAGGGCCTGAGTTCGATCCCTGGTCGGGGAACTAGATCCCACATGCATATTTTTTTTTAAAAATTATTTCCTTCGTCTCTGAAAGAATTATACCAAAATATTAATGCTGACCCCCTCTGGATAGTAAGATTAAGGGAACAATTTTATTTGATTTCTTGTACTTTTATGAATTGTCCAAAATTTCTAAAGAAAATGTATATTACTTTAATAATCAAAAACATGTTTTCAAAATACATTTTTAAAGAAAAATGTTCCTTATGTAAGAAGAAACATGCAAAAAATAGTGGGCATATACAGAGACAAGCCTTTACATGCATATTATTGGCTTTGTGTGGTTCTTCTCAGATCAAGTGCAGTCGAGGGCTTATCTGCCCATGTGATAAAGGTGGTGCCCAGGCACAGGACAGGTTTTGACATGAAGTATTTTATTTACCTTTTTGTTAGTTTTTCTTTCTATTCCCCAACCTAGAAGACAGTAATAATGAACAAGCACAGTAATAGAATAATGGTAATTTTTTTTCTTTTTCTTTTTTTTCCTCTGGAAAAGGAGTTAGTTTCAAAAGCTGATGAAATGACATGCAAGAAGCTTGATAAAGACTTAAACAAAATCAGTAGGCTGAAGCATAAGAAACAGAAAGTATACAATCGTTTTTGTCTTGCAAAAACAGCAATTTCATTTGGTTTAACTGAATATGTCCACATCACTAATTACACATAATAATAAATGTATAATTTTTAGTATTTATCCTTATTCCCCAGCCATCTATACACATATATGTATTTAAGTGATAAAGTCAATTTGTTAGCACCTCCCAAAATAATCAGAAAGCCAAACCTCTAAAAAAAAAAAATTAGGACGTGCACTTCAGAACCTGATGTAAATGATTTTCTATTTATCTGCAAGTTTTACATTTAAAAAAAAATGCTGTTTCACTCCACAATTCACCTAATCGGAAGATGACTTGGTATAAAGCTAAACATATACACAAGATGCTTAAGAGTAGTCAAATTAGCAGGCAGTGTAATCCCCCAGATAGCCAAATAATTGTTTGAATCGATTAATAAACAATATCATTCAGAATCATCATACCAACCAATTGAACATATAGGAATCATTCTCTGTGCACCTTGCTTTATTCATTTATAAAATAGCAGTACTTTACCTATAAGGCTGCAACAAAATTTAGTTAAGGAACAATTGCTAAGAAATTGAGGGTCAGGGGTGGCTTGCACTGTCATCTCAATTTGGAATGCTTTCTACTGTGGAAAAATAGGATAAACCACAATTATTTGAAAGAGATTACCTGCTAATTGTACCGTGTTTGATATTAGAAGCAGTGTTAAAATGAATTGCTCTGCAACTTGCATTTATTAGATGAGTTTATAATCTAGAAGCAGATATAGTGACTGCAATGCTTTGATCACTCAGCCAAAGGACAGTAATGGGCGGAAGCAGTAAATCCAGATTCTAGTCCTAGACAATGACCTTGGACAAATCTCCCAAACCTCCCAGGGTCCCCTGCAAAATGAAACTAATGATTTATCTGTTGGATTAAGTGGTGCTTTGCCAAGTTACCCAACACATTCAAGATATTATAATTACTATTCATGATAATCACAATGGGACATGCTTGGTTTTGTTATTTACTATTACTGGCAGGTCTAACACCACCTCCGTCAAATGAAACATTTCCCCTTTACTTCCACTAGGAAACCAAGGTGCTCTAGGCAGTTATCAGGAATGCAAATTTGTCAGTGTGAGTCTTGCTTCATTCCAGCAACTGAAATGAACGTTATCTGTTTTCTGCTAATTATCCACAGAAGCTGCACCTCACCAATCCAGAAGCCACAGGACATGGCATAACTTTGGGTTCAGACATTCTGTCATTTAATCCGTATTCATTTTCAAGATGAAGGAGCACTGCCCTCGGAACACAAACAGCCTCTCTAGGCCCACCGATGCAGTGTTTGACAGGGCTGTCAGAAACATTTTGCTAACATTTGACCTAAATAAATATTCACTGTGACACTGCGAACCTGTTATAAAAAACAACAGTCTTTCCAGCTTTCCCCAGAAGAGAGCCCTCCCCCCATCACTCTCCTGTGTGTTTCAGCATTTCTCCAAAGTTTCCTAATAGACTGCAGTTTATATTGCCTCAAACTGATGACTTAAACCAATTAATAATCATAATTTAAAAAGACCAACAATCCTACATTTCCCTTCATTTCTTAGGGTACATTGACTATGCATTTAAATTTATGGCACGATTTTCCAGGCATTTCTTTAGTGAAGTGTCCCAAGTTTCGGCCTTTCTCATCAGCAAAGCCTCTGATTCCAAACTGTGTGTTTTGTGGAAAAGACATAAATAAAAAAAATCCTAGATCAATATACAATAAAATATAAAGCAACTAAAGAGAGATGGTATTTCCATCTCATGTCCTGATGTTTGTTTCTTTAAAAAATATATGTATACACTAATATCTTGGATCTATATTTATAAATAACATATTCTCTCTCCCTTTTATATCACACCTCAGCTTGCTTTATTTTCTTTCTAATCGCACTACCTGGTTTATCTGATCATTTTACTCTAAACAACTGAGATATAAAATATTGGGTTAATACTGATAAGTAGCACATTGCCATTTTACATGGGACAGGAAGGAGAGTGAGGAAGGGGGGGATTACTTAGGCCACACTGTGAGCTGAATAATTATATCCTGTGGTATCAGTGGGTCAAAGACTTGGTTGTTATCAGAGATGAACAACAAGATCAGAATATGGTTCTCTACTTTCCTCTCAATAGAAAAGATACCACAAGACTCTGTTGCCTGTTCCATTCTCTCACTCCCAGACAGCTGTTTTCTCATGCTGTGCTATCTACTGAAGAAAACGGATCTGGTCATCCGGAAGTCACTTAGTTTTATCCTCGCACTTGTTGAAAAGCACTTCCCCAGGCTCAGTGGGTGTTCAGTAATGATATAAGAAAGAATATATTTTTTGTTTGTTTTCTGGGTTTTTTTTAGGGCCTTGGGGTAAAAACCTTTTCAGAAAAGACAGACAATTTTTGATCAGAGAGACCTGTACTCAAATCCCACCTCCATCAAATTTCGTGTAAAATGCCTCATTTTGGCATAAAATGGAGATATCAGAACCTAGATCACAGAGTTCATTAAAAGATTAGTTTTGAGGAATGTGCCTGGTATAGAATGCAGCACCTAACAGATGGTCAGTAGTGTTGACTTAGTATTACCAGTCTACGGAAAACAAATTCAGATTATCATCGGCCTTCACAAATTCATACCAATTCTCCTAAAGACACTGAGACTGGCTTTTTAATTTTACTATTTATTTGGAATGGAAAAAACATCTTTAAAGCGGGGTGATCCATATTGTGAACAAACATTTGAGCTTGACCTAGAGAACAGGGACCGAGTCTTAACTTATCTCTCTGTGGAGCCATAGACAAAGTTTGGCACCTAGCTGGTTCTCAAAAAAGAAACTGAAATTAAGTTTCAGTTATTCAATTAATATAAAAATTAAGTTTATATACGTCATCGATTTTTACTGTTCTTGAAATACAATTCTATGGGCCTAACACAAAACACTTAGTTTTCTGAAATAAAGTATATTTCAGATGTAAGTACTTAGATTAGATTTTCAAAGACAAAGTAGGTTATTGGTGATAGCTTTTTTCCCCCAGGCGTGTGTGTGTGTGTGTGTGTGTGTGTGAATTTTCATTCTGTTTGAAAAGTTCTGCTGGTGTCCTCGAAATAACAAGGACCTAAAAACAGGACTCAAGAGAAATTTGTGGAGGATTAATGGACTTGGGTCATAAGGCTTCTACTGTCTTCCATTATCTAGTAAATGATTAACACCAGGCTCTCCAGGAGAAAAAACTGTGTGCACATCTACACTTACACAAGTTGATTATAAATCTTGTGATATAAAAAATGTATTGCAGGGCTTCCCTGGTGGCACAGTGGTTGAGAGTCTGCCTGCCGATGCAGGGGACACGGGTTCGTGCCCCGGTCCGGGAAGATCCCACATGCCGCGGAGTGGCTGGGCCCGTGAGCCATGGCCGCTGAGCCTGCGCGTCCGGAGCCTGTGCTCCGCAACGGGAGAGGCCACAACAGTGAGAGGCCCGCGTATTGCAAAAAAACAAACAAAAACAAACAAACAAACAAAATGTATTGCAAACAATCTCGAATATTAATAAGACATACAATACTCTATTTGTTAATTCCAAACACCTGTAACTGCAGTTTGACTTGCTATTTCTTGCAAAATTCATAATCACTTTTTATAATTATATCACCAAATACAGTGTCACCAAATCGGGCTACAAAGAAATGCTTGATTCCTATTCAATTTAGCAAAGAAAGAGCCATGCTGTTAACAAACGAATGCAGGTCCAACACAAATATAGGTTGATATTTTCATTTATATTAACAAGTTAAGACAAAGTGAAACAATGAAGTCTGAACTTCACTCAGTCATCAATAATGTAATTTCTTTGCTGAATTAGGTAATAGTTTCTGAAGAGTTGAAGAACATTTCCTCAATTTTTTTCTTGCTATTCACAATAAAGGCCACAGACATAGCATTCTTAAATTTAACCTGAACTGTTAAAATGTTCTCAATAACTGAATCTTAAATCTGGACAATCATCAAAACAATATGTCAAGCCCTATTTGTAGCATTTTTCAATTTCTGTAGCATAAATGTTCCCACTACGGTCAGTTTCAAGCTACCAAGCTGTCATCACTGAACATAGAGTTGGGAAGAGATACATGCATTACATACTATTTTCTCTGGACGAATGCAATAAACATAAATAACCTCAAGAGCATAAATAATAGCAAAACTTAGTAAAAATAATTTGGAAATGATGAGCTTTGTGTACTACCTTTCTTTTTAACATAATTTATTTAATTATATGTGTATACACCTTAACTTTTAAATAATCGCTATGTGTAATAACCAGCTCACGAAATTCCTGAAAATTTGATAATCTGCTCCAGCACACCACAAAATCTCCCTCAAAAGCCCTGGCTAGTTTGAATCTACCCAGCTTTATCTGTAAGCAGCTTGAAATTAGTCTCAGAAATGAGTGGAGCTTCTACTGCAAAAATGGGGCTAATTTTTGAAGCCATAAATTTGTGACTTTGGTCTCCATGCCCTGTTCTGTGTATTCATTACAGTTCACAGAGTTAGTCAGTCTCACGTGACACAGTTGGTCCTTGACTGATAGCTGATGTGAGCTCGCTGTGTAAATGTTAACGCCACGTGCGTCTGGTTCCTACCTGAGTCGTGCGCAAGATTCCCATCTGATAAGCTCTGATCTCTGGCGCTCAGCTACGCTCTGAACAAGGAACAGATTCTACCTAGTTTGATAACACCCTGCGAAGGAATCTTGATGAGAAGAGCCTGAGCCTACCCTGGGCACAAAAACAAGTCCTCGGAATCGTAGTGTGGGAAATGCTCAGCCATTTCACAACTGAAGATCTAGTACTTTCACAGCAAAATCTCACCATATAAAATTTGGAATGCAGTAAAGCCCTACTAGAGAATGTAGAGATTGATATTTACTGCTCTTTCTCTCTTATTCAGAGGGAGCAATGACTGAAATAACACAAAGGGACCTCAATTCAAACAAATCATTTTCATTGTCAACAGAGCAAATATGCCCTAATTTGCTACCAAGAGTTAGCAAAAGAATCTAAACTGCATATACAAAACAATCTACAATGACTAAATAATTATCCTGTAAGTCAGGGGTTTTGGAAACACAGAATAGCCAGATGACTGAGACAAAAGGTTTCCCCCTCTCCTCGGATTGTGTTATTTATTTATCATTTTATTGAAGTCCTCACATAGCTGCCTCAATGTCTGACTTTGTGAGAGGTAGAAAAACCCGAGTGTCAGGAAACGAGTTACTTTGATGGCAAAAATGCTGAAGGTGAAATGTGATCGTTCATGATGGAACTAGAAATGCCAGCTTTCCTAAGATGCGGTGGGGTGTTTGTAAATTACAATGAAAACGATCCAGAGATAAAAAGTCTTCAATTCTCATCATAAAAATAACACGATCTGGGAAATAATCACTTTCTTCCCCAGAACTACAGAATCCTAAAGAGTATACAGACCGTGGTAAAATGTCTAGAATGTAGAGAATTTGCTATAGATAGTGAATTAGGCTTTTCTTCCATAAGCATTCAGAAACTTGGCCAGAACGCTTCCATTTAATTCCCTAGACCAGAATTCTTGTCATCCAGAGATAAACTTGATTCAAACCCTCATCCCCCTCTACTTAAACCTTTTGCAATTCAGAAAATATCTTGTGATTATCACATCATAAGGCAGATTTTCCCAAGCGTGCATGTCCTGTGATGATAAGGAAGAAAGCCAATGAAGTAATGGGGTGAATTCTGAAGCAGGGGAAAGTAGGATGTGAGCCATTCTGGCGGGGGAGGGGGAGTTAAATGTAGGTACTATAGAAAATAAATAAACACTGAAAAGGACTTGTTCCCCAACGTGTCATAAACTACTGCCTATGAAATATAAGGATATTTGGAAACATTCAGATATTTGACCAAACCGTTAGCTTTTCATCTGTTTGGAAGCATGAGTTATAAATGGACAAGAGGGCAGATGAAGAAAAACACAGCCCCTGCAGTTTGTCAGATGTAGTTGGAATCTGGTTCTGTATCCTCTAACTCTGTCACCTCACTGAGCCTCGGTTTCCTCACCTGTAAAATGGGAGTAATCGTGCCACAAGTTTTGCAGGGCTTGCGAGGAGGATTAAGGATAATGTTAATCAAGTGCTTCATACAGCTGATGCTCAAAATATAGCTGCTTATGGCTGGGATCCTGGTAGATATAAATGCAATTTATGCCCTTAAAGTATGTTGAGTATATTCAATAGCCATATGTATAAAACAACAGAGTATTAAATAACATAGATATTTAAAATCTCATGAAGCTTTCTTAATGAAAAAAAAAAAAAGATACCTAGTTAGCCTTTTGGGCACTGGTATAACAGGGCTCAGCAGGAAACACCAGCCACTGTAGGTTTCTGTTGAGACTGGGAAGCTCCACTTTGGGAGAGTTGAGAAAGTCACAGAAAAGAGATCTGAACACTGGTTTACCATTTCAATAGATTATACTGAACTGACTGTAACAAATAGCACTAATCAAAGAACAAAACCTGAAAGAAAATGAATAAAACACTGTCTGCCGCCGATAATGATTTTCTACCCTGTTGTGCAGGCTGGCAAACCTTTTCTCCACCCGACCTGTAGCGCCTGTATATTAAAAACTTACTGAGGGAGGGACTTCGGGGAGCTATTAAAGAGCATGACCATATCTTAGTTAGAAAGCAGCCCGGTATCATGTTTGTTACCTAGTAGGGACTGAGGCTCATAATGCAACACCCACACTTAACCAGGTCACATCAGAATTAAAAGAAAGAATTAACATCAATGGCTTGTGGAAACATGAAACCACTGTGCTGTCCTTTTCTATGGATGAATCATTTACCTTTCTTATTTCTCCAGGAGAAGTGGCAAGCGTTGTTCCTTACCTACCATCCCTCGTCCTAACATCCCTTTTGAATTTTATTTTTTATTTTAAAATGGAATGTGGTATCTTAGTTCCCTGACCAGGGATCGAACCCATGGCCCCTGCAGTGGAAGCACGGAGTCCTAACCACTGGACCGCCAGGGAAGTCCCCCCGTCTGAATT
The DNA here is from genome assembly GCF_003031525.2 of Neophocaena asiaeorientalis asiaeorientalis. Taxonomy (NCBI): domain Eukaryota; kingdom Metazoa; phylum Chordata; class Mammalia; order Artiodactyla; family Phocoenidae; genus Neophocaena; species Neophocaena asiaeorientalis. The sequence continues at coordinate 16,319,484 of NW_020185339.1, forward strand.
TTAAAACACTGTTTGGTACACTTCCTCACTCCGTGCTCTCCATCACCGTTTTTTTGTTTTGTGTGTGTCCTTTTTCCTGGGCCCCAGTATGAAGACGTAACATAAGACAATGCATCGAAAATAAGTATAGTAGAATACCTCTATTAGGATGCCTAAAACTCAACTTAGTCCCAAGTTACCTCACAAAAATTCCCATTCAAAATAAGACGTTTTTTCTTTAATTTTTCTACACTCCTCTTAGTGCAGAAAAGAAACTGCCCTCTAAAGTGTGACACCGACAACTCAGCTAGAGATGTACCAAGTAAAACAACCACCTGGAGTCAGATTCTTACGTTAAGTGTTGGTTCCCACAGACTCACTCAGCACAAGTCCCAGATATATTTTCAGGACGTAAATGTCAGGGAGTAAGAAAGATCCTGAAACCAGATTCTTCATGCGGTGTTCCTCCAATGTTTATTCAATTAGGAAAATACAGACCTCCCCGCAGGCTTCAGGGCTACTGTAGATCAGTTTATAGAATCATCTTATGTCAAACAAAGACCTGCATTTGGCCACTGACTTGCGAGCAGCAGCGAAGGTCAGAAGATCTGCTTCTAGAAGTGGCCACGCTGCACACAGACAGAAATGTACGTTCATAAAAAGAAAGGGGAGGAAAAGACTAAGAGGAAGGAGGAAAAACACAGAAGGAGAAAGAGAAAGAGAAAGAAAGCAGTACACCTCCAACAACGGCTTTGTGACCCCTCTGGAAATGCTACCCAGTTTTTTTTTATCATGAAAAGATCCCATTAATGCCTCAGCTCCATCAAACAGCAGACCAAGTCCATGAATGGCACCTATCAGAGCCCAGGGTAAATCCAATGATTAGAGGGAATTCGCCAAAGGGCCTTTGTAGCTGAGAAAAATGCCTACTCCAGAGAGGAATGCAGAAAATTCCTGGGAGCACAGGCCTTCCTTTGTTGGCAGTCTGGCGGTATTCTGGAGCAAATAAAGGGACAAAAATGGGATCTTAGATGCAATGAACATTTGAAGAAAATGTTTTTCAAAGACCTCCTTGAAACACTCCTTTAAAAAAAAAAAAAAACCCTCCAACTATCACTCTGATAAAGATGAACTACAGAACTTCAACCCAAACCACCACTTTACAGGACTGCATAACCTTGGAGATTCTCAACAGGAATAGTGTTTTCATTAGATCTCCTTTGTCCTACTGCGTTTCCTGGTTAAACAGTAAGTCAACGTTAAAACTTTACAGATAAGAAAACACACACATTCCCTCACTCCCTTCAAATTTACTGACAGAATCCACTGAGATTTAGCATAACATAAAAGCATCAGGCAAGGAAAGAGGATAGCGTGTAACACTGAATCGAGGATATCAACCAAACTCAGACCAGAACAAAACATAAAGGATATGCTGAGCTATCACCGTTATGAAAACATGCAGACAACCAACCAGAAAGAAAATCTGCCAGGCTGACTAAATAGGATGAAGAAGGGACGTTAAGGCACAAGCACCCTGGACGTCAGTAATTCTCATTTATTCTGTACACAGCAGCGAAATTTTACTGAAGCCCCCTAACGAACTAAAGGATGGCAGAAATCACAGCCTTATATCGTTGCTACCACTCAATAGCTTGGTTATACCAGAGCGGGCAGAAGGAATGCAAAGCCAACTACACTTCTTTTAGCATGTTTTCCTGGAGAAAACAGAATCTTTCAGTTTCGTTTGGTGCAAAGAAGCTGGCCTAATAGAAGATGGATCTGAACCTTTGGTTACAGGGGTATTTTAAACCTTCAACCTGAGGTAGACGTCAGAAAGGCATTTGGTACATCTGAATTTCTCATTTTTTTAAAAAGCGCCCCACCCCCATGCTTCTTCAGACCCAAACAATTTTAATGACTTTTCTGCACAGTGTGCCCCTAAATGTAATACCTTCCCTCATAAATCTTGTTGTAGACTTATTTTATGTTCCATTTTAACAGTCTGCAGGGTTGAGGGAGGAGCAAAGTAATAATCATGTAATTCTAGTGGAAGGTTTTCCTCCCCTTTCTCCCGGGCTGAAATATAATAAACTATTATTTATTTGCATCTTTAGAGGGCCATTCACTAACATTTTCCAAAACTGTAGTAAAGTGGTTGCAAAGCCTTTATTGCTTTGCAAATGTTCATTTAATTTTTTGTTTTAAACGTCATTTTACTGGTACCAGTGGGTTTGCATTATAAAGCCTGTATTAGGATGCTATTTGGGGTATACACAAATTCAAGCCTTTGTATTGTGCTTTTCCATGCTCACTTCTGTTCGCCCATGTAACCATATATAACACTTTTCCCTGACTTCCCTTCCAAATAATTGAGCATACATAATTGTGAGGTTATTGCATCACTGTTTATGACCAACCCTGTCCTTCCTAAGAGTTACTCCAATAACTCTCTACCTTAGGGTGTACTCTCAAAGTTTATACCTCTGTGCACCAAAGGGGAGAGGGTCAATTTTACTTGTCCATCATTAAATATATAGTTTGGCAAGCACTAATGAATACAATACTTTCTCAACATACACGATGGCTTGAAAAACAATTGGCGCACCTTTCTGATGCATTTTGCATATTTCCTCCTATGTCTGGACTGAAAAAGCTTTATCGTTAGAGTTCTTATGAATAAAATGCTTTGTTTTGCCAATGTAATAAAAAAATAAGATCCATTTGAAAGAAATATATAAAGCAGAAATAAATTTAAGCACAGAACCAAATAAATGCTCTCAACGACCCTGATTCAGGATTCCCTATAAATGGAGTGTACCTCTCCACCACTGTAGATTTCTCTGAAATCTTGCCAAATGCATAAATCCTGGAAACATCTTCTAAAAGATAAGAATGAGCTTGGAAAATAGATCAAGAAAGAAATATGCAGTGCCTATAAAATAAACCACACACATACACACACAATTTTCATTTACCAGATCCTCTTTCACAAATCTAGCAGATGGTGGAGTTTTAAAACTCAGTTTTCAAACGACAATCTGACTTTCTATTTAAACCAGAATCTTCAGTATGTTAAAAAAAAAAAATGTGGTGGATACAATACAAACACCAGGGGTACATAACCATGCTCATGTTAAGTTGGCCAGGGGAAGAGAAGAAAAATGAATAAGAAATGGAAATGCAAAAAACATGACAATTGTTAGCTACGTAACTTTATACTTTTCTATATCATTTCTTTCTAGTACTACAATTTTTTTAAAAAGTGAATTAAAAAATTTCCGTAGCAACTTTCTACTTCAGCTAGTGATATATTTGGGTACTCTGAGCAAAAACAATGATTACACAATGCTGAGGAAGAGCTATTCTATGCAGACCAGACTCTACATGGAGCCAGAGAGTCAGACATCAGTCTTGCCTTTTAGACTTCTTCCTTAGAAGACTCAAACTGTTCTAATATCTTTCCCTTTTGATCCCAGTACCCCACCCCCCCAAAATTAGACCAATTAAACTCTCTGCTGCTTAGTTGCTTAACACTTGGAATTACAGCTCTGATTTAGCTCTTGGTCAGCAGGGACTGTGACAAAGGTGCAGGCAGAACAGAAGCTGGTCCTAAGCAGCCATCGCTCTGAGATCTACAGTGTTCGCTAAGGACGAACAGCTCAAACAAGGAGGTGGCTGCAGAAGGAACTCCAGTTCTGCATCCATTTACAAATACTAATATACAAAACCTCTAAGTGGACTCAACGCTCCCCCCGCCCCTTTTTTTTTTCTTTCACGTTTTACACTTGTGCTCTCCGGAAGAAAATGACATCACACCGAAGATATAAAAAGCAATAACAAAAGAGGTTAGTTCTTTGCAAAGGTATGTTTGGCCTGTCCTCAGGCAACGCTGGGTTCTGGAGTGCCCTGTCCTGGCAGATCTTGTCGTGACAGTAAACGCCTGGGATCTCAGGCTGTAACCACACCAGCGGGAGGACATGGTAGATGGGGCTATGAACAGAATGCGGCCCTTAAACGTCCTCCTGTACTAACAGAAATTAGAGAGTGGAGCTGTAATTTCAGCCCTCCTTCCTTCACGCAGGACCCTGTCTCCCTGTCTCCAGGAAATGGGGGCTGAGTTAGTGGGGCATGACTATAATAGGAATCTGTGACTGGAGTGGGGTAGCCATCAGTATAAATCTGTCATAGACACACTCACAGAGGAAGAGGGACTTCCATACACTGCAGCCTTTACACTTTTTGATGCAGATACAGATTTATGGCCCACGGGAAGCAGAAAGCCTTTGAGGCAAAGGGGCCCTGTGAATCAAGGCCGTTTTGTAGGTTTCCGCCGCCTGAAAAAGCTACACATTTATAATTGTGCTCGGAGTCAGCCCCCTTCCAGCCCCAGGAGGCAGGAGCATTTGGTTGAAATAAAACTGAGGACTTTCCCCAACAGCTGGCCAGCTCTAGTTTTAAGTTTTAACAGCAGGATGAATGAATTGAGGACGACTGAAGGGATCAAAAAGCATTATGCCAGACTTTTTAGAGACCCTTTCCCCAACTATGCTGTTCCCATGTATCAGATTCATTCAGAGATGGTGAACTCTACTTTGAAGAGTTCCCTCCCATTGTTCGGCTGACACAGATGACTCTTTCACCAAGATACTTAGAAATGATCTGGCAGAGACCGTGAGGAAATGTCTAAAAAAGTTGCAGGCAGGAAAAGAAAAAAAAAAAAAAAGGAGTCAGCTAGAAGTAAATTAAAAACCAGCCCAGAGTTGGTGTTAATTAATTAAAAACACAATTTCAAAGCATCCCTAATAGAAGACTTCCTCCATGCAGCCAGTATCTGATTCAGGGAGTGACTCAAGCAATAAAATCACAGTTGGGACGACTCTCGTGGTGCTGGCAGGCCAAGTTCAATATTTTCCCTATGAGGCATGCCTGTACTATAAAAAGAATGTGATGTTTGAAAATGAGTGTCTCTGCTCTCTGTGTGCTGGCATTAAAAGCCTTTCCTAGCCCTCTTGCCACACTCTGAGAGTACAGTATGAATCACGATCATGTGGCGAGTACCTCCTTGCCAAATTCTTTCATGCTGCTACCACGGTGCGCTCCCTCTCAGGCTCCTGCCAGCAGCCTCTGTCGTCCGGCCAAGAGCATCAGTGCGAGCGGCGGTGCAGAGGCGGGGCACTTCACTCCACACTCAGCAACCAGGACACAAGGAGGCACATTCTTGTAAAAATCGGAATTGCTGAATGGACCGAGTGGGCAGGAGGGGACAAAAGTCAGCTGAGGGACGAGGCAAAGAGGCTGGAGAGAACGGATGAGCCATACAGAAGAGGGGCTGATGCTCCTGGAGGGTAGCTTCTGTGTCAGGCGTGGGGCTGGGCTCTTTAAACTCACGCTCTCAAGGAATACTCCTGAGATATGATCGCCCACACCATGGGTGAGGCAACAAGAGACCAATGGGTATCAGAGAAGTGGCTTCCTGCATTATACAGCCAAGGAAAGCAGAGCTTAGGCTGGAACCCAACCTAGCGGTCCTGCCCTCTTCCCTCTCTTTACCCTGCTTCTCTGATTCTTCAGCTGAAACTGGGAGAAGCCAGGAACTTTTTTGCTGTCTTGGGCTTTTTAATTTTGTGTTTGTTTTTTTTTTTTTTTTTGGCTGTGCCATGTGGCTTGCGGGATTTTAGTTCCCCGACCTGGGATTGAACCTGTGCCCTCAGCAGTGAAAGCACGCAGTCCTAACCACTGGACCGCTAGGGAATTCCCAGTCTTGGGCTTTTTACTATGTAAGCCACTCTCCTAACTACCGCTCTTCTCTAAATGAACATAATGCCACTTTCAACCATACATGTTTATTAAAATCTGTATCAGCCAGATTAACATCCATTGGACCAATCTTCACAGCCATGACCACAGAACTCACCCCAAGCCCACCAGTCATCCCCAAATTCTGCTCCAGGGTCACAGAGGGAACTGGGTTCAACATCATGAATCACTACTGATGGGACCACTCAAAGTTTATGCCTTACTTACATCTGCATTTCCTTTGTGTTCATTTTTTGTTGTGGTTAACTACAGATTAATTGACTTGCCAGTTTTCTGGCTGAGTCTCCTGTGAACCTAGCATGGTCTGGCCTCTAAGAGGCAGAAATGGACTGTGAAACCAGGATGCTCCCTGGAGGGACAATGCTTCTAAATGGCCTGTTACATAGAAAGGTTTGGAATCAAAAACAGGGTTGGAGGAAGTTTCTACGCTTTGCATTATTAAAAAGACAACTTGTCCCAATGGCTGGGAAGAGGAAGATACAGAAGAGGAGGGAGAGGAAGGAGAGAAAGGCCCAATTTGCATGCAAGGGTCTACAGGAGAAGCGGTAAAGGGGACATCCTAATCCAAGAAGGACAGTCCTTCCTGGAGTTCTGGTCTACCTGAGATCACAGTGGCAGGGGGGCAGGGAATGTGGATGTTCACAGTCCATCTAGCTAGCTAGCTTGAGTGGGTAGTAGAATAAGTCTGTCAAAAAAAGTTTCATCTTTTCTTAAAAAATATTTATTTGGCTGCACCAGGTCTTAGTTGTGGCATGCGGGATCTTTAGTTACCGCATGCGAACTCTTGGTAGCAGCATGTGGGATCTAGTTCCCCGACTAGGGATTGAACCTGGGCCCCTTGTATTGGGAGCGCAGAGTCTTAGCCACTGGACCACCAGGGAAGTCCCAAGATTTTCATCTTAAGAAACATAATATTTAGAATAATACCAGGTGATGGTCTCACTCTTCTTGGCACTGATCAAATCCCAAGAATCTATCAATGAAAGATTAAGTAGGAAATTGAAAGGACTCCAAACCGAGACCTATTACTTTAATCAGTCCATCACTTATTTAATTGTGCAGGTATTATGTCTCAGGCACTGTGTTAAGGCCTGGACATACAAAGATAGATAAAACATGTTCTCTGCCCCATTGGAGTTGAATACAGTGGGATAATATACTGCTTTTTAAGTGCTATACTTAAACAGTGGCTTGTCCTTGTAACACTAACTTTGTGGTACAATAATTTCCAAGATTTGGGCAACTCTCATCTTGCTTAGTGTTTTTGCTGATGAAATTAAACCAGAGGGATTTGTATGATTTTTTACCACTTAACTATTCTGTGAGTTGGTGATGTCGTTGTTGTATGGATCCACTTCTGGAGTAATTGTGGAGGAAATGAAAGTGGGTAAGAACTGGTGGGAAGAGAGCCTGGATTTTCTTTAGTGAAGAAAACAAGAATTTTTTCAGAGTGATGTGCCATACAAGTGGGACAAAGATGTAGAAAGAAATAGGTAGTCAAATAGGATGGCTCCGAAGCCAACCTGTTCTGCCTGTGGCTCTATCACTTATTTACTCAGCTGTTGAATTCTCCAGCAGATTACTTTACTCATCTGTGCCTTGGTTTCTTCATTAGTAAAAAGGGGATGATAATAGTACTACCTCATTGAATTGTGAGGAAAAAAATGAGATAATCCTTACAACAACCCCGAAATGGACTTTCCCACGACCTAAACCACTTCTAAACTAAGGTTTGTCAACAACTACCCACAAACCTATTTAAAGTCATACGCCGATTCATTCACCATTCTGCAAAGCTAGAATATTCTGTCCTACGCTTTTTTGGCCTTGTGCACTGGGTTTTCAGGTAGCATTCTGGGAGTGGAAACTTTCTTGAGTACTCATCTGTTTTTATCTGTGTGTATAGATTGTTATTTACTACCCCTGTATTTACTAGAACGGGTTGTCTGGACATCTCCAGTGCATCTAAGATTATTTTGCTGGGAAAGAGAGGGAACAAATACCAGGTAACACTGGTAGCTCGTGATGCCCTGAGGATTGTTTGATCTATAGGAAAAAAGCCCTTTTTCTTTCTTGGAACTTGAGGGGAAAGAACAAGGGTGATACTATATTAATTACAACAAACAGTTTTACCAAAGTCCAAATTAAAGAAGCCTTAGATATCTAGTTGGGATACTGGAGTTTATGCAACAAGAATAAGAATAAAAGTTGAGGAGATTAAAATGTGCACATTTAATGTTTCTTTTAAAAAATGTTTAATACTTTGGATATTTTGGTGTAGATTGGAGGAGAGTGCCAGAAGAGTTCAGAAATGTAATAAAACAAGATACCAGGTGTGTAGTCCTCCTTGCTAGGATGCACGTGGAGGGCAGCTCACTACTGGTAGAAAGAGCACAGGCTCTGAAGTCAGATAAGCTGGGGTGAGTGCATCTAAAAGGGGATGATGGTCTCTGGGTCCCTGAGTCATCTTTGCTGTAAGAATTGTGCGAGGTAATCTGATCAAAATGTCCAGCTTGCTGAGGCACTCTCTCTATATATTGGGTGAAGGAATCAATGAGTGAAAGATGTAAACAAAGTTTTATTCAAAGGTTTCTTTTTACAAAATATCTGTGCCTCCCTAACTCACAAATAACATCTTATGTCCCTAAACCGCTAAGGAAAAGGGCATTAATAACCTCAGAAAAAACAGCTGCTATTTCTAGTAGTCTTTGTGAAGGGGTGTGTGTAGGTGGGTGTGTCTGTGTCTGTGTATGTGGGAGAGATCAAGAAGAAACTCTAAAACCTAACGTGTGATCCAAAAGTCACATAACACCTTGGGGTCAAATGCAAGGAAGGCGCAGTTAGAATAATAAATTCAAACTTTTTTTTTAAAAGCTTATCTATGTCAGGTTTTGTTGCATACAGGTACCTTACTATAGAGGTCCTAGGGATCAAACTCCAAGGAATCTTCACTGTTTATTTATTTTAATTATAAAAGTTAAGATCTATGGTTCTTTAAGATTTTTAGAGTTTCACAGATTCTAAGTATCAAATATTTTTCTTAATATTCTTCCATATGGTGATTCACTGGAATGCCAACTTCAAAAAGAAGAGTTAAGATTTTCATTGCCTTCCTCGAACTGGCCTTAGAAGAAGTCATCAAACTTCTGTCTTTGAAACTCCCCACTAAAATAACATTGATTGCACAGGGGCCATTTGTGTAATGAGCTCTTTATAGAAAAGGCGTCACTTAAATTGCCAAATAAGTAGAGTGAGGTAACTGGCCTTCTATAATTCTGGGCCATGAGAAACATGCATTACTTTCTAAATGAGCTCAAAGTCATTAAAAATCACAAGAATCTCATAACCTAACCTATAGTTCAAGAGAGTCTGGCTTACTTATTAAGGGGCACAGGAGGAAGGCTGAATAAACCCGGAAATGAGGAATTCAGTGGGCTGTGCCTTCAAAGAGCAAGAGTGTGTTCAAGATAAGACAGAGAGTGAAAGTGACCACTGTCAGTTGCCTCTTGGTTGGCAAATTGGTAAGCTTTGTCTGGACATTTCTCTTGAATTCAATGGTGTGCCCTGGTTGGATTTCTGCCTCCTTCCCCAAACACCTCTGTGTTGTCTTTTAGCCAATGTACTTCTCAGTAATTCCCTGCAAAAATGATGAATCCAAAGAATCTCCCCATCAGGAGGAGGTAACAGGGACTAAGGATGCTAGAGAATCTTGAACCTTAATTGAACTGTCAGCTGGAAAACAGTTTGAGAACAGTCCGGTTTAAATTCCACTCAGCATTGTCACTCTTAAAACTGCAGTTCTTTTAGTCAATGAACCATTTTTAAGAATGGTTACAGTACAGCAACAAAGATATTTATGTAAGCCAAGTTTAAGTAGTCTGATCTTTTAACTAGCAATTTGGTTTTTTTAAAGACATTGTCATGGCATAGATATTTGATATCATCAGATCAACTTTTAAGATAATTTTTTAAATGTGGCTCTCAAACTATAATTTATAGGTATAAAATCTTTTCACATCATTCTTGTGATTATTATTATTTGAACCAAGAAATATGAGAAAGGAGGCTGGCCTTGATATTATTTTTTAACAAGGAAATTGGGTTGAGATATTTAGAGTGTACTGTAAGGTGCAGGAATGCTCTTGTTGCCTCAAAGCAAAGTGTTTCCAGCATGTTATTTATTCCTAGGGATTGTACACATTCCAGATGACATCACCAGGGCTGCTGGTGCACAAGAAAATAAGCAAATGAGATACACATTGGCTCATGTGGCAAATCACTGGCTTTGCCAAATGGAAAAGAACAGAAATGGGGAGGGAAAACATTTTGTTTTCAATCTACAAGGATATTAATAAAACTCAAACCCAGCATTCTGTGGCTACGTTTCCCAGGAAGAGGAATCTTTTCTGGCCAACAGAACATAACAACAAACTTTTGTATCTGAGAAATATGTATCTCATGATGTCATTTAAAAACCCACTATTTACCATGACTAGGACTGAAAACATGTTTCTCTGAAACTCGGAAACCAAGAAAAAAATTGAGGGCAAATTCTACCTAAAATCATCTTCAGTTCAGAGTAAATCAATTCAGTGAGTGTAATTTGATGCACTATTTATCACAGCTTAAAGTCAAAAGGTACTCTAGATAAAATTCGAAGGCAAAAATAAACAGTAAGTCACCACTTACTAAAGAGAGGAGGAAGTAAAAGAATATGAAAGTTTCTTACGAGACTTTCTATGTAAATGCAATTTATAGACACCAGTGAGAAATGAAAAAAGCAAACTTCATAGTGCTGAATACCAGTTAAAAATAGAATAAGTTGGAAGGCTTGGGACTTCCCTGGTGGCCCAGGGGTTAACAATCCACCTGCCAATGCAGGAGACACAGTTTCCAGCCCTGCTCCAGGAAGACCCCACATGCCACAGAGCAACAAAGCCCGCGAGCCACAACTACTGAAGCCCATGCGCCTAGAGCCCGTGCTCTGCAACAAGAGAAGCCACCGCAGTAAGAAGCCCACGCACCGCAACGAAGAGTAGCCGTCGCTCGTCGCAACTAGAGAAAGCCCGAGTGCAGCAACGAAGACCCAACGCAGCCAAAAATAAATAAATACATAGATAAATAAATAAATAATTTATATAAAAAAACCTTAATGGATACAGTTATTAGCAAATTTCGGTTTGGAAATCATCAGTGATTAATAATATTAGTAAACACACATATAGCACTGTGTGCCAGGCACAATCTGAAGCACTTTATGACATTAGCTCATTTAATGCTCTCAACGATCCATTATAATAATATGATGATTCCATAAAAATTCCCATTTTGTGGCTGAAGCAACTAAGGCTCAGAGAGCTTAAGAAACTTGTCCAAGACCACACAGGTAGTGATTATTAGCACATATTATTCTAGATGAGGCTAACTAACAAAATTTCAAAGTTACTAATAAATATTGAGAACTTAGAAGCATAATTCCATTAGAATATAAAAAAATTTTTTTGAGAAATTTCACTTAGTAAAGTAATAATGCTGAGCTACCAGATAGCTTAACTTGAGGATATAAATTGTATCCATAAATACACAATCTTTCTTAGAAATAAAGGCCAGCACAAATAAAGTTTAAAATTTGCCTCTGACAGCAAAAAGAGATACACCTGTGCATTAATACTGTTTGGTCAGTATCAACTGAGCAGGCATAATTTGGTAAAAATGCTAATTTTTCCCAAGAGCCACTGGGCTTGCCCATGTATCAAAATACCCCATGAAATTTCTTTCCCAGTTTTTAATCCCTTCCTGAATTCTCTAACTTGAATGATACATATTATACATACCAAAAAAGGGCAACTGGTGCTTTAATTTTAATAGGGTACACTTTATTTGGAAAGTAAGATTCCTTATTATAAACTGTGCCTCTTCCTGGAGACATTTAGAATTTTGAAAGAAGTAGATTTGGCAAGAATGTAGCGCAGCCCTTAATTTACAGAGGAAAAGACAGCGACCCGTAGAGATTCAGGTTAGAATAAAGGCTACCATTAAGAGGAAAGAAGGGCAAGACACGCTCGCTAAGAGCATAGGAGCGTTTACTAGCTGAACGATCTTGGGCAAGTTATTTAACTTCTCTAAGCCTCACTTTCCTCATCACAAAAGAGGGAAATATTTCATGCAGTTGTTGTGGAAATTAAGTGGGATTACAAATATAGTGTGCTTTGCGTAAGAGCTGACACCCTGTGAAGGCTCAGTAAATGGTCACTGTTCTTGTATTGTTACCTTTAAATGATTTCCAACCAGCTGGTGTCAGAACTGGATGTAAAGCACTTTGGGAGTAAGTGTTGTTATAAGCTGGTTCCTAATTCCTTCCATATACCTGGGCCTAAGGAGGCGAAATCATCTATCATTAGTTTTTTGCGCAAACGTATTATTCACCACCTCCTCCCTTCTTTTACCCCCTAAAACAGTTCTTCAGCTTTTAGGAGGTGTTTTTCCATCAGAATATAACTTCGAAGTTGAATATTCTAAACTCTCAGTCAGGAAGGTTCAGAATTCGCTTTCACAAAGGGGATAAACATGGATTCAGGAAGTCTGACCGGCAACAATTCCAGGGCTCACATTACCCGCTTCCTCGTTATTCCAGTTGGGCTCTTCCTGGAAAGGGGAGTCTGCTGTTTGATTAAACATTCCAGTAACATCAACACTGAACAAAATCATATAATCGGCCTGATCTTAATCAAGTGTGCGCTTACCTCTCCTTGGGAAAAGCATTCAAATTAAAAAACATTTCCCTAACAGATCAGATATGTAGGAACAATTCCCCACCTCTCCTGCTTCACTGGCATGTCAAGTCCCCGTTCATATGAGACCAGCCAACGCGTACTGAGCACTTCCTAAGGGCCAGGCACAGTGCCAAGCGCTTTTGCTTACACTTTCTCACTTAACTCTCACAACCCTTAGAGGGAGGGAGGTACTATTCTCATCCCCATTTTACAGATGAGATCACTGAGGCCAGGGAGACGAAGTAAGTTGTCCAGGGCTACACCATCACCTCCAGAGCTACTAAAAATCCAACAGTGGTGTGGACAGGTCCTCAGCAGACCTGGCTCAGCCACTGCCCAGGTATGCTACATTCTCTCTGGCCTCAGTTTCCAGTCTTGGAGAGAATGCAGCCACTCTCGAAGTTCCTTTCCAGCCTGACATTCCACAGCCTGCTGCTGCTGCTGCTTCTGGCGGGCTTCTTTGTTTCCACGCTCAGCTGCTCTGGCCGGGCCTCCCCCGGCTCTGCCCTGTTTTGTTTTTGCGGCTGGACCTACTACAGACGCACTCCTGGCAGTGCAGCCCAGAGCGCAGCCGAGGAGGCTTCCTCTTTCGCTCAGTTCCTGGCCGCTTTAGTATGAACAGAAAAGGTGGGTAGGGGCCAACTGGCAGAAGCCACAGAAATAGCCGCGCAAGATTCTCCTATGAGCAGGAGAAAGGTCGGCACGCAGGACCCCGCCATCTGCTGAGCTCTTTCACTGACTAAGGTTGCTTTTGGCACGCACAGGCACCAGGGGTTTCCAGGCTTATTTCCTTCTGGTCAGAGAAGACAGCTTTGCTGATAGACAATTCGGAGGTGATGCTCCACGGTCCCGTGCTAGCAACTGACTGGCCAGGGACAAGAGATGGAGACCTTCAACTGCAAAGCCACAAGGGAACACCTTCCCCCCAATCTGAATCTCTTATCCTGTAGCCTGCAACCTCCTGGGGGATCTCCCCGGGCCCAGGCCACCTCTGAGCCTGTGGGAAAAGGTGTGCAGTTCAAGGACGCGTAAACCGCAGTGACTCAGCCATCCCTGCACTTGCGGGAAAGGTGGGTTCCCTGGATTAGCAGGCTTCCTTCGCCAGCACTGCGTCCTCATTAGCATCTGCCTGCAGGGATCGTGTGCTGGGCTGTCTGCAGCACAATTTCTCCTCTCCCTGTCATCCTCTCTCTCTCTCTCTCTCTCTGGGTCTAGGACAATACTCAGGCCAGGACAGTTCCAGTCATAACTGGATCTTTCCATCACTTAGGAGCACACATGAGGATTTGCTGGAGTGGTGTTTTGTTTTGTTTTGTTTCGCTACTATTAAGCAAGATTGCTTCATAATCCTTTAAGTGTTAGTTTCCAGGCTTATTTCCTTCTGGTCAGAGAAGACAGCTTTGCTGATAGACAATTCGGAGGTGATGCTCCACGGTCCCGTGCTAGCAACTGACTGGCCAGGGACAAGAGATGGAGACCTTCAACTGCAAAGCCACAAGGGAACACCTTCCCCCCAATCTGAATCTCTTATCCTGTAGCCTGCAACCTCCTGGGGGATCTCCCCGGGCCCAGGCCACCTCTGAGCCTGTGGGAAAAGGTGTGCAGTTCAAGGACGCGTAAACCGCAGTGACTCAGCCATCCCTGCACTTGCGGGAAAGGTGGGTTCCCTGGATTAGCAGGCTTCCTTCGCCAGCACTGCGTCCTCATTAGCATCTGCCTGCAGGGATCGTGTGCTGGGCTGTCTGCAGCACAATTTCTCCTCTCCCTGTCATCCTCTCTCTCTCTCTCTCTCTCTGGGTCTAGGACAATACTCAGGCCAGGACAGTTCCAGTCATAACTGGATCTTTCCATCACTTAGGAGCACACATGAGGATTTGCTGGAGTGGTGTTTTGTTTTGTTTTGTTTCGCTACTATTAAGCAAGATTGCTTCATAATCCTTTAAGTGTTTTTCAGCCAAGTTTTATTTACATATCCTGGCCAGCAAGCACGTGATTAACCCAAGGATGTCACGGAGGGAAGGCAAATGCTACGTCTGAACAAAAGCCGATGCTGTTTCGGTGAGGAGACACACACAGCTGAGCTGTCGAAAGGACAACCGTCTCTTGGGCCAACACTACACAAAACTCTCCGACTCTGGAGACCCTCAGAAACAAGAAGGAGCTGCTGAGGTAGGGACCCAGATACAAGTGATTCTGCTTCCGTCTCCTTCTCTCTCTTTCACTCTCTCCACTCTGGGGGCAAAGCTTGAGGAGAGCCGGATGCCCACAGCCTCTAATACACGTGAATGGTGGCAAGCTCTCTGTTTACCACAATGATACACTTACAATGTGGTGTATTCCTACAATGTACACACCACCCAGAAACAAGCTGCATTGGCCTTGACAGAAAGGAACTCTTTCAATCAATATTTATTGAGCGGCTTGAAGTGAAAGAATTTTCTTATCTTTCACCCCATGATAAAGGTAATTAGAGCCAGTTATGATCATTTCCATTCCGCAAAAATATATCTGATGATCTACCAGAAGGTTAAACGGATCCTGACTGATCAGTGACATTTTTAAAAAAGTAAAAGAAACTTAAACCCCAAGACCTAGACTCCTGGAATAAGGATCTGTTCGTGAATGAGAAATCCTTAAACATTAAAATAAGTAAGCATTTACCAGGAGGTCTTGATAAACATTTATCAATGAGGTCTTGACTATATATAGGCTGACTCTCAGGCAAAACCTACTATAACACAAACAGTGACCTTCTCTTTCTAACTCTCATCCCTTCACACTGCCTAGCTACGCAACTTTAAAACAAGTCATTTATCTTCTCTGAATATGCATTTTATTATCTTTGATACGAAGGGACTGGGTCAGGGATTTCTAATTTCCCATCTAGCTCTAAAATCACATATTTGTTTAATGAAAGAATCTATTAACACTGTCAATGGCAGTTTTAATTTTAATCTTTAACTACAAAGGCCACATAGCACAAAAAAGATGGTTTTGCCATAACCTCCCGCAGAAATATTCTTGCAAAATTCTCCTTGCTCTTCTCGGAAAAAAAATATCACGCTATCAGGCTCTGTGAGAAGAGGCCAGTGATACAGGATGGAGGATAGTGGTTTCATTTATTTGCTCTGAATGGCAATGCTCTGAAAGTGCTAGGATTTTCCCCATGAAAAATGTGTTTGCCGCTAATATTATCTCTTGCGATCGGGAGTTAGTGTCAAAGGTTTGTGAATGGATTTCAGAATGTGCAAGTGGCACCTCCCATCATTAGCTGTCTACATTTTTTTATAACCGCTTGCATACTTTTGGTCAACCACTGTAAAATAAACAGTCCTTCTCAAATGTTTTTGTTTTCTTTGACAGCACAGCCATAATTCACTTGGAATGCTGTAGAACAGAATAGCACTTTAATGCTTTTTGTAAGGCTGGCTTTTTATGATTTCTATTCATCAAGTTGTTTTTAAGTTAAAAGATGCCAGACTGGGAAGAACATAAAACAATCTGGAGATGTGCTATGCTTATCTCTTCTCCCCCATCCCTTCAAAATATACATGCGTACAATATGTGCAATAACCATACATGCACACGTACATAAATCGATGTGTATATACACAGTCAAAATGTAGACGAAAAACAATATTCATCGAAAGCGCTGGCTGTTTTTGTTTTTTTGCACTTGTACTTTGGTTTCATGCTTGAGAAGTGTAACATCCAAGTTAAGGTACGATTGTGTTCATGCAGATGAAGGTGGAAATTAACATTTATTCCTGCCTAGAAAAGTTTTAGAAAAAATGTCCTAACACACTCTTGGCTTATTTGGTTAAACACTCTTGATCCCTTTTCTCCAGTCAGGTACACACTAAAGAAGGAGTTTAGAAGAAATATATAGTTTGGTCAAAAGAACTTTATTTTTTTGTGCGGGGGGCAGTGGCGCAGGGGGATAATCGTCTCAGATGTAATATATGACAGAACAAGGTATATATCTGTGTGTCAAAACGGAAGGATGGGAGTTAACTTGAGAATAGTGCAGTTTCCGTGTACCACTACATGCGATAGCTTTATATAGGTAAGAAGTTGGAGGTAAGAAGCTAGAGTGTGGGCAGTGATCTATTTTCATCTTACCCATTCTCCTCTATGAGAATCCCATCCCTAGTCTGCACGCCTCGCCTCTTCAACTGTGATCTATGACAAGCATGAATAAAGTCTTGTGTTGAGTTTAACTTCAGAGGCTGCGAGTTTATCAGCTGAGCCATCTCACCTGCATTCCTTGAAAGTGATTGGAGCCCTAGAAGCCTGGCCTAGCTTTGGGCTTCTCCAGCAGAGAGCAGTGAAACACTGTCAATAAACTTAATTCTGGAAACCAGAGTAGCTTCCAAGCTAAAAGGAAGGCAAAGGCAGAACTGGCAAGCTCATCGGAGTTGTGAGGAATGGGGGAAACTGGGCTTGTAGATTTTCAGAGCTGGATGTGTGTAGAGGTTTGATGCCGATGGTGACAGCACTGCATATATTTACACACTTAAATGTTAGTCAAAATAGTACTTTAGAGTGAAATAGATGAGCCACAAAAAGAGTGTATGCCTTCCAAAACTGGTCTCTTATTTTAATCGTGCAATCACTGTGTTATTATCCATTTATTAGGTCACTTTCATTTGCTTTCGGCATTATCACAATGTCAACTCTTGAATCCCATTCTCCGGCCACCTACCTTGGCAGTTCTTCAAGCATTCCTTGTTTGCAGCACAGTAACTGCTTGGTAAATCAAGTGCCGGAAGGAGTTTGTACACATGCATTCTACAGGAAACGTGGTCGTGAGAGCCGTTTTAAGAAGCTGTGGCTCCAGTTCAAAATGAGGTTCCTAGTGGGGACGTGTGAATGATGCTTCCAGGTGAAGTGATTTACAACAGGACATGTGAACTTGTTAACAGTATAACACAAAAATGTACAAGTCCCTGGACACCCAGTCCTTGGCTGGGGGGCGAATGGGTTCTTCTCCTTCCAATCAGCAAAAGCTGATGACAGAGGATATTAGTGAATGGACTATGTCTGTGCTAAGCTGCTCTCAAAGAAAACATCTATTTTCACTTAGGAAGTATGAGCGTTAACGATCCCATGAGGTGGTCTATATGATCTGACTTGTTACTTTTCTTAGATGAAAAGAAGTTTAATCCATTATATATTTTTTTGAAGCAAAGCTATCACAGAGATTATTCGGCAAAGATCTTAAAAAAAAAAAACAGCAGGCAGATCACTCACTTGCTCTTTGGAAGCAGGAGGTAATACCCTGTGTATACATCAGTGGCTCCATGAGTTTCTATTCTGAAACGTTCTGCTGTCTTCAAGTGCTGGGGTCAGATGCCAGCCCGTGCGTGCAGGCTGCCAAAATACTAAGTGAGGCATGGGGCGCTACACATCAAAGGGGAGAGGTCGGCATGGCAGCTTGCCCGAAAAGCACGCTGTACAAAGGATGAACTTTGAAGAGACCGGCTCACATCAAAAGTCACCGTGTGTTTTACATTCCCCCAGTGCCCGGGGTCATTTTACCTTCCACTGGCAGCTCCTCTCAGCCAATCTATCTCCCATTTCTTGAAGGACAACTCCCTCCCCTTCTTTACTCCTCCCAAAGCCCCTCTCCAGTCCCATCCCAGCAAAAAGAAACTCTTCACAACCAGAAACCGACTTCCAGGGGGCAACTAGAGCTGCGCACCTAAGGGTGAGGCTTCCCTGGGACCAGAGAACGTGGTGATGCAAGGCTGCATTGCTTGGGAAAGCACAGTCCCCGTGCTCCACGTCAACATTCCACCCCTTCGGCCTTTCCCAAGGTCTCAGTGAGAAAACTTTTTTTTCCCCCCGTTTTCTTTTTTTTGGGTTCTTATCAGTTCAAATAAGAACAATGAATTCCTCAAGCCCACAAGAATGTGACAAGGTGTCAACAAAGCCGACCAGGAAGGTGATGTATGGCCCCTGGGCTGCAGCTCCCATAAATCACTTCACAAACCAGAGCTGCAAAGAATGAGCCTTGCAAGCAGAGTGCAGAGGGCCAGCTCCCTGCACCCTCAAACAGGCACACACCACACCCAGCCTCTCCCAGTGCCCTCACTGGAGTGCACCTGTCACCCCTGCACCAACAAACTGGCCTGCTCAAGGGTGAAGTTCTTTTCCTTCTGTGGCAAATACTGTTCGTACATGGGGAGTACTGTATAATTTAATGTGCTTTAGAGACATGCGTTGATGTGGCTTTGTTGAAGGCTGTCTGGAAAGTTCTACACAAAACCCCAATTTTAAAGGTTTATAAATGACAGAAGTATTTGTTCTTTGGTCAAAATTTGATTTAGAAAGTTTGGGCTTCAGTGGTGAAATGATTTTATGGTTTTCAAAAATCGGATGCCAGAAATTGTTTTGCCTGCTTTGTAAATGACACAAAGAGAAATTGAGAATTACCCATCCAGCATCCCTTTCTGGGATCCTAGGATGTGGTTTTCTTGAAAGAAAAACTGGACATATAGTTGTGTACAGACCAAGATTAGGAAGGGAATGGGACTATGCAAAGTAACATACTGGCCAATATAGAATAACCAAAGAAAATATTTTCCGTCACTGTTTTAACATACCTAACCGATTTATACTTGACACCATGATTTGGGAGTGAGTATACAGTGTAAACTCCCAGTGTAAAGACTCCTGAAAATATTTACATGCAAGTGTTTGATGAATTTTGCAGAAATTAGAATTCATTCTATGAAAAACATAATACAGAACTTCTATTTTTTTTTTTGAAAAAAAAGTGTCTTGAGTACATACTTAAGAGTTCAGATCAGCTAAGGTAAATCATTTACAAACGTATTAAAATGTAGACTGATTGGTAGCTGCTACATTCTTATATAACAAGTAGTTTAGGGGAAAAAGAAGGAATTTCTAAAGAAACAGTGTTATGAAAAAATGAGAAGCAATAACAAAAGAGAATAAACTTACCAATGCCCACACTAACAGAAGCCAGGGGCAGCCTAGTTGAATGCAGTTCTACTGCTTCCATCCAAACACTTTTTAAAAATTAAAGCGTTTCAAAATAGCTAGAGGGGCCAGGGTGAGCTCATTCTCTACTGACTAACCTTGCTCATTTTCTCAACGATAGTAAAAATTATTCAAAAGAAAAGCAAATTTAAAAAAGGAAAGTAACCTCTATCACGTTGGTAGTTCAAACTCATAAAGAGAGGACTTATGATTGATGTAAGCCTTGGTATTTAAAAAAAACAAAATATATGAAAATTTAAATAAAGAATTCTCTGCAATCCAGTATGATGGTTGAAATAACAAACTGAGCTTGTTATAAATGACGTGTTCTTCTAGAGCATGTAAATAGGTCAACTTGGAATAATATAAATTATTCATTCAAGAACGCAGCTACTCAATTAAATGAAGTCCGTCTGGTATTATTGCCAGTAAGACAACCAAAGAAAGTATGGGCTGGGCCACTGTCAAGTGCCTTCTAAGAATGGAGAAAATCCAATTTGGGGTTACTTTGGAAGAATTACCTGTTGCATTAACTCTTTAAATATAGATGTTTCATTTTTACACATGTGTGGTTTTGAAAAATAAAACTCACCATGGCAATAGCATCAAATTCCATGGAACTTCTACATGACTATTACTGGGGAAAGAAACCTCTTTCTGGTTGAATAAAGGGAAAAGAGAAGATAGAATGAGTACATACAGATCTGTGAGATTCCAATTTTCTGGCACTGGAGAAACTTGTAGAAAGAGCTACACCTGCTTCAAAATGTGACTATTTTCCCAAAACAGAGCTCCAAACTGGAAAAGGCAAGGAAGAGGGCATCGGGGATGACCATTTGAAATTGTCTCTAATATTTTTAAGCATACTTGTGAAAATATTAACCTTCATATATAGATACAGAAGAACAGATGAATTAGAACATGATCATTCATCCTTTTGCAAAAAAAAGATATATTGCTAAGCCTCAAGGAGGTTCCATGGGTAAATCTGGGCAGCCTGGTACATCTCACAAATTGGCAAAGATCAAGCGTACATGGGTTACCTGTACTCCACTCCAGTGAAGCTGGTGAGGCACCTGGAATCACCCTACACCTCCTTCCAAAAAAGACTAAAACAACTACTAGAAAGAACCACATCTTCAGTTGGTTTCCCTCCTATTGGAAACCTATGGCTTTGTTGTCTGAAAGCAATTTGCTCCCATTGAAAAGACGACAGTTGAAATTTCCTGAATATTCGCCTCATGTCGTTAAAGACTTATCTACACTTTCACCCAACGTGTCTCAGCAAGACTGACAAAGCCTTCAAGGAAGTAGCAGACTTCACATAGTTTTAAATTATATACATTTTTATATCTTTATTACTTATATGTTTTACATACACGTATTATTCACATTATATATTTATTAATTTTGATTTTCAATTTGCAAAATAAAAGTAAGTTTTATCTGAGATCTATGAAGAGTATTAAGAATAAATTCATATTCTTATCCACATCCGCCTAGTGTCAATAAACACTGACCAAGACCCAACTCCAGTTAAAAGCACACAGTGGGGGCTTCCCTGGTGGCGCAGTGGCAGAGAGTCCGCCTGCCGATGCAGGGGACGCGGGTTCGTGCCCCGGTCTGGGAAGATCCCACGTGCCGCGGAGCGGCTGGGCCCGTGAGCCATGGCCGCTGGGCCTGCGCGTCTGGAGCCTGTGCTCCGCAACGGGAGAGGCCATAA
>NW_020185339.1:16340842-16393351 GCF_003031525.2 Neophocaena asiaeorientalis asiaeorientalis
AAAAAAAAAAAAAAAAAAAAAAAAAAAAAAAAAAAAAAAGCACACAGTGAAGAAAGAACAATTGAAAAATTATTACAAATTTGCCTCTGTCCCATTGTCACTTCATTCACTCAGCAAGTACTTATTAAACACCCACTGTGTGCAAAGAGCTATAGTAAGGTATAGAGAGATACAAAATGGAAGCTCACTTATTGTTTGCCATTAATCGGCGTACCTCAAACTACCTTATGTTATTACTTATCTTTTTATGTATGTGATTTTTGAGTTCCATAAGGCAGGGACTACATGTTAAACCCCATGGGTTAACCCTATAAAGTCCTCTGTCTTTATTATTGGACTTACAATGATAATTTTCTGAGGATGAATATACTAAAATGTAACTCAGTAATGTTATAATGGTGATATTTAAATATATATGTACATATATATTTCATATTACACAAATATGTATTACATACTTTATATGACTAATAAGACCCTAACTTTCTACCAAGCTCTCTCTGTATTAGTATGGGAAGTTACACTTTATCCCTAATGTATATGACTCACTAATAATGACACTGGAAGTCTCTCCTATTCTCTTCCACCCTGTTCTGTTAAAATAAATACTAATCTTCCCACACTTGACTTCTAGAGTGACTATGTATAGCCACATACACTCAGCCTAAATTCAACACAAATAAAATACTGACAGAAGCAAATAAACCTTTTTTGCCGATAACTGCCCTACTGGGTTTTCACAGCACCATTCATTTCTAACATGCCTGGTAACTGCATCCTGAGAGCTCGTGGTGTAGATACAGACATATAGCTTGGACACGTTCTTTCCTTGGATGCTTTTTATGAGATAGGCAGTGTGCTATGGACCGAAAATACAATGAGGAAGGAGATACAGTCCACTGTGTGAAAAATGTAAACAAACAATTACAGTACCCTGTGAACTGTGCTCTCCTCAGGGTGTGTACAAAATCCTATCATGGTAAAGAGGAGGGCGTACTGGGACTTCCCTTGTGGTCCTGTGGGTGAGACTCCGTGCTACCAATGCGGGGGGCCTGGGTTTGATCCCTGGTCGGGGAACTAGATCCCACATGCATGCCGCAACTAAGAGCCCGCATGCTGCAACGAAGATCCCAGTGCCACAACTAAGACCCAGAACAGCCAAAATAAATATATAAATATTTTTTTAAAAAAAGAGGAGTGGGTGCTAATTTTGGGAGGGGGAGAACCAAATGTGAACTGGGGCTTGGGAAATGTGTTGAGATTTGTCCAGGTGGAGACAAAGGTAAAGAATACAACAATGAGAGCAGAGGAGTGAAATAACCAATAGAGGTTTCGGACAGACTAGCCTTTCTGTACTAATGGAGGGAAGATTACAACTGGAGGACGATAAGAGGCAGGATTAGAAACTAGGCCTAATGTGAGAATCAAGCTAAGAAATGTAAACTTTCTCCCTTGGGCGAATGGAAGCCATGGAAGGCGTTTGGTCTTGGAGATAGCACTTGTGGGAGTATTGAGGGTGGGCTGGAGACAGAAGACTAGAGACAGCAAGGAAGCTAGCAGGAGATGAGTGCACATAGTTCAAGGGAGGGATGATAAGGGCCTGTACAAAGGAAGCAGCAGTGGGAATGGAGGAAAAGCAAACTCAAACCATATGGCACAGTAAATAAATGACAGGACTCTGTAAGTGTTGAAATGGAGGAAGAAGGGAGTTCAGGGTGACCGGATGAGTGACGGCACGCTCACGTAAGCTAGGAATACAGTCCTTGACGTGGAGGTAATAACCAAAACATAGATGTCATGAGTTTCCTCAGAATGGACACACGGAATGAAACACAGTGGGCTTCGCTTATCCCCCTGGAGACAAGCAAGCAACGTGAGGAGGGCAGGTAGAAAGAGAAGCGCCTGCCTGCGCCGAGGAGCTTTCAGATAAGAGAAGAAACGTCAGGCCCAGGTTTTGTTCTGGGATCCAAGGAGGGAGAGTGTGATATAAGGAAGAGTGGTCAAAGTTCAGATCCTTCAGAAGAGACATGAGGATGAGGACTGAGATGCATCCCTGGGATTTGGCAGTCAAGAGGTTGTCGGTGGCCTGACGTGGAGCGCTTTCTGTGGGATGAAGGGGGTGGAAGCCGGGTCACATTTGCCTCAGGAGTGAAGGATAGTCGTGAAGTGAGAATATTTTTCACTTTGCATCCTGTTGTCTCCCTGATATTTCAGAATGGTTTCAGCCTAAGGGCCTGAAACCCCAGAAAGCTATGATGCTGAGAAGCACAAACAAAACTGCAGAGCACAGACGGCCACTGGTAGGTACTGTGACAGTAACACACCAAAGAGGGAGGTTAAATATATTGTTCATAATCCAAGGTTACTCCACTATTCCTGAACCTTTCTGAGGAAAACTACCCCGGTAAGACACGGGCAGAAATCAAACCGGAAGAGATTTTTAAGAGATGCTAAGACGTTCATTTGGCATTGTTCTGTGAAGCTGACAGCCTGAGTGTGAACTACAAATGGGGTATGATTAGAAAAGGAATGTAGCGCTCTAACCTAAAGAGAAAGCCATACTTTAAGGATCCCCATAGTAAAGGGATATACTAATGGATAAAACATATTCTACCTCATTATTCTTTAGCTTTGAGAATCTAGATATATGGAGAACATTCAAGATTCTCAAGAGAAGGAGGAAAAAAATTATCCGAAGGCAAAGCTAAAGGTTCCTTGCTTCTACTAATGAACTTCAACTCATTTTCCATTTGTACCTGCAAGTAAGAAATCCATATAAATGGGTTAAGAGGGCCAGAAAGGGCTTCCCTGGTGGCGCAGTGGTTGGGAGTCCAGCTGCCGATGCAGGGGACACGGGTTCGTGCCCTGGTCCGGGAGGATCCCACGTGCCGTGGAGCGGCTGGGCCCGTGAGCCATGGCCACTGAACTTGCCCGTCCGGAGCCTGTGCTCCGCAACAGGAGAGGCCACAACAGTGAGAGGCCCACGTACCGCAAAAAAAAAAAAAAAAAAAAAAAAAGAGGGCCAGAAAGACACAATCCAGCAAACTTTTTCTGTGAAGGACCAGGTAGTAAATATTTTAGGCTTTGGGGACCAGGTGGTCTCTGTGGCAACTACTCAGCTCTGCCACTGCAGTGGGAAAGCCGCCATATGCAGGACACAGGACGTGAATATATGAGTGGCTGTGTCCCAATAAAACTTGTTTTCTGGATACTGAAATTTCCATCTCACCTGATTTTCATACATCACAACATATTACTATTCCTTTTCTCAACCATTTAAAAATATACAAACCATTCTTAGACTGCAGGTCATGCAAAAATAGGCGATGGGCTGGATTTGGACTGTAATTCACCGTATGTTGACTCCTGTGCTAGAAAACCCTCATCCAGGTCAACCACTTCCATCAGCCTAGACTCGGTGAATTAGAACTTCTGGGTGTGGAACCCACTGATCTGTAGAGACCATGGAATTGATCTATTTCACAATTTACAGAAATCTGGTTCTTCAGAAGTCCCAAAGTCTTTCTCACTGTGGCCCTGGGTTAATCACCCTGATGCTAAGAATGCAAATTACAGTTAACCTGGGCTATACATTCAATTTTTCATTCATCCAACAAGCATTCATTGAGTGATAATGGTTTCTCCAGTGCTGTGGGAGATATTACTGAAGGCAAAAACGGGGTCCAAGTCCTCCAAAGTCTACATCTATTAGAGACAATAGACTCATGTATTGAAATAATGGTACAATAATTTCAATGCAAGTTCACAGAATTAAACGGAGAGGTCTGCGATCGCTAATACTTACACCAGGTGGCTAGAAGGAGGTAAATCCTTTCACTTTCAAGTTAATCAAAGCACCTGACTACCAGCTCCTGACATTAGAAAACTGTAAAAATCATCTCATAAAATGCTAATTACCTGTACTATAAATACCTCTTTTAAAAACTGATGGTTTAAAGAAAATGATTGTAGCAAATAATTCTAATGCATTGGTCATGAGATGATCTATGGCTATGATGTAGGCTTCTGAGTAAGCCTACTTTTTTCCTGAATCAATTCACATCTGATCATTCCCTTACACAGAAGTCTTTAACAGTTTCCCATTTCCTATGATGCCCAATCTCCTCAGGCACGTGGTACACGGCCTTCATGACCTATATTATCACTTATTGTTTAGGCTTATTGCCCACATCATCTCCTACCCGTGCTATGGCCCTAATTTACACTATCCAACCCAACCTATCTGCTCTCACTTGAACACGCCCGACAGTTTCCTGCCTCCCTTGATTTGTTCCTACTTTTCACACAGCATGGAAGGCTCTCACCAGGAACGGAGCTTCACCTTCCAGCCATCCTATTAAAATCCCATTTATTCTTTAGGTCTCAGCTTGAAGTGCCTTTCATCTTCAAAAAACCTTCCTTATTTTACCTAGTTGGAATAAAGGCCTCATTGATCTTTGTTTATGATTTACATCTTGGCAAAACTATTTATAAAATATCTACTTCATAAGGCTCTTAGCAAGATATAATAATAAAGCAAGATAATGTTTATAATGCACCTAGCATCGCTCCTGGCCCATAACTGGGGTTTCAAATAAACAGAAGTTCCAAGCGTATGCATATCTACCCTTAGGCTGTAAGTTCTAAAGGCTAAGAACCATATTTTATTTTCTTACTCACAAACCTATTAAGTGCTCAATAAATGTTTATTAAATATAATTGGAATATTGAGCACTACATTTTTGCAAAGCATAACCAATGCTTTTAATCCTAAAGCTAAATCTGAGAAGGACTGAAAATTGTAAGATGTCCATATTTTTCTAATTGTTTTGGCCACATGGTGTTGAAAAATCATGGGTTTGGGAGTATGATATATCTGGATTCTAGACTTGGTTTTGTTACTCCCTAACTGTGTATCCGTACAAATTACTTAAATTTTCTGAAACTCAGTTTCTTCATTTATAAAATAGGTCAATCAGGTGTCCTTTGAAGGTTTCTTTTGAGGTCTCTAGAATAATGCCTTGTATTTGGTAGGCATTTAAATAAGTATTGATTATGAATATTAAGTGGGACTGTTTTAGATGCCCCATTTATGTTACCTCTATTGAGAAAAGATGTTCAAAATAGTATATACCAGAATGAAATGTGAACTGTATTTCTTGACCTTTTTGCTTTCCTTTTTTTTTTTTTTTAATTGAAGTATAGTTGATTTACAATGTTGGTAGTTTCTGGTGTACAGCAAAATGATTTAGTGTGTGTGTGTGTGTATATATATATATATATATATATGATATATATATTCTTTTTCATAGTCTTTTCCATTATGGTTTATTACGGGATATTGAATACAGTTCCCTGTGCTATACAGTAGGACCTTGCTGTTTATCTATTTTATATTTAGTAGCTTGTATCTGCTAATCCCAAACTCCTACTAATTTATCCCTCCCCAACCCCCTTTCCCCTTTGGTAACCATAAGTTTGTTTTCTGTGTCTGTGAGTGTGTTTCTGTTTTGTAAATAAGTTCCTTTGTATCATATTTTAGATTCCACATATAAGTGATATCATATGGTATTTGTCTTTCCTTATCTGACTTACTTCATTTAATATGATAATCTCTAGGTCCATCTACGCTGTTACAAATGGCATTATTTCATTCTTTTTTACGGCTGAGTAACATTCCATATATATATGCCACATCTTCTTTATCCATTCATCTGTCGATGGACATTTAGGGTGCTTCCATGTCTTAGTCATTGAAAATAGTGCTGCACCCTATTGACAGTACATTCTTTGACTTCTCCCTGATGACCTCAGTGGATAGCAAGAGGGGAGTGTGGACCATGATGTCAGATTAGACTTGAGGATCCATCAACCTATCAGATGGAAGTTTAAGAGCTATGATAACTACCACCTGCTTGGTAAGCTCCCTGAAATACAACTATTGTGTTTCATTTTCTAGTCATTGCTGTCATCTTTCTGAGTTGCTCTGTGATCTACCATGTTCCTCCTCCAGTCGATGTATATCAAAACTAAACTGGCCCAGGGAACCCTACACAAAATGAATCGAAGTCTACTTGGTATTGAGTTGAATTGACTAGGACTGTTAGAAAACAAGTTAACAGTTTTCTAACAGTTTCCTAGACTTATTTTAGCGAACCATTTCATCAGCTGAATGTTTTGCAAAGGTTTCTGACTCTTTGATTAAGGAAGTATAAGCAGCTTACTAATGCCAATCTCTTAAAATATATGATAGGGGAAATCAATCAATGGTAATCTATTAGACTCACTTGTACACAATGTGTTGGTGGTTTGGGGCAGCATTAGCATTTTAAAAATGATAGTACTATAATCTGAGTTTTGGCACAAATTCTTGATTTACTTTTTACTTTCTATGCCACAATTCCATTATTCTACCAAGAATAAGCAATAAAACCCACTAATCACCTAGTTGATAACATTAAAATTGATGCTAGGGGATTCCCTGGTGGCGCAGTGGTTGAGAGTCCACCTGCCGATGCAGGGGACACGGGTTCGTGCCCCGGTCCGGGAGGATCCCACATGCCGCGGAGCGGCTGGGCCCGTGAGCCATGGCCGCTGAGCCTGCGCGTCCGGAGCCTGTGCTCCGCAACGGGAGAGGCCACAACAGTGAGAGGCCCGCGTACCACACACACAAAAAAAATAATAAAATAAATAAATAAGACATGTAAAATTGATGCTAGCATTCCCACAGATTCTAATGAGGATTCAGGTAAAAGAGTTAGGTGAGAACAAGAATGGTGCCACCTGGGTTTTTCTGCCATATCACCATTCCATAAACCATTATTTAAGATGCCGGTTGGATGCTGGATGACTGAATTAGACAAGAACCATGGAGAAAACAGCAAAGAAACTCTTGCTTCCATTTTTCTCCATACTCAAGGTAAATGGTGTTTGGGGCCCAAATGATGTGACATTGCCTCAGTTCTCCCTTTCCTGTTTCACGTTCAGACACAGCCAAGGCTGGAAATCGGACACCTCCCTGATCCTAGTGGACTGCTTCTTCCAGGATGATAATTTAGTTTTCATTCTTCATGGGCTCTGTAAAACCACCTACCGCTAGAGAAGCTCTTTGACATGTTCTTAACTCTAAGAACAAATAAAAATGGCATTTTGAAGAAAAATGAAGCCAGCACAAAGGAGTCAGAAACATGATACTGTAAAATCAGGCACTTATCTGCACTGCAAGTGAAAAAAGCTTCAGATTCAAAGAACTTAGCAATTTAACCACTAGTTTTCTCCTGAGAGTTGACTGTCACAAGAGATCCTTACATTTCCAATGGCATTCAACAGAATTCTTCCCTTTCAGTAAGGCCAGCGGCAGAAGGTTTACTGGATATTTGTTCCTTCTTGGACGTGGAGATTCTTTTGTGAGCAATGTTGGAGGGAGAAAGAGCTCAACAGGGAGTGGACATAGGGAGACAAAAGGGACAGGCCTATAGGTGCCTGTGACGTCTGTTTCTGTGACCAGTGGCAGAGGAGAAGGCCAATCCTTCATCAATTTAGCAACATGGCACTCCAGTCCCTCATTCAAGCTCTTGGTAAACACTGCTGAGGAGTAACAAGGGGCTTCAGGGAACATAGAAGAAAGAGATACCACGTCCTCACCCTCCAGGTGGTTCCAGTCCTGTTCAGGTGACAAGCTTTATGTATGCTGACTCAAATCTTTTCCTCACTCCCTCCAAAACTCCACCCAAAATTCTTCTCCAGCAGGCAGCCTTACTGACTAATCACTCAGGCCTCAACCCTGTGTTCCCCACAAGACTCATATCCTCCCCTTTTACACAATTGGAACTTGGCAGAAGTGTTCTTTAGTTGATTTCTGTGTGCTCAGTCCAAATGATTTGTCAGTGTCATGAGGATAGGGTTTTGGTCTTCTCTTTCCTTTGTGTCCGTTCACAGTAATTAGCTCTGTAGCTTAAGCATAATAAACACTCACTCAGGGAGGACTGGCCAGCCAATTCCGAGGCTTCCTGCTCAGATATCATTCCAAGTGCGCTGCGTCCTGGCTCCCCCATAACAGACTGAGTTCCTAGAGGGTCCCCTTCCTGAGAAGGTCTCCGGGTTTTCATGTTACCTTTGTATCCAAAACCAAAGATGTTCTCAACAGAGGAAGAAGGTGGAAAAGAATCCAGTGCTTCAGGGACTAGACCTCTCCTCATCATCAAAACAGGACCAGTGGTTGCTTCTACACAGTTTGTGCCATTAACTACATAAGCAGCACCAGCTAAGAACAAGGGCAGGTCCTCAGCTCACAGCGTCCACACTTTTTGCTGTTATACAAGCTAGTAATTTAACCCACCAACTAAGGAGTCTCCTGTACCTCATTCTACCTCTTTCCTCACAAATTCTGTTTCGTCCTCTACTATGCTCTCCTGCAGTGTTTAGAAACCAGGAAACCGGAACAGATTTCTCCTCCCCCATCCCTACACACACACTTCCTCTCTCTCTTTCTGTCTCTCACTTCTACAGGGGGAACAGCAGCAGAAAGAACAATTTGACTCAGATGGGTTAAGGGAGCACCATGCTAAGCAGCGTGGATACGCGTCGGCTGCATCTCAGCTAAGTGCCAGCGATTTTTTTTTTTTCTGAGTTAGCACTGCTAAAAAGAAGAACCACTATTTTAATTAATGACTGCTTTCTTAGATCCGTGCTGAAAAATGAAAGGTGGGCTAAGGTGGGAGAGGTAATATTTATTTCACTTTGAAGCTTACAAGTAGTCACATAGGTGGAATAGATATAATGAATCCTCTCACTGTTTTCCTGCCTCTTATGATACCTGTGACATATTCTTGGGTGTTCCGCCTGTGGCATTCTTCAGTACCCAGAGGAGAAGATAAACAAAGTTGAATGCTCAGGTAGCCCTGTCTAACTCCCCGCTCCCATCTGCCGTTAACGCCGGCCAGGCCAGCAGATCTACCAGCTGCGAGGCTGGCTTCTTGTCATTTGGGATTCTAAGTTCACACAGCACCTCCTCCACAACGTCCACCCAGATTGCCCAATCTAAAGGAGCCTCCCTCACTCCAGTACCCTCCATTACGTGAACTTGGTTCACTTTTCCCCATAACTCTCATCAGTGTTGGAAACGATCACCTTTATTTTTGAGTAGCTAGACCACTATTCATAGCCCCTCTTTCGAATGTAAGATCTATGAGAGCAGGGGCCTTGAAGTGCTCGCTAGTGTGTCTCCAATATCTGGCACGTTGCCTGGGATTAGCACTGGTGTGGGAAAGGTCAGCTAAGCGAGCGAGCACATCTCCTTAGGGAGGATTCTCAGTTTCCAGTCTCTCTCCTATGTTTGTGAATGTTTTTTCTCTCCGACATAGAGGCCCACCCTCCTTAGACCCAAAGGAATTACATATTTTATGTGATTCCCTAGGGTTCGCACATTTGATCCATCACCATTTTAGCCAATAATGACAGTTTGAATATTAGTGAAAGATATATGTGGACACAGATGCTTACAACGAGTGTCCTCCCAACTTGATAATGAAGAAATGGAAAAATGTCACTCTGGTGAATTCCATATTGTATTTCCATTCAAACTGGAAAACTTTAGAAAATCTGAGGACTAACTTAGATTTAAATTTAATATAACTATTTTCTATGTGTATGAAAAGCACATATGCATTTCATTAATAGAGAGTGCTTTCATTTCTATTTGCAAATGTTTAGTATAAAAAGTTCACCCTCATGAAATCAAACAAAAATACACTAATGTGCAAAAGACCTGAAATGAATAAAATACATCCCACTATTTCTAATCGCAGTTAAGCGAGATAAGAAATAAGGCCACCGAAAATTTTATGCTGTGCTCCAGTGGCCATTGCACATGCAAATGAAAGGGAAAATCTACTATGTGTGTTAAATGTAAACAGCATAGAATCATTTGTAGGGTGTCTTAGGGAAGAAAGAGGATACAGTAAGTCCCCTACATACGAACCTTTGAGTTGCAAACTTTCAGAGATGCGAACATGCGTTTGCATGTCCCATCATGTAAGTTAGTTCATGTGTCTGGCGTACATTGTCACGTGCGTGCATCCTCTACAAGTGGTTGTGCTTTTGTGTACTTTACTGTACAGTAGTGTATAGAGTACAGTATCTTTATTTCAAAGCCAGGATGTCCGGAAGCAAGTGTAAAATCAGCGGTATATAGCCGACTGCGTTAGTTGGGTACCTAGGCTAACTTTGTTGGACTTACGAACAAATTGGACTTATGAACGCGCTCTCAGAACAGAACTTGTTTGTATGTAGGGGACTTACTGTATATGAACATTACAATATTAACGTTAATGTCTTTAGTTTAAAGCATTTTTTTCTAGTATGTTAAATACTTCCCTGTATTTAAAAAAATGAACATTGCTATTAATATAGCAAATTTAGTGATTTCTGCCAAGTGCAAGGTGAACACAAGCTACCTACAAAATAGCCATCGATGGAGTCCGTAACATCACAGAAGATTTCAAAGAGTGCAAGAAAATGCTATTATCTTCCTAATAATCATACTTTTGTTGCTAGCTATGGAATTTTTGACTCTAGAGCACTATTCAATTAAGTTAACCCAGGAGTCAAAAATTATCATCTTGGCTGCTATGTGGCTGGTATTCTTCAAGTGTCTTCAGATCCCTTGCTTAAGTTTGCTTTTCTGAAAAGCACTTACCCACCTCTCTGGGGTGTTATAGGAATTAGGAATCCTGGAGCCCATCGAGTCAAAGCATGGCCAGCAGGTTGGAAGCTAATAAGCACAATGGAAATGGGCTCTACTTAGTTACCATGGACACCTCAGATATAAAGGATTCCTATTCGAGGTACTCATCAGGAGCTACTAGCACAAAATGTTGCCGCATGTTGCCTGGACCTAAATGTGATCATAAATGTTTACTGCACATACATAAGACTCATGGAACTAAGACTGCAGAGCTGCGGTGCGGGAAGCAGTGCGTTTCTTTCCTTCAGTGTATTTGTGTATCTCGTTTTCCATCTGGAGAGGTTAATTTTGCAATTAGCTTTACAGAATACAGCATTTTCGTTGCATTACTGAAACTGCTCGGCCAATCTTGGATGAAAGTGAAAGTCCACTAGCAGGTCAGAGGGATTGCAGTGGGCACCGACCCTAGCATCCCTGACCCGTATGGTCCTATTCATGTGAAAACCTTTCAGACCTTTTCTTGCGAGTGAGAACCCAAATTACAACTCAGTTCCTCATCATCTGATTCATGCAAAGGGTATCATCTTGGTGGGTTTTTTTTTTTTTTTTGTCTCTGAAATCTAATGATCCTTAAAGCCAAGGCTGTCAGTTTAATCAACACCCCAGGGACATTTCACTCTTCTTTACAGTTGTTCACATCATACCTCAGAAAGGACGGTGCAGTCAACTGCTGGGGCCAGGACTTGCACTTGCGCCCATTTTGCTAAACAGCTTCAGTAAACCAACAAAAATGCTCCATTCTGTAAAGCTAAGTGCATAAGAAAACTTTAACTTTTCCAGATGGAAAACGTGATGTCACAGACAGGAGTTAATGATCTGGCCCCCAAAAGGATTCTCCTTGGTCTCATCTCCCTGCTGTCCTTGAGTGCTGATTGCAACGTCAGGATGTAGGGCTCACTGCTGTCTGTGCTGTGCTTATTCTAGTGAGCTCGTGGAGAAGTCGATTACCATGAACTAAGCGTGGGTGAGGAAGGGGCCAGGGAGCCATATAGAGGTCCTGTGTATGGTGGGACCACTGGTCCACATACCATAGCTAGCAGCAGATGGCATATTTTATCTCCTTTGTGTGCAATAGTCCCATATTCCCTTTCTTCTCCTTTCTGCATCACTTTTCTTTCTTTTTTTTTTTTTTGGCACCACTTTTCTTTTTCCACATTTTCTAGAGATCTTTATCCACAGTCATGGCTTCAACTACTACCATGAATGGCCCTCGTATCTTTAACTGCAGCTCAGCTTCCTCTCCCAAACGTCATCCATACATAACTAAGGATATGATTATTTCATCTCTACTTGGAACTCTAAACCCATTCTTCTCCTTCCTGGGTTTTTTCTCTTAGCTGGGGGCATGGCCACCCTCCAAGTGACTCGTGCTTCTAGTCCTTGACAGTTACCACTTTTTAAATATTTGGAGCACAAGAGATTTCTAACCACTGCCTTCCATTTTGTACACCCAGCAGATTAACTGTTCTAACATAGTATTTTTAAATGTACTTTCAGAAACAGTTTTTCCTCACCTCTCGTGTAATATAAAAATGTGAAAGTACTTAAAATATTTAAGCCTGTTGGTAGTACTGATTGTGGGAAGCAGGGAGAGAAGTGGGTAGAGAAAACGCCATTTGCTGTTGTTTGAAGTTGTGTAGGGTGTGTGTGTGTGTGTGTGTGTGTGTGTGTGTGTGTGTGTGTGTGTTGGTAAGTTTGTTGTAAGAGCCTGAGAAAAAGTAAACATATCCAATGCTTATTCTTTTGTTGCCACCCTTTAAAATCTAAAGTCTCACTCTGGAGTTAGGAACACGCCCATGCATAAATAGATTTAAAAAAATATGTCAACGTATTAAATTTTAAAGAATTGTCTATTCAGAAAATAGTTGCAATATTTCTTTACTGAATTTACTCTTACGATTTTATCATTTTGTTTACCACGGACATATAAGATGTTTAAATTAAATATACGGAATATCTAGAAGGAAGTCAAAAGGTACGAACTTCCAGTTATAAGATAAATAAGTCATGAGAAGGTACCGTACAGCACAGTGCCTATAGTTAATGACACTGTACTGCATACTTGAAAGTCGCTAAGAAAGTAAGCCTTAAAAGTTCTCGTGACAAGGAAAAAGAAATCTGTAACTATGGGGGGTGATGGATATTAACTAGATTTATTATGGTGATCATTTTGCAATACACATAAATACTGAATCATTATGTTGTACACCTGAAACATAATATAAACCTAATATATAATATATATATTATATAAACATAATATGTTTTATGTCAGCTATACCTAAAAACATTTAAAAAATAATTTTTTTTCTGAATTCAGTGTATCATATACAGAGAATGAGGATTAAAAATAATAAACATTCACATGTAAGTTTTGCCACACGGAACTCTGTTTTGTCCATCCCAATCAACAAGTGTTATTCCTTTAAATATTCTTGTTAAAAAAATCAATCACAGACACTTTTTGTTTGTTTGTTTTTATTTGGAGGAAAACTCTCCCAAATAGATGCAACTCTTTCCAACAGTGCAGAAGAGCATGCCACCATGTTATCAATCCTGTCGGGCAGCTTCATCTTAGATTGAGGCCCCGAACTAAACTTAGCAAGACTGTCTGCATTTTGTTATCTTTGCAGGTATTTTTCCAATATCTGCTTCTAAGTCCACTTTCTATTTTGTAATCTCACTGAACGCAGTAGTGGAGCTAATGTCACTTATATTTATGTCTCTTAGTATTGCATCCAAGAGATTAACAGCAGCAGTAATTCTTCAGGGTGCTGTAATTAATGACATAATACTGTGGAAATACTTAAAAAAAAAAAAGCTTCCAATTACACAGTTTTAAGAAATCATCTTGTGGGAATGACCTAAGTAGCCTAGCCATATGCTTTTTAAATTTCATTCCACAAATGTGTATTAAGCAACTACTGTATACCACTGTCCTAGGTTTTGAAGAAAATGCGAAACACGGGGTACCTCTTCTCAAGGAGTTTACAAAACTGGTAAACAAAGATGGGATTTGTTCAAAAAGTCTCAGTACAAGAGAAAATGGATCATGCTCTAAGCAAGGCACTAACAATGTATGTTCATATTCAGGGGTGAGACAGCCCTCTTCTGACCAGGAGTCAGGAGCTACTTCATAAAAGAGTGGTGTCTAGACCGGACGTGGAAGACTGGAGAAGATTTTCAGCAGTTGGGTGTGGGATAAAGAGATTCCAGTCAAAGTGAAGGTGAGAAGGTGTCTGTCTTATGCATGGAATAGGAAGCTTATTCACCTGGCTACATGTATGTGAGGAAAATGGTAAACAGAGAGCTCAACAGTTCTATTTATGAGACCTGAAAAATTTATAATTGATTCAGTCACTAATTAGGAGCTATTGGCAGTCTCCGAACAGAGGAATGACCTGATACAGAAATGACCTGAAAGAATAATCTGGAAGTAACCTAAGAACACAAATGCAACAAGATTAAGGCGGGTACAAGGTGTGTGTGTGTGTGTGTGTGTGTGTGTGTGTGTGTGTGTGTGTGTGGAAAATTTAGGCAGACTGTAGGTAGGGGGATTATAGGATTTACCCTCCCAAGCTGGACACTCTGGGGACTGGCAGGGGTGCTCTTGGTAGTTACACTGGAACAACAGGCGTAAACTGCAACTGTACTGAAATAAACGTGATATATAATCATTTTACTTATGAGGCACTAATGTGGCGTTTTAAGAGATAATAGTGTTTCCCTCTGTGCCCAGAATGGAGCCTGCGTTTCCGCAGAGCTGGAACTCCTGGCTCGGGGTCTCTTCCCTCAGCCGTCACTGCACTGCCCCGGAGCCCAAGGGGAGGGCGGCCTCACTGAGGTCGCCGGCTCTGGAGGGGCCCCAGCAGCCAAGGCCACGACAGTCCTTGGGACCGCGGGCTAGTTGTTTCAACAAGTAACTTAAAGACAAAATGGAAAAACAAGGAGGCTTGTGCCTGAGATCATGTTGATGTGAAACCAGGGATGGCCACCTTGTGCCAGATCACTCATCCTGGGGTAAGCCTGCTGCCGTGTCATGAAGACACTCAAGCAGCCCTAAGGAGAGATCCATGTGGCAAGGAACTGAGGCCTCCAACTTACAGCCACGTACTTCTAAATATTTTCAAAACATTTGTATGGATTTTCATCCTCAGCGGCAGTGAATGAGATTCAAGGATTATACACATTCTTGTCAAACTTGATAATACCTGTCATTTTCATTTGAACTTCCTGGTTGTTTTGGTGATAATGAGATGCCGTGAGAGACATGACTTCATGAAACAGAATAGGTCAGGAGCCTTGGTCTCAATATCCCTGCTTAAAAAGTGTTATCACGTGTCTGCCAGAAAGAATTGCTGATGACACTGGAAAAAATTGAGAGTTATCCTTAACAATTAGGGGTTTTGCGACAACACGGATGGACCTGGAGATTGTTGTGCTAAGTGAGGTGGGTCAGACATAGGGGGACAGATATCGTGTGATGTTGCTTATATGCGGAATCTTAAAAAAAAAAAAAAGAGCCAGAAGACCCACATTATGAACGAGAAATTGGTCCCTCACCAGACACTAAGTCAGCTGCAGTAAAGAGCTGGGCTGAGGAGAAGTATCTGTGAGCTTGAAGACATATCAGGAGAAACCTTCAAATCTCAAAAGAAAAGAGAAAATGGGCAGGAACAAAATCAACAGAACAGAGTAATCAGTAATTGTGGAACAATGAAAAATGCTATGACGTATACGTAATGGGTATAGCAAGAGGAGAATAAAGATAACAAAAAACAGAAAATAATTTAAAAAGATGACTGAGAATTTCCCCAAATGAACGTCCGACACCAAAACCACAACATCCAAACTCAGAGGAACATATGAATAGTAAAGAAAAATGACCAATATCTCTCAGGAACATCAATGCAAAAATCCTCAACAAAATATTAACAAATCGAATCCAACAATATTTTGAGAGAATTTTATATCATGAATGAGAGGGAATAATCCCAGGTATGCAAGGCTGGTTCAACATTCTAAAATCAAACATTATATCCATCATATCAACACCCTGAAGAAGACAATCATTAGCATATCAATAGATTCACAAGACCTTTGAAAAAAATCTAACAACCATTCTTCATAAAAACTCTCAGTTAAAGAAACAGACTGAGGCTTTCTCAAGTTGATAACAAAAATCTACAAGAAACTTTTATCTTACATCATGATTAATGGTAAAAAACATGAAGCTTTTCCACTAAGTTCAGGTAAAAGCAAGGATGTCCCCTTTCATGACTCCTTCTCCATATTTTACTCCAAGTCCTTGCTAATGCAGTAAGGCACAAAAATAAATAAAATAAATACAGATTGGGTAGAAAAAAATGAAAGCAGCCTAAATAAAATGTGGACCAATATACGTTATGGACACCTCACCAAAGAAAATAGACATTTTGCATATAAGTATACAAAAAATAATCCAGATTACATGCTGCCATGAAAAAGCAAATTAAAAATACAATTACATACCGCTATGTAACACTTAGAATGGCCGAAATGTGAACAATGACAGGAACAAATTCTGTAGGGGATGTGGAACAATAGGAAATCCCATTTGTTATTGGTGGAAATGAAAAATAATTACAGCTACTTTGGTAGTCTGATTGACACTTGCTCTAATATTGAACACTCCCTTACCGTACAATCCAGCAAGTGTTCTCATGGATATATACTGAAAGTAGTTTAACACATACGTTCAGACAAAAACCTGCATATGGATATTTATAGCACCTTATTCAATATTGCCAAAATGTGAATGAAACTAAGGTGTCCTCCAACAGGTGAATGAAACAATATAGTACTAATGTATTCTGGGAATGGAATAATATTGAGCACTAACTAAAAGAGTAAGCTACCAAGCTAGAAAAATATATGGGAATTCTTTTTTTCTTTTGAAATACAGGTGATTTTCTTTATTTTTTTAATTTAAATTTTATTGGAGTATAGTTGGTTTACAATGTTGTGTTAGTTTCAGATGCACAGCAAGTGATTCAGTTACACATCTGCATATATCCATTCTTTTTCAGATTCTTTTCTGATAAAGGTATTCCCAGAATATTGAGTAGAGTCCCCTGTGCTATACAGTAGGTCCTTGTTGCTTATCTATGCTATATATAGCACTATTCGTATGTTTACCCCAAGTTTCTGATTTATCCCTACCCCCCACCTTTCCCCTTTGGTAACCATAAGTTTGTTTTCCAAGTCTGTGAGTCTGTCTCTGTTTTGTAAGTTAGTTCATTTGCAACAATTTTTGGGTTCCACCTATAGGTGGTGTCATACGGTGTTTGTCTTGCTATGTCTGACTTGCTTCACTTGGTATGATCATCTCTGGGTCCATCCATGTTACTGCAAATGGCATTATTTTCTTCTATTTTATGGCTGAGTCGTGTTCCATTATATATATGTACCACATATTCTTTACCTATTCATATGTTGATGGACATTTTCATTGCTTCCATGTCTTTGCTATTGTAAATAGTGCTGCAGTGAACACTGGGGAAGATGTGTCTTCGATTTATGCTTTCCTCTAGATATGTGCACAGGAGTGAACTTGCTGGATCATCTGGTAGCTCTATTTTATTTCATTTCATTTCAATTTCAATTTTTTTGGAGTATGGTTGATTTACAATGTTGTGTTACTTTCTGCTGCACGGCAGAGTTAGTCAGTTATACATGTATCCAATCCCTTTTGGATTCCTTTCCCATACAGGTCATTACAGAGTATTGAATAGAGTTCCCTGTGCTATACAGTAGGCCCTTATTTGTTATCTCTTTTATATATAGTAGTATGTATATGTCAGTCATAATTTCCAATTTATCCCTTCCACCTCCCCTTACCTCTGGTAACCTCCATTCTGTGCTCCATAGTGGCTGTTACCAACTGGCATTCCCACCAATAGCGTGGTATTGGTGGCTCAATGGTTAAGAATCCGCCTGCCAATGCAGGGGACACAAGTTTGTGCCCTGGCCTGGGAAGATCCCACATGCTGCAGAGCAACTAAGCCCATGCACCACAACTACTGAGTCTGTGCTCTAGAGCCCATGAGCCACAACTACTGAGCCCACATGCCACAACTACTGAAGCCCACGCACCTAGAGCCCATGTTCCACAATAAGAGAAGCCACTGCAATGAGAAGCCCACGCACCGCAATGACGAGTCGCCCCCACTTGCCGCAAATAGAGAAAGCCCGCGTGCAGCAACGAAGACCCAACGCAGCCAAAAATAAATAAATATAAATAAATAAATAAATAGAGATAATAGTGTTATACTTTACAAAGTACCTCATTTAAAAATGGTTTGAAAGTTAACCTTTTTAGAAATAAAATCACACTTTTTTGCAATACCTCCCAGCTCAAAGACATAAACTCAGGAAAATCCACAGATGGCTTACTCAGGGTTAATGCTAAATCATAAACTGTCTGTTCACTGTCACATGGAAAACCCTGGTTCTTTTTACCCTGTAAGTCCTTTGAGGAAACGGAACGGACTATGTTTTCTTGATCTCTCTACTTCTTCAGGTCCAAGCACAGTGGCTTGCATAGAATAGCTACTTGATTTTTTGTCATATCGAACTAGGCAAGAGACCAAAGGCAGAATATGGCGAAACTTGATTTGAAGGGAATTAAGATCTCCTCCAGGGGAAACAGGCAGTTAGAATAGAACTGATACAAGGTACCATGAAGGTAAAAAGGACAGATATGGAGGCAAGGCAAAGACATAATGGACCCAAGGTGACTGTGCTGCCCAATACAGTAGCTACCAGCCATGTGTAGCTATTTAAACTTTAATTCGTTATAATGAAATAAAGCCAAATATTCAGTTCTTCAAACGCACGAGCCACACTGCAAGTGCCCAGGTAGCCACATGTGGCTAGTGGCTACCGTATTGGATGGCACAAATACACTTCCATCACTACAGCGAGTTCTGTTGGGCAGCGCTACTCCAGAAGAACTGGGAGAATCCTAGCACCTTCAACAAAAGTGAAAGAAAGCAGAGGGGTAGGTCTGAGAAGCAAAGTGGCATCTAAACTTTTTGTGGATGTCGAAAGCCGAGGAGATGCAGAGAAGCCGAATGGGGACACTTGAAGACATTTGACAAAGAAGGTTCAAGAAAGTTTGATTGCAAATGAGTTTACCAACGTGAACAACTGCTTGAAGGCTGTAAGCGAATTTGGTAAAGAAGAGAAGAAGTGGGACAGGAACTTGAGAGCCACACAGGACAAGATTTCTTAGCTTGCTTCCTATTGCTTTTAGTGCAGATCTGTATGTTCTGCAACTTTTCAGATGCCCCACCGAGCCTGGCCTGTATCTGAAGCTTGATAAACGTGGAGAGTCACTAACTGGTGAGACAGATAAAACTGGTGCACAGGCATCATGCCTGGGTGATGCTGTCCACACTTCTCCATCAGGGCAAGGATGACAATATTCCAGGATTGTCCAGGTTTTCCCGATTATGACTTTTCAGGATATTTCTAGGTTAGATTTGTTAATAATTGAAATAAAAATAACAATACCGGCCAGGTATTGTGCTGCCTTTTTAAAAGAATCAGAAAGGAGCACGGTGAGCAACA
The DNA here is from genome assembly GCF_003031525.2 of Neophocaena asiaeorientalis asiaeorientalis. Taxonomy (NCBI): domain Eukaryota; kingdom Metazoa; phylum Chordata; class Mammalia; order Artiodactyla; family Phocoenidae; genus Neophocaena; species Neophocaena asiaeorientalis. The sequence continues at coordinate 16,360,200 of NW_020185339.1, forward strand.
TTTTGACACTTTGGCTTCATTTTTAAGAGTTTTTCGTGTGTGTTTTGTGTTAAAGGTTTTCCCATGATTGCAGTATTTAATATACATTAAAAAAAAAAACCCTGCAATCCTGAAAAACTAAGTTGTGCATTGCTCTCTCGTAGATTCACTATGTAAAAATATAAATATAAGGCTGCCTCTTATACAAATGACAGAAAAAACTCAAAGAAGCACAGTAAATTATTACATGGTTTAAAAACTTTTCTTGCAGTGTTTTATTCTAAAAGAAGTATTATCACAAAAATGGAGAATAAACTTCTTTCCTTTTAGCCCATATGTGAAACCTGAATATTATTTGAAATTGATAACAGAAACTGGTGTTTCTAAATATGTCAGTGAATACAACACTTTTAAGCCTTGAACCAATGTAGAAATTACTGAATCAATTTTTTTTTTTTTGAGTGGGAAAGGTAGGGAACTGTAAAGTCAGTTATAAAACATATGGAATACTGAGAGATGATTCAAACAATCTGACTTACTATTGTATGTATACACATTCATTTTCTCGAATTAGTACATACCATTGGAAACTGCATCAACCCATAAAAATAACTCATACGCCTATCATGTTTTTCCATTTTAAGCTTGTAATAGCAATAACGACCTCAGCAAAAGACATTTCCTTGGAATTAATGGCTGGCTGGGAGGCAGAGCCAAGGGCCACTGGTTCCTCCCAGCTGGTCATTAATCCTCAGGAAATGCCTGCACCTCCACCATTATTGCTAAAGCACCATTATAGAAAATTCTCACAGTTCTAATGTATGGAAATTTGAGGCTATTTTGCAAGCCCATGGTATTCATGTTAGTTAATAGGTCACCACTGAGCACAGAAGACATAATTATCAAAACGACAGAAGGGAAAATGTTGTTCTCCTAGATCTGTAAGATTATAGGAAATGGGGACTAGCCTTATGGGAAGAAGTAGATTCGAAGCTAAAAGATATTAATTTAAAGGGAGATTTAGAATCACATATATAAAATTTAATAAAAGACACGGCATCCACTCCCATTACTTGATTTAAAAAAATATATTTTTAAAAAAGGTACAAGTTATGGTTATATGGACATTTCCTCCCAAATTGATCAAATAATGCTAAAGAGAATGAGGTCAGGAAGAATGTTTAGGAACACAAATGGCTGTATTCAACTAGGAAAGTTTAGGGGAATGCATACAGTTGAGGGTGCTGACTGCGTGTAGGATTTCTTTCTTTTTAATTTTTACTTAAAAATTGTACACACACCATGAAATATTATCCAGCAAACATTTTGTTCTAGACTTTACTACCACGAAACAATTTTTTTTTATTTTGATTTTTTATCTTAGCTGGAGGCTTTAGCACATGCAAATAAGCATCTAATAACTGAAGATAAGATCAAAATAATACACAAATATAGTGCTAATATTCTGCAACATAGTTTTCAGTTCTCTAAAAAAATTTTTACTGGCTTCCAGGCTAAAAGGCAAATGAAAATTAGGTGTTTTCAGGTCTATTCATTCCCTCTTTTAAATAAACAGGACCCAACAAATGGTTTCAAAGCAGGGAATCAATCCAAAAATCACACCCAAAACAGTCTATAAATTTTTTCAGTGTGTTACTGTAACAAACTACAAATGTTGGATATGATGCTTTACACTTAATGAAACTCACTGCAAGTTCTCATTGGGTGTTACAAATACCTCCCTGGTTCTAAATATGATCTGGAAGCTAACGAGACCTGTTATGAACTGTGTTCCCCCCGAAGATGTTGGAGCCCTAACCCCTTGTGCACCTATGAATGTGACCTTATGTGGAAATAGGGTCCTTGCAGATGTGATCAGGTGAAGTTGAGGTCGTTAGGGTGGGCCTTAATCAAACATGACTGGTGTCCTTTTAAGAGGAGAAGAGACATGCGGACACACAGTAAGAATATCATCTGACAACAGAGGGAGAGATTGCAGCCATGCAGCAAAAAGCCAAGGAACATCAAGGGTTACCAGCCACACCAGAAGCCAAGGAAAAAGCATGGAACAGACTCACCCCTAGAGCCTTCAGAGACAGCATGGCTCTACTGACACCCTGATTTTAAACTTTTGGTTTCCAGAACCAGTACAGAATAAATTTGTGTTGTGTTAAGGCACCCAAGTTCATGGTACTTTGTTACGGCAGCCCTAGGAAACGAATACAGGACCTGAAGGAAGAGGTGTGTCAGAAGAACCGTCAACATTACAAATGGAAAACCAAGAAAAGACTGGTGGGGTGACAGGAAGCGCCCCCCTACAATGAAAAAGCAATGGACTAGGAGTCAGGAAACCTGAGTCTTGTCCCAGCTAATGAGGTTGTCTGACCCCGAGCTGGACACTTAACTGTTCTTAGCTTTCATTTTGTCACCTGCAGAATACGAGAAAATTCAACTACTTAATCTCTAAACTAAGTCTAGGGTTACTGATGGGCAGACCAAGCACCAAACAGACGAACATTTTCATACTTACAGAAATCACTCTTCTGGCATTGCTTCGAAAAGGGCTCAGTGACAGACAACAGGACACAGGATTCAGAACCGCAGGCTCCCATTTGCCACTTCCATGGTCACACCAGCAATTTGACCACATTTATTTGGATCAAGTCAGGCCCAAAGTTTGCTATGGAAGTAACTGCAGCCTGACCTGATATTCTTTTATAATGCTTTCTTTTGATATACAGTTTTTCCTGCCCTTTCAAGATTTTCAAAATGATTCAAAAGTAAGCTTTTGTTTAGATAAGATCATTGTTACCACCAAAAACAAAGGATGTCACTTGCAAATCATGACTTTTTAAATTTTATTTTGCCAATCGGAAAAGTGTTCATCCAAAGAGGAAAAGAAGCACTTGATATGCCGTGACATAGCTGGGGTTTAGGATCCAATAGGACGGTGGCAACAAATATAGTAAATTTATCCTCCAAATGGTTGCCACAGTGATCAGATTTACAGCTTTTTGCTCATTGGTTATCATGCCCAAACATCATCACCGTCACCACCACCATCATAATCATAAATTTTGGTCATCTGATCAAACACTCAGATTCCAGGAGTGACTAGTAGAGCACGACAGGCCTTTGTCATTCTCAGCTTTAATATTCACAGTTGGAGCTCTTTGCAAATCCAGTTTTTTCTCAGACTGGAGTACAGGATACTTAGCTGGTGAGGCAGCCTGGCCATCTGCCTAGTGTTTGCATCTCAGTATAGCTTTGCTCTGTGTGTGTGTGTGTGTGTGTGTGTGTGTGTGTGAGACAGATGGTTGCAATCTTTTTTAAAATTAGGGAATGTAATGCTATTGTGGTATTCTCAAACGTGGATATTCCTAAAGGTCTCAAGATAACAGGATTCTACTATAGTTCATTCTAGAGTCTGAGCCAGATAGCCAAAGTAAAATTAACAGGACAGTTCTCCCAATGAGTATCTGTCCTCATGGACATTTAAAATCTGTGTGAAACAAATTTCTAGGTGGGGAGAAAAGCATTTATCCACAACCTCGGGTCTCTGGAGACACGTTTCAATATACCCCAAAGAGGGCAAACAGGTACTCAAATCAGCCTGTTGCATGTGGCCTCGGGAAAAGCAGGTGTGTTACACTCCTAGGCCAACTCTTTGCTTCCTGGCCTCTGAAACTGGCAGAACTCTTAACACAGTACAAAAGCATAAGCTCCTCCAGGCAAGTGGTTAGCTGTGTGCCTAGCCCACCTATGATGCTGCCTGGGCCAGCCAGCCCTTTCTAATGAGGGAACGTGAAAGAGTGACTGCACAGCCACAGACGAGCCACGGGCCAGATTTCCACTCTCCACCTCCCTACAGCCACACAAAGTCCCTGTGTATTTAGAAGAGAAGACACATCTTAATGTCTGTCATCACGGGATGTGCTGACAACTCTCAAGCAACCTACAGTCTTCAGAAAGAAAACCTCTGCTGGTGGATACATGAATCTACACAGGTGGTAAAATTGTACAGAGCTTAAAATACACACATACACACACAAATGTGTACACACAGAAGTGGGGAAATTGAATATGATGGGTGGGCTGTACTCATACAATATCCTAGTTGAGATACTGTACTACAGTTTCACAAAATGCCACCACTTAGGAGAAACTGGGCAAAGCATGAAAGGGATTTTCTGTAGAATTTCTTATAAGTGCATGTGAATCTGAAAATAAAAATTAAATTAAAAAGGAAAAGAAGGATATATTTTCTGGAGTTTGAGGTAAAGGAGGAAAGAAGACGAAAGGGGGTCTAATTTTTCTCTCTACCAGAGAAAGCGCAAGAAAGAGATTTTTTATTTAAAAAAATATATAAATGTGTAAGGCTATCAAAAGCTCCCTTTCTAGTTCGAAGTTTTTCCTATTTAGAAATTTGGAAACAATGTGGAGGGCCTTCCTTCTGACCTTTTTTTGGGGGGCAGAGGGAGGTCAATAGAAATCCTGACAATGTTGGTAGAACACCAAGTATCTCAAAATCTGTACCCCCATCAGCTATTTTTCATACCGAATACTTTCAGATGTCACAATATTATGCATAGCTTATCAATTTTGCGTTAAGTTAACCTGGAAGAGGTCTTTTTATGATTCACGAACACGGGAAGCCTCGCTATAAACCCGGGCAATCATCTTTCCTAGACACACGAAAGGGTCTGGAACTACATTCCCACACATTTGCCTCAGCTTTCTCTCATGGATGTTAAATGGAGAGTCGAATGCTATGGTGGTGTTCTCAAATTTGGATATTCCTATTTGAGATCCAGAGAGAGACAGGAAAAGTAACTAAATTTATTGAGCGCTCAAGATGTGCCAAGCACTGTGTATTGAGCTGCCGAGACCAGGAAGGGTGGAACCCATGTGTGGTGAGGGTACAGGCTCACACCCCAGACATGACATCACACCACCACTCTGCCTAGTCAGAAGCACTGACTTCGGAGGCCAAAAACGATTACATGATTCAATGGCTAAGGTCACAGACAGCCATGGAGTAAAGGGCTCCAGGAGGGCAGCATCCACAAATCCTAAGTGGACAGCTGGATCACTATGGCTAGTTTTATTAGAATATAGAAACATGTAAAGTAATCAACAGGATATTTAACCAAATTCCACTCTCTACTACCCAAACTTAAGTACTTTCAGCCCCATAATTAAACTTGAAACCAAACTAAATGGAGGCAACAAAACAAAAAGATGAATCCAAGTATGGAGGAAGGCTTCTTGTGTCTGCAACCCCTAACTGTAGATTCAAGAGATTGAAAAAACTAACAGAACATGTAAATCTTCATTTCAACATTGCTATGTCCTCTACTGTCTGGGATCGCTGTACTCTCCAAGGTCACTTCCACTCCAAGCAATCCCCAAAATCCCAGTCAAAGTTCTCTCCCTATTCAGATGTGCTTGACCATGCCATTCTTTTGTTTGGAACTTGGCAGTGACTATCTTAAGTCTAACAGCCCTCTCCTTTAATGTCCATCACTGGAGAGATCTCTGCTGCTCATTTACCCCTCCTGGGTCACATCACCTCTTTATTCCCACTTAGACCACCTGGCCCTCTCTTTACTCACCTAACTCTGCTTACTGATTCAGCCTCTCTGCACACAAACACAATCCCTGTAATGCTGGAACTGTTTTAATCTGTGTCTGTCATACATCTGAAAGTTGTCAGTTTTAGCCTTCCAACCATGAGAGCTGATGAAAGTGGAAATGAAAAAAGAGTAAATGCCCTGTAACTGCTGTGTAGGATAAGGGTGAGGCTGAGGAGAGTGACCTACCTTTTTAAAGTTACATAAATGACAAGACCAATTTCATTCACCCTATTGTAAAGTATTAGATTTTAATTGCTGATTACCCTTACTATTATCACTTTAAGATTGTGTGGTGCTTTGTGACTTATAAATGACTTCTTTATGTTATCCTCAGTCCAACTCAGAGAGGAAGACACAGAAGATATGATAATTATTATCCCCATCTTACCTATGAGCAAACAGGCTCAAGGATGTAAGTGACTTGTCCAAGGTCATATAGCTAGAAATTCATTAAGTCAGAAAACAAGTCAGGGAGGCCTTTCATCGCAAACATAGTATTCCATCTACCATACCATCAGAAGTCTCGTTTAGAACCATGATTAGTGGGTTGGAAAAAAAGAACCTAGTCAGAAAGATCTGGGAATGTTATTATGGAAAAATGAAACGCTGACAATAAATTTTCACAGGTTTGAACAATAATGATACAAGATACCATACTTTCAGCCTTTACCGGGAACGGACACGTTAGCTAAAACTGCAAGCGAAAGATTATCAGCCTCATTTTACAAAAGAAGAAATTTAAGCTCAGAGAGGTAACAATGGCCTAAGGTTAGTAAGTGATAAGGCCCAGAGTCAAACCCAGATCTGCTAGGACCCAACATGTGTATACTTTCTGCTACCCCAAGTAGGAAGGTTTATTTTGAAAAGGGACATACCAGATGTTCTCTATCACCATTAAGAACAAGACAAGAGGAAATGAACTGAAAACCGTATAAGGAGAAATTTAGGTTGAATGTCTTAAGACCCTCCTGTCACAGGCAGAGTGATTAAACTTGCACCATTACCAAGGGTACTCATGAAACCTCCTTTCTAGATGGCTTTTTCACATATATAAAAATTTGCTCCCAAAGAGACTTTCAATACTGTAAGTAAATCAGTCTAAACGTTTTCTCGGACTCAAAAAATTCCTAAAAAGATAAAACCACAAAATAGAGACACCTAAATTTTCACACAGATTCAAAAAGCTGTGTTTGCCTTATGGATATAAAATGTCAGCTTCTCACATGGGGGTCTAAAATCTTATCATAACATATTACTTAAAACAACAGCAGGGACTTCCCTGGCCAGTCCAGTGGTTAAGACTTCGCCTTGCAATGCAGGGGGTATGGGTTCCATCCCTGGTCAGGGAGCTGAGATCCCACATGCCTCGGGGCCAAAAAACCAAACCATAAAACAGAAGCAATATTGTAACAAATTCAAGAAAGGCTTTAAAAAATGGCCCAATAGATATTTCTCCAAAGAAGATATACAGACTGCGAACAAACACATGAAAGGATGCTCAACATCACTAATCATTAGAGAAATGCAAATCAAAACTACAATGAGGTATCACCTCACACCAGTCAGAATGGCCATCATCAAAAAATCTACAAACAATAAATGCTGGAGAGGGTGTGGAGAAAAGGGAACCCTCTTGCACTGTTGGTGGGAGTGTAAATTGATACAGTCACTAGAGAACAGTATGGAGGGGCCTTAAAAAACTAAACATAGAACTACCATACGACTGAGCAGTCCCACTACTGGGCATATACCCTGAGAAAACCATAATTCAAAAAGAGTCACGTACCACAATGTTCATTGCAGCACTATTTACAATAGCCAGTACATGGAAGCAACCTAAGTGTCCATTGACAGATGAATGGATAAAGAAGGTGTGGCACATATGCATACAATGGAATATTAGCCATAAAAAGAAACAAAACTGAGTTATTTGCAGTGAGGTGGATGGACCTAGAGTCTGTCATACAGAGTGAAGTAAGTCAGAAAGAGAAAAACAAATACCGTATGCTAACACATATATATGGAATCTCAAAAAAAAAGGTTCCGAAGAACCTAGGGGCAGGACAGGAATAAAGACGCAGACACGTAGAGAATGGACCTGAGGACACAGGGAGGGGGAAGGGTAAGCTGGGACGAAGTGAGAGAGTGGCATGGACACATATACACTACCAAATGTAAAACAGATAGCTAGTGGGAAGCAGCCGCACAGCACAGGGACATCAGCTCGGTGCTTTGTGACCACCTAGAGCGGTGGGATAGGGAGGGTGGGAGGGAGACGCAAGAGGGAAGAGATATGGGAACACATGTATATGTATAACTGATTCACTTTGTTATAAAGCAGAAACTAACACACTATTGTGAAACAATTATACTCCAATAAAGTAGTTAAAAAATAAATAAATAAAAATAAAGCTAAAAAAAATCTATTTGATAGGAATTGACACATTAAGAATATTGAATCTTCCAATCATTAAATATGCATATCTGTATTTATTTAGGTCTTCTTTGATTTCTTTCATTGGTGTTTTGTAGTTTTCAACATATGTGCAGATCTTGTATATATTTTGTTAAATTTATACACAAGTATTTCATTTTTGGTGATATTGGAAATGATATTTTAAAAAATTAAATTTCCAACTGCATTGCTAAAAAAAAGGTCCACATCAAAAAATCTTAAAAAAAAAAAAAAAAGAAAAACCCAACAGCAAATAGTAGTGCTGAATACATACCACATTTTAATAATCTCGGGCAGAAAACTTTTTTTAGCAAAAAAACAAATGTCAGTCACAAGGGAATTCTTCATACCGTGACCATGTACAGCCAAACCCTCTCACACTATACAATCTATGTATTAACAGGATGCATGTATCCTATTAATCCTATAATGTACGTAAGCCCACTCGCTTTACCACAGCAGGAAACCATATGGTGCCAATGAGTAAGACATGAATTAGTTCCCTGTGAATACTAAGGAAACCCTAAGAAGTTTTCTACAATGCAAGTAAGAAAATAGAGAAAATTTCTTCCTATAACTACTAAAAAGGGTCCCAATTGATCTCCACTGAGATTAGTGATTTAACAGCAAAGCAGATTAAGATTATGTATTAGACAAAGTCACCATTTTATTGTTTATAAAATTACAGAGTTTAAACAATTTTGTGTAGCTCATCAGTTGTCTAAACAGCATGCAAAGCAATGCACAAAACCCTAAGCCTGGCTGATTCACTGATCGATTTTAATGTCCACAAAAGAAGTAGGTCACCACTGGAGGAGGAGCATGACGAAATAAAAACACAGGTTTAACAAGCCATTGTTTTGGTTTGATAGGCTGGAAATGAGCACTCTAAATGGCAAATCTAAACGGAAAGTCAGTAAACTCTATACCATTGCTCTGAAAAGAATTATAAGGAAGAGAATAAGATTGGGAATGAGTTCATTTTCATCCAATACATGTGGGAAATATACATTCCAAAGTTAAGAAAGGAGAACCAAGGCTGTAAAAAAATCAAACATTACTTATTCCCGGAAAAGAAATGTAAAATTGAGTAAGAGCACAGAAGAATGAAAATGTAATAGGATGGACAGTTAGTTCAGTGGCATGAACAGTACTACTCACCAAATGTCAGTCTCCCGAGAGGATCGGAGACCACCGAGATGGTCATGTTCATACTTTCCAGCTCCACCCCAGATCTACCAACTGAGAAGGGGGCCCAGGCCTGCAAATCCTTCATCAAAATCCATTAGGGAATTTAAAGAACTTTTGGGTTGTCTGAGAGAATAATGACAGGAAAGAAAATGCTGAAACTGAGATTCTGTAATTAGGAAATTAGACTCTGGGATCAGCTTCTGACACAAACTGGGTGATGGATGTCTTCTCTGATATTAGAATCATTTGGAACAGGGAATGAGAAAAGACTGCAAAACAAATGGTATTTTATAGAACATTATTAGCTATAATCTTATGATTCCCTGTTCCTCCACACCTCCCTGGGCTTTGGTGCTTCCAGTAATAGGGTGCTCCCTCAAGATTGAAAATATTTGAATTGTCTGGAAACTTGGCCGACCTGCACTTCCTTTATTGGTAATGTTAGTGCTTAAACTTCTCTGATGTGACATTGCTACCTATGCTATTCCGACTGTAAAGTCCTTATTCCTATAATGACGTAAACCTAGGGTATTAGATTTTCCCCCAATGAGTCCCTAGCTATAAACCCCATGGCTTTATGTGTCACTTTAAGTGCTTCAGAATATCCTTGAAAGAAGTCAAAGAAACAAATAGTTATTAACGGATTTTCTTCTGTCTTTATTTGCGTGTTAGTACTAAAAATTAGGACCAAAGGAAATGGGAGACAGGCAGTTAAAATGAGTTTTTATACAAAAAAATGAGAAACTACCTTTCAAAATTATCCTGTGACGTTCTGCCAACAAAGCTCTCTTCTGTGTTTCTGATGATCCAAAGCTGTGACAAAAATTCTTCTAAGGTACAGCACTAGAGTCTATTTTGGAAAGCAGAATGCTATTTCCAGGAGTGAGGGAATGGAAACATTAACATAGGGCAAGGCATTCAAAGTCTGCATTGGGCCTGGGTGATAGTGGCTCACAGCATACTTCTTAAGTGGAAAGGCATAGGCTGGAATTCAAAATTATTATAAACACTGCTTTGATGCCTACAGGTTGTACTTTTAACCCTTGTGTGGCCTCTTTGAAAATACAAATCATCCAATTAAAAAAAAAAGCCAAAGAATGCAATTCAAATCCACATTCGCTAATGGAAACAAAAACTGAAAGGCCATGCTTTATACACACTAATAAAATACTGTCATTCTATTCACCAAACATTTATTAAGTCCAGCTATGGGTCTGAAACTATACTAACATCAATGACGATGATCTATTGAGTGCTTGCCTCTTGATGAATAAAAATTTTTGATGGCTTCTCATTTAATTCTTACAAAATAATCCTATGAGACGAGAACTATTATTACCCTTTGTTTTACACACAGGGAGACTGGGCTGGTAACAATGAGCAACTTGCCTTGATAAGCTGATAAGGGAACCCAGGCAGTCTGAACTTTTAATCACTTTGCTGAATTCCTTCCTATATCCTAGGTGCTGAGGGTAAAAAAGATAAATGCAATGTGCTCTCTAACCTCACAGAGCTAATTTTTAAATACAAATGGTAGCACGATTCAGAAACATTAAAGTATACAATCAAGTTGTTTTAACACCTAGTGATTTTTAAATTATTTGACACACATAGCATGAGCAAAGAGAAGAAACAAGATCAACATATGCTGATACGGTGGCTCAAGAGAATTATCCTCGTCCTTCTGATTCCATTTCTCCTCCACTTTTTGGAGCCTGTATCTAATAATTTAATACCTATCTTTTTAAGTCTACCTTAACTGGATAAAACTGAACTATGTTGATAAATCAAACATGTATATATCTGATATTAGCCTGGATATTTGCTATGGTGATAATGAGAGGATATAACTCTAGGCCCACTAGTACAACTAATTTATAAATTATACATACAGCTAAATTCAAATAATAATATAGAGAGTTACTAGGATTGGGAAAGCAACATAATCACTTCTACAGAAGGACTCAAATTCTAAAGAGCTCAAAATACTTGAAATGGAATTTAATTTACCCTCACCAACATCTGAAGCACAGAGTAGTTAATCTAACAGGCTGGCATCAGGTTTCCTGTTTGGTTGTGAGCACCTCAAAGGCAGCCTCCACCTATTTTGTTGGCCTCTACATTCCCAGGACCTAGCACAGGGCTTGATCCATAATATTGCCAGAAGACTTTAGCAAAATGTTTAGACAAATGGAAAATCACAAAATCAAAGGTCTCGGAATTGGAGCCCTAGGGTTTAAATGGTCCAGCCAAGCAAGAGACAAGCAAACAAACAAGTGAACCGAAGTGCTTAAGTTTCTTCTATATCCACAGTGTCCATCGTACACGCTGGGCCTTCTGCACAATATTATGTTCAAAGAGACACTCGAAGTGCCTTTTCTGGGTTAATGCATTGAAACCACAGCACAAAGTGATGACACGGCTTCCCTTGGTCGTACAACTAGGGTGAGCTTTATGATCTTTTAACACCCCAACAGAGCACTTTCCGCTTCATAAGGCAATCTCCATTTGCCAGAATTTAAAGAACTGTCATTCCCCAACCTGAGTCAAACGGAAGAGCAGACAGTGCAATTCTTCTGGCTTTGAACAAGGTCAAAGCCTTGCTAAATCAAGCCTGATCTGCAGCCACTCATTAATACTAAGGAAATATAAAAGAGAGACTTTGCTTCCTATAGCATCCTGAAAAAGATGTCTTACTTCTAAAATCACATTGATTATAAGAATGAATAAATAATGAATTAAAAAACAAATTTCAGTGTCATGGCTGCACTGAATTTACCCCTAAGGACAGGGTTTGGGGGTGGCTTGGATGTATCAAGTCGACAGATAATCTGAAAACCTTATGTATGCCATTACTCTCAGCCTCCTTCCCACCAAGCCTTTTACCAGAGTTGACCCCTGTTCCTGGGCCTGCCCCCCCATCTGGCAGAGGCGCTAATGAGCAGTGAAATGGCCAAAGGGCAGGCAGCAGGGGGGAGCAGGGAAAACAACACAAAAAAGGAGACAGGAGGCTGGATCCTTTACAAACTCAACAATCAGTCCCTGGACAATAGAGCTGGTGGTAGCAATAAAGGTTTTTGTATTTTACAACTCCAAATGCTTGACAGCCATTAGTTATAGATAGAATGTTCCTATCAGGAGAAAAAGTGTGGGCACACTGAGCGACCTGCCCAAAGGTACATAGCTCATCAAAACAGTCTTTATCTCGGCCCAGAGAAGAAACGGTAGGCTTGATTAAATCCCGCTGGATTGAAATTTTGCCAAAAAATAATGAAATATCTGTGTCAAATACGGAAGAGTTTAGAATCAAGAATTCCTTGGTTAAAAAAAAAATCTTAAAATAAAAACAGATTCCACTCTTAAAAACAGAACAAAAATGTTCTCTTGAAATATGGAGTAATAGTTTTACCTATCTTACCTAGTTAAAAACATATATATATATATATATATATATATATGGCATATTAGTTTTATTTATATATGATATGAAGGTTTCCAGTGTTTTAGAAATATTTACTGCCATCCATAAATACTCAGATTTGGGGGAACATAGGTAAATATGTGTATGGTAGTATGGATAAAGTCTTAAATACATTTACTGTCATATAAAATGGTCACTGAATTTCATAGTACTTGTCATTTAATTAGAGTGAAACTGAGATAACTGTCTTGGCCAGGATTTTACTGATTTGATTATTTGGGTCGAGAAACAGGACATTTATTTGATCTGCCTCCTGCCTATAATCTGCCACTCATCCACAAGTGGGAGAAAAACATATTCTTCCTTGATTATAGTTTAATAAGACCACCTGGCTATTGTGGTATTGTGGTAGCATCACTTGAGCAGTGGACCCCAAGGTCGATGTCTGAATAATCCTGAATGGTCAGGATCTGGTAGAAGCTGGTAATACCAAACTGAACTGGATGACCAAGTAGAGCTGGTTATCAGTCTCTTTGTTAAAGACATCATTAACCGAATAATTAAGAACAGGACTTCAATACTGACACAAGCAAAAAAAAAGAGACTAAATCAAAATGCTAATGATCAAATCCAATTCTTGCCTTCTGAGTATGATATATTTATTAGTGCTTTCATATTTAATTTTGCAATTTTATATAAGCATTTTAGGGAATTTTGCAGTGAGCTATTAAAAAAAGAAAATCAACTTAAGTCACTTTTCCCCACAGAGTTCTATTAGGGTTTGCAAAAAACTCCATTTTTATCACAAAATGTTGCAAAGGAGATAGTTTCAGAAAATATAGCTTACCGATATTGAACACATTATAAGCATCAGAAGATTTATATCTTAATTATTAAGCATATGTCAAAAGCTCATGTGCTTTAGAGGAAGCATCTCCCGGTTTTTAAAGCATGTTGTTTTTCCAAGTTTCTAAGTGAAAATGGTTTTGTCTTCACACACTCCATTAGTAGACAGTTTTTGATATTCTATCAAAGTCATTTCTTTCCCTCTGACTCCAGTAAAAAGTTACAATTATCTGCAATATGCATTATTGGATATTCCTCTCTAAACATCAAAGAAATATTTTCAGTTTAAACAAAGCAAGTGTTAAACTACAAATGGCTAAAAGTTAAAAAAAAAAAGTAACAAACATCTGGAGGGGAAAAGTAATGGAAATGAAAACCTAATGTTTTAACTTCAACATTAGATTTCCAGGTTCCTCAATACATTAATGCTTGAGATCTTTAGAAGAAATCCAAAGAGTTTCAACCAGTCTAGTTGTAACAGGTTTTATTCCGATTTAGTTCCTCCTACTTGATTTTAAAATCATCATGTAAGTTTCTAGATTTCTACAAACTTAGAAAAACAAAAAGCTCTTGTTGCCTATCTAGAATGTTTGACTAACAAATGAAATTACATCACTTTCCTGTGTATCACAAGTTCTTTAATAAAGGAACTGTCCCCCAAAAGATATGGAATAGAAATGCATATTTTTAAATCAACAGACTGCACACACCCCATTACCAAATGAAGAGAATCAGCAACCCAAGAAAACAGCTGGGGTTTGTTAGTAACTTTCTAGTGACCCATTGAAGTTGAGCTTCAGCATCTAGTCCTTGGATCAATTTCTAGGTCAATTTCAGTATCTCCAGAATTCTTTCTTTTTTTTTTTCTTTACAAACCATTAATTCACATTGGGGAGTATTTCCCTTCTGTTGTTAATTTCCTTTCTCATAAAGATATTCTGAAAACAAAACACCTAAAAACATCTCTGGTTCCCACTGATTTATTCTTTATTATTTTGTCCTTCCTTCTTTTCCTCCAGAAGCACTGGCTGCTTCACTAAGCAACATCTGGATGGAGCATTTCATACACAAGGTTAACATTGTTATTACTGCACTGTATTTTCTTGAGCCTTAGCTCTACTCTCTAAAACTTTTTCCAAATATTTTCCATCGCTAAATCAGTTACGTGATGGGCTCCATTCTTAAGCCAAAATCGAGAAATGCAAATAAATATGAAATGCCTAGTTTCAACTGGCAGAAGGACCGACTAACTGAAATCTATATAGGTTCTAAGCGGCCAGAACATCTCTGCATGTGCCTACTGAGGCACACAGCAGAAATACTACTTTCCAAATTGATGAACAACACATGGCATGAACCTCTACAGTTAAGAAAGCTTGTAAGTTGCAATTTAAATTATCTTCCTTGGGGACTTCCCTGAAGCCCCAGTGGTTAAGACTTGACGCTTCCACTGTAGGGGGCACAGGTTCGATTGGCGCAGTGCGGCCATAAATAAATAAATAATTTTCCTTAACTACAAATAGATTTAAAATGTACCTTAGTATTATTTATAAGCAAGTCTTAAACTTGATGATATTCAGCATAGGTATAGTGAAGACATAATGATACCGCCAAGGGTACTCAGTGAGTTTGATGCACAACTGTCACCTCACTCCGTGTGTAGCTACAGGTAGCTATAAGCTATTAGGGTTTAGGCTGTCAGTGATATCTACATGAAAGTGTACAGTGGAATTAATAATAATGTTAAACATTTATTGAGCACTTACTATGTGCCAGGCCTTCTATTAAGCCCTTTGCATCACTGCCTTATTTAATCCTCACACGATGCTATTAGAAATGTACCACTCTTACCACCTTCTTTTTTAAGAGGAGGAGATTGGACCTTTAAAACTGAAAACATTACTACCGTATGACCCAGCAATTCCACTCCTGGGTATTTATCCACAAAAAAAATGAAAACACTAATTCAGAAAGATACATGCACCCCGATGTTCAGAGCAGCATTATTTATTATAGCCAAGATATAGAAGCAACCTAGGTGCCCATCAACAGATGAATGGATTAAGACGATGTGTGCTGTATACACACACATGCGCGCACACACACATACACACACACACACAGCCCTATATATACACAACGGAACATCACTCAGCCATAAAAATGAATGAAGTTTTAGAGAGTATTGTGCTAAGTGAAATAAAGAAAGACAAATACTGTATGATATCACTTATATGTGGAATCTAAAAAATAAAACTAGTGAATATAACAAAAAAGAAATAGACTCACAGATATAGAGAACAAAATAGTGGTTACCAGTGGGAAGAGGGAAGGGGGAGGGGCAAGATAGGGGTAGGGGATTAAGAGGTACAAACTGCTATGAATAAAATAAATAAGCTACAAGGATAGATAGTACAACATAGGGAATATAGCCAATATCTTATAACAACTATAAATGGAGTATAACCTTTAAAAATTGTGAATCACTATGTTATACACCTAAAACTGATATAATATTGTACATCAACTATACCTCAGTTAAAATAATTTTTTAAAGTGCTTTTAAAAAGGTCATGTAATTTGCTGAAGATTCTAGTTAGTCAAGTGATGGGCCAGAATTTGAACCCAAGCCACCTGAATCCAGATCCTGAGCTCCCAACTCTAAGACCAGTAGAAAAGTTACGTCCCACTTCTCTCTCCTTCCTTTACCTCTCACCTCGTCCAGACCAAAAAAATGTGAAAGTCCAAAGCAGCTCATCAAAATAATAGATCTGAAATCTGATACAAACTCAGAAAAAAACCCAAAAAAACAAAGGGGAATAAAGTAAATAAGAGAAGTGCTCTTAACCAAAATCTAGTTAACATCCTCACTGGATTAGTCAACACTCCATCCCCTGCAGAAGCAAGACTGGCACAAACTTCTTGTCCACATACTTTTGGTTAATCAACTTTGGAGTAACCTACCAAGTACTGATCCCAGTCACATCAGATGAGAGGGCTACAAGGTAGATATCTTCTTCCAGCCCTGTTACATGACACCATAAAATGTACAAGACTTCTTTTTAAAAGCAAAAGAACTTTATAAAACAAAACAACCCAGAAGAATAAAAGGGGACCAGTTTGGCTTTTAGGCCCTGTACCTAGTAAATCCTGTCAGTTCAAAAATATATCTCTAATATAAGGAAATCAGTGAATGACACTGTTGGAAAGAATTGAACTTACTGTAAAGTACAAGGCTCATTTCCTATGGAAAATGCAATAATTTATTTCTTTAGTACAAGCTTTCCAGTAAAGAATGCCCTTGAACTGAATGCCTTGCTGTGACTGGCTGCACACTCTACCCAACAGAATATATATAAGCAAAAAGGAAACACGCTGTCTAGAAAAAAAATACACAATTTCCTTCTATTTCCTTTTCTAAGTAGAACAACTCTTCTTTGGGGAACAAATCGGGGTCTTATAACAATTAGCTACACAATATTTTCCATTCTCACAGCCAGTAAAAACTAGAAATCATGAGGGTCAATGAAGATGGCCCAATTATTCCCAGAAAGGCAAGGGATTTTGTGATGGGTGCTTCACGTGGGCTTCTCATTCAGCATGAAGATCAGGTGCCTGGAATCCAGATATCCCCCAAATGAGCAAGAATCCATTGAGAAAATAAAAACATAGATCCTTTAACTACTACATATTTTATTCCAGCTTGGCTGAAACATCGGGTGTGTGAGGATGAGTGGTGGAAAATAAAGGCATAAAGGGAGGTGGGTATAAACTGTGGGGACTTCGAAGAGCTAGGGAAGGTTGTAATCAATTCAGTGGCCAGCTGTGGATCCGTAGAAAGTTTCTAGGAAGAGCAGTGATGTGACTATACCCTATGCAGGTTAACTGGCAAACATAGGAGAGCCAAAGGTAGAAAAAGTGAAAGGTAGGAAGACCAGTTAAGAGGCAAGATATGGAACTTAAGAGTCCATCTACGGATAAGTGCCTGAAGGGAATGTTGTGGCCATATACAATGGAATATTGCTCAGCCAGAGAAAAAAGGAAGTCCTGCCATTTGCATGATGAAATTTGAGGACATTATGCTAAGTGAAATAAGTCAGACAAAGACAAATACTGTCTATCACTTAATATGTGGAATCTATAAATACTAAATTTATAGAAACAGACAGTAGAATGGTGGTTGCCAGGGGCTTGGGGGGAGTTGGGGTGGGCGGAGGGAGTGAGGAAATATTGGTCAAAGGGTGCAAACTCCCAGTAATAAGGTAAGTTCTGGGGATCTAGCATGGTGATTATAGTTTACAATGCAGTATTATTTACCTGAAAGTTGCTAAGAGAATAGATCTTAGATGTTTTCACCACAAAAAAAGAAATGGTAATTATGTGAGATGATGGAGGTATTAACTAATGCCACTGTGGTAATCATTTTGCAATACATAAGTCAAATCAACACGCTGTATTCCTTAAACTTACACAAGGTTATATGACAATTACATCTCAATAAAGCTGGGTTGGGGGACAATTGATGGAAGCTGAGTGCTGGTTAAATCTCACTGTATTTGCTTACAATGCATTTCATTTCATTTTAGCAACATTAATCTCATGACCTCAAAGAACTTACCCATTTCCTATTCTGTTGCCTATAAGAAAGTTTATATAGGTTTTTCTTATTGATGAGTTCAATGGGATACGATGTCCTTTTAGTTCTGATGCTTAGAAAATGGCAGACCTATATTTGATATGTATGCCAATACCAATTTAGTCAACACTGTGCTCACTAGAGTATAATGGAATAGGACTTTTTGACTTCTGACACTAGGTCAAAAAAGGCCTTGCTTGCAGTTTTCTCCTCATTTGGGAAAACACCCTCTCTGGGAGCCCCGAGTGTATGTCAGAAGGCTGACTTCCCACCCTGAGACCACCACGTTAGAAAGGCCATGTGTGTGTGTGCTCCAGAGGACACCCCCAGATGCACCCAGACTTCAAGCCAATTCTGCAAAAGCACCTGTGAGTAAAGACGCCTCCAAATTCTACCCCAAGCATGAGAGGTAACGCCCAGCTGCTTGAGTCCTCCCAGCTGAGGCCCTAGACATCCTGAAGCAGAAACAAGCCTTTCTGTTGTGCCCTGTCCATATTCCTGACCCAAAGGATCCATGAGCTTTTTTGTTGTTTTGTTTTTTTACATTATTAAGTTTTGGGGTGGTTGATGAAACAGTAATATGTAACTGGAACCATATGGCTAACAAGAGAGGTAATAAACCCATTGGTTATGGAGCCCACACCTGGAATATGATACTTAGTTCTGGGTGACATATTACAAAAGACAAAAAAAAACAAGCATACTCAGAGGAGAAGAAGAAGAATGTTCCTTCATGGGAAAAAGCTGAAAGGCTTAGAGATATTCAAATCAGAAAAGAGAACAAACGGTATATGTTAATTGCCTTCAAATATCTGATGAGCTATCACAAGTAAAAGTAATAACAATTACTCTGTATATTCCCAGGAGGGAGGCCTAGGAACAGTGAACAGAAGTTACAGGGAGTCAGATGGAAGTGTTTTCTAATGTTCAGAGCTTTCCAGGAAAGAAGAGGCAGCTTTAAGAGGACATGAGTTTCCTAACATTAAAGGTAATCAAGCAGTCTAGATGATCACCACCTGGTGGGTAAGTTTGGAGAGAATTCATTTATTGACCAGAAGGTTGAATAAAATGCTCTTACTTTAAGGTTACACTGTAACACTGAGATGTTTTTAATCTAAAGATCATCCCCATTTCCTTGTGCTAAGAAATCTAATCCCAACACATGTTGAGCAGAGGGAAAAAAGTACAAGATGAATAAATTGAATGAAAGGCAATACCAAAGTATAAATAGAAAGGGATGCAGAACTCTGCAGGACAGAAGAATGGAAACTAACAGGAAAATACAATCCAGCAGAGCAGCAAAGGAACTTCAGAAAAAGATGAAGCATGAAGATGGAACCATGGAAGAGAGCAAAGCAAGGCCAAAGATGCCATCATAGATGACCTAGGGTAGAGAGGATGCCCTCATCTTTCTTGAGAAATGGTTTTATTCGTTTTTAAGACTTTTTTCCTCGGTCAGTGGGAAAGACGGACCAGAAGAACATGGTAATGTAGCAGCATAAAGAACCAGGTTCAAGTGGTAAAATTAACAAAGCTCTTCAGTGGTCAGTGAATTTCTGGCCTCAGAAAGATACAGGATCTGTGTGCCTGTGGGGTCAGGTACACCTGCATGGAAGCCACCGTCAGTATGTAAGAATCACTACTAAGGGAAGCAAGAAAAACCGGTGCGTAAAACCTGGTTTCCTAACAAAGGCAACGGGAAAAGGAAAACACAAACCACCTAGAAAATGAGATATTTCCAAGGCCAAACCATCCCGGCAACAACAACAAAAAGAAATGAAAAGAAAGAGTTAAAAAGTTATCTCATACACATTTCATCTGAATTTTATCACCATTTGTAATCAACTTCCAATGTTTCATAATACCCTTTAACCTTAGTTACTCAACCCAGGGAACAAGTCATCTCATTGTTACCCCATTTGAAGGAAGAGTGGAGACTCTTTTCATGTTGATAAGAGATAGAAAAAGGAGACACTCCCAGGAAAGAAAAGTGTTTTGAGGAAACTCCTGGAGTCTGAGGGTAAGAGGTGGTGATAATATGCTTCTTGCCTTAACCCTTTCAAAGATGCATCAAATCAGAAGTTAGAAATTCATGTAATCGATAAAATAAAAGTCATTTATTTAAAAAAAAAAACAGAAATTTTTCAGTACTAAAAAAGAACAGAAATTTTATCTTACTACTCACCCATTTCCTAGGTCTGCCTCTTGGCCGTTTTTCTCCAGTGGCTTCTGCTTTCTGCAAAATAAAAAAGGAAGTTATATCGTTTCCTACCTGACATTTCTTATAAGTGCTGCACCAAGGGACACATTTCAAGTAAGAATGTCCTGGTTTGCAGATAAGGTATTAAGATTGCTTTAAGAATCTCTTTCTCCTTGAAGTTTCATCTTCTCCGTTTTTCATTGCATGATGCAAAGAGAGATCTATGCAGCCCTTACCCTAATAGATTCCCCTGGAGTAATCTCTGAAATGCATGAAAATGCTTTTTAAAAGCCATTTTGCCCTTATTTCTACCTGTAATTAAAAAAAATTATTCCCACATATCCATAATTATGTAAAGTAGACTTTTAGAAAATTAATGTTTCTTAAATGATGATTTTTCTTTCCATATCACAACTAAAATTACCAAAATTAACATTGATATATTACTGTACAATTTACAGACCACTTCTACCCACATTGTTAGGCAAAAGCAAATCTAAATGTGAGTGAAAATATATAGGCTTCTAACTCAAAAAAACAAATATTAGCACACTTCTACATAGTTAATTTCCTATTCCTTGCCCCAAACAAACACCTGTCAATCAGTTCACCCAAAGCAGAGAGAGAAAAAAAAAGCTAGCAGAAATCATCAATGTTTTTCTCTGAGATGGAAACAAGGGATGCTAAAAATAATAATTAATAAACAATGTATATTATTAACAATTAACAATTCCACACTCAACACAAACCTGACATGAATATATTTCTAACTATCTTAACAGTTTGTTCATTGCTTTACTTCACAGAAGATCTTTCTGGTATCACAGTTGTTTTTTTCCCTTTTGAGTAAAATTTTAATATTATAATTTCCCTGTGTTTATCACGCCTACTCCAATCCCCAAATACACCAACAGACACATATCACATGCACTTTCTATAAAAATACACGTTTATAGGGACTTCCCTGGTGGCGCAGTGGTTGAGAATCTGCCTGCCAATGCAGGGGACACGGGTTTGATCCCTGGTCTGGGAAGATCCCACATGACGCGGAGCAACTAAGCCCGTGTGCAACAACTACTGAGCCCGTGTGCCACAGCTACTGAAGCCCACGCACCTAGAGCCTGTGCTCTGCAACAAGAGAAGCCACTGCGATGAGAAGCCCACACACCGCAACGAAGAGTAGCCCCTTCTCACTGCAACTAGAGAAAGCCGCGCACAGCAACAAAGACCCAACACAGCCAAAAAAAAAATACATGTTTATAATTTCCATTTTCAGAGTAAAGAAAACTTAGTACATCCTCTTCTGTGTATGAGAATCATCTCAAGGCTATATAAACACAAAAATACAGGTAACCTGAGCCAGGATAACTCATTTTGCATTTTACTTTTGTTACCTGGGTTAGCAGCAAGTACTTGGTACAACGATACTAAAATTACCTATTATAACTGTCTACACTGCCAAATGACTCTCCTTTCTCCCTTCAATCTGGTAAAAATAGATGGAGATAGGCGATAGATTGATAGATACACAGAGAGGTACAAAAATACACAGGTACATAGACAAACTAAGATTTTTATGTCACAAGATTTCTCACCAAATATCTTCCTGACCTATCTAACAGGTTCCATGAATTAACCCAAACTTTGTGTGATTATAATGTTAGTTCACATTTATTGAGCATTTAAAATACCCTAGGCACCGGGCTAAGTCATTCGCATGTGTTATTTTAATCTTTACAACAGCCCTCCATGTAAGGTAGCTGTTATTATTTCTCTTAGTTTGCAAACGGACAATTAAGTCTTAGAAAGGCTAGCTGAATAACTCAGGTCACACACAAAGCTGGTAAATGGCAAGCCTGGGATTGGAACCCAGTTCTGTTGGACTCTAAAGCCAGGGCTCTCACTGTCCTGACAACGCTACCTCCCTTTAGGTTACATGCATTTGCTGCTATGAGGAGATATTTTAGTTAATGAAAATTGTCACTGACTCAGCTCCACCTGAGAGTCAGATTTGGGCACTCTGAATCATAGTAGTAGGGGTTACTACTTTGAATGGCTCCACAAAGGAATCATTCCTTGTCAAGGGTTAGTGGTCCTGTCTTACCTTCGGTCATAAGGGCATGTGTTAATTAAGTGAAAGCCAGGAGGGCCCAGTGAATCACACCCTCTTTCTGAGTGTTGTCTCAGGGAGAGAGGGAGATCTCAAAAGGAACACAGATTCCACTTTGGAAAGCTTAGATTCAAATCCCTGCTCTGCCATGTTAGCTTTATGACTTTGGGCAGGTCCCTGAAAACCTTAATTTGGTTTCAGGTGTGAAATGGAGATAACACCTCCGGTGAGGAGTGAGGAGTGAAGTGGCTCCCATAAATGAGGTGCTCAATAAATGTTCTTTCACTCCTAACCAGATGGAACTCTTAAAGGGAAAGTTTTCCTTTAAGTTAGTCCAATCTCATAGAAGGTTCAATCAATGCAAATATTCCATTACACCCATAGATCACCTTAAGAATGAAGCTTTTAAGAGACCCTCTGGCTAGTACATCACGAGTTATATGAGTACAAAATTCCCTAATACAGAAGTAGTGTCTGATTTACCCTTTAGGAGCAACTGTAAGGTTGCACAGTTTACTCAGTAGTAAATAATACAAACATGGAAGATAGAAATCCTTTCTAATGGGCATGAGGATGGTAGGTGGGGTTGAGAGTAGGAGACTGCAGATCTTAAAAGCTAACAGTGCTACACCAGGCTTTTCTGTATGGTGGTTATGTTCCGGGGCCATGATGTGATCCGGGTGTATCTAAAGTCTGTTAAAAAGAGGGTTGTTTTCTAAGACGGTTTCACTGCATTTTAAAGTTAGAGAAAGCAAATCTCTCATAAGAGAGAGAAAGCCCTGCAAACAAGAGGACTTAAAAACGAGCATCCCATTTACAAAAAGTCTATTCAAAAATAAAATTCGCACCATTAACTAAAGGGCAAAATATCACGATTATCACTTGGACTTGTTAAAAGCAAACTTGCTCCTTGGTCTTGGGGCCAGTATTACATGTAAACTGAAACCCTCTTCTGAGACGACATCTAGAAGAAACACATTAGCTGTGCTGTGTGTCGTCGATCTGGGAGGTTTTCATTGTTCCTTAAAACCCACATTATTTAATCATTCTGATCAAACTTCACAAAAGCTGCAAAACCAGTTAGGATTTTCCTTTGTAAACCAGCATAGATCCAGGAATTTTACATATTGGAAAACACTGGCTTTGACTTTTTTCCCTGTGTTTAATGCTCTTTGGAATATTATTTTTCAATAGAAAACAAACAAAACATTTCGGGGGCTTGTTTTGTTTTTAATATGTTAACATATGCAATACTGTGTAAGTGTATATTTGGTTTTCCTTCGCCAGAGTGGAATTTGGTTCCACACTACAAACCCATGTATAATTCAGACAATAACTTATTCTGAGTACTTACTGCTTATCTCAGGGCGGGGGAGTAGGGAGAGAGGGTGGGAATTCTGCATTTGTAAGAACTGAATTTCAGACTATTATCAGCCCTGTTATACTAACGTCTGCAACGATCATATGTTAAAAGTATTATTCCCTCCTGGCTTGTCTTCATTCTCATTTTTGCCTTTTAAAAAAAGTGTAAGTTCAGAACTGTGTATTTAATTTTATAAGATGCTTTAGAAGCAAGTTCATGAGGATTGGGGAGACTATTAAATGGGAAATGTAATTATATCTTTCTCTAAGAAGTTTTGGTACTCCAGGCTCTTAAATGTATGAGCACTAAAAAATTAATTAAAAAAGGAAATTCATCTAGCAAATAGAACTCCTGATCTTGGAAACAGTGCTTAGCATTAGTGTCTGGTGCATAAGATGTGCTCACTGCATATTTATTGCATGAAGGAAGGAAGGAAAGAAAGAAACACTGGTGTTTATATCACCTGTGTGTTTCCCTGTTGTTTCCCTCTCACCTTTAGAAATCTACAGTTTGGTAGGGCTTTAGAAGACATTTCATCCAGCCCCTTCATTTAACAAATAAAACTTCTGGGTGTGCCATGATCTCCAACGTCATAGCCTTCTGGTTTATTTGGGGGCCAGGAATGGGTTGCAGTAAGCACATATTGCCAATCCCTTTATAAGCTTGTAGAGAACTCCCCTCCGAAGATTTCTCAAAATCTAACTTACAACCTACATTTCTGGTTACTGGAGAAAACATAATCTACCTTGTAGCAAATACTTTATGAGATATTTGACACCGCATAATAGTGGAAAGATCATAAGCTTTAGAATTAGATTGGAACTCAAGCCCAGGTACTCCCATTTACTGGAGCTGAACATTAGACATGTCACAGTTTACATCTCTGAATCACAGTTTTCTCATTTGTGAAATGAAGACCATAATGCCTACATCAAAGGATTAAAGGAGCTAATGTATATGGAAGGTAAGCCTGACAAAAGCTACAGCATTTAGTAGGTAGTCAAATGTAATTTCTTAACTCCCTCCGTATTTTAAAATGTTACCCTTAAAAGGAGTACCTCCCAATTTTGTAAGTTTCCAGTCAAAGTACTGAGTGATTTTCTGAGCATTATCTTATTTAAGTAGGGCAGCTATTACTACCCCTGTTTATATGGGCGATTAAGCAATCTGCCCATGTTCTTAAGTGGTGGAACTGAGACCCCATCTGATTTCAAGGCAATAAAGGGTCTGTTCTTCTGGGAGATAGTCCCATACAAAATGAAGTAGCCATGGGGAAATTTTTTTAAAAACTTCTAGGGTGGAAATCAAATGAGTAGTTAAAAGTAAAATATTTCCAAGTTTCCTATAAAGACATAGACAAGAGCTGAGATTGGGAACCAAGCGCATTAGCCAGTTCTGACTTCTGGGTCAAATTTAGATAGCTATTAATTTTTTGCTATTCTAAATGCTCACATCATACTGTGATAATGCATAAAAACCAGAATGCCCCACTCCAAATCAATCAGTGCATCTGTATACACACACACACAAAAGAGCTAGAAAAATATTTGGGCTTAGTAGTACCTTGCTTTGTTTTCATGTATCTTTACATATATATGTATATATGACTAAGACCTGCTGACTTTAGAGCATATGGAGCCATCTAAAAACAGTGTAGAGTCACATTTTATTTCTTTTAGTAGCTCTTTCAAAAATATAAGGAGTGTAAATCAATGTGCACTGGCATCAAAATTAACTGGACTAATCAATCACATTAAATGTTAAGTAATTGTCACTTCACCTTTTTGCTAATCTAGTTCTATGGGTTTCCAAACTGTACATGCAACTATTTTTAGTCTTTAAAAGGCATTACAAGTTTGCCATTGCTACGTATTTTCCAAAAAAGAAATAAAAGTGAATTCTATCATCCATTGTAGTTCATGCTCATTTTCCCCAAGGAAGTCCTTGTTGTCAACTCCCATGTCATTATTTACACATGCCTGTCTTCACCTATACAAACATGAAATTAAAGCCAAGGCCAAAATAACAGGAAAAGTTATTTTCAAAGTTTAGGATTCTCCTCTTTAACTGTTCCTCTCCCTCCTTTGTAATCAGAAAAATCAATAGCAATGATATGAGAGTTCATAAGGGTGACCTTCCGAGCAAACTACTCCCTACATTATCCTGGAGAAAAAAATGGCTGTGACTACTCCTTGCTAAATCATTTAGAAGATGCCATTCAGCGTTGTTCAGTGGATTAAAGCAATATAGAATAATAAAGCAGCAGCCTAAAATGGAATCAGTTCTCCATTCACCTTTTTCTCCTGGTTGGCACTATAAAAATTCAGAGCTAAAAATCTCAGCATCTAGGATATAATATTCATTGTTCCACCCTTGTGCCAAGCTATATGGTTCCAGAGCAAGCTCTGGAAACTGCAGAAAGTCAGCTAACAAGATAAGATGGGTCTGAATGATTTAACTGACATAAAATGCTCTTCAGCATCCATCTAGTCTCAAAAAAGAATTGAAATGCAACAGAATACCAATCTGTTATGTTCTCTTGAGCAAAATGATCTGTTGAGACCTTGAGATAAAAATGAACCAGAGCTGGAAGTCAGTCAAAGTAATGAGGGGCTTTCGATGAAAAAGTTCAGAAGAATAACTGGCAAAGAATGAGATCTCTGGGTTCCTTGAAGTAAAGTGATTTCAGAAAAGAACTCAAATGTATTTGAATCTTCCATATTTGGATCATAATCTACGATGACTCAAAGGCATTGTGAGAGAGAATTTACTGATACATTAAGGCTCGGTCCTCTCTGGCAAAGTTAAGTGAAAAAAAAAAAAAATGAGTCAACTGTTTAGGTAAGACAGCCTAAAATACCAAGATAATGGAGACAACAATTGGGCTTTACGTAATTCCACCTGACTGGATTTATCTGTATCCTTAGATAGAGCCCTGAGTCCCAGTGGAAGTTTCTTGCCCATAAAAACACAGAGGAACTCAAAATAACTCGTATTAGTAACATAGACGCCATAGGCTGGAATTGTATGACAACTGCCAATACCATCTTTCCCTGACTTACCTATAATGATGCCTTTGGTTCCCCTCCTCAGCTCGACCTACTATATCCCGTAAAAAATCATGTCCTTGCTCAGCATCTATGCGCTAATATTTAACTGAAATGATGAGGAAAACCCATTCTCTCATCCTAAAATATCTGTGCTTGGTGTTAGTAATCATTTGTGAAAAATCAACCAACCTCCTAGGAACATGATTAGAAAAGGAGCACAAATCTTCCTCTATAGTATCCAATTCGTATCAAGTCTTCTTTGTTTAGGCAAGTGGAAAATATAAATTAGGTGTCTGCCTGAACACATTATTTGAAGTATACTTTACCTAGATGGTATTTTCATTTTGTACTTTGCTCTTTCTCTTCACTACAACCTAAAGTCAAAAGGAAGTTCAAGCAAATCTGTGATATTACGAAGTAGGGCTATCTCACACCTGAGATCTTTTTTGTACGCAATTCTTCCTATTAAAATTTAATTCAATCTCAGAATTTTTTTTTTCCCTAGAAGTACCTGAATGACAATTGGCCTGACTTACAGATGAATTTGACTTGTGACCTTAAAAACTGGAGAATTAGTGAAAGAAACCCCTCCAGTGTTCTCTCATTAAACAGGCACAACAAAAACCCTAAACTAAACATAAAAGAGATTATATCTTTCTTCTCTCCAAACATGAGAAATGTGAAAATACAAAGTATTTCCATCCAGCACAAACAGGAGAGGAAAACAAAACAAAAAGGAAATTAAGAGCCAACTGGTCACAGGTATACCTCAAACTAAGACATAAATAAAAGGGTCAAGACACACACACAGACACACACATACTCACACGAATAAATTATTTATTCAGGAAAACATTAACTTCTGATTTCTTTTATTAAGATAACAATATGAAACTGGTTCAGGGATGAATTTTGAGCACTCAGATTGGTGTTCTTAGGAATAACTAGAATTTCTACATAATGGTTATCCATGGGAATTTGTCATAACGGAATAGAAGCAAAGTGAAGAATAATTATCTTCTCTTCCAAAAGTTCCAGGCATAACAAATTATGTTTTTATAAATGTTTGTTTTATATATTACACAAATTAAGTTTATATTGAATATGACCTGAAATTAAAGTGATTGCTAATTTAGTAGTCCTCCACTTGGTCTTGCAACTTTCCTCATGCATTGTCAGGTGTCACACAGCTAATTTTCCAACAAGCAGTTTTGTTTTCAAATGCCCCAAGGCCAGTTACTGGGTCCAAACACAAACTTTGTTAAGTAAAGAAACTCCAAGCAGCAAGAAATTTTAAACATACAACATCGTCAGTATCCCAGTATACACTGTATCTCCTCTAATTTTAGAGTTCTGTTCTCTTATATACTTACCAGGTTTTGTTATATATTTTCCATTTTGGTGAGTCTCAGTTTGCAGGAGAATTCCCAATTTATTAATCATAGAAGACTTCTCATCTCTACTCTGGTCAGTCTAGCATGTTATGAACAATGTAACTTTTTCTAAAAAAGATTACTTTTCAAAGTCCTAACAAAAATATGTTTTGTTAGAATACAACATATGTTTAATAAACAAATATATGTTTGATAATAATGTTTACATAGGGTAGTAGCAAACTCAATAAATACCGATTCGAAAGTGAAAATACCTTAAGTTTACACGTCGTGAACAATTCATCAGTGTCATTCATTATTTTGCAAAGTGTTATCTTCTCCAGATGAAGCGTAATTTATAAAACTGAAGAAATGTAACAGTCAGGTTCTGAGCAAAAATACGTATCCATTTTTATTAGAAAGGGGACTTTTATAACAGAATTGTGTGAAATAATTTTGTCTGGAAGAATGAAAGATTTCAGAGAAAAATTTCTTTCGGAAAAAGAAAGCCTACTTCTGTTTTGGAAGTTGTAATACTATGTGCATACACATGAAGAATTATCAGAAAGATGAATAGCCTGAGGGTCATTTATAAATGCCTATCACCAAAGTAACTAAAAATAAGTCAAACCTTACTTGGGAAGAAACCAACCTTTTGTTATTTTGCTTTAGGTGGTAAATTAGGCACAAGTCTCAGCTTCCCTTTTGTCAATAAAGATTTTGCTAGTCAGTGGCAAACTTTTCAAACTGAAGAGAAGGTGATGGAAGCACCTTTTTACTCATTCCAAAAAAGGAGTAATACAGTAAAATATGAGAGATAATTCATTTTCCCTTTTTTTGTATTGAATTTTAAATAATTTATTTATGATGAGATTTACAGATTTCTTCCTGGGAGATGTTATGATGCATTTTTCAGAGCAATTACATCATAGTTTAAATGTTTGTCAGCTAGCTACCAAGATATTTCTTTGCCATTCCATTAGAGTAAAATTAAGATAAAATTAACTTAATGCAACAACAAAAAAAAACCTATGTTAAATTGGCCCTTTTTTAAAATTGAATAAAGCAGGTAAAAAAACAAATAGTACGTATTCATATTAGTAATATCAGATTACACAGGCACTTTTAAATGACAAGATAATTTAGAGCTACTTCAATGTTTAGTGATTAAATATGAGTACAATTAAATCTTCACTCTGAGAAGCAATTCTATTTAAATATATCAGAAATCTGCTCTTTCAACTCTGTTCAAGACTGTTAAAACAAAACAGAGAAGAACTCATAGTTGCTCCCTAAATAACTTTATATGTATCACTGGTTGCTATGGAAGTCTACAACACTGAAAACTATCAAATATAATCTGGTAGGTGCTCACACTCACAGAGAAAACCACACAAAACATTAATCCTCAAGAGATGAGCATACAGTCATTTTCAACAAATACTGTACATGGTGTACTCAAATCGACTGTAAAGATATATTAAAATTTACTTCTGAATTTTGAACCTTTGTTTTTAACGAGCATACAAACCCACAAATAAAATACAGAAACTTTTTTTCTGATTTATTCGTAAAGCTTAAAAAATGTGAATTTTATCTTCACCTTCCCTTCCCTGTCTACGCATTGATCCTGAGATATTTCTTCTTTGTTAGCTCAAATACCACCAAACATGAAGTTTTTAAACTGCAATTTAAAATTTATAAAGAAAAACACTGGAAGTTACACTTGGTTGGGTTCTATCCTGCCCAAAAATATACAATAAATGAGTCAAATACTTGTTTAAAAAATTTCTCATTGTCCTATTCAGAACATTTCTCTATCACCTGAGGTGGAAAGGCTTTTGAGAGATTATATTATATTGTAGGTTTATTGTAAACAAACAAGGTACTTTATCAGCACATTTAAAGCAGTAAAATTAGTGAAATTTTTTCCCCAGAATCCCATAACTGGATTTACTTCTAATTATCATCTATTTGGCAAAGTACTTAACTTTAATAGTGGGATTTGGTTTTCCAGTAATCATGTAAATAAGCACAAAGTAAATTCATCTTTATTATTTTTTAAGGAAATGGCAAAAACTTCACCACCAGACAAAATCTATAGCTTTGATTTGTTTTTAACTATTTCACAACTGGTGCAAATCTTAACTGTTCATTCTCCACTCCCCCACCTCCCCCTCCCATCTCCGTTTTAAGTTTCTTATTATTTGGTGATTGTTTAAAAACAGCACTGTAAGGCATCTTCATGAACTTTTTATGCTAAGTATCTGCTTGAAAATCTCACCAATATTAAAGGTAGGAAATGAGTCTTGGGTTACCCACTTGGGAGAAATCCTTAGGTGCGGATCTAGAATGAGAAAATTACAGGGAGGTTCCTCTGGGCGTTGAGAAAGTTGGGACGTAAGAAATCTCACCTTTTGAGCTGCTTTGGAGGGACTCTTGTTTTTGCTGCCTTTGGGTCTTCCCCTTGGTCTCTTAGGAGAGGGCTCACCGGTTGGCTCCTAGTTTCGGGGGGAAAAAAATGCTGCTGTGGCAAGAATGGCTGAAAGAAATTGACCCTGACTCTATAGTTGTATTTTCTGCCTGTGCTGCTCAACAGAACTGTTGGAACACATTCAGTTCAAGCATAAACGGATGATGATGGTACAGAGTTTACAGAAAGGGGAAATAACTATACTTGTAATCCAAGAATTCATAGAGGAAATTCTATTTCGCATATGAAAGCTAGATTCTATTTCAACCCGAAAAAGGTAACAAAGGCTGACTGTTCAAAGGTTGCTTGTTCTAGAAAGAAAGTTATACATTTTAAGGTGTAAAATATGCAAGGCTGTGTATTTGGCAACGCATAGAAATAATAAACATTTTACACAACTACTACTCTCCACTATACCAGCATTTTAAACAACAGAAATATGAAGCTAACATCAGAAATATTTCAACAATCTCCCATATTGAAAAAGGTGGCTTTTGATCATTCTGTATATCTATATTGTAGGTCAGTTATAACTCAATCAACACACTGAGTGAAATACTGGAGCAATTATCCAAGTTCAACTTAACTCCATTCCTCCTAAAATTTCCAAATAATTATGGTAAATCTGTCGTGGGAGGCTTTGCTTGAATTATCTAGGTAATTGCTTCAATTCTTCACTGCCAGTTGGAGATGTAGGAATGGTCTCCAGTCTAGATTTAAATGTCTTTTGATAAAAATAAATGTTTTCTCCAAAACTTTCTTTTGAGAAAACCCTTATGGGGGTGTACCGAAGAAAACTAAAAGGGATGGGGGGTGGGTAGTAAGGAGGAATGGGAGTGTCTGGGAAGGAGAAATTGAAACTATCAATAGGTTTAGCAAAACTTTAAACGGCTTCTATGCCAAGTAGTAAATACTCAAGTGGTTAAGAGAATGCGATGATTAATATTCCAGATCCTAAATATTTATCCAGTGAATCATCAATTTACATCTCATTCAGATTCGGTTATTAAATGAGAATTAGCTTAAAATGCATAAAATTCTTCAATGAAAATTCGCATCCTATTTAGAGATTCTGAGGAAGGTTTCCTGCAAGCTTCTGTGGGACCACTAGCTCCAGTGGGCACATCCGGAGCAAACACATAGGAGACACATTTTTCTTTCTTTGTGAACTCTGACTTAACTCAAAGGTAAAACCTCCAATCACCTCCAGACCCCACTGCAATTTCTTTTGGATTATTTTTTGGAGGTGGGGGGCAATTAGTAGAGTTAGAGTGAGCCGGGTGGCGTGTGGGAAACAAGAGCGGGGGGAAGGGCAGTGACTTCCTGGGAGGTGTAAAACAGGATCCTAACGCGATGTAAAGTGTCGCCCGGGCAGAGCGGGAAAACTCAGGGGCCTCTAGATTGGCTTGTTTCCTTTGATGATTTCAAAAAGGTACAGCACTTTTTCTAAAACGCACTGGCAAGCAAACATTGTTCGCCTTCCCCACCTTGCTCTCGGGCAGCTTTGGGACTCTAGGATTATTTTCTAATAGGCCTATTTGCCATGAAGGAAGCGCTTTAAGGCTAAAGAACGAAGAAGTAGCTTTAAACCCCACGGAAGCGGAGTTTAAATGTTCTCAATAGACAAGTCCCGCTCCATCCTTGCCCGCGGAGGCTTGGAAATTGCTGCGAACAAAACCCCTCCACCCCGGGCGCTGCGCGCAGCTCCGCAAGCGCAGGCTACACGCTTAATTGGTTGCATCCGCAGACAAAACCCTCCACTCCGCGGGGTCCCGGGCGCCCCTCGATCGTCCCCTCCCAACCCCCAGTCACTCGCTCTGGAGAAGGACGTTTCAGGTCTGCAGCTCTGAGGCGCGGCACCCAAGGCTTTTAAAAGGGGGACTGGGCGCCTGGCGAGGAAGTGACCCTAGCTACCGTGCACCCTCTCGGACACTGCTTGCCACCGCGCCCTTGGCTGAACTACTTAATCCTATCCCGTGGGGACCCAGGGTCTCCTGTAGCCAGCCCCTTTCCTGGGACACCTCAGCAGCGGCCGCCGCGCCGCATTTAAAGAGCCCTAAGAGAACCGGGCGGGCCCACGAGTTCTTTGTCGGGAGGGCGCGAGTCTCAGGCCACCGAGAACTTGGGGAGGGCGCCAAGGGGGCGGCTGCGGCGCGCCAGTCCCCGGCCAGCGAGCAGCCCCGGTTGGCGGGAGAAAGAGCCTCTGGCCCCCGAGGTTTCAGCCCCTCCAACCCTGACCCGCCAGGGTACCCCTAACCCCCGGGCCACTGCAAAGCGGTTCGGAAAGTGCCTGGCGAGCCCCGGCTTGTCGTACCCGGCCGCTTCCCGTCACCAGGAGACACCGCGCCACTCGGGCCGGGCACAATAGCGAAAGTCCGAAGACGCGCTTCGCCCGACCCCGCCTCCAGCCCGCACCCGG
>NW_020185339.1:16393385-16394464 GCF_003031525.2 Neophocaena asiaeorientalis asiaeorientalis
CCCCCGCAGCGGCGTGAGGCGGCCGCGGCGGCTGGACTCCCGCGCTCGGGTGGCCGCGGGTCGCGGGGCCCTCGCGGAGGGAGCGGAGGTGGGCTGCTGCCCGCACCCCGCCCGCGTACTGACTTGCTGCTGCTTCCTGGGTCGGCCGCGTCCTCTCTTCTGAGGCGCCGGGGCGGCAGGTTGTCCCTGGGCTGAAGTGGACGGCTGCCCGGCGCCTTCACCGCGTGCGCTCATCCTGCCTCCCGCCGCCGCTACCGCTGCTGCCGCCGCTCCTACCGCCGCTGCAGCCGCTTCGCCTCTGCCGCCCCGAATCTGCCCAGTACCTTTCGGGAGACTGCGAGGTAAGGCTGGAGAACGAGGCGGGGTGGGCGAGAGCTGGCGTGCGGCGAGGGCTGCTGCTGCTTAGGCTGCCGCCGCTGCCACCATCAACACCGGACGTCCAGCGGCTGCCAACAAGAGAGAAGAGGGGAGGAGGAGGAGAGAAGGAGGCGCTGCTGGTGGCGGCGGCAGGGTGGGTGGGTGCCGGAGGTGGAGGTGACGGTGGAGGTAGCGAGAGGAGGCGGAGAGCGAAGGAGAAGGAAAAGAGGGTTTCAAGTTGGGAGGCTACCCTCTCAGTTTGGGATCAGAAGTTGCGGTCACCGGGAGCACTTCGGAAGCGGCTTGGAAAGGGAAGAGACTTGGAGTGAATTGTGTCCCTTGAAACGTTAGGCGGGGAAAGAATTCCTCCTCCTCTTCCCCCTCGCTCCGCGCTCGCAGAGCAAGAAAGAGAAAGAGAGAGAAAACAGCGCCTTGGGCAGTCGGAAAGCAGAGGGAGGATGGGGAGATTCTGCCGGGATCGGGTCGGGCACTGAGCGCGGGCAGGGGACGGAGCGGTGGGTGGCACCGCGCCTCCTCGGGTGGCGGGAGCGGGCGGCAGCGGCACCGGGGAGTCGGAGGGGGACGGGCTGATTGCTCTTGCGTCCTGCACCAAGCGCGCGCTGCCCGGGCTGGAAGTTTTCTGAGTTCCTGCCCCAGGATTCAAGCGGGATGAGAGTGTGTATGTATGTGTGTGTGTGTGTGTGTGTGTGTGTGTGTGTGTG
>NW_020185339.1:16394514-16414346 GCF_003031525.2 Neophocaena asiaeorientalis asiaeorientalis
GATGGGGGGGAGTGCCCACCTCTAATCGTGGGCGGATAAAGGGGAGGGGGCTGCGCCCTAGGAAAAGTATGAGGAGGAGGGAGGCCAGGCGGACCGCCGAGCCAAGGCGCCTGGCCGTGGGCCAGAGGCAGCGTTCGAAATACAGCTGCCTCCGCGGCGGCGGCGCCCGGGTGCCACCCGGAGCCCCGCTCACGTGCTCTCGCCCGGCGGCGGGGTTAAAGGGACAGGCCGGGGATGCCGGGCCGGCTCGCCGCCGGCCTCGCCCCACCCGCCGCCCGAGGTCGCCCCTGGCCGGCTGTCCTAGGAAGGCGCGGAAATGTGGCTGCCCCCGGAACCGCGTTTACGGGCTTGGCCTTTACCTGCACCTCCACGATGCGGAGCCAACACTCTGCAGGAAGCGTCTGGCTGCACGCGCGGCAGAGTTCTCGTTTCCTAGGAGTGGGGATCGACTGAAGAGGAGTAGAAGCAGGCCCCCGCCGCCCTGTTCTGCGTCGGAATGCCTTCCTCGCAGATCGCACGACCCGTCGCGCGCGCGCGCGCACACACACACACACGCGCACACATACACACACACTCATACACAGACATGCTCGCAGATCCACACACACACGTGCACTTAGACACACGTGCACGCTCCCACAGCACATGCAGGCATAAACACACATGTAAACAAACACGCGCGCACTTACATGCACATGCACGCAAAACCACATGCACTTTCACAGACACAGGCACACGTGCAAACAATGTGCACACAGGCACACGGAGCGCGCCAAGCCTCTTTCCTGAGCTTTTTTTCTCCGGGAAAAACTGGAGGCGACGCGAAGTCTCCCTTTGGCTGGCGCTATGCACCCGGGTTCCAACGCTCGCAGGGTAGAGGGGTTGCCCAACGCGGGGACCCCATAGCTTCCTAACTCCACAGTTGAGCCAACTGTCCAACTCTCCCTTCAATTTACCTCGATTTAACCTTCTCCCTAGGAACTCCCTTTCTGCCAAGTCCTAATTTTATAGCCTGGACTGTTTCTGAGTTATGTGAACACCATAATGACCACAGTCCGTTTTAAAAAGGTGGAGTACATTTAAAAATGTACCTCTTTTCATCCTTGAATAACAAAAAGCTCTGAAAAAATTAGGTTGAGATTTTCACACATCACACCCAAAATTATTTTGGACCAATTCCAAAATAAAAACTTTCACCCGAGGAAGAATTTTTTTCCTTCCCCCAAATACAGACCACCGTGGAATAAAAACCGCCTACTTTACAGTCCTAAGTAAGGCGTTCGGCACCGCCAGGTTCCTCTGTGCCTGTGGAGGGAGGAGGCGCGTGTAAACGTCCGCCTCAGGCGCGGCAGCGCTGATTGGTCCGCGTTGCCATTTTAAATCCATTTCCAGTTGCCCTTTGCAGAGCTGGGACACTTAGCTGCGCGTTGAGTGCCCTGCAGAAACCCAGGGTTTCTCCTGGGTCTGGGAAAGCCTAACAGTGATGGAGAAGGAAAGCCCCCATCCCTCCGGATGGATCCCTGCGCTGACTGGGGAGGGAGGGGTCTCACAGGAACCAAAGGTTTTCTGCCGGGACTTGGCTGAAAGATGGTATCTTCATCAAAGAGATTGAAATTTCACGTACTAACGATTGCAGGGATGTTTCCTAACTGCCAAGTTTGCACATGCTGTAATGTGATCACATTCGCACAGTGGTGTGCACATTTTACATACACATACAAAACGGGCTTCTCGTTTGTTTTTGTTTGCTTGTTTTTGCAAGGACTAGAGATAAAATTCTCAGGGTGAATGTAGGAGAAATCACCGAAGATTTCAGCCAGCCAATTAGAAATTGGGGTACCTTATATCCTCGGATTTTTCCAAAATATGCAGAGGCCGGCAAGGAAGGGATTTCAGAATTTTATTTTTGCATTAATCCTTGACTGGAAGAACAGCACAGAAAAAAATGGGGGTGAGAGCCACTTGTTTTCAGACTACTGTCACTTTGCTATCAGACTCTTCGACCCTTTTTGAATTTATAACCAGAAGGATAGGAAACAAATATTACAGCAGGTTTTGTCTATATCAGTTTTATATATTTTCATTCCTGGAAGCTATATTTATTTGTTTTCTAGTTACTGTATGTTTTCTGTCCTCATTTCTCAACTGAAAGATCACTATCATCTCTGAGTTCTTCCAGTTCTAATAGACTTTTAAAAATGTATAATATCTTGCTCTCTAACTGTGTCCTGTTTGTATGTAAACTGCATGTAAATTCCATGGAAGCAAGTAGTATTTCTAACACCTCTTTTCTGCACCAGTTGTGTGTAGGTAGTGTTCAGTTCATAATAGATTTTCGGTACTTCCTAATTTACTGCTGTGACTGTTACTCTTTTTTTTTGTTTGTTTTGTTTTGCGTACACCGGCCTCTCACTGGTGTGGCCTCTCCCGTTGCGGAGCACAGGCTCCGGGCGCGCAGGCTCAGCGGCCATGGCTCACGGAGGCCCAGTCGCTCCGCGGCATGTGGGATCTTCCCGGACCGGGGCACGAACCCGTGTCCCTTGCACCGGCAGGCAGACTCTCAACCACTGCGCCACCAGGGAAGCCCAACTGTTACTCTTAATAAGTTACTATTTTACAAATGTACCACAGGATGAGAAGAGCATTACATATATTAAAATAACTTCAAAATTATTTTGATTAAAAGAAAATGCATCTGTGATGAAAATATTGGGGTTCTCACATTGTACTTTATCATATTTAACCTTTAATATATTCATGAGTTAAAGAATGATTAAAGGAATTTCTCAATTATAACTGATTGAATTAATCATGGATAATTAAACAGATTTATTAAAACCAGATACTTTGGAAGTGAATCTATATAGGGTCACAGAAAAAATATAACTAATGTTTATTGAACAGAAATAGCATACACACACACACACACACACACATATATATATGTTCAGCATATAGAAGCTCAGTATAGCACAAGGCAAACACATATTTCTGAAAAATATTTCCAGTATTTTAACATGGACTCATTTGTACTGCTCAAACTCACAGTTTTAGTGATTTTGTTCTTTAAAAGATGCTTAGTATTTAACGAAATGCAGGAATGATAATCTCTAGGAGTTTCCCTACGGAATCACCAAGAAAGAATATACAGTGCCAAGTTAACATTTTGGTGGGGGAGGGCGGGATGGTGGTTTTGGACTGGCCTTCTAGTCCCATAGACAAAGGGTCACCAAACAAAATAAATTTGTCCCCTCATTCACTCTACAAACATATGTTGAATTGGTTTTGCAGTAATCTCACCTATTATACTCTCAGGACTCAGGACTGTAATTCATTCAGAACTGGAGAGAATCTCTTTGGAAACAGCTAGGTGCTCATTTAAAACCTATTTACCTGTTACATTAAGCCTTTCATTTACCCTTACAAACATTGATCCTCTTCCGTCTAATACATAGTGTCTTCAACAAACATTTATTGAATACCTAAAAGGGCTAGGATTCACAGAACATTCTTTTTGACAAAAGTCATGGAGGTGGAACAGAAGTGGCATAGTTTCATTTCCATGTCTCATCTGTTGACATTGCACTGTCAGCCCCAAACAATCTTGGTCTAAGTATACAACCCAGCAGCTTTAAAGTCAGATATAGGAATGGTTGCCCTCCTGGTGTACGTGCTGTACATAATCCCTGGGAATATAATTTGATGGATTTTACTCCCAAGATTAGATTCTGTTAGATGGTACAGTTGACCTTAAGATAAGGAAATTATCCTGACGAGCATGACTCATCATATGTGTGCTTTTAAAGCAGAGCATGTTCTCTAGTTGATTTTAGGGGAGGAAGTTAGAGATTTGGAGCTCAAGAATGATTTGACTGTCCATTGTCTGTTCAAAGATGGAGAGGACACATGGCAAGGGATGTGGGGAGCCTCCAAGAACTGAAGGCAGCCTCAGGCTAACAGCCAGCCAGGAAACAGAGACCTCCTTTGTAAAACCACCAGGAGCTGAATTCTGCCAACAAGAATGAGCTTGGAAGTGAACCTTCCCCAGAGCCTCCACTGAGAACTCAGCCAGGCCAACACCTTGATTCCATCCTTGTGATGCCCCCAAGCAGATAACCCAGCTATACCTGCCTTCTGACCTACAAAACTGTGAGCTAGTATGTGGGTATTTTAATGGTCTGTTAAGTCATTAAGTCTGTGGTAATCTGTTGTGCAGCAATAGAAAACTGATACAAGAGGGATCAGGTCAGGTAAACTTCCCTTCCTCCATTCCATGGATTGCTTCAAAAACACAATTACTCATACAGTTTCTCTGTATGTCCTAAGTGTTTGCACTACACCTACCAAGCCACCCACCTGCTGTATCTTTTTGGGCTGACAGTGAAGTAATGTCCAGCATGGAAACACATCGTCTGTGTTGCTTTCCATCCTTTCCTCTTTCCCTCTCTCCACCCCCACTACATCTCTGTCTTTACCTCTATCTCTGTCTCTTCTCAGTACCTTGGAATTCCTGAAGCCACCATACTGGAGAGACATGGGGAGAGGTCACACATTCAGATAATTCTAGGCACCCCCCCAGCCCCTGCCTCTAAGCCACCCCAAACTAACGTGAAGCTGTTCAGAGAGGAGAGACCCCTGCTGAGCACTACCCCAATTGCATTTTATTAGTATCAAATAAATGTTTTTATTCTTAAACCACTAAATTTTGAGGTGGTTTGTTATATAACCATAGAAACTGGCCCATGATTTTTCCCCTAAAGCTAATTTCTTTTTTATTCACCAATTAATAACTTTAAATGAGTGATTTTCTTAGCTAGAAATCACTGTTAGCTGGGACTCACTTTAAACCCTCCTCTTTGCACATTAAACGATCACCAAGTCCCTCCAGTTCTGCCTTCTAAATGTTCCTTCAATCTGTCTACTCTCTACTTCCACTGTCGCTACCCTGGCTAGAACTTTCTCCATTTCTCATTTGGACAACTCCAATGTCTTTTTTTCTGGTCTCCTGACGGTCAGTCTTACATTTAAAAAATCCATTTTCTACAATGCTTCTAGAAGGATCTGTTTCTTTTTTGGATCAGTTATATTTATTATATTAGAAAATGGAGGTGACAGAAAAGCAAAGAAAAAAATTGCCAGTTATCCCACAACTCATAGATAACCCTGTAACATTTGAATCCTTCTAGACTTTAAATGAACTACTATAGGTTCATGTTGCACATTCTGTTTCATAACCTATTCTTTATGTAAATAATATATCAAGAATTTTTTTTCATGTCAATGAATGTTCTACAAGACCACTTCTAATGGCTTCACTGTATTCTACTGTATATATATATTAAAATAGAATACCTGGAATTAAGTAAGAACTTGATAAAAATCTTTATGACATCCTTGTGAAAAGATGAAGAAATATGGCTTGGATGTTGTGTATTCCTTTGTGCTGACATCAACTTCCAGGGTAGTCTTTTCTATCAGCATCCTGGCATAATTTACAGATTTTCAGATATCCTAAAGGTAGAAGGGATAGCTAACTCTGTTGATGCCCAAATTTAAGATTGAAAAAGGTCTCAACAACCCATACTATAATTTGAGATGATGAATATGAAGTATTCATGAGGGGAATTAGTTTCAAAAGGAGGAAAAATCAGCCATACCAGTATAGGGTGGAAAAAGTGATTTAAAAACAATTCCTTGGATTACATATCAGACTAAGAAACAGATATTGCTAGTTTCCCACCTAATGTTCATTCTGCCCTTCTAATTTGTAAAAGAACACCTACAGTGTTGAGTATGGCAACATGCCCAACCATGAAACTACATTTCCCAGCCTCCCTTCTAGATTGTGGTGCTCAATGAAATATAAGCAGAAGTCTTCAGAAGTACTTTTGGGAAAGCTCTTTGAAGGGGACTGACTCAGCTGAGAGGTTTCTCCATTTGGATGTCCAGTTGTTCCAACACCATTTATTGGAAAGAACTGTCTTTGCTCCGTTGTACTTCTTTTTTTTAATTGAAATATAGTTGACGTACAATATTATATCAGTTTCAGGCATACTACACAGTCATTTGACACTTGCATACATTATGAAATGAGCACCACGATAACTCTAGTAAACATCTGTCCCCATACAAAGTTATTATAATGTTACTGACCATATTCCACATGCTGTATATTACAAATCGATGGCTTATTTATTTTATAAGTGAAGGTTTGTACTTCTTAATCCCCTTCAGCTATTTTGCACCCCCCACCTCCTCTCTTCTGGCAACCACCCATCTGTTCTCTGTATCTGTAAGTCTGTTTTTGTTTGTTTTGTTTTGATTTTTAGATCCATTTTATTTTCTTTGCTCCTTTGTCAAAGATCAGTTGACTATATTTGTGTGGATCTATTTCTGTGCTCTCTATTCTGTTCCATTGATCTACTTGTCTTTTCTTTTGTGAATACCATACTGTCTTGATAACTGTAACTTCACGGTAATCTTGAAGTAGAATAGTGTCAGTCCTCTGACTTTGAGTCCTCCTTCAATACTGAGTTGGCTACTCTACATCTTTTGACTCTCCATATAAACTTCAGGATCAGCTTGTTGAAGTCCACAAAATAACTTGCTGAGATTTTGATAGGGATTGTGCTGAATCTATAGATCAAGTTACAAAGAACTAACATCTTGACTATATTGAGTCTTCCTAGTCATGAACATGGAATATCTCTCCATTTATTTAGTTCTTTCATAAGAGTTTTGTAGCTTTCCTTATGTATATTTTGTACATATTTCATTAGATTTATACCAAAGTATTTCATTTTGGGGGGTGCTAATATGAACGGTAAAATGGCTTTAACTTCAAATTCCACTTGTTCACTGCTGGTATATAACAAAGAGATGACTTTTATATATTAACCTTGTTTTTACAACCTCGCCTAGTCACTTACTAGTTCCTGGAGTTTTTTTGTCAGTTGTTTCGGATTTTCTGCATAATCACATCATCTATGAACAAAAACAGTTTTATTTTTTTCCTTCCCAATCTGTATACTTTAATTTCCTTTTCTTGTCTTATTGCTTTAGCACTTCATCAACTACATTTCAGATTTTCTTACCCCAGTACTGGTTCTGCAGAGGTTTCTGCTCTGGGAAGTTGTCATTCTCTATATTCACCTGTCTCCAGTTTTTGAGGTAGTGATTGCCATGTGATCTTACTGCTCTTATGCATCTAAGAATAATTTTTTCTTAGTTTGTTCAGCCTTTTTACTTGTTAGGACAGAATAGCAACTTATAAGCTCCTTACATTCCAGTTCAGAAACCGAGAGTTCCTAAAACTGGCTTTTAAATACTCAGAATAGAGAAGATAATAATATCACTATGTTTTGCCCTTGTCAATGTACATCAGGAAAATTATATTTAGTTCTAGGCATTGTGTTTTAAGAACGATTTTGACTAATAACATGTGACCCAGGTAGGTATTCCAAATAAGTCATACAAAGACCATTTGAAGGAAATGGGTTTTTTAGCCTAAAGAAAGACTTGTGGTAAGATGATCACCCTTGTAAAGTACTGCCATTTTGAGGAAGTAACTTTAGATATATTCTTTATTGCTTCAAGCAGAAGAAGGATGGGTCATCAGATTTCAGCCAAATATAAGCTAGAACTTTCCAAATTTAGGGTTGTTTGAATCCACACTGTATTTATCTTAATGCATAGTCAGTGAACTCCGAGTTATGGAGATGTTTATACGCAGAGACTTAGCGACTAAACAAAGTACATTGTGGGAATATTTGGAGTAGGAGGTGAGATTAGAGAAATTGTTTTCACTCCTTTTGAAGACCAGAATCCTTCTTCAAGTGAAAGCCTACTGAAGCCTTCTCAGTATAACTACACCCCACTCCTGGAAAGACTCTCTAGCACTTCCCAGGACACAGCTTTAAAAGACTGGATTAGAAGATAACTCTGTAACTCCAATTCCAACTCATAATGTTAAAAAACCTCAATTACCAATGAATATTTGCCCATACATGATTTTTGTCTTTGATACCCAAGAAAAGTAAACCAGATTTATCATCAGAAAACTTTTAAATAAAAATAAAATTCCCTGTCATATATGTATCATAGATGCATGATAATTGTTCATTTTAAATGTAACAACTGCATTACCACCTAAGGGAAATGATAGT
The DNA here is from genome assembly GCF_003031525.2 of Neophocaena asiaeorientalis asiaeorientalis. Lineage (NCBI taxonomy): Eukaryota > Metazoa > Chordata > Mammalia > Artiodactyla > Phocoenidae > Neophocaena > Neophocaena asiaeorientalis. The sequence goes on from NW_020185339.1 coordinate 16,402,680, forward strand.
CTGTGCCATCATCTCCATAATTTTTTGTAAAGTGTGCATTGTAATAAATTAGTAACTAGTATCTATTATAATAGTAATAAGTAGTAATAAATAGTAATAAAAATGAATGATAGAACACCCATTTGGTACCAAGCTTTGTTTCAGGTGCTCTGGGGGGAGGGAGGCAGAGTTCAAGGAGGAACATTAAGGAGAGAGAGAAAAACAAAAACAATCAGACCTAGGTGCAGGTTCAGACTTCAAAGAATTTACAAACTGGCCAGAGTTACATGTACAAAAATCAGTATAATTTAAAGCAGAGAAAAAAGATAATCACTTTCAAGTATGTGCTAAGTGAGTTCAAGGAAAGAGATTTCCATGGTATGGGAATTAAGGGAGGCTACATGGGAGCAGTGGTGTTTGAGAGGGCCTGGAAGGACAGCTAGACAGAGATGGGAGGAAAGGGATTTCAAGCAAAGGGAAGATTGTGGAAAATATTGCTGAAATGCAAACTGAAGCACTTATACCAAGAGAGGTTTTACTGCATTAGTCAGAGGCCAGCTGGAAACAATTCACTGCAGATGGTTCTTGGGAAGGCACTGGACTGGAAGGACCACATATAGAGATTGGGCAGAGTTATAGGAACGAACAAGGAATGTTGAGGCCCCCAGACACTAGCAATATTGGGGAGCCATTACCACCCTAGGACTGAAGGGTTAAGCAAAGGAAGCAAAGGAAAAAACATTAAGACCCTACTGAGCATTGGAGCCCTGGGGGAAGGGCTATCTGGTGGGAGGTGAGGTCGCAGAGGCCCGTGACCCCTGCCAGAGAAGAGGCATCAAAGTAGCGAATAGACGGGAAGAAATACCCTGACCTCTTTCTCCTTCTGCTCTGCTTTCTTATGTCAGTGTTTCCCGTGGCCAAACTCAACAAGAAGCCAACAAGCAAGGGAACTTGGATGACTTAAGCCACCAGCATGGGCCTCCAGGTATGTGGGGCACAGGCAAGCCTGAGAAGGACAAAAAATGGAAACTGGGTGGGTGGTTGGTCGAAAGAACAAGGAATAAGCGTGACATGAAAGATTAGAAGTTTAGAGAGAATTTTGGAAATCTTACTTACCACTTTAAAATTTTCTAAATTATTTGGTAGTCCGTGTAGAGACGCTGATGCTTGATCAACAAGAGAATGACATAACAAACATTCCAGAAGTGGGCAGGCCAGGAGAGGCAGAACTCGGTGATGGTTATCAGTGTTCCATGTTCCTTCTTCCATTCTGCACCCCGATTCTTAGCATGTGGCTTTCGTCTATGGTCACCCTCATGGCTAAAATTTTGCCGCTCCGCCTCTAGTCTCACATCCATGTCCTAGACAGCAGCAATAAGGGGAAAATGACAACGAAACCAAAGGTTTCCAGAAATCCACAGCAGATTTTCGTCCCAGGATCAACCTCAGCTACAAAATGAGGGAGGCTGGGAAAAAGGCACATTGCTACCCTGAACAAAATCCGTTTTTTTTTTTTAAGAAAGAAGAGAAAATGAAATATTGGGTAGAAGCTAGCAGCATTTCATATGAAAGAGAAGAAAGCCTGATGAGACGAGGGCACTCTAATTCTTAATTATTTGAGCTTCCGGTAATTCCAAATTTGGGTGTTATTGCCTAGATGGAGAGGTTGGGAGGAGGAGTTCTTTGGGGGAATGAAAAGGGTTTCTGAGATTTGAGACATACTAAATTTTGAGTGACAGCAACATATAACACATAATGGCTAAGCCATGTTAGAAAACAAGAAAGGGGAGAGAACTGGAGATAGAGTTGAGTGGTAAGGTAGATTGGATTATTGTTCCCAACATTTTTACCTCTATACTTAATAAAATTATACATTCATACCATTTGCCACTGGAAGCCAAGTTTACTTATCAGCTCCACTGAAGCTGGGTTTGGTGACATGAATTTTTTCAACAGTGGTTTGAGAGCAGAAGTGACATGTGCCAGTTTTAGGCCATGAGGTATTTCTGTTTGCTGTTTGAGATTCTCAGCTCCCTTATAAGAAAAGCACTCCCTGGTCCTACGATAAGGACTCATGAAATGGATCAGAACCAATGCCCAGCCAAGCCCAATAGAGCCACAGGCAATGTGTGAACTCATGAGGGAGAAATAGAAGCCTGTGGTTAAAACCACTGAAGTTTGAGGTTGTTTTTATTATGAAATGCTATTGTAGCAGAAACCTAATTAATGCATGTGGTCATTCTCAAATACACAAGAACATATGGGAACTACTTCTCCCTTACTAGGAAGACCCTGATCAAAAAGACAGGTAAAACGAGTTTGGGCAAGGATATGGACCCTCATTACATTGCTAGTGGGAATGTAAATAGGTACACCCTCTTTGGAAAAGTCTGGCTGTTCCTCAAAATGTTAAAAGTAGAGTTATCATATGACGCAGCAATTCCACTCCTAGATGTCTTACCAAGGGAGATGAAAGCATAGGTCCATACAAAAACTTATGCATGAAGGTGGAGAGCAGCGTCATTCACAATAACCAAAAAGTGGGAACAACACAAATGTTCATCATTGGTGAATGAATAAACAGAATGTGGTGTATTCACATTAGGGAATATTACTCAGCAATAAAAAGGAATGACATACTGACACATGCTACAGCATGGATGACCCTTGACAACATTTTGTTAACTGAAAGAAGCCAGATTCTAAAGGTCACATGTTTTATGATTTCATTTATATGAAACTTCCAGAATAGGTAATCTTTAGAGACAGAAAGTAGACCTGTGGTTTCCAGAGGATGGGGAGGGGGATAAGGAATGATTGCTAATGGGTAAGGGGTGTCTTTGGGGGGTTATAAAGATATTCTAAAATCGATTGTGGTGATGGTGTCACAACTCTGTGCGTGGACTAGAGTTGTGTACTGTAAATGGATAAATGGTACGGTATGGTTTAAAACAAAGAACAAAGGACAAAGCCACAAACCTGTCAATAAGATACATGCTGTAAGCTGAGGGCAATAAACCAGTCACACGCTCTCACCTGATCTGACTGTGACAATGGCATATGTGGTTGTGAAGGCTGGTCTGGGGTTAGTAGGTGCAATCTTTGCCAAATGGAGATATTCTGTATGTGGCGCTAACTTGCCTATGTAGGAAAAAGGCAGATATTCGTGGTTTCCTTAGCATTCATGATGATCTCACCCAGTTGGTTTCAAGCTCTGTAAAACATATTTCCTTTAATAATGTTCACAAGCTATACTGGAATAAAATCTAAGTGCAGAACATTCAAACAATTCAGAAAAATATGGAGGAAAATATGAAAGTGTGACAATCTTTCTTTACCAGCCTACCAACGCTACCTATTCTCCTCCCAGAGATAATCACTGGAAAAAATTGACATACTATAACCTTCTAGTCCTTTGTTCTAAGCATTTGCTTAAATATATAGGCAAGTATACAGCCTTATTTTTACGTAAATTGGACCATATTAAGCACGTTGTACTGAAACTTGCTTTTAAAAAACTTAACATGTCTTGAAGATCTTTCCATTCATTTTGATCAGCTGTACAGTGTTTTTCTGTAGTATGGTTATATCATAGCTTGATTATCTATTCCCCTATTGAAAAATGTTAGATTGTTCCCAATGTACGGCTATTACAAAGCAATGGTAACAGAGTTCTTGATATATACATCTTTGAGCATGTGTGCGATTTTTTCTGCAGGGTAGTTTTTAAAAGTTACATTTCTGAGTGGAAGAGAATGCACATCTTAAATTTAAAGTCGCTTAAAAGAAATTAGTAGAAACCTTTTTTCCAAATAAGCCTTTACATGGAAGCCGAATATGTAGAAAATTAAGAGAGAAAATGCATTGATCTTGGGCAGGGAAGCAGAGCTCTGAAGCTCTAACCCCTCGGCCTCACTCTCAACCTCTGGCTTTCATTGCCCCAAGGCACCTTCATGGAACCCTAGGGTTCCACAGAGTACAGATTGGAAACCATTGCTTTAGTCAACTGAATTGACATGTGATATTTCAGACTGTAAGGATGGGTTACAAATGTGGTTTTTATAACAAATTAATTCCAAATCATACAGTTTTAGCAACCTATAAGAGTACTGTATTATTTTATGTCAACCAACTGGACCATTGTCAACCAGGATGACTTTTGAAAGCAATGGAGTTTCAGAGTTTCTAGAGAGGAGAGACTTAGGGGAGGTAAGCTGATTACAGGAAGGGGCTGGGTACTGCTGCTGCATTCACATGGCAAGCTGCCTGCCTAAGCTGGCTTTGGGGAGCTGAGAGTGAGTGGTAGAATAAAGCACCTCCCTTCAAGCTACCACTTGGCTTGACCATATCATAAACGTTTCATAAATCAAAACGAGATGTCAGGAAGACAATAATTCAGATGATAGATTTTATACATCTTTATTACCTATGGTTCTGTGTTAAATCCCAGGCTTAGAAATAGGAGCTTTGAGAATGCTTATATTACCATCAGCTAAAGGAATACATCTGGATAGCAATAAGTCTTTTGCAATCCAACACAAAATGTAAGGTGATGTTACCTAATTCTTATGAAATCTTTAAAAAATGAAGTTCAAGAGTGTAAATACTTCCATAGCAACTCCTTTCAAATATACCAACAGCATTTAGATTGGAAATCATCATGAAGACATACAACTTACAGTCCCCAATTACATTTTATAGGGAAAAAAATAAGTAAAGCTAGCTAAAGACCCCCCTGGTGGCTCCGTGGTTAAGAATCCACTTGCCAATGCAGGGAACGTGGGTTTGAGCCCTGGTCCGGGAAGATGCCACATGCCGCAGAGCAACTGAGCCCACGCGCCGCAACTACTGAAGCCTGTGTGCCTAGAGCCCGCGGACCGCAACTAGTGAGCCCACGTGCCGCAACTACTGAAGCCCATGCGCCTAGAGCCCGTGCTCTGCAACAAGAGAAGCCACTGCAATGAGAAGCCCGTGCACCGCAAGGAAGAGTAGCCCCTGCTCACCACAACTAGAGAAAGCCCGTGTGCGACAGCAAAGACCCAACGCAGCCAAAAATACATTTTAAAAATTAAAAAAAAAAGCTAGTTAAAGCTGCGTAGTTGAGACACATTATCTGAAGCTAAAGTCTGGCTGATATTTGAGAAAATAAAACAATAAAGCCCAAATATTCAAAGATGTGTCATTCCCACTCCTTGTCACAGCCATTCATTCCCTCATTGAGAGCAGAGGCTGTGTCTTTTACCTTTATGTCCCATGGTCTTGCATAAGATTCAGTAAATCTTCAATAAATGAATGGAAAAAAAATGACTGGTTGCCACCAAATCTGAAAGGAGAAAGTACATAATTTAATTAAAACATTCTGGCCTCCTAAAAGACGTTCTTTTTTTTTTAATATAAATTTATTTATTTTATTTATTTACTTTTGGCTGAGTTGGGTCTTCGTTGCTGCTCGTGGGCTTTCTCTAGCTACGGCGAGTGGGGGCTACTCTTCTTTGCGTTGCGTAGGCCTCTCACTGCGGTGGCCTCTCCCGCTGCGGAGCACGGGCTCCAGGCATGCGGGCTTCAGTAACCGTAACTCAGTAGTTGCGGCTCACGGGCTCTAGAGCGCAGGCTCAGTAGTTGTGGCACACGGGTTTAGTTGCTCCACGGCATGTGGGATCCTCCCGGACCAGGACTCGAACCCCTGTCCCCTGCATTGGCAGGCGGGCTCTCAACCACTGCGCCACCAGGGAAGCCTAGCCGTTCTTAATAAAGGGACAGATCTTTTAAGAAGCAAACCACTTCTTTAAAATTAAAAAAAAAAACAAGCCCCTTATAAAATTCTCAAATACTGCAGAAAGATATAAAATGTTCTAATTTCATCCTCTAGAGGTAATGTCTGTTAATAGTGTCTTGTTAATTCTAAACGTTTTATGCTTTTGTGAGTCTATGTGTAGAGAGCACCTCTTACTCTTTTTGGCCACGCAAGGTGAGCATCCTCTCCCTGTGCTTTGGGAACTCCCACTTAATACTTAGTGGGGCACATCTTGCCTCTCAATATAGAAGCTAAAAATGCCAGCTATTCCCTTTTCTGGTGTCTCTTGCAGCAGAGGTATAAACACACATTCTAGCCTCCATCACTTAGCCCCCTAGACTTTAGAAGTTAGGAACTCGAAGAGCAGGAACCGCAAGGAATCCATGCTGATGAGGACGGGGGCAGTGGCTGCAGTCAGCAGTTGGAAGCAGCAGTAGGTTAATGGCAGGGCACCAGCAGCATTCAAGATTTCCCAGGGCAGCTGCATGGTGTGGTCTGCAGCATTGTAACTGGCTGCGTAGCTCAAAGCTGGTTCTGCCAAAGGAGTGCATTGTGTTTGTGCTTTGCCCAGATCTCACTGGATCCCTTTTTACTGTTTTGTGTGCTTCTCCTCCCCAACATCTTGAGGCTCTTTCACTTCCAAAGAGCAGCACCTACATCTTTTTCTCAAGGGCTGTCCTGCAGCTCCTGGAATTAGCTTTTGCCAGAATGCGTGGAAAGCCAGAAGTCCTGGGAATTTGCCTTCCTGGAACAGCCCTTATCCGGTGACTTAGAGGTGCACAGTTGGAAAGCCCAGCCCTAGGCCTTGGGTTGGGGCCATACTGAGGTGTAACTTCCACTACAGAGTTTCTCTGTGGGATCAGGCTATAGCTACTCTGGGGACCTTTGCTTGAGACCGCACCTTTGCTGGGCTTTCCCCCCTTCCCTGTCCTGCTTCCCCAACTCCCAGTGGGCGTCTCCTGGCATCACTGAATAAATCACCAGCATACGAATCTTCCAGGGTCCACTTCTCAGCAGTCTGACCCAAGACAACCAACTTCCTGGAGATTCTGAACCAGTCAAAACCCTTTTAAAAGATTTCCCCTTTCTGCCTAAATTAGCCTGGGATGGTTTTTCTTGCTTGCAATTCAGTATAGATAGATGCAAGCACATGCATATATACATATGTTAAAATACATGTATACTTTTTTTTAAATACATGTATACTTTTTTTTTTTTTTTTATTGCGGTACGCGGGCCTCTCACTGTTGTGGCCTCTCCCGTTGCCGAGCACAGGCTCCGGACGTGCAGGCTCAGCGGCCATGGCTCACGGGCCCAGCCATTCCGCGGCATGTGGGATCTTCCCGGACCAGGGCACGAACCCGTGTCCCTTGCATCAGCAGGCGGACTCCCAACCACTGCGCCACCAGGGAAGCCCCATGTATACTTTTAACAAAAACTGAATCATAAAAATATTTTAGATTCTGAGTCTTTGCTTTTTTTGAATAGCTACTTATTTATTTTCATGTCCATTTTTTACCATCTTTGGAGTCTACCTTTATGAATATTCCTTTCTTGCCCCCTTTCTAATGGTTCCATGAATTTCTCATCAATCTAGTTTGGGTGGAATTGGGCACACCCAGCTTTCAGGGTTAATCTATACTTGGCTTAAAACAATCAGCACATTCCTCAGAACTGGGTTTGGTTCACAGGATAATCACGAGACCAAATCTGGCGAATCAGGGCAACAAATTATGGGACTTTTGTTCGAACTGTATTGCCCCCACCCAGGACTGAGCAAGAAATATGCACCTAAACTTACAGCTGTAGGCAGCTTTTGGGGGATTAGGAAGGAGCAGCCTGCCAGGGGTTGGGGTCAATGTAGTGGCAGTAGAGCAAAGAAATGGAGAGAGGGACACATTTTTTGAGCCCTGGATAAAGCCTTGCCTGAAGGACCGTTCATTTGTACGACCCAATATATTCCCTGTTTTGTTTGAGATAGTTTAGGTCAGGCTTTCTGTGCTTTTTCACCCTGTAGGTCTGTCATGAGGTTAAATGATTTAATATATGTAAAATGCTTAGAATTGTGATGTACGTGGCATCCACTAGATTATGGCTGCAGGAGTAGTAGGCACAGTCCATCATACATGATACACAAATCTTCCGTTTATCTTGTCCGTCTCTGGTGATCACAGCAGCTTTTATTTCATTCCCCGTTTCTGTGTGATTCTAACCACTCTTGAATATCCCCACTTCATCCTCATCCCACTTTCTTCCCATTTTCCTGTCCTCTCCCCCATCATTTCATCTTTCCCTTCTCTCCCTTCCTGAAACCTGAAGTGGTTTGTGGATGCAGAATTTAGAATCAGGGAGAGAAGCTCTGGGAGGTGATGGAAGTGCTTTCAGTGCCTTTTAAAGCTGGATGTCTTTTTGTCTCGTACTCCATTTCTCTCTCTTCCTTCTTGTACTGAGAGTCACGATACTCAAAGCCTTTGTTGTTAATAAGCAAATAAAAATCAAAAGTTAACATCATGTTTTACCATATTATTTGGGAAAGCATGCAAGGGCTCCCATACTCCCTGAAAAGACATCTAGTAGAAAGGCAGATCACTCTTCCTTTTAATTCAGTTATTTACCAAGAACTCTATACTATTTTACACTTTCTTCCGTACTTCCCTTTTCTAATAAATCTTTCCATCAAGTGTTTATAATGTGTAAGCATTCCTCTTTGTTCAGATGAGCAACCATGTAGTACAAGGGAAAAAAATTCATTGAGGTGTTTGGATCGCTTCACAGTATAGACAACTGAATTTTTAGTGGCTTGGCATCAGAACTTTAGGATAGAATTTCTTTATTTTTTTAAAAATTTATTTACTTATTTTTGGCTGTGCCGGGTCTTAGTTGTGGCAATTGGGATCTTTGTGGCAGCCTGCCAGATCTTTAGCTATGGCATGTGGACTCTTAGTTGTGGCACACGTGTGGGATCTAGTTCCCCGACCAGGGATTGAACCCTGGCCCCCTGCATTGGGAGAGCAGAGTCTTACCCACTGGACCACCAGGGAAGTTTCGTAGGATAGAATTTCTTTTGTGGTATAGTCTTAGCCTTAAAATGTACATTTCTCCAAGAGACAGCATAAAATGACATTAATACTGATATAATAAAATATCCTTTTATGAATACAATGCAGTCTTGATTAGGAATTTGACTTCCCTTGGAACATGTAATGTACACAGACATTTTAAGTGGGAACACTCCAGTTTAAATTTTAACGCAGGATAAAGATGTAGAATGATTCACAGGACAAGTATTTTTCTCACGAATTACTAACTACTTACGATTCAAATTTACTTTTCCCTGCTTTTGCTTTCCCAAATCATTATTTCAGTTATTTAATGTTCATCTTCTGACTTTTAATCTACTCATCATTTATTTGCTTGTGTATGCAGTCAAAAAATAACTGTGGCGTGTCTGCTATGTGCAAAGCAGCGTGCTAGGTGCCGCTAAGGGGGAGAGAAGGGAACAAAAGTGAGTAAGCCCCTTCCCCTAAAGAGCTTACAGTTGATTAGGAGCAGACCCAATGTACAAATAACTCTAAAATATAATGTAAAGAGACTAAATATGGGGCAGAGAGAGAGAAGAAGCACAGGCCAAACAAGGAACAGTTAGTCAAAGAGGAAAGTAGGAAAGCCGGGTGCCTATGTGTGACTTGAATTATTCCATCTAGAAGGCTGTAAGGAAAGGAGCAGTGGCAGGTGAGGGCATAGAGTAGGCTGGGCCACACCTAAGCATTTCACGGTTGACAAAAGCCAAAGGTTATTTATGGGGACTCAAAGGATCAAATCTGGGTTTGGGGGGTTTTAATCTTGCAGATTTGTTCAGAATGGAATACAAATGCTTACAAACCAGAGACACTATAATTGACGGTGGTATGTCAGATATTTAATTTTCCTTAGATACCTACAGTTTTCACCAACGCTGGTGCGCCATTAAATGACATTTTTGCAGGCATAAATATTGGGGCTGGTGGAGAATGAAGAGAGGGAGCCTGAAGCCCAAGTTAATAGCCGCAAATCTAGTCATTCTGGGGAACCCAGGGATTCCGAACATTTTGCTGAAAATGTTTCAGATGGCTCACTCTACAAGGAGCAGGGTTTTCACTACTCCTGGGACGTTGTAGATGGAGATGGCAAATTGGATCCACGATTCTTTTCATCCTATCAAGTTGCACCATATGTTTATAAATAGTGTTTTTGTTATGATCCTAATTGAGGGAGATTTAGTGCTGGTCTATTTCTGACTTGCTATTGTCTTAAGATCTTGCATTCTTGCAAAAGTTGAAACAGAAAACTAGAGTAAATTACACATATCTGCTGCCTAAAGGATTTATATTTTCCTTTTGTTTGTTCTTAAATACCATCATTGGACTCATCTGCTGACTGTTCAATTGCAGGACATAGTGGCCTAAAGCCAGATATCCTGTCCTGTGGTTTCCCCTCCCCCACTCATGAGATTAAGAGGGAAGGGGGCGGGCAGCATAGAGGGAGAAGAGGAAAAAGGCAGAGGAAGTTCCTCTGTTTTACCAAAGACCTCATTCAAAAATAAAAGAGAAATATGTTAGTGTAAATACCACTACAAAGACAATTTCTGATTAGCCAGAAGCTTTCAGTGTGGTGGCTGGCACTGGTTCACTTCTTCCATGCAAGGAGAAATATAGACTGCGTGAATTTCAACAGCACGTTGAAGTGCTTTGTGATGGCACTAAATCTCAGCCTAATGTGCTGATGGAAGGGGCTCACCTGCCTTGCTACCCAGGACTGAGTCTGAGTTAAAGTCTGTGATGACTTGCTGCTTCTCTTAAGAGGCTGGGGCTGCTGGCCTCCCTCCCAATGCTGTCTTTGGGGCTCCTGTATCCTGCATTGGCCAACTGTGCCAATTCATTTGGCAGTCAACTAAGAAGACAGCAGAGGTTTGGTTTAACAACATATTCAAAGCAATGTGATTTTAATGCTTAATGAGGTAGCTTCCACATTCCACATATCAGTAGGACTCTTCCTTTTCCCTCCTTCTCTCCCTCTGATTTTCTTCTTTTTTCTGTGCATTCTTCCCTTCTTCTCCCCCTCCCTCCCTCTTCTCCCTTCTTTCTTTCTTCCTTTCTTTCTTCCTTTCTCTCTTTCCTTCCTTTCAACTTTATTCTTCTTTTCCAGGGGTGGTAAGTCATTTCATAGCGTGCAAGTTAAGAACAATTGAAAGAAGAATTATATTATGCTCGGCAAACAACATGCTGCCTTCAGGACATGGTAGATGTTGTCATCTGATTTACATTGTCACAGAGAACAAGGGTTTGTCATAAGTCATGTTGGTAACTGTAGTAGTTAGTGTTGGCCTTACCTGGTCAAAGAAATCTGTACTTCGAAGGCATAGGAGAAATCATGCCGTTAGTCCTCAACAATGATATTTTCAGGGAAACCATTGGCTTTTCTTTTTTTTTTTTTTACATCTTTATTGGAGTATAATTGCTTTACAATGGTGTGTTAGTTTCTGCTTTATAACAAAGTGAATCAGTTATACATATACATATGTTCCCATATCTCTCCCCTCTTGTGTCTCCTTCCCTCCCACCCTCCCTATCCCACCCCTCTAGGTGGTCACAAAGCACCGAGCTGATCTCCCTGTGCTATGCGGCTGCTTTCCACTAGCTATCTACCTTACGTTTGGTAGTGTATATATATATCCATGCCTCTCTCTCACCTTGTCACAGCTTACCCTTCCCCCTCCCCATATCCTCAAGTCCATTCTCTAGTAGGTCTGTGTCTTTATTCCTGTCTTACCCTTAGGTTCACCATGACATTTTTTTTCCTTAAATTCCATATATATGTGTTAGCATACGGTATTTGTCTTTCTCTTTCTGACTTAC
>NW_020185339.1:16414504-16550691 GCF_003031525.2 Neophocaena asiaeorientalis asiaeorientalis
TTCCCCTCCCCATATCCTCAAGTGCATTCTCTAGTAAGTCTGTGTCTTTATTCCTGTCTTACCCCTAGGTTCTCCATGACATTTTTTTTCCTTAAATTCCATATATATGTGTTAGCATACGGTATTTGTCTTTCTCTTTCTGACTTACTTCACTCTGTGTGACAGACTCTAGGTCCATCCACCTCATTACCATTGGCTTTTTATCTGGCTACGTGTTTCCACCAACTGATGCCAACAAATGGTTGTATGGGTACTCATCTCTGTGATAAAGCAGCTGGTGGTGAAGCATCAGTTGTTCTGCCTCCTGTGGCTGTCATTGTTAACATATTCTGACAGCATCTGGAAAGAAAGACCTGTACCAAGATCTGTATAGGCATACACTGTGTGTTAGTTTCCTGGGGCTGCCATAACAAATGATCACAAACTGGGGGACTTTAAACAACAGAAATTTGTTATCGCACAGCTCTGGAGACCAGAAGTATGAAATCAAGAAATTGGCAGGGAAGGTTTCTTCTGGAGACTCTGGGAGAATCTGTTCTATACCTCTCTCCTAGTTTCCGGTGACTACTAGCAATCCTTGGCTTTCAGACTCATCATGTCAGTCTTTGACTCCATCTTCCCCTCTGTGTATCTGTGTCTCAAATCTCCCTCTCCTTTCTCTTATAAAGACAGCTGTCATTGTATTTAGAGCCTACACTGAATGTAGGATGATCTCATCATGAGATCCTTAAATTAATTACATGAGCAGTGACACTATTTCCAGATCAAGTCACATTTACAGGTTCCAGGGGTTAGGACTGGAACATATCTTTTTGGGGACATACAACCCACTACACACTGGTACCTTAAAACAAAAATATCAAAGATTAAAATCTGTAAAGTGACTGCAAACCAAATCAACATTTAAGCCAGTGAGAAAGAAATTTTGAGCTTGTTACTGAGCAAAAGAGAAAACATACTTCTTTTGCCACAATCTTTTTGTCTACAGGATTTCCGTTGAGTTTTGTAAAGGGTGTTCTCCTTAAACACTGATGTCATGTTTACAATCATTTGGAAACCAAATAAAAGAAAACAAGGTTGTTGTGTTGCTTCCAAAAATTTTACTACAAAAAAAAAGACTGCACGAGAAAAACCATGTGGGTGGCTTCACTAAAGAGACACCGTTCAGAGGAAAGTCAAGAGTAGTAGTGATGAAATCAGTTAAGCAGTTTTAATACACAAAAGTCAAATGGTCAGTTTGGAAAAAAAGAAACCTGTCAACTTCATTGTTTTAATCCTAAACTAAAATCAAATGGTAGGTTTCATTCAATCACCAGAAAGCTTTTGCTAGACCATAACTTTTTCATGCTTCTAATGTTATGATCATGCTATACCCCTGCCTCAGAGTGAAAAGAAAATAAGCCAGTAGCTCTAGTAGATTAGCCTTTCTGTGGACAGGCCAGCCAGCACACTCTTATGAGTGTGGACGGCTCAGTCTTTGCAGACTCCTGTGTTGTTGACATTTCTATTCAATTACCCAGTGGATCACATTTGCTACTTTCAAGTGAAAACCCACATCTTCCTCCCAATATATTTGTCAGCATCTCAGCTGTTGACTTTGTATGCAGTGAAGTCCCAGGAGGTCCTTTGAAAAGCAAATACTTAAGATGATTGAGTGAGCATCAGCCTGAAACTTGGGGACATTGGGCAACTACTTCAAGTTCCTGGGGCAAGTAGTATTAATAGGACCTTAACTTGGAATTTGATTCTTAGAGCCCATATTCAAATATGACCACAGCAATGCCTGCTGCTGAAGTGGTTTTCCCAATGTCTGTCATTTGGGATGACCTATGCCTCTGCGTCCCTCCAACAGAGTGGATCATTAAGAGCTGACTTTACCTCTCTCTGCATTTATCTCTAGGAGCATTTCAACCTACAACCATTAGCCAGAAAATGGTTAACATTGATGCTGTAATGTTAATTCTTTTTTTTAACTGAAATACAGTTGATTTACAATGTTGTGTTAGTTTCTGGTATACAGCAAAGTCATTCAGTTATACATATATATTTTCATTATAGGTTATTACAAGATAGTGAATATAGTTCCCTGTGCTATACAGTAGGTCCTTGTTTATCCCTCCCCATGCTATCCCCTTTGGTAACCATAGTTTGTTTTCTGTGTCTGTGAGTCTGTTTCTGTTTTGTAAATAAGTTCACTTGTATCATGTTTTAGATTCTACATATAAGTGATATCATATGATATTTGTCTTTCTCTGTCTGACTTACTTCACTTAGTGTGATAATCTCTAGGTCCATCCATGTTGCTGCAAATAGCATTATTTCATTCTTTTTTATGGCTGAGTAGTATTCCATTGTATATATGTACCACATCTTTATCCATTCATCTGCTGATGGACATTTAGGTTGCTTCCGTGTCTTGGCTATTGTAAATAGTGCTGCTGTGAACATTGGGGTGCATGTATCTTTTCGAATTAAGAGTTTTCTCCGGATATATGCCCAGGAGTGGGATTTTTAATGTTAATTCTTATGTAAAGGGACTTTTAAGATGAGGCAGTGCTTAGATTTTTGGACTGGAAAGCTGGTAGCAATTTGACAAGAACATTTAGTGGTTTGGCATTATGTTGCCATGACTTCAACAAGAAATACTTGTCAATGGTAAGTGCTAGCTATGTACACATTTGGGGTTACATATATGCACTATCAGAAACAGAGAATGGAACCCTCTTTTACAGCCATGTGACTCTTGAGTGTATTTATGGTTGTAGGCATTAACATCTGTGAAATTACATACAAAATATAAACCTTAATTGAAATATGCTCATCGTGCTTAATTGAAACATGTTTCCAGGAAAGCAGAGGAGGTTTTGCCTATGTAAAAAATTGCAGAATAGAAACCAAAGGTAACACAATATTCTTTATTAGTGGAGCTTTTCATTTAATAAAACTGTAAGACAAATATCTCATGTGCTTGGCTCCTTAACAATACTTATTTTTTTTCAGAATTAATATTCTTCCCATATTTTCTTTGGAAAAAGCAATATTGATGTTTATATAAAATGCAAACAAATGATGCAATGTTTCACATTTTCCTTTTTTTCGCTGTGATATATTTATTTTCTAAAATTTTATGTTAGTGCAACAAAGAAAAGTGCTTCCACAGTTCATTCCAAGATAATATATTGCTCCATTATAGCAAATGCGGTTACAACTTGGGCTTAGGAACTGGAAGCTAAAGCAGTCTTGGTACCTGTGTTCATTATATCTTGAACAAGGCTCTTTTGTAGGTCTTGGACCACAGATGAGTTATTAAAAGACATCATTTCCATGCAAGTGGCAAAATCTTTAAAATACGTGAATGTAAATATCGATGTAGACATAGATATATTTCAATGCACTAACTACTAAAATATCTTTGAAGAGAACATCCTTTTCAGCAAAGAGAAAATTATAAACATGTAATTCTAAAACATTAAATGAACGTTAAAAGAAAAAGGCATATTGATTTTGACTTTTTATATTTTAGTTGCTCTGGGAATGATAGTGCTCACTCCCCATAATCATATATCTCTAACCTCCACCTGTTTACTTTGTTACTAGAGCATAGTAATGTGTGCTTTTATATATAATTATATAATATTTCATAAATATTAAACAAATTTTAAAACGTAAGCCTAGTTTGCAAACTCTTAATCTGTCAACTTCTTGGAAATTTTTGAAAGGAAAAGCTGAGCGTGAGCATAAAATTATAAGTAGTTGGATTGAAACAGACAATACTGGTCTGTAATACATCCTTAAATTTTATTGACTTCTTAGTGTATGCCAAATATACGTACATAAGCTCATTCATCCTCATGAAAAGCCTTTGAAATAGGTTCTTCCAAATTTCAAACAAACAACCTGAAACTCAGAGAAGTTAGATCACCCGACATCACATCTTTAGTAAATGGAAGACTCTGCACTCTTAACCACAGCCATCTAAGATGATTCAAATTACTCATTATGTATTTTCTAAGGAAATCACTTGCATTCTTAAATGGTATGTACTCTATTTTTTACATTTAATTGAACAAAATACCTTTTCTCTTGTTTAAATGGAAAAATGTAGGGAAAGTGAGAATTTTAGGTTGTTAAAATATTTGAACAATGTACACTAAAGCCAAGTGCTAAATAGCTAGGATGACATGACACATATTTTCTTAGGAATAAGATCTTTCTGAGAGATCATAAATATTTAAGCATAAACATACCATAGAGTAGCAACCAGGACAACTCTTGATTTAATGTGGAATTTTCTCAACCTTGAGATTGCTAACTACACAATCTGAATTTCTCATTAATCGACAAATATCCACTTTGCTTTGGAACGTGCAGATCTTTAAGCTAGATCTTAACTTTCAAGATGTTCGACTTCCAAGACCTTTAGAAGACCTTGTGAAAGTAACGGTTAAAAGAAAGTAGCCCACAATCATAGATTTTTGTGTTCCTGCTTAATTCAATTCGAATATCTCAGCCTACCACTCCTCCTCATTTTTTGTAATCACTATAACTTTATTATTTTATTTTATCCATTAATCACAGTTTTACCTCAAATAACCATTCTTTCCTTCTTCTCAAAAAGAGAAGTCCTGAGTCTTAGCTAGACATATGTCTTTCCAGAATAAAGGCTACATTCCTTAACTTCCCTTGTAGCCAGGTGTGACCATGTGAGTAAGTTCTAGTCCAAGTGCTGGGAGAAAGGAGCCAATGCATGCCCCTTCTTCATGCTTTCTTCCCACAGACTGAAATGGAAATACAATGTCCGAAGCATTAGCTGCCATCTTTGAACATGAAGTGATCTTGGAATGGAAGCTTCACACAGCCAGGCAGCCACCTGGAGGGAGGTGGTTCCTGCCACTGGGGAATGCCATTCCAACCAAGATCAATTGCCTTTAGACTTTTTAAACACAAGAGAAATATTTCTAGCTTGTTCAATCAACTTTTTTTTTTTTTTTTTTTGGTAATTTTCAGCCAAACCAGTTTATCTAAAGCAATATACAATTTACGATCCCATTTGATCTGTATTGCTTATAAAGTGCTACAACAATGGCAGCACGGTTTAGTTTTAAGAGTTCTGGTAGCAGGCACAAGCAAACAGCTCAGGTGATCAGGACATTGCTGAGTTTGGATTGTTTATGAATTTGTTGGCTGGTTTACACTTCTTATATTTTACATACTACAAAGTGATTTTTTAAACTTTGTTCTGAATAATATCTGACAATGTCCAGTTCAACAGATTTTGCAAGTGAAATGCTTTTCGAAATAGCTGCATGTGTGTGCTTACCTTACAAAGTTTTCTGAAACGATACTTGGGAATTAATTTGCATGCAGAGACCTAGCGTCTGCGTTCTCTGGTTAGGTAGGTGGGGTAGAGATGTTTACTTGGTCAATCTGAAGGCCCAGAGGAGACCTTGACATCTGAGTTCCTAGGCAGCTGCTGAGATCACCATAAAAAAAAAAAAACCTCTCAATAGAGGCATATTACCAAAGGCACAGAGGCAAATATTGATACTACAGGGATAGATTTGCCAGCTATGTCACAGGCCTTAATGGCATGTGAACAGAGGAAGCTGTGATGCTTTATCTTGACTCCATGACTGGTTATATAGATAAACCACTGTGAATGAAACTTCAGTCAAATGTTTAGTGAAGTTCAATCCAACTGTAGCTCTATAAAACCAGTCCTGCTTTTACTCCAGATTTGAATATAGAAACAATTTATTGAACTTGGTACAATTCTAGATGAATTGTTTTCCTAATTTCTCATGTGACGTAACAAAAAGAATAATCGAGTGCTACCTAATTTTACATGAAATCTTAAATATTTAAAAGTGGGAGCTTTGAGGTATTTATACTTAAAAGCCTTTGAAAAAAGTGGTTGAATAACTATTTCCTTCTTGGATGGAGAAACAAACTTTCCTTTAACTTAAAGAAAAAAATCACATTTGGGAGGCAGCCACCAGGGACAGCTTCACTTGGAAAGAGACTTTTTGAGAAAGTTCCAAGTGACTGAGAAAAGAGAATTATAATGGAATTTGCTCCACAACTTTTATTCTGACAGAGGGGCTATTCATCCTATGGAATTCTTTTAAAATCACTGACCTGAACAATATGCTTCTGAGAATGTTTTCCTGCTTAGCTTATAAAGATATTATTATGTATCTATGATATAATCACTAGAAAATGCTTCCTCTGGGGCATTTGTTGTTTCTCTAGTTATCACAGTTGATTGTAGAACTGATATACCTGATGTGCTTCAAGGTATAATGGGAAAGCAGATACAATCTTTAATGCCAGCTGCACCTTCTGTCTTTATATTGGAGTCTGTGGTTATAGGTAACAATTGAATTAAACGATGTCCTATAGACAGATGCTTTTATAATTTAAGGGACAAAAATTACTGTAACAAAGTTATAATAGCTCCTATAGTTATTTGTGATTCTGACGTCAAGACAAATCTATTTTCAACTATAAGCTCTGATACAAGCTACTTCTCTGAGCCTCAGTTTCCTTCTTGTAAAACAGAGCTAAAAATATCTCTCATCTCCTAGGACTGTACTGGGGATAAAGACAGATGATATATGTAAATGGTCTAGCACTGTGCTTAACTCATTGCTGTCTATTAGTAGTGCTGTCTTAGAATCCGTACAATTCTTATTTATTTATTTATCTATTTTTAAAAAATTGAAGTATGGTTGATTTACAGTGTTTCAGGTGTACAGCAAAGTGATTCAGTCATATATATATATATACACACATATATATATTCTTTTTCAGATTCATTTCCATTATAGGTTATTACAAGATATTGAATATGTTCCCTGTGCTATACAGTAGGTCTTTGTTGTTCATCTATTTTATATATAGTAGTGTGTATCTGTTAATCCCAAATTCCTAATTTATCCCTCTTCCCTGATAATCCATAAAATTCTAAAGCCCACAACCATAAATAATAGAAATACATATTATATTATACTGTCATGAGTTTCACTGTGGAACTGAAGAAAAGTAGCTCAATAAAGTTAACCAACTATGAAGAAATTGTACCCTTTAACTGTCATTTAGGTCCTCTCAATTATTCAAACTATTTGGGAAGATCAGAGATTAAGTTAATGTAAAACAGAAGATCAGAGATTAGGTAGTAAAACGAAAAATTCTTTACGTTTGGCTTTGGGATGTGTTTGGTTCTTACATTTGAACATTGATACGTCTGGTGGTCTAGATATTCACTTCAAAGCCAATGATGAAGACAAATTGAGGAGATGGAGTTCAGGAACAGAGAAAGATGCCCAGTGTCCCCACTCAGCCTCTCTATCCATCTCTTCTCGTAATGCAATGGCAGAAAATGTCTGCTTTCCCTTAACTGGTGAAAATCTGTGCTCTCTCAAAACTGCTTTATAAAGTAGGGAGGTGGCTAAGTCTTTGAGCTTCAAAGGGCTTCTCTTCACGCAAAGTAAGTAGAGGAAATAGAAATGTCTAAAAAGCTACAATTAAGCAGTTGCCACACTGACTGCACTGAACTTGAAAGCAAGACTATTATAGACAACCTAAAATTGATAAACCACCCAAGGACGATACTGATTAACCTCAGGGTCCTTTGAATATTTATGAGGCGTAGATCTGAACATACTAAAACAAAGCCTGCACCATTGATGTTATTATTTATTTAGAGGTATTAATTTCTTTTTAAGTGAGCATCTAAAAAGCTGATATAGTAATATCATTAAACTGGAAAGATTTTTTTCTTTTGAGAAAGAATCACATCTAGGAAGTGCTCAAATTCTTTTATTTTAGATAAAATATTTAATACTCGATTTGAATGTGATTGAAAATAATTTAAATAAGGCACATTAAAATGCGCTTCAGTAATAAAACTTGCAATGTAGTTTTAAAGCCACACATGAATTTATGGTTAATGCAAGTAAAATAAACTATTCTTACAAGGAGAAGGTGGCATTTTAGCAAAGCAAAGATGTTAAATCTGATCTTTGAAAAACCTAGAGAGAATAGTATGACAGTGGGGTTTTTTTCAGTATCAATTGTAGAACAATTTAAAAAGACAAAAAAGTTTATTTCTAAAAGATTTAAAACAAGCTTCAGAGAAACTTGATAGTATGTAATTGTAAAGTGATTTTTAACATTCTAACAAGTGTGTGGGCTGCAGTGTTGATGAGTACTGCATGGAACAGGGTCCAGGGTCAAACACTGGATTATATACAGTTAAACATGCTTCATTATGCTTTAATTATCTATTGCTACATAACAAACTTCCCCCAAATTTAGCAGCTTCACTGGGTGGTTCTGGGTCAGAGTATCTCATAGGTTGCAGTCAAGATGCAGCCCAGGGCTGCAGTCATCTGAAGGCTTGACTGGGACTGAAGGGTTCGCTTCCAATAAGGCTCACTCATGAAGCTGTTGGAGGGAGGCATTCCTTCTTTGCTGCCTGGGCTTTTCTTTGACACACAGCAACTGGCTTCTCCCAGAGCGAGTGATCCAAGTGAGAAAACAAGGAGAAGACTCCAAAACCTCTTATGATCTCACCTCATGACAGGGAGCAACACATTGTCACTTCTGCCATAATCTATTCATTAGAATTTGGTCACTAAGTTCAACCTTTATGCAACAGGAGGGGAGATAAACCCTAATTCTTAAAGGGAGAAATATCAAAGAACTTGTGCCTGTCTATTAACACTCCACATCCCTACAGAACTTCTCAGAGCCTTTATTATTCTGATGTGAATCCAATTGTGTGTGTACCATTTCCCAAGCTTATTTGCCCACTGAACTCATTTTTGTGGATTATTTTGCAGGACTGGTGTTTCATTAAAGGCACTTTGGGAGACGCTGGTTTAACACTGCCATCACAAGGGAAATGTATTTCTTCGAGTTCGCGATGTATGATATTGTTAGCTTTTAGTGATAGCAATTCATTATCTTCCTGGTGCTAGATACAGATTTCTAGGCCTTAGATAAATAGTCACCTGTAGTCAACGAGTGTTTATTGCTGGCTTCTGTGTGCCAGGCGCTGTCTAAGAGTTGTCTACTAAAGGGCAAATAAGAAATGGTCCTGGGCCCTGATGAGCCAACAAATGAAGCACAATCTAGAATAGTTACAGTGAGGTAATAGCAGAGACATAGAGCCTAAATTATGTGCCTTGTACAGTTCTAAGTGCTTTGTGCCTATACCTCATTAAACTCCACAATAACCCTATTAGGCAGAGTCCTCTTTCACAGATGAGAAAACGGAGACAGGGAGAGGTTAAATAACTTGCTCAAGGTTACACAGCTACTAAATGTCAGAGCTAGGATTCAAATTGAGGGGGAGTCTGGCTCTCAAGTTCAGCTCTCTGCATTATGAATACGGCCTGCTAAGTACTATACCACCGCTTCTTTTCTTGTAGAAAAGAAGATTGCCAATAGCTCTGGTCTAGGGGACTAGAGGAAAGTATCACCGTGGAGGTGACCTTTGAGCTAGGTCTTAAAGAGTAACCAGATGGAGAAGGAAGAAAGGCAGTTTCAGCCTTAGGACCTAGTGTCCCTAAAGGCACAGAGTCTTGCCCCTGAATTGTGGGTTTAGAGAATGCTGGTGTGAATCGAGAGCACCGCAGATGATAGAGGGTTCTGGGAAAGGAAGCTGAAAAGTAAATGGCAGTTACCTGGGAGGTAAACTTCAGAACCACAGTGTTATTTGGCTCCTATCTGCAAATGTTTCATATGAATATCCACCTTTGCAAAGAGTGATCCGTTGAGCCAGGAATATCTGTCTAAGATAGTCTCGAATATGGGGTGTGGTGGACACTTTGACGTACCACCCAGAACCCCTTTCAGGGATGAAGGGCTTAACTCTCCCAGATGCTGGGAGTGCTTCCAGCAGAGAGCCCTCAACGGTCAGCCCCCTTTGGGGATTGCATGGGCTGAAGAGAGCTGCCTCACCCAAGGTCAAGGCCCTTTTCTGGGATGCCTGCATGCAACGACTGATCAGTGTTGGGATATAAAGGCTGGTCTCTACTGTCGACTCAGGACAACATAGAAAGGTCATCCTAGCTTTAGAGAGCCCTGTAGAGTCAGCTGCAGACTTGGTTGAAACTGCAACACAGCTTGACTTCTCTCCCTGCTCAATCCTGCTTTCATCTCTCCTCTTCTGCGAGGTGATCCCAAGAGGCTCCATAGTAAAACGCTCGAATTCTAATCTCCATCTCAGAGTTTGCTTCCTGGAGAACCCAACCATTGCCAGTTAGTACCAGGAATTGTTGGGAGAGCAGATGCTGGGATGGAATTTTGGAGTGCTTGGCTGGCAATTCGAATTCCATCACTGGGGTAGGTGGTACCCAGGTAACCTCTGGTACAAGGCAGCACTGCAATTGTTAACACCTTTGCCAGTGGTGAACTAGGATGGTAAACTGGTGACTAATTGGTGTGGTGTAGTAGGAGTTTGAGAAATGTGTGAGAAAGGGTAACTATGAGGGTGGTGGAATTGGTTGGCTATACCCGAACTCAACTGACACTCTCGAAAAAACAATTAGGACAAAACACCAAGAGCGACTGACATTTAAAAGCTAAGAACGAAAGCCAGAGACAGCCTCCTTTGCAGCATCAGGTGGCTCTCATCTTTTGGAGGGAGGGCAGAGAAAGCTGAGGACCAGAGCACTTAATCATGACAGTAGCAGAGCTCAAAAGGAGGTTAAGCTCCCAAACAAGGCAGATCTGTTATGCCAAGGTCAGGGCCCTGGATAGAGGGGGAAGGAGGGGAGTGACCTTGGCACATGGACAGGACATCTGGATTGATTTGCTTGAGAATCATGAATTCCCAGATTCCCCCAAACCCACTGAGCCTGCACAAGGGGCCCACTCTTCTTATTTAAGGGTAGCCCTTCCCCTGGCTTGCTACGAGGTCAGTAGGTAGAATTCAGTCACAACATAACCCTGCCAAGGGCATATTGGACCTGATGAGGGAGGAAAGGGACTAGACCCCCAAAGAGCAGGTGAATGGGCCGGGGGCCGATAGAGGTGCACGTGCCTGGATGTTGTGAGTGCTTGTTGAAGGGTAGTGGAATGGAAGGTTGAATAAGGGAGTGTTTATCCAGGATAGAGATGAACACCCTGGCAAGGCCCCCACGAGATGGCTCCTGGATGCCTCCTGGAAAACGCAATGAAGCACGTTTAAGTGAGATAGGTGTGCCAGAATTGCTGTGATGGGGGAGAAGGAGTTTAAAAGCTCGGGGAAATGGGCATGCTGCAGTGGGTGTGCTATGTAACACCAGGAAACCACCAGAGGCCTTTGTTCTACAGGAACAAGGGAAGAGCATCGTTTGCCAAGCAAGAGGGATATGATGGTGAGAGGGGCACCAGCACCCCTAAGAACTTCCGTGGTGGCTGCCCCCTGTAGGCCAGAACTGATGGTAGGAGAGGCCATCTCTGGTAGCCATGGGTGTGATAGGCCCCCCAAGTAGACACAATTATCGTAATGAGAGGCAAAGTCATAAAGGCAGACAGAGGGGTCTGTGCTCAGTGTATTATGGATACTGTTAGAATACAGTATCTCTGATGGAAAAATAGATGGGCAGCCAAGGAGGGTACAACTCAATCCATAAAGTCAAAAGAAATCCAGGATGGATGATCAGGAAGCTAAGGGCAGTCATCCCAATAAAACGTGTCTGAACCTGAGCCAGTTTTCGAATCTGGAACCCAGTGGCTAAAGAAGAGCCTCGGTCCCCAGGAAGAAAAACCCTACACCACCACAGCAAGTGAACATACTAATGACTCCCCCGTCCTTCCCTAAAGAAATCTGTGGCCAGTAACTACGGAGAAGGGACACTGATACCCAGGGACCAAAGCATTGCCCTTAGCTCCCTTTTAGCATGTGGTCACATGGAGGCCAGGGAAGAAATGGAGTCCTGGCCACTGGTGAGCCCACTGGGACCATGGACCCCATCCAGTGGTCATTTCCTGGTCCCCAAATGTAACTGGAATAGATATATACTTGGTAGCTGGCTGATTTCTGCATTGGCCCGTGTGGTCAGAGCTATCAAAGAGTCCAGAGAAAGGCCAAGTAGAAGCCTCTGAAACTGCCCCTCCTCCCAGCCAAAATATTAAATCAAAAGCAATATTGCATCCCAGGGAAATGACAGAAATTAGAGAGGCCAAGAATGTTTGAATTCTTTGTATATTTCCTACTGAGATCAATATACTTCCCAGCTAGCTCACTTCAGCAACTGGACATCAAGTCTAATTCATCTCCAAGGCCTCTAAATTGAAAACAATTATTTCTAGTAATGATTCCATTATAGCCATTAAACCCAATTCCATTATGACTGACTGATTTGAAAAATCCACAAAAACTTTTAAAATGGAATTTCGCCTCTGTATGCTATCTCTATGGGTACTCTTAGAAAACACATTCAATTAAAGAGTTATAAAGTTGTTTGCAGGGAAACAAAAGCCTTTTATTTAAAAAAAGAAAACTATTTTCATTGTATGTCTCTGGGTGTGTGTTTATTAATTTTTTGACCCATAAGGACCTCAGTTCCTAAAATAGGAAATCTAAGGCTGACTTTACAGAAAATAGTAAAATACATACATTCAGTCTCTGTCCTCCTCTTTCTCCTGTTCACCTCTTCAACTTTTTCTTTTCTCAACCTAACTTGCCTCCAGTAACTTTATGTGAATGTTTTAAATAATATCTCAGAGAACCCAGAAAAATGAGGCCATATTACAATATTCAGCATTTACTGTATCTTTTTCAAAGAACAATCACTTTTTGTTTTTATGTAAAAAGAGTTTTAAATGGGCAAAATTTAGGGAAAAGATGACTTAGTGGGACATTTTAATTCCCACTGGATAAGGATTTTTGATATTTCAGTGAAATAGCCTCCATAGATCTTTTCTACAAGAGTGAACTTGGTTCCTTAGAGTTTTTGCTTCAAACACCAAGACGGCAATACTGCATTGAAAAAGATTCTCAGAAATTACAGATTGTATCTTTCTTATATCCCTATGTACTTCCTACAACGAATGCAGTGTTTGGCAGAAGGTGATGAAAGGCACGGGGTTCTGACAGCTAATAAATAGGTGTGATTTCCACAGTATTTCCGTAAGTGTTCACCAGTTCTCCATATTCATCTTATCAGGGTAGACAAGGCCCTGTTTGACCTATTCTCCATTCCAGGTGCCTCCTCAAATGGTTAAGGATATAATGAACAGGGACTGAGGACAGATGTTCAGCATTATTTATGTGTCAACTATTTTTGCTCTTGAAACACACATAAAACAAAGCCATGAAATTTACATTCGACACTTTTGTTGTTAGTGTGGTGCTATGTGTTAATTTGAATGAAAAAGATTAATACACGTGAAGCACAGTTCTAGGCACTTAGTAAGCACTTTTATAAAGAATCTTTTATAAAAGAATCTGAACAATACCAAATTGTTATGATTAGCACTATTGTTATCTAAAAAATATTTTGATCACATACCACGGATCGTAGAGCATCCATTTTTTTATTTGGTCAACATGGTATTTTCAACTTTTTTTTTTGGTTAATTAATTTATTTGGCTGCGTTGGGTCTTCATTACTGTGCGTGGGCTTTCTCTAGTTGCAGCAGGCGGGGCCTACTCTTCGTTGTGGTGCGCGGGCTTCTCATTGTGGTGGCTTCTCTTGCTGCAGAGCTCAGGCTCTAGGCGCACGGGCTCAGTAGTTGTGGCTCGCGGGCTCCAGAGGGCAGACTCAGTAGTTGTGGCGCATGGGCTTAGTTGCTCCGCAGCATGTGGGATCTTCCCGGACCAGGGTTCGAACCCATGTCCCCTGCATTGGCAGACGGATTCTTAACCACAGAGACACCAGGGAAGTCCCTCAACTCTTAAAATTAGTTGGTAACATTGAAAAAATCAGGGCATTACAAATTTGGATTCTCGGCTTCTTGGATCCACTTTCCCCTATGGCTGCGTCACCAAGTGTCCCCTGCCACACGGTCTTCAGTGCCCCACACTCCTCCTTACTTCCTACTGCCCCTGCCACTAAAGCAGAGTGTCAGTTGCTAATTTTTTGCAGCATTTGTACTGTTGTCTTTTCTCATAACTGCCTGCTTGTCTTTCTTTTAATGTTCCTAGCCCACGTGGGCATTTCAGTTTGCATGCCCATCAATTTGCAAATTGAAAGGGACCTCACAGTGTTGTTATATCACTTTTTCTCCTTCCACTTTTGGCTTCTGTCACTACACAGTTGTTACTACCAACCTGCTTCCTTCTTTAGACAACATGGTCTGAGTGAAGGCTTTCACCTGGTAACATACCTCTCCTGGGAAGACCATGTGTGGCCTCTGTGACCAGTAACCTCACAGAATTTTCTGGGCTTAGTCATTGTTGCAAATATAATTTATACTAGTGAGTGGAACAGACATAAGACTGTTTCATGGAACCTGGGAGTTTTTACATTTGCTCCCAGCCCATACCCCCTAAAATGACATTTACATTCATGAAACTGAGTAAGTAAATGTTGAATATCTTTCAGCAAGAATTTTATGGCTGTGTATTCTGTAATTCTGTACAGTTCCAAACAAACTGTAATTTAGGGAATTCCGAAGGAATTAGTTACTTAGTGTTCTGTAATTGAAAATAATTATGTATTTTTATTTTCACTTTTTAACTCTTTGTTCTGTAGTGTTTAGACAGTCTATGGAAAATTACATTCACTCTAACTTTTATAATTCAGTTTATCTTTTCCTATTATCCTTTTGGGACTAAGATTTACAATTAGAATTGAGGATGACAAGTTTGGCACTCATCTTTGTGGAGTACTTCAATATTTAATTCCAAAAGTTACTCTAAGTTTTTATTGTCGTTTGTTCTCAAAAAAGGCTCCATACTGACAAATGTGACTTAACTTATCATCCTTTTAAACAGCAATTGGTTATAGTATCTAAGATCTTAACATAGTAAATAAAATCTTCAAAAAGATACATTGTAATTGGTTGACAGACTGATGTCACATTAATAGGTTGTAAGGAGACACTAAACCTCTAGCTTTGTTCTTCCACCACTCTTGATATTTAATTTCTGGATTTCTTCCCTCCCTCCACCAGGCAAAATATTGTCTAGCTTTTCCTATTGCTCTTGGATAATAAATGAATAGTGCCTTCATTTTGGCGTTTAAAACAATCCCGTCTATAATTAGATGACTATAGTCCAGTGTACTGTAAAAATCATCTTTATCCAAGTTAAATCTTTTTGTGTAGATTTATTTGGACATGGAGATCGCTGTTTTTATCCCCCTTCCTTGCTTTCTTTCTCCTCTCATCTTTCCTCTAGCTGCTGTTTCTGACCCTGGTAGGGTTGGATCAAAGGCTAGAGAAGATGAAAGGAAGAGCTGAGACATGGCATTGGTGGCCCAGGCAAGGCAGGTGCTCAAAGCTGATTCTTTCCTCTCAGGCCTGGTTGTTGCTGGCTCCACAGTGATCCTTGGCTGGGACTTCTGCCTGCCACCACCATGCCATAGCCAGCAGTCTGATTAACACTGCCCCTTGGAGGACATTGGGCACCTACTCCTCTGTTAGGGCCACATCATCCCTCCAGGTAGCCACTTAGCTATTTGGGGAGGACCCCTTCTAAGGCAACTCCAGGCTGACTCCCTTTCACATGGTCCAGTCTGAGCTCCAGGAAACACTCACCTTTTCCCACCATCACCTGCAGTGAAGTTTGTCCCATTGCCGCCCTCCTTACTCTGCAACCAGACACAGTGGTGTGTCCACCACCACAGCTTTTACACTTACCATTCTTAATGGGTGTCAGACATCAGTCCTTATGTTTCCAAACTCCAAGGGTGTTTATAAGTTCTCTGAGACATCCCCAGGAAGTCCCTGTTGTTTGTGCTGACACACACAACTTTTCCAAAGAAATTCTCTCCCACTTCTTCCACCCACCTAGAAGGTGTGATGCTGGCAGAGCCAACTTGGGGGTCAGCCCCTTTGCAAATCCCACATGGGTGGTCTAGCACCTCGTATGTTAACAGGGGGTACTTGGAACCAATTGCTTTTTTCTTGGAGTTTGGTGCTTCTACCAACACTGAAGCAGAAAGATGCCAATTTTATCATCCAGTTACATAGTCAATCCTCTTGACTCTGGCTCAGTGGTATGCTGGAGCTGGTTATTAACCATGGCCATTATTAAAATGTAGATGATATAAACTTACAATTAAATAAACTATATATTTTTAAAAAGTAACAAATACTTAAAGATCATCATTTCCTAATAACTTCGCTTCATTTTACTATTATCTCTGCTCTTGAGATTTTTTTTTTGTCTATTGCATCTGTTTGATAAATCTATTATACGATGAAGTGCCACTGCACATTTCTTCCCAGTGCTGCGTTCAGCAATCTCACTTTGGCAGGTTGAAAACAGCTAAGGTGGGATTGTTCGCACCAAGGAAATCGGCAAATGTAGCAAATCAGGTGCGCCTCCCCCCACCCCCCATCTTGTCGTTAAACATTTGCCAATACCCCACTGCTCAGGATATACTCTAAAGCTCTTAAGAACTAGTAAGATAGCAGGTGCAGTCCAAGTTAAGGCAGCTCATTTCAATATAAAACGGTTACTTTGTAAGTGCTAACACTGCCCAGGATCAATAGATTCAGCGTGTTCAAACGAAGTGCGTGTCTCTCTCCAGTGCTTTTAGCTCTTGGGAGATCAAATTGGTTCCTCTTCGCAGGTATCCACCCTTAATACTTTTTCAAGTAAAAGTCTGAGATTAGAGAAAGAAGCTCCTGCAGCTGCACATTCCTTGGCAGCCCACATCATAAATGCTTTTGCAAAAATGCCTCACCCAATTTTTTAAACTGTTCTGGGCTGTATTTAATAGATGATGAAAATAATGACTTTTAAATATGCCACTGCACAATTAAGCCACTAAAGCAACTGAGATACTTGGGAAGCTTGAGCCTAGGAAATAAGACAAAAATACCCGCAGGAAAAAAGCAAAGTATCTACAGGGAAAAGGTGGAACTTGGAGGTCAAAATTTTCATCTACACAGTCAAATTGAATAAATGTGAATGACACTGTAAAAGAAGCAGCCTCTCATTTCTTGTTCAATAGTATATATTTGAGCATTAAATAATCTTTCCGTCTGCTCAGGCAGACTCAGGGAAGAGCTAACGACCCCATCGTTTCTCAGGAGTGCGGCGAGGGTAAGGGATGCTCATTCTTTAATAGTGGAGTCTAGGGCTTCCCTGGTGGCGCAGTGGTTGAGAGTCCGCCCGCCGATGCGGGGGACACGGGTTTGCGCCCCACTCCGGGAAGATCCCACATGCCGCGGAGCAGCTGGGCCCGTGAGCCATGGCCGCTGAGCCTGCGCGTCCCGAGCCTGTGCTCCGCGTACCGCTAAATAAATAAATAAATAAATAAATAAATAAATAAATAAATAAATAAATAAATAAAAGGGGTAAAAGGATTCATTGGCCGTGCATCTATAAAAAAAAAAAATAGTGGAGTCTATTCTAGGAGGAATATGTTGACATGATGTTTGTTGAAAATATGAGAGACTTTACAGAAGATAAAGTGAAAGCAAAACTATGAGACATACAGAACAGGAGAGTTGCTGAATGGAGGTGTCTCCTTTATGTGCTCAACCTCCCTCCTTCCTGACACCATCTTGGGCTCCCACACATCAATATCTGAACCTGGAAATACCTTTTCCACCTGCCCTATGAGGTATGTTTCCCAGCATGCACCAGTGTGAGCCTTTTGCTTCTGGCCAGCATCCTCTCTGATTGGTTGCCCTCTGCACTGGACTGGTTGTTAAACATTTCAAATATCACTTTGGGTAGCCCTTTATATCCCACCAAGAACATTAAAGTTCACCATTTCAGAGGACTGAAGGCAAGACATATCAAGGAGGCAAGACAAGTATCACTGGCTCCTCTTTAAAAATCAATTGACGGGCTTCCCTGGTGGTGCAGTGCTTTAGAATCCAATGCAGGGGACACGGGTTCGAGTCCTAGTCCGGGAAGATCCCACATGCTGCGGAGCAACTAAGCCCGTGTGCCACAACTACCGAGCCTGCACTCTAGAGCCCGTGAGCCACAACTACTGAAGCCCGCGCGCCTAGAGCCGGTGCTCCACAACGAGAGAAGCCACCGCAATGAGAAGGCTGTGCACTGCAGCGAAGAGTAGCCACCGCTCTCTGCAACTAGAGAAAGCCTGAGTGCAGCAACAAAGACGCAATGTAGCCAAAAATAAATATATAAAATAAATAAATTTATTTAATAAAATAAATAAATCAATTGACCTAGCTCTCTGGGCTGCTAGCCAGTGAAGGTGAAGATAGAATCCGAAACTCCCATTTCCTGACTGTGGGTCCAGCAGAGCCTAGTAGAAAGAGTATGTATTGGTTTTCTGTTGCTGTGTAATAAATTCCCACAAACTTAAAGGCTTAAAACAACACCCATGGGTTAACTCAGTTTCTGTTGGTCAGAAGTCCTGACACGGCAAGTCTGGATTCTCTGCTTAGTGTCTCACAAGGTTGAAGTCAAGATGTTGACCATGCTGTGGCTCTCATCTGAATCCTCTTCCCAGCTTCAGATTGTTGGCAAAACTCAGTAACTTGAGGTTGTAGGACTGAGGTCCCTTTTCTTGGTAGGTGTTGGCCAGGGGTAGCCAGCTGAGAGTGCCCTAGAGATTGCCCTCAGGTCTTAGCCGTAACATGACAGCCTATTTCTTCAAAGCCAGTAGGAGAATCTCCCTGACTTCTGCCAAGATGGAGTAGTCTTAAACACTATAATGTAATCACAGGACTGACTCTACCCCCGTACTCACAGTCCCACCCACACTCAAGAGGACGGGATTATACAGAATGTGGACATCAGAGGAGTAGGAATCTTGGGGGCCATCTCAGAATTCTGCCTACCATAGGGCATAAGCCTCTGACACACAAAGAGGACATTTACTGTCAACTCTGTACTAACTAGCTTTGTGACTTCTTGGAGCCTCTTGTTCCTCAAAATTAGGGCAATACTACTCATAGACGGTTGTGAGAAATAAAAGTGCTAACACCTGGACAGTGTTTGACACATGAAACTCATTCAGTGAATGCTTTGTCCTGCTCCCACCACTGCTTGCCAATGCATGCACCACTGCATGCAGGTACACCAGGTCAGCTCAACATTTCTTGTGTTATAATAGTTACAAAGCAGTGTGTTGTAAACTACGATATTCAACGTGGTGCATTGACAATGGAACATGGAAAGAAAAAAAAGATGACTAGCTCATCCCACTTAGCTCAGCTTTAATGAGGATCTCCTGTATTTTAGATGCTTCCTATGTTATCTTATTAACCCTAAAAACCCTGCACAGTAGGTATCACCATCCCCATTGAAGAGGCAAGGAAACTAAGGCCCAAATGCACACAGTGAATGAGTGGCAGAGTTCAAGACTGGAGATCTCAGCCTGTAACAGGGTATCCCACCATAGAGCCACTGAGAAACTATGCCTTGTGTGTGTGTGTGTGTGTGTGTGTGTGTGTGTGTGTGTGTGTGTGTGTGATTCATCAGGAAGGAATGCAAAGAATTTCCCCTCCCCTCAGGGAGAAGGCTGGGCCCCTTTACCCTCAACAGAGAGTACACAGATTTTAAAATGTTGCAAAGGGCCATCAATTCCTATTGTGAGAGAAAAGGAGCTGAAAGAATATTTTGTAAATAAGGACTCCAGAGAGAGGGTCTGGAATTAGTGATTGCAGTGTTTCTCCCACTATTTAGGGCTATTTTTAAGGTTTAAAATAATCCATTCGTTTTTGTGGTTATTGTTGCAATGTCATTATTTCTATATCTTAAAAAAACCCTCAAAATATGGAACAAGATCAATGACATTATTAACTCTCAATTAAAAAGAAAAAAATGAAACAACTCCCAACCCAGAGGATTATATACTGAACTAAAATTTCTAATTGAAAAAAAAAGATACTCATTGAGAGAGATTATTCCAAAGCTCTCAGAAAGGAGCAGAGACTTGATAATTGACCAGGCAAAGTTTATGCTGCAAAAAAAAATTCTTGCTTTAGTTTAAAGGTTTTCTGAAAAGGCGGGGGGCGGGGGGTGTTAAGAACATAGCAGTATTGAGGTGGATGCCAGTAACACTTTAATAGCATTGCCATTTACACTTGGTAAAATGAAAAAAAGGGGACGATAAACTATAAACTAAAAAAGTTTTCTTTGAAGTAAAAATTACATCTTCCTAGCAATAAAAAGTCTCTGCAAAAAGAAAAAGCAAAATCGTTCAAAAAGATCTCAGAGTTATGGAATAAGAGATGAAAATCTTTGAAGCTGAGGCATCAGAGAAAAATATTTGGAGATAGATTATTACCATCTCTTCATCATTTCACCAACTGGTATAAAGTCAGAAAGAGCATTTCAGCAGCTGGCTCACTTAACTTTCATTTATAGATGATTTAGCTCTGAAGAATAATGAGTATATTGGATCTAAAAAGATTTTCATAGGCTGAAACGAGCACTTTCTAATAAGATAAGGTTTAGGGTCCTCTGCTTGGGTACAAGTATCTAACTGTAGGTACGAGACAGAGGACAGACACATGACTTAGCAATAATGTGCAGTAGGCAGGGACTGTGTGTGTGTTGCCTACCCATTTCTATTTTCCCTTCCTTAATAATAAAACCTGAATTTTATCTGTAGCAACAAAGTGCCTAGCTAAGACTATATTTTCCAGCTTCCCCCCAAAAAAGTTTTGGACAATGAAATATAAATGGGATTCTTTGTAAATAATTTTTAATATAACTATTTAAAGGGTACTGACTCATGTAGGAGGGATATCTCTTTTGCTTCTTGCCCTACCCTTTCTTCCTGCCTGGAATAGATGTAGTGGCTGGGGCTCTAGCAGCCACATTGTGTGGCTCGTGTCCATCATCACTGATGATGGACACGAGTAAGCCTGTCAGAGAAAAACAACAAGGTAGCACTGGGTCCCTGATGCTCTTATGGACCTCTATACCAGCTCTGAAGTGTACTACCTCTGGACTCCCTTTATATGAAAGAATAAACCCTTAACTAGTTATCCTGCTAGTTGGATATCTGCTACAGTATATATATCTGGATATATACTGCTACTGGTCAGCAGTACAGCAGTATAATGTGATTATGAAAATGGTCCAGATGATCTGAGACTGCATTAATAAATATTTTGTGCCTGGGTAAGGCTACACAAAGCAAGACAACAACAGAACAACAGCAATAAAAATTGGTGTCTGAATTTCCTTCTACCACAAGCCCCCCAAAAGAGGCAAAAATTATTTTCCTTAAGGCCCCTGAGGGGATATGATGCTGGTCTGATCCAGAAGTGAGGAAATCAAAGGATATGCTTGGATAATGAAGGCAGAAATGGATGACTCTGCTAGCTTTGGCCACAGCACTTCGTGAGTGACAAAAGAGAAAAACGGGATGGTGTGCTAAATACAGTTGGTTGTCCCCAGTATCCATTAACTCATTTTCTAAAGCAGCAGTACCTCCAAGGTTTAGCAGGGCATATGGCTCTCTAGAAAATATTCCATTTCCCAATCACTCTTCCTTAGATGTGCAGGCATGCAACTAAGTTTGGATCAATGAGATATAAGCAGGATTGGCGATTTCTGGACACCTTTCCTAATGGATAGCACACAGGCGCACTTGGGCCTTTCTGCCCCCTTCTCTATCCTGCTGCTTAGAGGTTGGGTGCTATCACTCAGATCTTGAGATGGAAGCTATGTACAAAAAAAAAACAAGCTGGAAGGAGCCTGGGTCTGTGGTGTTGTGCAGGGTCATACTAGTCATAGATCACCTCCCTGAAATTTTAGACATAAAAACATACTCACATCTTGTCTAAACCATTATTGGTTAGGTTGTTAGTCACCTGTAGCAAAGCCTAACTAGTACAAAGGCTTGGGGAATGCATAATCGTGTCAGGGCATTGAAGGAGCTGGGGCTCCTTAGCCTGGAGGAGAGATCACTCAGAGGGAGAAGGTGGCTGATTTTAAAAACCTTCAACTTCTCGCAGAAGAGAGATAAGCCTTGTTCGGTGTGGCTCCAAGGAAGAAAACTCTAGAAAGACAGATATGGATAAAATATAGGACAAATTATAAGTATCACTTTTAATTGAGGTGTCTGATCTGGATCCATCATCGGCTGTATTATCTGATATGACTGGTTAATTTAATCAAACATTCCTTGGACTATAAGCTCAGTGAAGGCAGGGACAGCATTGCCCATCCCCAACCCCACTCAAACTGACCACAGCACGCCCAGCCCCTAGCGGTTGCTGGATAAAGGTCTGCTATGTGGGTGAAAAGACAAAGCAAAACTGGACTGCGGAGAGAGGCCTTTGCAGGACCAGAGGGGTGAGCTTTGAGGACAGTCCCTCCCCCAGTAGCAAGCAGACTTTCATTGCTTTTTAAATTCAATCCTTTTTTTTGTTTGGTAAAGTCTAAGCAAAATCTACTTTAAAAAGGGAATGCTGGCAAGAGTGGCCATTATCACATAACAGAAGAATGTATGGGACAGTAATGATTCTAGGGGAGAGACAGGGAAATTCTCCATTTGCTTTCTCCAATGCGTGTGTACATATGTGGACATATCTAAGGAGAAATATACCAGGAAATATGGTATAAGATCTTCAC
Organism: Neophocaena asiaeorientalis asiaeorientalis; assembly: GCF_003031525.2. Taxonomy (NCBI): domain Eukaryota; kingdom Metazoa; phylum Chordata; class Mammalia; order Artiodactyla; family Phocoenidae; genus Neophocaena; species Neophocaena asiaeorientalis. The sequence continues at coordinate 16,437,189 of NW_020185339.1, forward strand.
CACTACCACTTTCAGATATGTAGATATTTACCATATTTCTCTTATTCCCTTCACCCACATTTCAAGCCATGCCATCTTGATCCCATTCAGAAAATCTGAACTTTGCAAGTAAAACTATATCAGATGTTTTGCTTACAATTTTCTTTGTATTCTTTTTATCCCCAAAGCTAATTCAGGTGTGCCCTGCTTTAAGGAAGTCAAGTACAGGATACTAACACCCAAACTTGACAACATATAAATTAGGGGTTGAGAATTTGCATTACAAAAAGAGTCTGAATGTATCTTCTTGGGAGAATGACAAACATATTAAAACTAAAGCCACTTCATTAGAATAAGACTAAAATCTCCCTGAGGTTACAATGCAAACCAAAGGGAAAATACTATTTTAAGGACGGATTCAACTGAGACATCCTTGTGATTAGGGCATTCACTGTAATAGAAGTGATCAGATATCTTTGGAGTCTGGTAAAAAAACAAAGGTCTATGACACACAGAACTGTTGTACAAAAAGTGTTCTCCCTATGTTATACTGGGAGGGAATTATTATTTTAAATAAAATGGACTTGCAGAAAATAATCACAGTAATGACACTGTGTTTTCCCTGATGCATTTTAGATAGGAGCCCTTTGAATCAGATATTTGGTCCTGGATCATTCATTCATTAATTTAGTAAACATTACTTAAAGTCCACTGCCCCCCACCCTAGGCTAGCTGCTGGGCATTTAAAGAATAAGTCAAAGAGGTACCTATAAGTTGTCCATGCACAGACAAGTAATCATAATAGTTTATGGTGAGTGTAAAAAGGTATTGCCTGTCTGGAAATAAGTTTTCCAAAGAGAAGTTGTGGCATTGGCTACCTCTTGCTCTTTGAGAACAGAGTGAGTTGATGTATGGTCCACCACTTCCCACCCGGTTCTATCAAGGTCAGCAGATGCAGCTTGGAAGAACAATCACAGTCCCTAAAGATTTTCATGGTATTTTATGGCAGCCATGTTGACTGTTGACTTTGAGAGAGTTTTGGCCTTTGGACTATGCTTGGATTCAGTAAAGGATCTGGAAGGGGAAAATGAGGAGTAGCTTTTTTTTTTAACTTAGGATGCATGATTTCTATAGAGAGGAGAGGATAGACTTATCCAAAAGCTAGATAGACCCAAGGACTACCATAAAACTCTCTGAGAGAAACTTCCCGTACATTAGATTAGAGATAGGAAATGACAACTAGTATTTCTTTTTTTTTAAATTGAAGTATAGTTGATTTATAATAATTTATTAGTTTCAAGTGTACAAAGAAACCAATACTTTTTTTTAACATCTTTATTGGAGTATAGTTGCTTTACAATGGTGTGTTAGTTTCTGCTTTATAACAAAGTGACTCAGCTACAGTATACTTATATCCCCATATCCCCTCCCTCTTGCGTCTCCCTCCCACCCTCCCTATCCCACCCCTCTAGGTGGTCACAAAGCACTGAGCTGATCTCCCTGTGCTATGTGGCTGCTTCCCACTAGCTATCTATTTTACATTTGGTAGTGTATATATGTCCGTGCCACTCTCTCACTTCATCCCAGCTTACCCTTCCCCCTCCCTGTGTCCTCAAGTCCATTCAAGTGTCTGGCCTTACATTTTGGTCTTTAATCCATTTTGAGTTTATTTTTGTGTATGGTGTTAGGGAGTGTTCTAATTTCATTCTCTTACATGTAGCTGTCCATTTTCCCAGCACCACTTATTGAAGAGGCTGTCTTTTCTCATTGTGTACTTTTGCCTCCTTTATCAAAAATAAGGTGACCGTATGTGTGTGTGTTTATCTCTGGACTTTCTATACTGTTACATTGATCTATATTTCTGTTTTGGTGCCAGTACCATATTGTCTTGTTGACTGTAGCTTTATAGTCTGAATTCAGGGAGCCTGATTCCTCCAGCTCCTTTTTTTGTTTTCAAGATTGCTTTAGCTATTAGCAGTCTTTTGCATTTCCATACAAATTGTGAAATTTTTTGTTCTACTTCTGTGAAAAATGCCAGTGGTAGTTTAATAGGGATTGCATTGAATCTGTAGATTGCTTTGGGTAGTATAGTCATTTTCACTATGTTGATTCTTCCAATCCAAGAACATGGTATATCTCTCCATCTGTTTCTATCATCTTTAATTTCTTTCATCAGTCTTATAGTTTTCTGCATACAGGTCTTTTGTCTCCTTGGGTAGGTTTATTCCTATTTTATTCTTTTTGTTGCAGTGGTAAATGGGAGTGTTCCCTTAATTTCTTGTTCAGATTTTTCATCGTTAGTGTATAGGAATGCAAGAGATTTATGTGCGTTAATTTTGTATCCTGCTACTCTACAAAATTCATTGATTAGCTCTAGTAGTTTTCTGGTAACATCTTTAGGATTCTCTATATATAGTATTCACCTGCAAACAGTGACAGTTTTACTTCTTCTTTTCTGATTTGGATTCCTTTTATTTTTTTTCTTCTCTGATTGCTGTGGCTAATACTTCCAAAACTATGTTGAATAATAGTGGTGAGAATGGGCAACCTTGTCTTGTTTCTGATCTTAGAGGAAATGCTTTCAGTTTTTCACCATTGAGAATGATGTCATCTGTGGGTTTGTCATATATGGTCTTTATTATGTTGAGGTAGTTTCCCTCTATGCCTACTTTCTGGAGAGTTTTTATCATAAATGGGTTTTGAATTTTTTCAAAAGCTTTTTCTACATCTTTTGAGATTATCATATGGTTTTCATCCTTCAGTTTGTTAGCATGGTGTATGACATTGATTGATTTGAATATATTGAATACTTGCATTCCTGGGATAAACCCCACTTTATCATGTGCTGTTGGATTCTCTTTGCAGGTATTTTGTTGAGGATTTTTACATCTATGTTCATCAGAGATATTGGCCTGTAGTTTTATTTTTTTGTGACATCTTTGTCTGGTTTTTGTATCAGGGTGATGGTGGCCTCGTAGAATGAGTTTGGGAGTGTTCCTCCTTCTGATAGATTTTGGGAGAGTTTGAGAGGGATAGGTGTTAGCTCTTCTCTAAATGTTTGATAGAATTCACCTGTGAAGCCATCATCTGGTCCTGGGCTTTGGTTTGTTGGAACATTTTAAATCACAGTTTCAATTTCAAAGCTTGTGATTGGTCTGTTTATATTTCCTATTTCTTCTTGGTTCAGTTTTGGGAGGTTGTGCTTTTCTACAAATTTGTCCATTTCTTCCAGGTTGTCCATTTTATTGGCATAGAGTTGCTTGTAGTAATCTCCCATGATCCTTTGTATTTCTGCAGTGTCAGTTGTTAGTTCTCCTTTATCATTTCTAATTCTGTTGATTTGAGTCTTCTTCCTTTTTTTCTTGATGAGTCTGGATAATGGTTTATCAATTTTGTTTATCTTCTCAGAGAACCAGCTTTTAGTTTTATTGATCTTTGCTATTGTTTCCTACATTTCTTTTTCATTTATTTGTGATCTGACCTTTATGATTTCTTTCCTTCTGCTAACTTTGGGGTTTTTTTTTGTTGTTGTTTTCTTTCTCTAATTGCTTTAGGTGCAAGGTTAGTTTGTTTATTTGAGATGTTTCTTGTTTCTTGAGGTAGGATTGTATTGCTATAAACTTGCCTCTTAGAACTGCTTTTGCTGCATCCCATAGGTTTTGGGTTGTCGTGTTTTCGTTGTCATTTGTTTCTAGGTATTTTTTGATTTCCTCTTTGATTTCTTCAGTGAGCTCTTGGTTATTTAGTAGTGTATTGTTTAGCCTCCATGTGTTTGCATGTTTTACAGTTATTTTCCTGTAATTGATATGTAGTCTCATAGCATTGTGGTCCAAAAAGATACTTGATACGATTTCAATTTTCTTAAATATACCAAGGCTTGATTTGTGACCCAAGATATGGTCTATCCTGGAGAATGTTCCATGAGCACTTGAGAAGAAAGTGTATTCTGTTGTTTTTGGATGGAATGTCCTATAAATATCAATTAAGTCCATCTTGTTTAATGTGTCATTTAAAGCTGTGTTTCCTTATTTAGTTTCATTTTGGTCAATCCATCCATTGGTGAAAGTGGGATGTTAAAAGTTACCTACTATTATTGTGTTACTATAGATTTCTCGTTTTATGGCTTTTAGCACTTGCCTTACGTATTGAGGTGCTCCTATGTTGGGTGCATAAATATTTACAATTGTTATATCTTCTTCTTGGATCGATCCCTTGATCATTATGTAGTGTCCTTCTTTGTTTCTTGTAATAGTGTTTAAAGTCTATTTTATCTGATATGAGAATTGCTACTCCAGCTTTCTTTTGTTTTCCATTTGCATGGAATATCTTTTTCCATCCCCTCACTTTCAGTCTGTATGTGTCCTTTGGTCTGAAGTGGGTCTCTTGTAGACAGCATGTGTATGGGTCTTGTTTTTGTATCCATTCATCCAGTCTGTGTCTTTTGGTTGGAGCATTTAATCCATTTACATTTAAGGTAATTTTTTTTTTTTTAAGGTAATTATTGATATGTACGTTCCTATTACCATTTTCTTAATTGTTTTGTGTTTGTTTTTGTAGCTCTTTTTCTTCTCTTGTGTTTCGTGCCTAGAGAAATTCCTTTAGCATTTGTTTTAAAGCTGGTTTGGTGGTGCTGAATTCTCTTAACTTTTGCTTATCTGTAAAGGTTTTAATTTCTCCATCAAATCTGAATGAGATCCTTGCTAGGTGGAGTAATCTTGGTTGTAGGTTTTTCCCTTTCATCACTTTAAATATGTCCTGCCACTCCCTTCTGCCTTGCAGAGTTTCTGCTGAAAAATCAGCTGTTAACCTTATGTAGAATCCCTTGTATGTTATTTCTTGCTTTTCCCTAGCTGCTTTTAATATTGTTTCCCTTGTATTTAATTTTTGATAGTTTGATTAATATGTGTCTCTGTGTGTTTGTTTCTGGGTTTATCCTGTATGGTACTCTCTGTGCTTCCTGGACTTGATTGACTGTTTCCTTTTCCATGTTAGGGAAGTTTTAGACTCATCTCTTCAAATATTTTCTCAGACCCTTTCTCTTTCTCTTCTTCTTCTGGGACCCCTACAATTTGAATGTTGGTGTGTTTAATGTTGTCCCAGAGTTCTCTGAGACTGTCCTCAGTTCTTTTCATTCTCTTTTCTTTTCTGCTCCTTGGCAGTTATTTCCACCATTTTATCTTCCAGCTCACTTATCTGTTCTTCTGCCTCAGTTATTCTGCTATTGATTCCTTCTAGAGTATTTTTAGTTTTGGTAATTGTGTTCATCACTGTTTGTTTGCTCTTTAGTTCTTCTAGATCCTTTTTAAATGTTTCTTGTATTTCCTCCATTCTGTTTCCAAGATTTTGTATCATCTTTACTATCATTACTCTGAATTCTTTTTCAGGAGGGTTGCCTATTTTGTCTTCATTTATTTGGTCTTGTAGGTTTTTACCTTGCTCCTTCGTCTGTAACACAGTTTTTTGTCGTTTGATTTTTTTGTTTTTGATTGGTGGTGCTGTATTCCTGTCTTACTGGTTGCTTGGCCTGAGACGTCCAGCACTGTAGTTTGCAGGCAGTTGGATAGAGCTGGGTCTTGGTGCTGAGATGAGGACCTCTGGGAGGCCTCACTCCAAATGATATTCCCTGGGGTCTGAGGTTCTCTGTTAGTCCAGCAGTTTGGACTTGGAGCTCCCACCACAGGAGCTTGGGCCTGACCTCCGGCCTGGGAACCAAGATCCCACAAGCTTCATGGTGCAGTAAAAGAAAAAAAAAAAAAGAAAGAAAGAAAGAAAAAAAGGAGCAGTATAATATCAAAGAATAAAAAAAAATAATAGAAAGGTCAAAAATGTATTAGGAAAAATAAAACTATAATGGAAACAACTGCAACAAGGTAAAATAAAACCATAACAGAAAAAAGAAGAAAAAAGAAAAAACAAGGGCGGAGGTGGGAGGGGTGGTAGAGGGGAACAAGCCAAAAAGAGAGAACAATAACAAAGTATAAAGAATAAAATAAAATTAGAAAAATAAACGATTTATGAGGAGAAATGAAAATATAGAAGAATCAACAGCAATGAATCAACAAGGTAAAACAGAACCCCAATCTAAAAGAGGAAAAAAAGAAAAAAAGCTTTGGCTATGGGTGCAGACTTTAGGCCTGGGTGGAACTTAGGCAGAGGCGAGGTTTAGGGTGGGATGGGACCTAGGCAGGTGGGCGGGGGAATGTTTGAGCGTGGGGCAGGGCCTAAGCTCAGGACCCACATAGCCGGAAAAGGCCCCGGGGGCGGGCCATAGGTGGGGCAACGTTCAAGCGTGGGGTGACATTCAAGCATGGGGTTGGACTTCTGCCTAGGACCTACCAGACAGAGCGAGGCAGTATGTCGAATGGAGGGCGTCTGGAGTGTGGAGTTAGGGAGTTTGGAGGTAGGGCCCTGGGTGGGGGTGTAGGGGCGGGGCTTGGGCTCTGCGGGGCACGAGGGAGGCTCCGAGGGCCGATGATTAGGCCTGGGAGCGCAACAGCCTACCCGGTGCCTAAGTGGACAGGGAGAGCACTGGCCCTGTTCCCTTCCATTTCTTCCCATCCCTCCCCCACTGTCTCCCCCAGGGTCTCCCCCATCACCGTAGACCCCTAACTGTGGGTGGGTCCCACTGGGTGTAGGAACTCCTCGCCTCCCCCAGCCACCCCTCTGGGGTGCTGGTCCCGGAGGTCCGGCCTTTACTTTTGCTCTCCCTCCCACTCCCTCAGGACCCACATGGCTGGAGGGGGCCTTGGTGGGCAGAGGATCAGGCCTGGGATCTCAGCAGGCTCGTGGGGGCCCAAGTGGGCAGGGGAATCCTGGCCACGGTCCCTTTTGATCGTCTGCCCTCCCAATGGTTCCCCAATTTACCCCTTCTGGCGTGGGATCCCTTCCCCTCCACCAGCCGCCCCTCAGGGGTGCGAGTCCCCTCCCGCCTCCACTTCTGCTCTCCCTTCACTCCCCCCACACCCCACGTCCTACCTGGTGGCTGGGGGTTCCTCCTGTCCCCTTAGGTGCCCATGGTCCCCCACCAGTGCCTGGTAGGTGCCCTAGTTGTAAGGAGACGAATATTCCATGTGCTCCTAGTATGCCATCTTGACTCTGCCCTCAATAATTTTCTTTTTTGAGAGAAAGTTTTAAGCACTGCTCACCTTCTTCTAAAATAATGAACAAGGAGGAAAAACAGTACCAAAATCGACTTCATTTACAAACAAACATAAAAATATGCTTAATTATCTTCGTGTGGTGGCTATAAGAAAATATATAGGAATAGAGGGAGAAAAAGGAAAAGAGGAAAAAGGAAGTGAAAAACACAGAAAGGAAAAGGAGCAAAGTTTCCTCAATTACAAAGGGGAGCTGCTATTTCTAACTCTTGCTATGTAACAAACCATCCTTAGTTTGTGATGTGAAATAACAACTCTTTTATTTAGCTCATGGCTCTGTGGGTCAGGAGCTTGGGCTTCCACACAACATGGCAGCCTTAGAGCAATCCAACTTGTCCATGGCTTTCAGGAGGCCAGGATGGAAACCTTCTTAAGGGCTAGGCCTGGAGCTGGTGTATATAGCGTTACTTCTACCAGATTCTGTTGGTCAGGGAAGTTAGAGGCCAGCCAGATCCAAGGGGAGGGGAAATAGACCCCAACGTTCAATGAGAGGGATGTCAAAGAATTTGAAGCCATTTTTAAATATACCACAATATTCAATGAAGAGATAGTCAGATCCCTACCTTTGGCCCATGTGAGGTCCACTGCTGTAATTATACAGCCACATGACAAACAGGATCAGAATCTGGGTCATTCTGGCTTCCAGTCCTGAGTAGGCCCCCTCAGCTATATCACATATATGGTTTATCCTTTTCTATATCTTGAAAAGCCACCCTTAGTAGATAATGTTACAGATTTCCTCTATAATCTTTAGAAAAATACCATCCTGCAAATCTGTTTTTATCTTTTGCTCTTTCTTGGTGATGTGCTACTTTTTTCTTTCCTTTAGTGATAGAGTAAGCTCATATGTGTGGCCTTGTAAATAGTAACTTGTCCAAGGTAACAGTTTATTCCAGGAGAGCCTAAGAGAATGTTGGTTGTATTTATTTTACTACCTGTGTACTTCCTGAAACGAGGGTGGTTTGATAAAATATTACTGTGAAGCTGCTCTGTTTTGGGTACTATATGTAAGGCTGCATTAACTAATTCCCACCAGACTTCAGGATTCATGTCATCTGGACTCAATGAGTTGTGTATGATCAGATTTTTCAAGTATTCCTTTACCTGCGTTAACAGAGCATATATTTGACAGAATAATATTAAAAGATATAAATATACATTAAAATATATAATTTTAAGATAATATTAAAAATATAAGGCAGCAGATGGTCAGAGTCTTGACTGGAAAGAGATCTTATTGAAAATGGTTTGTGAATGCAGACCATGCTTTTGTTTATGCGAATGTCCTTTTAAACATTTGGTTTGATCACCAGTGGAGGTCTTGAAAGAGCCCAATGCTTGCAGAAATATGTTAGCTAATATCCTCTACCTGAATTAATGGCTCCCTTAAAAAAAGAAAAAAAGAAAGGGTGGAGAAGTTTTCTATAACTCCTTGTTGCCCAATGTCTGCCTTGCTACCTAAATCATGGAGGTGATAAAAACCTCTTCCTGATCCCCTAGGCCTGATGTAGCTCCTTTTTCAGTGAAGAGAGGCATGGGTTCCATCCAGTGAAAGCAAGAGGAGGTGAAAGAAAAAAGAAATGGAAAGACAAAGACTCATACCAAGAATTTCCAGGGATCTCAAGTTTAGTTCCTTTGTGTTGGGAAGACAGGTTGGTGAGAAATTGGGGCTTTGCAGTGATACCTGGAATAAGAGAGCTAACACTTTTATATGTAAAGAACAGAGAGTTCTATTAAAAACCCTGGACACCTCACACATGTTGCAAAGGGAAACTTGGTAACGTAATATTTGAGTTTTTTCTACAGACTTTTCTTCCATGGATGCCAGTACCCTATTAACAGAGAAAAGAATGTAGATCAATATTTCAACAGTGACACCTAGTACCTTTCATTATTTGAGTAGTCAGTTCTGGTACCCTCTCACCATTAGTCTCTGGCTGTCACCACAGAAAACATCAGTGGAGTGGTTTGTGCAGTGTCATTGGAATGTCAGAACCCATGTCCTATCTTAGTTGGACCCATGTCCCATTTCAGTTGCTAAGGTATCAATATATGGACAAGATGAGGTTGACAGAGCAAGCCTGGAAATTGCTTACATCTGTTACCAACTATTTGCTGCTGAATATTTCAGGAAGGTTGACTATTTGGGGAGGATGAACCTTATCTCTTTAATACACATAACCTTCTTTGTCTCACATTAGGACACACATCGTGTACGTAAGCACCCACCGAAGTCTAATGGCCCTGTGCTGTTTTATTTCCTCAGGCATATTTCCTCTACTCCTTGCAGCCTTAAGCATTGTTCATTTTTCTACGTATATTCTTCTTCTCTCTCCCTTCCAGTCATGCATATCCAAGTTCTCTTCTCTTTCACGTCCTAGCCCATACCTGTACTGGAAGTTGTGGCAAAGCCATTTTTGTGATTAAAATGAAGGCTTCTTTTTTAATGCCATCACGTGAAATGTTCAGTAACTAAAACGATTTCTCATATTCTCCAAAAAGACACTTTAAGAGAATTTTTCTTTTACGTGGAGTGCAACAATTTATTATTCTAAAGCTATATGGCTGGAAAATATGGCAGAAGCTTCCTCCACCTGCTTCTAGATGAGACTGTTTTTGGCACTCCACACAAGCGGGTCTCTCTTGGGAGGCAGAAGATGATGTTATAAGAAGCAGACCAGTGTGCAGAAAATCAACCAAAGAGTAAGTCATTGACTACCAATCCATCAAAGAACTAGTTTGCCAAAAGACCAATTTTTCAACATTGATTCACCAAGAACTTGTTGCTTTATAGTTATTAGCATAATTGCTTGAAAAAATTCCAAGCTTAACACTGTTGGGCATTTTCACACTTGTAATCTTCACACTCTCCTTATATCAGTGCATACACTATCACATGCACACAAAGATCCCTCCCCATCCATGTATAAAAACATTCCCAGTGGATTGCTTGTAATCCAACTCCTTCCCCTCCTGGTCAAGAAAGAAAATCTGTAAATCAAGAGCAATAGGAAAAGCAGTAGACTGGGATGAAAACATATTGGAAGATAAAAACTCACCGTACAATTTTAAAATATCATTGAGGTTGCTGACAGCATCTTGCCTGATACCAAAATTTTTAAAAACCCGAGAAATTGTCCCTTCCCTAAGTAAGCTGTATATTGGGCAGCCTGACTGAAACACACATTCCTGTTACTTTATTACTTGTTAAAAAGTTATGAATCATTAAGTGGACAAAGTGATCACTGGGCCAATTGATTTCTTGACAAATTGTTATTATGTGAAAGAAATGCTAGTGGACTCATCTAGAACATTATATAAATTCTCTTTTAAACAATTCTAGAAGCTATAAATTTTCTCTCTGGAATTTTTTTGCTTATAAGTCTCAGTTCATGCAATTTTTTTTGATTCTCAGTAGATATACCAATGAGCTAATTGAAACAGTGAAGTCATTCATCAATAAATACTTTTTAAGTACCAAACAAAATATTTTATTAGACACTTATAGGTGAAGAAAAGAGAGGAAATCCTAAAGAAACATATGATGAAAATTCTGTTTCTTACTGACTCACAAACAAAATATTCATATACTGGCTGACTTGAGAACAATTAAAAAACATCCTATCAACAAGTTCACAATGGCACTAAACAAGAGTAATGTGCAGACAGCTCTGACCTCCTTTTGGGTCATGCCCACAAGGCCCAGTGTCCACACATGAAAGCAAATCTTCTCTCCTCTGGCAGGATGTCTTTTTGTCCATCCAGATCAGACATCTTTCCAATTTTCAAAGCATAAGATATTTTTTCCCCATGCAAATCATTCTCAACCCAATAGGTATTTTTATACTTTCAGTTGTTTTACTCACATAAGTCTGTTTTGATTCTAAATTCAATAGGAAAAAAATTGACTTCAGTCTTTATATTTCCTAGCATAGACACTTGAAAATATACCAAGATAAGATTTTTTTAAATATTTGTGCATGATGATTTGAAGCAATACAGCAGGGATCAGATGTCTGTAAACATCTACTTTTGACATCATTCTTGTATGCAGAGAAAGTATGGCCCAACTTAAAAGACCAGGTGACTAACCAACAAGCTAAATGATGATCTACAGAGAATGCAGGAGGCTTTAAAAAACTGTAATTTCAAAAGATGAGTTTTCTGATGAAAATGCAGCCAAAGGCCCCAGGGATGCATATAGAAATCTAGTCAGCGTTAGGTCCCAAGGATTTGGGCCTCTGACATTATACATAATTTTTCAAACATGCATCTTAATTACTTGGAAATACCTTAAGAAAAATAACCAAAACATTATAACAGGTCCTGAGACATAAGAGAGTCCAAGGATTGAGCAGTGCCGTCCTCCAGGGCAGAGACCACATTTCCTCTACTGTTTCATGTAGCTGTGTGCATAAGGTTGCTGGTCAATAAATAAATTAATAAAACATCCCCACAGTTATAAGCTTCCTTGACTGGAGGGAGTTTTCAAATAATATTACAAATAATATTTTACAAACAGCAACAAGCAAAATGATACAATTATGTAGATGGCCTTCTCTCAAATACTTGTTGATGTCAATATAATCAGACGTGGCTTACTTTCATGTATCCAGCCTTAAGTGGCTTGAGAGACTATTCAGGATTTAACTAACGTGCTGGATGCATAGGTTGCTACATTTGATCGTCGGCATAGTAAGAATCAGCAAAACAGAAATGCTTGTTGTGAACATGCTTACTGTCCTCCAAGTCTATATCTGCTATCTTGGTCCTGCCTCATATACTTTATGAGAAACAAAAATTATATATATATATATATATATATATATACATATATACACATATATAATCGAACTGCAGGGTTGGAAGAGCCTCTTTAAGGCTCTTTAAGATGCTCTAGTCCAGCCATCCAAGTCCAAATTTCTCCACATTCTAGTCTAGACACTGAGATTCCTTGCTGAACTGCAACACCCATACATTTTTGTTCTGCCTAAAGCAGGGGTAGGCAAACTTTCTGTAAAGGGCCAGAAAGTAAATATTTTCGGTTTTGTGGGCCACGCAGTCTCTGCTGAGACCACTTCCCCCTGCCTTTGTAGTGCAAAAACAGCCACAGACAATATGTAAGCAGTGAAAGTGGCTGTGTTCCATTAAAACTCTATTTACAGGGCTTCCCTGGTGGCGCAGTGCTTGAGAGTCCGCCTGCCGATGCAGGGGACGCGGGTTCATGCTCCGGTCCAGGAGGATCCCACGTGCCGCGGAGCGGCTGGGCCCGTGAGCCATGGCCGCTGAGCCTGCGCGTCCGGAGCCTGTGCTCCACAACGGGAGAGGCCGCAACGGGAGACGCCGCAGCGGTGAGAGGCCCGCGTACGGCAAAAAAAAACAAACAAACTCTATTTACAAAAACTGGCAGTGGGTCCGATTTGGTCAGGCCCTGGTCTATTTGATATGAAGCATGGAGATGGATGAAAAAAAAAAGCCTAAATAACATGAATAAAATACTCATGATGAATACCAACAAAAGCTCTCCCTGACTTCTCAGTCCATATGACTCAAGAGTTTTAAAAGAAATTGGCTTCTTCTTACTACGTTTGTTAGGCCCTCTTGAGTAAGCATTACGTCCTCCTACCCCTCCCCTCTGGCCAACCCAAAGTTGAGGTAAACAAGAGAATCTAGCAGACATTCGTGCAATCACCTTCATATATCTTGGATATTCTTAAGGGTCACATTATTTTAAAACAAAGTTAGATACACTCTGGTTGATAATGCAAAGATGTTATCACTTGTTATCACGGTGTGCAACCACATGCAGATAAAAGGGGTGATCCAGGAATACGGGATCAGGAAGTGAGCATAGCTCAACTCTAAATGAAGGATCGTGTAGTGAAGCTGATTTTGAAAATGAGAGCCAACATAGCCTGGTATGAAGCACACGGGCTTTGGAGTCAGAAGCATCTGGATTTGAATTGTTTTTGCAACTTAGTAATTCTGAAACTTTGGACATGTTTCTTAATTTTATCACGCGTCTAGTGCCTCATCTATAAAATGGGGATAATAATGTTTATTTTTCAGGATAGTTGTAAGGGTTCCATTCGGTAAGGTCTGTGACATTCCAAGCACAGTGCCTGACTCACAAGAAGCACTGATATTTTATACTGAGAGAATAGTGAATGCTCTGTTGTAAAATTTTGCCAACTGATCACAATTTAGAAAAAGCGGCCACCTGCGGGACAAAAGCCTAAATTTTAAGGAACTGTTTTGCTTTCATATTTCCAGGGGAAAATGTCAATTGCTTCCACCATACTAAGTGACAGTTATGATCAAGAAATTATAGAAAGGCATTGAACTTCACACAGACGTTACCTGTTTCTCCCAGTTTTATTTTCCCTATAGCTCTGGTTATTGTCAAGCTTGGAGCCAGATTTAATCACTTAGGTTTCTCCTCAGGTGTCAATGCAGGGACTCAAGAAACAGAGATTCCAGAATACAGTCTAGCTCTATTCTAACCAGGTCCTCAAAGGCTTAGCAAGGAGAGACAATCCAACTTGTTTCCCTTTGAAGGCAGCCCTAAGACCACCCAGGAGCTTGCAATGCTCGAGAAAGTGGTGGCATGTTTATATAGGAATGTGAGCTGTATAGAACATGGAACACCTGTGCTCTGTGGTCTTCAGAGACCCCATTAGCTGTTGGAAAGAATTCAGGGTAGAGATCCTTAATGGGATGCCCCAGAAAGTGCCTCAATTCTGAGCACTGAAATAATTTCTTTAGCTCTGCTAGCTCCATGTAAAACATATTCACTAATAACCATTTAGTTACCCAAGTGAGTGCCATAAAAGAATCCTTGACATTCAGAGAAGAGATTCAACTTATAGTGAGAACTTAAAGTGTTGGTACATGAAACTGACTTGGGGCTTAATATGAGGAAAGTCTTTCAAAATCCAGAACCGTTCATATAAGGAATGGGTTGTCCTGTGCGGTAGCAAATCTCTGTGGTTAGAAGTGATGATCTATTAGAGGTGTCGTGGAAAGTATTCCTGTAATGAAAGGAAGGAAGATTAGTCTGAATTGTTTTATTCCTACATTTAAATTTAACTAACATTTTTGAGCACCTAATACTAACTAGCACTTTTTAAGTTCTGGCACACTGATAAAGGTTAAAAATATAAAGATAGATATGAGGGCATTTTTCAATTGAAGGACAAAGATGGGGGGGTGGGGAGGGAATTCCCCAGTGGTCCAGTGGTTAGGACTCAGTGATTTCACTGCCATGGCCCGGGTACAATCCCTGGTCGGGGAACTAAGATCCCTCAAGCCATGGCGCACAGCCAAAAAAAAAAAAAAAAAAAAAAAAAGATGAGAAGGGAAGATAGCCAAGTTGCCAATAATTACAATGGAGCACAGGTACTACAGTAGAGAAATGTACAAAGGTGGGGCACCTAACTTAGCAGGTAATGATGAGGGAAGGCTTTCTGGAGCAGGTGACACTGAGTCTCAAACGGTTAGTTAACATAAGTTAGTCAGATGGAGGAAGGAGGTAAGAAGCCATTCCAGGGAGGAGGAAAAGTATAAACAAAGGCATGGGGTCATAGAAACAATAATGCTTCAGCTATTCGAGAGGATTTTCCTTAGTGGTGGGTCACAGGGCTCTGTCATCAACCCTATCCCATTCAATGCTGTAATAAATGTTGTGGATGAAGGTTCCCTAATCAAATTTGTGAATAATGTGAGGCTGAGATAATACATAATACATTTGAATAGCAAAATTAAGACCCCAGAAATGACATAGTAGGGATTCAGTAGATAATTGTGGATCAGTAACTCTTGACGATGTGGTTATATGACTGCAGAAATGTAATATGTAGGAGACCTAGATAAATAAAGCACACGTAAAGAGGTAAATAAGGCAAGCTAACATCCCTTGATCTTGATGATGAGTTTGTGGGTATCTGCTGTTTTATTTTCTACATCTTTCAATATTTCATAATTTTCAAAACAACATTTAGGATTCTGGTAACTATAATTCAACAATGGGACATAGCTGCCAAAAACTCAAATGCAATTTTTGGCTGGAGTAACAGAAGTCAGTACTGAGGACAGTATGTGTGCCTGTCTCCTCTGTCCTGTGCTGACCTGACTACCCATGGACAATCTGAACAGTACTGGGAGTTATACTTAAGGACATCTGTTCAGATCTGTTCAGAGGAGAAATACAAAACAGTGAGAGACTCAAAACCACGTTCTGTGAAAAACATTTGTGGGAAGATGATGTTTCATGTAGAGCAGTCTAGAGAGTTCTAATAACTGTCTCCAAAGGCTTTCATTAAACACATTAGACTTGCCTTACGTAGCCTTAGAAGGCAAGGCTACAATGATGTCATGTCATGTATGTGTTTAAAGGATACAACATTTATATGCGCTCTGCAAAAATATTCACATTTTAAAGGGGATAACAACGTAAATAGTGTGGCTGGCTCCTGCATGTATCCACTTAATGAGTGTATGTGTGCCCTCAAATGCGCAGGAGACAAAAGGTTTGAATCCCCCATCTCAGGACTAGTTGGCCTCTCAGGGCATGAGCATTTTCCCTGTCTGAGTGTGACTCTAGCCTTGAAAAGTACCTGTTGGGTTTTTTTATTTTTTAATCCATATATCTCCTATATGCAAGCCAACTGCTTTCCTTGGTTCTCAACTAAAGACACAGTGCTTAATTCCTACACTGGAGAGAATGCTGGCTAAGGACTCAGACTGATGACTATGGGGGTGCTTTCCTGAAGAACGTTCAAGACCAAGTTTGGCTATGTGCAGTTGTTGCCTTGTGTTTACTTTAGAACCAAACCTCCTGCAAAAGATGCAACTTCATAACAGAACCAAAAGATAAAAGTTGCGTGCAGATGATTTCAGCTTAGCCTAAAGAAGAAATCTCTAACAACTGACTTCTTTAGGAAGTTAAGAGGACTCTCCCTGGCATCAAAGATATTTAAGGGGAAACTAGATGATAACTTTTCAAATATGTTGCAGATGGGACTCAGGGATTTGACGAGAGTGGTGAATTAGACCAGGTCTAATTGGCCTCATGTAATCTTGAGATTCTGAAATTCTATGATACAAAGATCAGATTCATCCCAAGTCCATGACTTAACTTGTTGCCTTCTGCTAGCTTATCCATCCTTCTTTCTTTAGAGTCCTCTTTTTCTGATGTTTTGAAACCAGCTATCTCTGTCAAGAAGCATTTCTCAGTTCATCTCTGCTCTAGTACAGTGGATGGTGAATCATAGGTGCCCAGGAATGGTAACCATTGCTGCATTTTTAGTGATGGCTGCATTTGCTCTTAAACTTCTATTTCTTAAATGGCGGTGACTCATTTTGCATGGAACTTTTACATTTTCCTGGGGCTAAATCTTAGAAACTCAAGATTCTGGCTTACATGATTTCATTATATGTGGATATTTATAGGACCAACAACAAACTCCCAGTGGGAGGGGAAAGTTCAGAGTTGAAGTTATCTATTGGTGCATAAGAAAACACCCCAAACTTAGTGACTTAAAACAACAACAATCTTTGTGATTTGCTCACAGACCTGCAAATTGGGCAGGACTCGGCAAGGACAGCTCCATGAAGTGTGAGCCGGGGTGGCTCAAATTCTGGGGATCACTCCTGGGGGTTGGAGTCATCTGAAGGCTCACTCACACACACGACTGGTAACTGATATTAGCTGACAGGTGGGACCACAGCTGGGTTGTCAGCTAGAGCACGTACGTGTGGCTTCTCTCTGTGGCTGCCTGGCTTCTTCACAGCATTGTGGCAGGGTTCCAAGAGCAAGTGTCTCAAGAGAATTAGATAGAAACTGGATCCCCTTTTATGGCCTAGCCTTAGAAGTCACACAGTGTCACTTCTGCTCTAGTCACAGGCCCTCTCCTGTTTGAGAGGAGTAGACACAAACTCTGCCTCTCTGTCCAAGAAGTGTCCACCTCGGGTTGTAAGAAGCCCACGTGTGATGGGAGATCTTACTGCCACTATCTTGGGAAGTACAGCCTACCAGGAAATGGATGATTTTTTTGGAAACAAGAAGACCTGAAACCTGCTCAGTTTGATCTTTTGCGTCCTGTAGTATATTAGGACAAATTGCATATGCCTCATCTTCACTCGGATATTACCCTTGAATGCATGGTTCCAAAAGTCTAGGCCTCCCTGGTGGCGCAGTGGTTGAGAGTCCGCCTGCCAATGCAGGGGACATGGGTTCGATCCCTGGTCTGGGAAGATCCCACATGCCGTGGAGCAACTAAGCCCGTGCGCCACAACTACTGAGCCTGTGCTCTAGAGCCCACGAGCCACAACTACTGAGCCCACGTGTCGCAACTACTGAAGCCCGCGAGCCTAGAGCCCATGCGCCGCAACAAGAGAAGCCACCGCAGTGAGAAGCCCGTGCACCGCAGTGAAGAGTAGCCCTCACTCACCGCCACTAGAGAAAACCCACACGCAGCAACGAAGACCCAATGCAGCCATAAATAAATAAATAAACAAATAAATCTATTTTTAGGTTGTTTTTGTTTTTGTTTTTTTTGCGGTACGCAGGCCTCTCACTGCTGTGGCCTCTCCTGTTGCGGAGCACAGGCTCCGGACGCCCAGGCTCAACGGCCATGGCTCACGGGCCTAGCCGCTCTACGGTATGTAGGATCCTCCCAGACCGGGGCACGAACCCATGTCCCCTGCATCAGCAGGCGGACCCCCAACCACTGCGCCACCAGGGAAGCCCAATAAATCTATTTTTAAAAAACCTTCTGCCTCCATAGTATGTAAGAACTAAAGTATACTCTATCAAAGGAGGCAGAATCCTCTTTAAAAAAAAAAACACTTTAGGTTTTTAAAAATATAATTAATTAATTAATTTTTGGCTGCATTGAGTCTTTGCTGTGCGCTGGCTTTCTCTAGTTGTGGTGAGCGGGAGCTACTCTTCGTTGCAGTGTGCGGGCTTCTCATTGCAGCGGCTTCTCTTGTTGTGGAGCACAGGCTCTAGGTGCACGGGCTTCAGTAGTTGCAGCACGTGGGCTCAGTAGTTGTGACGCACAGGCTCAGTTGCTCCACGGCATGTGGGATCTTCCCGGACCAGGGACCGAACCCGTGTCCCCTGCATTGGCAGGTGGATTCTTAACCACTGCGCCACCAGGGAAGCCCCAGGGTTTATTTTTTTTTAAGATGACATGGCTACTTTATTAAATAGATGCAAGGAAGGTAATACAGGTGTCTGAATTTGAGGTAAAGCTTTGTGCAGACGTCAGTTTCATGAACAATTCATTGTGACTACATTAAATGACAACATCGCTGTCAACACTAGCCTTGTAGAAAACCTCTTCTCTCTCATGTGTGGAGTTAGTTGGGCATAGGCTGGTGCTTTGTACTCGTCCTCAACAGAGCAAGGAGGCCACAGTCTATTGTGTCAATTAGCACGGGGGATGCAAGAAAAGAAGATTCTGACTAGTTTGTTCCCACTTCTTCTGGTCCCCTAAAGCTCCCTTCCAGTCACTGCATTGCTTTCACTGCTGCACCCTAAACGACCCAGGCAACGAAATAAGAAAGCCAGACTAAACCAAGAACTTACCGTCTAATTAAAGCATCGAAACACTGTTTTGAATCGCATCATAGTTTTGAACAATGACTGAGCTCATTGCAGCGTGCACGTATGTGTACGTATGAGTGTAAATGGACAATAGTTCCAAAGCTTGGCAAGGATTTGCCAAGGACTAACTATTCTCTTTTACGTTTAGAGGCTGTTAGATGAATGGCTTCCTCTGGTTGACTGGGGTAAGGAAGGGAGAAAGGAGAGGAGGGGAGAACATGGGGATATGGGAGCGGGGGCACTGCCCTAGGTATTTTGACACTGAATTCTCCCTACGTGGACATAGCGCTACTGTTCATTTCTGGTGTTTCTCTGAATAAAAGTCATGAATGTGATGAATATCATGACATGAATGTAATTCTGCAGCCTCACAATTGGCAACAAAACTAACACATAATATGTTCATTCAACTTTCTCTCTGAAAGCTGTACTGAATTCTTAAAAGCTACAGTGGCCAAGAGTAGCTGTTTTTTTTGTAAGCAAGAAGCACGTAACTCTGACTGCTTCTTCAAAAGCTGTGGAGAAATAAGCCCAATAAATCAGGAGGATAACATTTGCTGCAACCATTTGACCCAGACACGGTGTTACTTCCAACCCTTCTTTTTTGAGCTTTCCTCAGCCTCCGCGCCACCCATCACCAAAAACCACCACTTTCACATCCCAGGGAGGGATGCAGGGAAAAAAAAAAAAGAGGAATAAGCCCAGTAAAACTATGACTGCTGGAACAGCATGGCTAAAGTAAGTTATGCTAGTAGGCTCTTCTCAAACTGTTTCTTTCTCTCCCCTCTTTTCCTCAAGAGGACATAACACTTCTCAATGTCCCTGTGTCCCTTAGCCTGTCTTTCAGCCACCACTGCCGGGTGGTTTGCTTTTCTGAGTTCCTGTTACAGCAGATCGCAGGTGGCGGGTTCAGTGGTGATGACAGTGGGACAGAGGAGGCCAGCTCACCTCATCAGTACCTGATTTTAGTATACCCACTGGTTAAATCACCCAAGTTGAAAGATACTGATTTAAAATTCCCTAATAGGGGCTTCCCTGGTGGCGCAGTGGTTGAGAGTCCGCCTGCCGATGCAGGGGACACGGGTTCGTGCCCCGGTCTGGGAAGATCCCACATGCCGCGGAGCGGCTGGACCCCTGAGCCATGGCCGCTGAGCCTGCGCGTCCGGAGCCTGTGCTCCGCAACGGGAGAGGCCACAACAGTGAGAGGCCCGCGTACAGCAAAAAATAAAATAAAATTCCCTAATAATATAATGCATATCATTCCAAATTTCTAAGCGGGCCTGTCCTCCCTTTCAGGGTTCAAAGGTCCAAGGGAGGTTTGTATATGATAAGACAGTGTTTAGTTTCCTCTCAGAAATATTTAGGAAGTTAGATAGACTTTTTTCTTCAGGCTGTCTGAGGATCAAGAATATGCATACATTCAGTATGAAAAGGGAAGGAGTTTCCCCTCAGGATAGGGTCATGGCTCAGAATCCCAGTGGCCACCTGGGATCAGACCAAACACACACCTTGGGAACTAGGGACATTAATCTGTCTGGCTTGCGGGTGTGAGATGATTCTTTGGAGGCCAAGGGACAATGAGGTAACCAGGAACGAGGAGGAATCAAGGGGGATTTGTGACCAGAGGGAGAATCGATAGAATGAGGAAGAATTATGGGTTTCTGCCTACCGAGAATAAACAAGGGGTTTCTGGTAGATGGATTTACGCACAGAAGAACCTGAAATATCAGGTGACGTATACTGCTAGATAGGGAAATCCGTACTAACCTTGGGTCTAATGTAAGGATTTATTTTGTTAGGTGCTAGGTCTGATACTGGGGAGTTGGTGGAATTCTCCATAAGACATTCCAACGTGGGCCGCATCTGTCTAGGGGGGTTTGCTATCAGAACCAGCAAGCATCCCCCCAAATAATTATAACCCAGGGTGGTCTCTGGGCACCCATCCCCTTCTCCCTCCAGAGAGTTGGGGGCTTCTGATAGCTGGCAGGCCTCCCAGCTAAGAGTCATGTGTCCCTGCCACCCTGGCAAATTTACAAGTGAGCTGCGGCAAATTTACAAATTTACAAGAGTGCTGCAGAGCCAGGAAAACACTGGTCTGGTGGGATGGCTGAAAGTTTTCCTGTTTCTTCACGGGAGAGAGCATGTGCTTTCTCTTTAAGAGAATTCACTTATTTTTCAGTTCTGCTCAGCCACTCAAAACAGAGAGCCCCTCTCTTCCCCACCCTGATTAAAACTGGCCAGTTTTAGCAAAAACTCATTTTTCAAAATAAAACTATGGTACACATTCAAAAAATGAGCTTCTTCGACAGTTGTTTCTCATTAAAATTCTTACCTTAAGGATTCAAAACATGATTTCACAGCCCAGCCTCTCCCGACCGAAGGATCGCAGAGTCTCAAAATCCACTAAAGGCTCGGATGCCTGACATCATTTTACATAAAGACAAATACCCTGTGTTTTCTGCAAGCAGTGAAAGTGAGAAGTATGCCTGTGGTGAGAAGGTG
The DNA here is from genome assembly GCF_003031525.2 of Neophocaena asiaeorientalis asiaeorientalis. Taxonomy (NCBI): domain Eukaryota; kingdom Metazoa; phylum Chordata; class Mammalia; order Artiodactyla; family Phocoenidae; genus Neophocaena; species Neophocaena asiaeorientalis. The sequence continues at coordinate 16,458,438 of NW_020185339.1, forward strand.
GAGGTTAGGCTCTTCAATAAAGAAAAGGCTGTGCGTTCAGAGTAGGAGAGAAGAGGGGCCATTGCTCCAGTTTGTCTCTGGGTACCTGGCTATTAGGCAGATTCAAGCAGTTACGAAAAGCATGAAGGATTCAGAAGTAAGCAAAACTTTTCATATCGAAATCACAGGGACTGCAACACTGCCCCCCGCCCCCCAAAAGCCGTTTAGATGTCAAGGAGCATCATGTCTTGTAGCAAAACAGAATTCCATGCCTACCAGCTTTTAAAGGGAGGCACAATACTGACGTCTCAGATGTTAGTTAGATGCACTGCTGACGATTGTTCTGTTTCTCAGTGACTACGCCCGGATGTGTCCCTCTCACCCATGTTGGGTTCTTTGGCACTGATGACTGAAAGAGTGATACCAGCATTCCTGGGACAGCACTGCTGAGAGAGGCTTCTGTATGAACACTATAGAGAATGTAAGATTGCCAGGTTTTCCTAAGTGCTAAGAGAAAGTAGGGGAAGGGAGAGACTTGGGAAATGGTACAGTGCCAAGACCAACCTTGCTCTTTTCAGTGGTGCTCTCCAGAGGATATGATCTCAAAGGCATCATTTAGGCTTTGGGGACCAACCAATCCCAGAGGATGCCTTAGGATTAGAGGAGAACAGTTCTCAAAGCCATGTTTGCCAAGGCATCAACAAACTTAAGTCCTATGACTTAAGGTTTCAGAAAATTTCAGCCTACAATCCAAGAGGAGAATATGTTCAACTCTTTTTTAAAAAATTGAAGTATAGTTGATTCACAATGTTTCAGGTGTACAGCAAAGTGATTCCGTTATAACACATATATATACATTCTTTCTCGGATTCTTTTCCATTATAGGTTATTACAAGATATTGAACATAGCTCCCTGTGCTATGCCGTAGGTCCTTGTTTATTATTTTATGTATAGTAGTGTGTATCTGTTAATCCCCAATTCCTATTTTTCCCTCCCCCTCGTTTCCCCTTTGGTAACCATAAGTTAGTTTTCTATGTCTGCGAGTCTATGTCTGTTTTGTAAATAAGTTCATTTGTATCATTTTTTTTTGGATTCAATATGTAAGTGATATCATATATTTGTCTTTCTCTGTTCGGCTCTTGATAATGTGGAATTTTCTGGTAGTGCTTTTCACCAGAATCTTCTTAGTTCTTTTTTTTCTTTTTTCTAGTTCATGTGGATGCTTTTTGGTCAGAATCATTCAGTCTCTGCTGCTTCAGGGCTAACAAAAGCTCATGAAAGTAGCCCCCACCAAGGTCCTTGCATCTATTGCAAGACATGCTTGTCGGTCGCTTTCCCTCTCCTGTTTCTGATAAAAATTTCACATGGCCACATGGTTCTGGTGGAAGAGGCCTGAGAGGCAATGGTAATAGGCTTCCTTTAGACTGGACTAGCTGTTTTATTTGCACAATGCACCTTGTCTATCTTCAAAGTCTTGTGGAAATTAACGATTTGATTTTGGTTTTGACTAGTATATTTACTCCTTGTGTCTCCAAACATTTCCACAAATGAGCTGAATTTATGATTCAGTATGAAACTGACCACTTGCTTACCTGGGTCTTAAACATAAGATCAGTTCTCAAAGCCTTGGAATGACTTAAATGCCCATTCAGCTAATAGGATGAGAGTTAAACCTTTAGACCCATGATTTTATATTCACTCCAGACTCCATGGAGTCCCAGAACCTCACATTTTAATTTACCTTTCATCTTAAGTCAATTCTGGCACTTCCAGAAACTACCACAAGTTCTGATATCTCCCAACTGGTAATTCCTATACAGAATGCAATATGTTAGGGCTTCCCTGGTGGCACAGTGGTTAGGAATCCGCCTGCCAATGCAGGGGACATGGGTTTGAGCCCTGGTCCGGGAAGATCTCACATGCCGCAGAGCAACTAAGCCCATGTGCCACAACTACTGAGCCCGTGTGCCACAACTGCTGAAGCCTGTGTGCCTAGAGCCCATGCTCTGCAAGAAGAGAAGCCACCACAATGAGAAGCCTGCCCACCGCAACGAAGAGTAGTTGCTTGCTGCAACTAGAGAAAGCCCACACGAAGCAACGAAGACCCGATGCAGCCAAAAATAAATTAAATTTATTAAAAAAAAAAAAAGAAATACGTTAGAAAAATAGGTAAAATCTCTTATAGCTAGACGGATATCAGTTGGCTGGACGTATGGCAGCTCAAAAGTACAAGCTAATCCTTCTATAATGTGGTGGTAACCTGAGAAGTAAGCCCTCTCTCCTGGTTCAAATTTTCATTTGGATGGTGGACTCACTTTAAAGTTTTTATTTGTGAAGGCCTTAAGACTTTACTTCCTTACTTGGAGGGGACTTGGCAGGCGATAAATCTAGGTTTATATAGGTTTTCTTCAAGTGATGTTTAAAAATTATATGACTTGACTCGAGTCAAGTTTAAGGTCTCCTGTCTTTAAAGATTTTCCCTCCGGAGATCAATGTCTTCAGCCTCTCCACCACTGAGATGCCATTGCTTTGTGTTGCCTTATTTGCACACCCGAAGGCAACTGGTGACTTAACAGGTGACAAGACCATCTCAGATGCAGCTTCCGTTTTTGTGGTTGACTTTTTATAGTTCTTATATCCCAGCTGACTTAAATGTATTTTTGCTTCAGTTAATACCACCAATTCCTCTAGCAAATATATATTGGGAACCCAATTTAGTAAGAACAGCAAACATTACTGAGCATTTGCTATATTCCAGGCACTGCTGTAAGAGCTTTACAGATATTTTTTTGCGTTCAATCCTTTTGACATCCCTGTGATATAGTTTTATTATTCATTTATAAGTGAATACATGAAAAAACCCAAGAGGTTAAGTAACTTGCCTCTGCAGGTTGTTAATAAGTGTCAGAGAGAGGATGTGAACCCAGGCAGTCTGACTTCAGAGCCTCGACATTTAATCCCTACCCTATACTACTTGCAGCCCCATACAAACAATCAATAAAGGTATGAAAGAAAATAAAGCATGATCATTCCTGTACTCTTCACTCCCTCCTCCCTGCCCACTACCATCTAGGTCAGATTCCTGAGGGCAGTGCACCCACTCCTACATCTGTGCTCAAACACTGGTCCTGTATGCTGAGTGCCATCTGTATCCAAATCTGACTGCATTCTTCAAGCAGTTTTATCTCTCCTCCCACCCGCCCCTCCCTGCCTTCCGAAGCCATGCTAGCTCACTTCTGTCTCCTCTTTCTTTGACTTTATTACAACTAATCAGACACTACCAGCAACATCGTTAGCTCCTTGAAGGTAGGGTTTCATGCGTGTTACTTCCTTTATATTCTCTAGGTTAGATAGAGCAGCCAAGCTGCTTCTGCAAAGCACCTTCAAATCCACCTCCAGCACCTAGTAGTTTCTTCTGTTTGGCTACCCTACTGTTTTTCTTTTCTTCCTCTTCCTCATTTGTCTCCTCCTCCCCCCTCAATATTATAAAAGTAATATCCATATACTCATTGTATCTCTTCATTGTTTCTGATGAGAGGTCAGCCTTCATTTGTCTCATCATTCCTCTGAATATGATTTGTTTTCTTTATTTCTCTGGCTATTTTTTTGCTTTGTTTTGGGTTTTCAGCAGTTTGACTATGATGTGCTGAAATGTGGTTTTCCTTGTACTTATTGGTGTTTGCAGAGCTTCTTGGATTTGGAGGTCAATTTTTTTGTTTGTTTATATGGCTTTTTAAAACCAAATTTGGGGAATTTGGGGCTATTACTTCCTCAAATATTTTTTCTACTACATTTTTCTTTATTGGAGTATAGTTGCTTTACAATGTTGTGTTAGTTTCTGCTGTACAGCAAATTGAATCAGCCACACACATACATATATCCCCTCTTCCTTGGATTTCTTTCCCACTTAGGTCACCACAGAGCATTGAGTAGAGGTCCCAGTGCTATACAGTCAGTTCTCATTAGTTATCTATTTTATACATAGTAGTGTATACATGTCAATCGCAATCTCCCAGTCCATCCCATCACCTCCCCTCTTGGTATCCATATGTTTGTTCTCTACATCTGTGTCTCTATTTCTGCTTTGCAAATAAGTTCATCTACCATTTTTCTAGATTCCACATATATGTGTTAACATATGATATTTGTTTTTCTCTTTCTGACTTACTTCACTCTGTATGACAGTCTTTAGGTCCACCCACGTCTCTGCATATGGCACAATTTCGTTCCTTTTCATGGCTGAGTAATATTCCACTGTATATATGTACCACATCGTCTTTATCCATTCTTCTGCTGATGGACACTTAGGTGGTCTCCATGTCCTGGCTATTGTAAATAGTGCTGTAATGAACATTGGGGTGCATGTATCAGTTTGAATTATGGATTTCTCTGGGTACATGCCCACGAGTGGGATTGTTGAATATATGTACCACATCGTCTTTATCCATTCTTCTGCTGATGGACACTTAGGTGGTCTCCATGTCCTGGCTATTGTAAATAGTGCTGTAATGAACATTGGGGTGCATGTATCAGTTTGAATTATGGATTTCTCTGGGTACATGCCCACGAGTGGGATTGTTGACTCTGAATAGCCAAAGCAATCTTGAGGAAGAAAAAAGGAGCTGGAGGAATCAGCCTCCCTGACTTCAGACTATACTACAAAGCTACAGTAATCAAGACAGTATGGTACTGGCCCAAAAACAGAAATATAGATCAATGTAACAGGATAGAAAGCCCAGAGATAAACCCATGCACCTATGGCCACCTAATCTACAGTAAAGGAGGCAAAAATATATAATGAAGAAAAGACACCCTCTTCAATAAGTGGTGTTGGGAAAACTGGACAGCTACATATAAAAGAATGAAATTAGAACACTCCCTCACACCATATACAAAAATAAACTCAAAATGGATTAAAGACCTAAATGTAAGGCTAGACACTATCAAACTCTTAGAGGAAAACATAGGAAGAACACTGTTTGACGTGAATCACAGCAAGATCTTTTTTGACCCACCTCCTAGAGTAATGAAAATAAAAACAAAAGTAAACAAATGGGACCTAATGAAACTTAAAAGCTTTTGCACAGCAAAGGAACCATAAACACGATGAAAAGACAACCCTCAGAATGGGAGGAAATATTTGCAAATGAAGCAACTGACAAGTGGTTAGTCTCCAAAATATACAAACAGCTCATGCAGCTCAATATAAAAAAAAACAAACAACCCAATCAAAAAATGGGTGGAAGACCTAAATAGACATTTCTCCAAAGAAGACATAAAGATGGCCAACGAGCGCATGAAAGGATGCTCAACATCACTAATTATTAGAGAAACGCAAATCAAAACTGCAATGAGGTATCACCTCACACTGGTCAGAATGGCCATCATTACAAAATCTACAAACAATAAATGCTGGAGAGGCTGTGGAGAAAAGGGAACCCTCTTACACTGTTGGTGGGAATGTAAATTGATACAGCCACTATGGAGAACAGTATGAGGGTTCCTTTAAAAATCTGCTCCATTCTTTCTCTCCTCTTTCTGAGACTCCAACACATACATTAGGCTGCTTGAAATTTTGCTACCACTCACTTTTTAAAAACTGTTTTTCTCTTTGTTCTATGGATTAAATAATTTCTATTGATCTGTACTTAGGTTTACTGGCCTTTGTTCTACAGACTCCAGTGTCCTGTTAAACCAATTCAACGAGTTTTCCATTATAGATATTATAATTTTCAGTTCTAGAATTTCCATTTATTTCTTTGTTATCAGCTCTCTCCTGATAATTCCCATCTATTCTGTCATTATGTCTATCATTTCCCAAGTTCTTAGACATATTTATTATCACTGCTTTATAAAGTCCTTGTCACCTAATTCATCATCTGAGGAATCTCAGTATCTATTTCTATTGACTGCTTCTTTTCTTTGACTATGAGTCACATTTTCCGACTTCTTTGCACACTTTGCTCAGTAGATTTTTATTATAATCTGGACAACTTAGATGATCAGTCATAGGGAGACTAGAATAGGTGGTCTTCCTTTAAAAGACATCTATATACTTTTTTTAAAAAGCACGTATTTATTATTTATTTATTTTGGCTGCATTGGGTCTTTGTTGCTGCACACGGGCATTCTCTAGTTGCGGTGAGTGGGGGCTACTCTTCATTGCAGTGCACAGGCTTCTCATTGCGGTGGCTTCTCTTGTTGTGAAGCACAGGCTCTAGGTGTGCAGGCTTCAGTAGTTGTGGCACGTGGGCTCAGTAGTTGTGGCTCGCGGGCTCTAGAGGGCAGGCTCAGTAGTTGTGGTGCACAGGCTCAGTTGCTCCGCAGCATGTGGGATCTCCCCTGACCAGGGATCGAACCCATGTCCCCTGCATTGGCAGGTGGATTTGTATTCACTGCACCACCAGGGAAATCCCAATATACTTATTTAAAAATGCATTTGAAAGTACACGGGAAAAGAAATTATCAATTTGTTCATAGGCCGATGTAAACATTTAAAAAATAACTATTCATCTAGCAGACAGTGTCTTCCGTCATTCTACCATAAGTCACTCTCAAGAGCTGGTTTCTTTATGTTGCTGGAAACATACTCAAATGGAACTGACTCCAAGTTGCTTGTTAAAAAGATAAATGAACAAATGAATTGTAGTTGTAAATTCCAGGGAAAGACTTGAAGAAAGGTTAGAATTTCGAAAAGGTTATGCTAGGCACATGGGGCATAGATGCATATACTCAACAATAAGTTCCATATCTTCTTGACACTATCAAGAAATAGTGTTCTTATTTCATCCTTTTCCACTACCCTGTTGACAGCATTCAGAAAAGATATAATATGTTCATAGATCTCCCTTTCATGGGTTTCTTGCCACTTTACTTAGTCTTCTAAACTGCCGTCAACCATTGCCTTATTCCAGGATCTGACCCAAATCCTTTGCTTTCAGGGATCGGGGGCACAGCACTTGAAATAAAGATAGAAAGGTGGTTTACTATGACAGCTACCCTTCAGCTTAATTCCTGTGTTCTTCCTGCCCTGCTTCAGCACTGCTGTCACCCTCCTTGACTTGAGTGGACTGTCTGATGTCTTAAAAAAGTAAATTTCTGAATTTCTAGTTCTGTGAGCAGTGGGTCACAGTGGGAACAGCCTCAAATGGCAGCCCTAGTTTACCGGCAACTTCTTAACTGAGTCCAGTTTTTAAATTCTTCTTTTCCACTAAGCCCATTTTCAGTCCCACCCCATTCCTTGCCCCTGTTTTTCCTTCCTTTTAAGAGCAAACAGAGCCTGCCAGTCAAAAGTCCTGAAGTCCTATACATCTTGGACCCTTCTAAGCCTTCAGGCCTCTACGCCTTCTGGGAGGTGAAATGGGAATAGCTAGAACATGAGATTAGACCAGACATTTGGTTTTAATATTTAAATGCTGGGATCATGTTTTATGGAAGATGCTTAGTTAAGTATCCACTACCCCCCTTTCTTCCTTGCTAACAGAACTCTATTTGCCTTGTTTTGGCAGTGTGTTCAGTCCCAGGCTTTGGCTTATAATTGTGATGGTAATGCTCACCTCCTTTGCAGCTAGTTGTGGTCATTTTCCCAATTCTGACCAGTGAGATGATAGGCAATCTGTTATAGTGGGATGTTGTGGGAAAATGTTTGCTTTTCTCATAAAAGAATAGTCATGTGGGCATTGACCCTTCCTTCTTCTACCCTGCATTGAATATGAATGTGCCAGGAGAACGAGCAGCTCTGTGACACTGAGGAAAAGTCAGGGGTGGGCAGAGATACCATAGAACCTGTCCCAGCAGGTATCTCCCTCAAGCTTCTTATAACTTGGAAAAAAATATTTGTTTGAGTTACTGGTCATCAGGTTTTAGTTGTTGTTTTATTATTTATTTATTTATTTTTGCAGTACACGGGCCTCTCACTGCTGTGGCCTCTCCCGTTGTGGAGCACAGGCTCCGGACGCGCAGGCTCAGCGGCCATGGCTCACGGGCCCAGCCGCTCCGCGGCATGTGGGATCTTCCCAGACCGGGGCACGAACCTGCGTCCCCTGCATCGGCAGGCAGACTCTCAACTACTGCGCCACCAGGGAAGCCCTGTTGTTTTATTTTTGTTTCTTTGTTTTTTGTAGCTGAAGCATTCCAAATGGATAGGTTTGGGGGATTTTTTCTTTCTTATTCTAATAGGAAAAAACACAAATCCATAGCGGAAATGAAAAGAACAGTGGAAGAAAATACAGATCAATGTAAGAAGTGCCTGTTTCAAAACACCTAAAGCCTGTGGTTGATAGAGGGTGCTATGATCTGAATGTTTGTGTCCCCTTAAAATTCATATATTGAAGCCTAATGCCCAGTGTGACAGTATTGGGAGGTGGGAAATTTGAATGATGATTAGGTCATGAAGGTGGAGTCCTAATGAATTGGATTGGTGCCCTTATAAAAGAAGCTCTAGGCAGCTCTCATGCCCTTTCCACCACATGAGGACACAGCAAAAAGGTACCATCTATGAAGAAATGAGCTCTCACCAGACACCGAATCTGCCAGTGACTTGATCTTGGACTTTCCAGGTTCCAGAACAGGGAGAAATAAATGTTTGCTGTTTATAAACCAGCCAGTCTATGGTGTTTTGTTATAGCAGCCCCAAAGGACTAAGACAGAGAATACTGTTTTAAAGTTACAATACTGTATTTTAGATTTTTCCCCTTCAGGCTATTTTTTTTCCGGAACACTTCATTCATTCATTCGTTCATTCATGCATTCAGCAAACATTTACTGAGCCCCAGCTATTTGGCTTTCACTAGGATAGGTACTGGGGGTACAAAAATGAGATGAACAACAAAACCTCTTCTGTCCTCACAGAGCTCAGACTAGTAGGGGAGACACAAAAGTAAAGCAGCGTGATTAGCAGGGGAGGGAAGAACAAACATAACAAGCTGAGAGAACTGTACGTACAAAGGTTCAGAGATGAACTGGCCTATGGAATATTAGTGATGAGTGAGAAGTTCTGTGTAGAACTTGCAGGATTGAGCGACTGGAAATAAAGTTGACATACTGAGCAGGGCTAGGTGCAAAACCCTTGATTGCCAAACTTTATAATTTGGTGAAGCCTATGGGCAATAAACTGTAGGTAATCTAAACCTTTTTTAGATTTTGTCATATTTTAAAGTTGTTGGGTTGACATGGTCAGATTTCCTTTGTAGGAAAATTGATGGGAGTTTAGAGGACTAACTAAAGTGAAAAGAAATCTGTGAAAGGGAGTGCCACCATCTGTGTGCCACCATCACAGAAAGTTCTGTTCAACAATGCTGGTTAAATGTTTTAAAAGACTTGAATGAGGAATCAGGGAAATATAAATTTAAATGACAGTCCATTTCATATCTGTGAGATTAGGGAAAAAATGGAAAAAGCCTGATAATACCAAGTGTTGCTGGGGATGTGGGAAAGGGGGGCGTCTGACACGCTGTTAATAATCAAGCACACGGTTATAAGCACTTTGAAGAACAATTTGGCCCCATCTAGTAAAGATGAAGCTATGTAACCCTACAGCCCAGCAATTTAATTTTTAGGGACAAAAGTAAGAGAAGCATTCTCAAGCAAACAAGGAGCCCAACCAGTACAAGGACATCACTACAACATTCTTTCTAACAGGAAAAAAAAAATCCTCTAAATACCCAAATTGGAGGATAAGTAAGTAAATTCTGGACTCTTCATTTAATGGAAAACTATACAGCGGTTAAAATAAAGAGCTCCATGTCTCAAAATGAATATATCTCAAAAGTTTATTGTTGGACTTCCCTGGTGGCGCAGTGGTTAAGAATCTGCCTGCCAATGCAGGGGACACGGGTTCGAGCCCTGGTCCGGGAAGATCCCACATGTTGCGGAGCAACTAATCAGGTGCGCCACAACTACTGAGCCTGTGCTCTAGAGCTGGCGAGCCACAACTAGTGAGCCCATGTGCCGCAACTGCTGAAGCCCGCACGCCTAGAGCCCGTCCTCCAAAATAAGAGAAGCCACCGCAATGAGGAGCCCGCGCACCTCAAGGAAGAGTAGCACCTGCTCGCCACAACTAGAGAAAGCCCGCGCGCAGCAACGAAGACCCAACACAGCCAAGAACAAACAAACAAATAAATAAATAAATTTATTTTAAAAAAGAACTTTAGGGCTTCCCTGGTGGCGCAGTGGTTGAGAGTCCGCCTGCCGATGCCGGGGACACGGGTTCGTGACCCGGTCTGGGAAGATCCCACATGCCGCGGAGCAGCTAGGCCCATGAGCCATGGCTGCTGAGCCTGCGCGTCCGGAGCCTGTGCTCCGCAACCGGAGAGGCCACAACAGTGAGAGGCCCACGTACTGCAAAAAAGAAAAAAAAAAAGAACTTTAAAAATAATTTTTAAAAAAGTCTATTGTTGAATGAAAAATTCTGTCTATATTGTAAACAATATGCAGGGGGGTATACGTGTTTGTTAATTCCCTGGCATAGGGTTATTCTGCACACTGCCTCCATGCTGCCACCAATTTATCTAAAAAGCTAATCTGGTTATGTGAACCCTTGCACTTTCTTTAAATGGGATAAAAGTTCTCTCACTGAAAAAAATATACGTTGTCATTTTCCACATTTGAACAATCTCTGTCCAGTTAAGTCTTGTGTTCTCAGCTCAGCATTTATGTAGTTTGAAGGTGGGTCAGAAAAGTAATAAAGACAATGCAAAGTTGGAGAATGTTACATAATAAGGAATGTTGGCATTGTTAGCCTGGAAAACAATATGAACTTGAGGTGTTTAATGATGGTTTGAGGGCTTCTGTGTTTTCACTTAGATGTGCAGGATCTGTCTGGTTTAGCCTTGAAGATCTAAGTCTAACCTGTTTCTTTCAGTGGATCTGAAATTATTCTGGGATTCCCTCCCCCACCCTCCTTTTCTTTCTCTCCTTCTCTTTTCTCTTCTTCTTGGAAAGCTTTATATAACAAGGTTAGGAAAGCTTCAGGTGAAAAGCTGATTCAGTTGAATTCAACATGATTAAAGGCACAGCTACTGTTTATTTACCAAGCCCTGTACTAGGGTCTGGAGACATCGAACTGAGTAACACAAACCTACCCTCAAAAATCTCAGAGTCTAGTTGAATAAAGATCAATATAAACTAGTCATTGTACTCCTGCAAGATTAATGCCAAAATAGACTACTTCAGCGTCTTTATTCTATGCAAAATAGCCTTTATAGAGTCAAGGAGAAGAATGGCTGTAAAGGAATCTCGGTCACTGCGACCACCCAGGTGGTGCCAGAGTTGGAAGTAGCCCTCCTCCCCCAGCACCCGCCATCAATGCGGCTCAGAACGAATCAGCTTTTCAGGAACGCAGAGAGCAACGGAAAAGCCGGCCAAATCTTCCAGGCAGAAGCAATTCCGATCCGAGGATTAGAGCCTATCAGTGAGGGGTGACCGAACTGGAGGGAGGATAGAAGGAAGGAAATAGGGCTTAAGCTCCGAGGGAGACTCTCTCAGGAGACAGGGTCAGGCACCAAGCCGCCGCCTTCGTCGGAAAGCTTCCACCCGCGCGGGGCTCTCGCGACTGGGCTGCGGCCTGGCTGGGACCCCGCGCCCGCCCGGCTCCAGCCCGCGCCCCGACCGCCCGCGATCTGAGTCGCCCGGAGGAGGAACTCCAGCGGCCAGGCCTTTGAAGTCTCGGCGGCCGACGGGAAGGGAGATGGATGACACGGGGGACAGGGCCGGGGCGGAGGGGCCCTGCCCGGTTCCCACGATCGATCGGCCAGCTCAAGGGGCCAACGCAGCGTGCGGGCTGGTCCTAGCGTAGGACGTGGAGTGGGTGTGCACACGTGTGCGGAGCTGCGCGGGGAGAGGAGCCGGCCGAGCGCACGTGAGAGAGGAGGCCTGGTGGGCTCTGTCTAGGGGCTCGGGGTCAGCTACCAGGAGTGTGGGCGGGACCCAAGGCTGGCGGGGAGGCGGCCGAGGAGCTGCGAACACTACGCCCCTCTTTCAGGGTGGCAGGCGGAATCCCTGCCCCTTCCCGGGCGGCCTGGGGCACGTCGGTGGAAGGAGACTCGGCAGGAATGAGGTTCCGTTTAACCTAGGAGCGCAGGAAGAGCTATTAACTTGTCACTGGCATCTGCTCATTCTTAAAAGAAAAAACCCCGCGAGCCAAGGGATCCCCAGGAGGGAGCGCTGGGGGCGTGGCCGTCGCCCCCTCTGCTCTCAGGGGTTGTTTCCAAAGCTCGCCCGGCCCCGCCCATCCGCTCGACCCCGCCCGCTCAGACTGCGCGGCGTCGGCCAGCGAGCCAATGGGAAGCTCTCAACCTCCAGCCCTGGCTGCAAATCACCGCAGGAAGTGTTAGGCTCGCCTCAGCCCCAGACAAAATCGATTACTTTTCTCCCCTCCGTGGTCCTCCGACTGGGAACCCGAGAAGAACTCGGGTGGATACCTGTCGGTCTGCACTCGGGCCAGGAGAACTAGATCTGATGGCTCCGGGGGCTCGGGAGGTCTGCTCCTTACCTCTTCCTCCAGCCTTGCCGACACGGATAATGACGCGCCCAGTTTGAGGCTCGGAGAGAGGCTCATTAACTAGACACAATAAAGGCTCTCCTGGAGAGGAAGGCGGTCTTCTCAGACCCCGACCCCAGATTATTTCCGATGGGGGTCATCGGATAAATCCACAGGTCACATCTGTTCAAAGGGACCTATTAAAATATTTGTTGACCTAGAGTGAGAGTTACATCTGAGAGGGCGTGTGTGTGTGTGTGTGTGTGTGTGTGTGTGTGTAAAATTGGAGGATGCACCCCACCCACCTGCTAATATGCACACAATGAGAGGATATGAAGGGGTCTTAAATAACTACCAGTTCAAATCCTCCTTCTCCCCCAGTCTTTATGTTTGAATAGTCTCCGCGTGCAAGGTAGAACTTTGGGTTGCAAGGTAGTTGGGAATTCCTAAGATTTAGTGGTTAAGAAAAGCTTTGAAATGGGGGAAATATTACACTGAAAAAATTTGAGCAGCGAAACCAGAAGATGGGAGGGAGGGAGATAACAAAATAGATAATAGAAGACGCTTTAAAAAATATCATCTGTATTCTTCAAGCTCAATAGGCATTCCTAGAGACCTCGGCTTTCTGTGGCTGATTCAGAGCTCAAATCTTCGTCCTTAGGGAGCAGATAAGGGTGTTTCTCTTAGCACTTACATTATATATTTATGTGCTCTTTTGGCTTATTATCTGTTTTCCCTGGTACAACATAAACTCCCCAAAGGCAGGCGGCAATTTTGTTTGTTCGGTCATTGCTGAATCCTCAGTGCCTCTGTGTGTGGACATAGTAGGCACTCAGTAAATGTTTTTCGAATGACAGTTCTCCTAACTTGTCTCTCTGACATCTGTCACCCTCCTTCATTCATCCTTTGAGCTGCCATCAGGGTGGTTTGCAAATCCAAATCTTCTTCTCTCCTTGCAGGGGCACATCATGAGGTCCAATCTCCTTAGCATGTATTGCATAACTGTTGCCCAAAGGCCACCCAGCTACCAAGTGGCAGAGCTGAAATTCAAATCTGGCTGTGACTGACTTCAAGCATCCAAACTCTTCAAAAGTGTATTTTTCTTCTTCTTTTTTCCAGAAACATGGGGACCCTTTGGGCTTCCAACACAATGGGCTGTTTCACACTTCTGTGCTTTGACATATGCTGTTCCATCTGTCAGCAATGTTCTTCTACTTCTTCCATATTCACCTTGTAAGCTCCTACTCATCTTTCAAGACCCAACCCAAATGTCACTACCTTTGAACCTTCACTGATCCATCAACCTGAATGAATCGCTCTGTTAGCTGTCCAACCAAAATACTTTACACTGTTTCTGTTTTTGCATTATCGCTCAATGTTGTAATTATTTATTTACTTTTTTTATGCACACAGTGAATATTCAATCAATGACTATTGAATATTTTAGATACTTAAGAGTCCAGTTTTGATTAACTATGCTTGAGATGGATGAATATCACATTAAAAATTAGTTTCTTTACCAGCCTAATCGTCAGCTTAGCTGCTCCTAAGTCTCTCTAGACTCATAACTTAATTGGATAGTTAGAGAAGTTAGAAAGTGTAACATTTAGGAGTTACCTTCAGCTGCTAATGATGACAGAGACCAGAAATAACATTTGCCAAAACATGATAGAAATTTTTTTTCTCTTGCAGAGACAGTCTACGGCTAGTGTGGTGGCTCCACAGCCATCAGTGACTCTTTTTACATTTTTGTTCAGCGGTGTGAACACACTGATTTGCTTCTGCAACTTTAGTAGAAGGATGATGACAAACTTAGCATTTGTTCAGTTGTTTTCCAAACCCTATGAATCTGTACTCTTTGATCCAAAAGTAATACCATACTCTGGGCTCTTGCCAGAGAGAAGAATCTTAATTTTAAGTTATTTGGCTCAGCTGAGAGAAGTGATATATGGGGAAGGCTGCCCAGTGGATATGTTATTTAGTGTTTAAAGTGAACCCTCAAATACTGAATTATATTAGCTTAGTCTGCAAAGACTCCCCTTCATTCAAGTCTTGATTTTTATGGAAGGTTATTACAAGCCACCACCATTCACAGTTGGTTGCTTCCATTCCCCAGATTGTTTCATGGTCCATGGAGGACACTGGAGCTGTAGCCATCACATCTTTTTCTTAAAGACAGGAAGAAGGAGAAAGGGACATTAGAATCACAGAACAGCTATATAAAATTCTGTAGATCCTTGGTGCCTCTTGGACTAGATTCTACAAGCTTCTCCTACCACAACACAGCTGGTTAACACTGACTATAATTGGATTAAAGCATTTTGCTACCTGTAGTGGTTATTTTAAAGATTGCTGCAAATCCTTTGCTACTCTTCCCATTGGGTGGTAAAGTGCATGTCTACTTCATGCAAATCTGGGTAACCTTGTTTTGACTAATTAAGTATGGCAGAAGTGATGCTCTGTGACTTTCAAAATTAGATCATAAGAGGCCGTGGAGCGTCCCTCTGGCTCTCCCGAGAGGTTTGCTCTAGGTTAAGCCAGTTGCTATAGAAGAAGTCTGAATATCCTGAGACTGCTATGCTGGAGAGGCCCCGTGTAGTCACCATTGGTAGCCCCAGCTGAGCTCTCAACTGAGAAGCAACAGCATTGGCCTACCTGTGTTGGATGTCCCAGCTGACATGTCAGTGTGACCACAGGAGAAACCCCAGGGCAGAACCGCCCAGCTGAGCCATGCCCAAATTCCTGACCGACAGAATTGTGAGCAAAATAAAATGGCAGTGCTAAGCTGTTGGGTTTGGGGGTTATTTGTTCACAATAACAGATAGCTGAAACACGACCAGACTGTTCCGATTGAGGTGTGCCAGTCTTTACCAAAGTATTTCAAACAACCCCTCTGGTAGGATCCTGTTTACACTCCTAGTGATGTATCAGCAGCTCTTTGTATCTCACCGATTATAAATCCAACCATATTTTTGCATAGTTCCTCCAAAACTTTATCCAGTTTTCTGTATTTCTGAGGCTCTCAGCCTGACAGTTTACCTAAGGAACAAGTAGGTTACAGATGCAACTACCCTTCCTTAATGTTCAATGATATATTACCTATCTCCTTCAGGAGAAAGTTGCCTAGAACAACGTAAGATGGTTTACAGGTTTCACCGACTCTTCATTTTGTGGATAAGAACTGGTTATGAGTCACATGGCATGATTTCAACGTAGATTATTAGTTAGTCATGACCTTTTTAAAAAGTTCTCCTTAAAGTCACTATGCTACGTAAGTCAGTCACAAAAGTACACATACTGTGTGATTCCATTTATATGAGGAGGTAGAATAATCAAATTCATAGAGACAGAAAGTAAAGTGGTGGTTACCAGGGACTGGGGAAGAGAGAAATGGGAAGTTAGTGTTTAATGAAACAGAATTTCAGGTGGAGAAGATGGAAAACTTCTGGCAAATGATGGTGGTGATGGTTGCACAACACTAAACTGTACACTGAAAAATGGTTAAATGATAAATTTTATATTATATACATTTTGCCACGATAAAAACAATTCAAAAAAATTCTCCATTCCAACACCCCCTGTAAAAATCAAGACAAGCAGTAACAGTCTCCTGACAGATCAGATAACAATCCTTTGAGGGGTATAAAACAGGATGATCTCCCTTGTCCTTTAAAAGACTCCCTGCCATGGTAAATAGGAAGAGAAACCTTTTCCTCTGGTCTGATGGCATTGTTTTATTATCAAGAACCAAAAGTGGCCTCAAAAAAAAAAAAAAGTGGTTGCAGTATCTAACACCTGTCAAAAATAACAGCCTAACCAACTATAGTAAAATTAAAGTCCTCGTTTGTGGGAGCTATTCTCAACTCATTCAATTTCATTTTGCAATGAACTTATTCTGGAGTCTCATCAGAAAGCCTCGTCATTCAGTCAGAGGTACCCTGGGAGTCCTACTGATGTTTTCCTCCAGCCACTGTGGGTGATTAGGAAACACCAGCTTTGAAATTTTTTCCATGCCAAAACAGTATGGAGCTCCAGGGACGCAATTAAACATTTGTTCAAGTGCTGGAGCATGTTCAAAGCAACTTCCTAAGGAAAATTTTGGCTCACCCTTGAGGTGCCCCTGCAGCCTACCTCTGAGGAAACCTGGGGTGGTCTTCATCGGTGTGAACACACTGATTTGCTTCTGCAACTTTAGTAGAAGGATGATGACAAACTTAGCATTTGTTCAGTTGTTTTCCAAACCCTATGAATCTGTACTCTATGATCCCAAAGTAATACCAACACGCTGGGCTCTTGCCAGAGAGAAGAATCTTAATTTTAAGTTATTTGGCTCAGCTGAGAGAAGTGATATATGGGGAAGGCTGCCCAGTGGATATGTTATTTAGTGTTTAAAGTGAACCCCCAGGGCTTCGCTGGTGACGCAGTGGTTAAGAATCCGCCTGCCAATGCAGGGGACACGGGTTCGAGTCCTGGTCCAGGAAGATCCCACATGCTGCGGAGCAACTAAGCCCATGCACCACAACTACTGAGCCTGTGCTCTAGAGCCCCTGTGCCACAACTACTGAAGCCCGCATGCCTAGAGCCCATGCTTCGCCACAACAGAAGCCACCGCAATGAGAAGCCCGTGCACTGCAACGAAGAGTAGCCCCCGCTCTCTGCAGCTAGAGAACAGCCCACGCAGCAACGAAGACCCAACGTAGCCAAAAATAAATTAATTAATTAAAAAAATAAAGGGAACCCCCAAATTCTGAGTTATATTAGCTTAGTCTGCAAAGACTCCCCTTCACTCAAGTCTTGATTTTTATGGAAGGCTATTACAAGAAAGAGGGCTGTGATAGCCTCTTTTCTTTTCTATAAAAGTACTGTTAGGACACTTCCTGTTACATCCCTTGGTGCCCTTTATGATACTCCACATAGGAAATTTCTTTTAAAATTTAATTTCATTTGAAAATAGGCATTCTTTGCACTTTTCAACAGCAAGATCGGTATCAGGGTTTTTCTCTCTTTACCCTGGCTGCTGAGAAGCTCAGAACCAAATCTGAAGCTTGATTTTAATAATCATGTTCACTCTTAGGGTTGCCTTATTTCAAGTTTCCATTTTTTTCCCTGGTTTTCTATTTTGATTTTACCAATTTATTTGAAATGGGGGTGTTTTCAGTTGTAGACCACCCAGATTCTTTTTGGAAAGAAATAATAAGTAAAACGTACTTAGCTCATAACTCTTAACTCCCTTTGATTGTGTCACCTCAGCTCAGCCTCAATTTACAGGGATCAACCCTCAAAACGAGTGCTTAAGAAACTTAAGGGAAGAAGGTGACGACTTAAGGCTGGTAGGAGGAAACATACCGAAGGTTCTAGAAGAGGCAATCTGTATGCTAAATCCACATCAGAGACTTCCTTAGAGGGAAATGACCTTTAGTGAATTCCTTCACTTACTTGGAGCCCAAGACAGAACTGAAGTTTGGCCAGACTCAGTTTAATAAAGGACTATCCCTCAGCTGGGAGTAATCCTGCCTCCACTGAATTCCCTAGTACTTTATTTGGAGCCTATCTTGAGGCATTTACACTTTCTACCCCTTGTTACTGTCTAAACTTTCTTCCTATCACTAGACTGGATGATCCATGTGGGTAGGAGCCCTGCATTTATTCATATTTTATCCCTTTCCCAATTCTTTCTGAACCCTCCTACCAGAAGAGGTTTGTCCAAATATTCCTTGAATGAAAAATCACTCACTCACTCATGAAGTGATGTTCTTTCAAAAGTTGCTCTGTGTGTGTTATTCACTCTTGGGAATCTGCTGCACAGGTTTGTCCCTTTCTCTGTAGTGTCAAACACTGGCTCTTTGCCCAGACAGGATACCAAGATCTAAGAAGCATGTGACATTCCTGGCATTGCTTTGCTCTCCAATGATGGTCAGCCATAAGGTTTCTGATAAGTAAATGGATGTCTCAGTTGGTCCTTTCTATTCCTTCCCCAAATTATCCTGATCATTAATTACACTTTCCAAAATTACTAGGCTTATTTGTCTCGAATGATGGCAATTAGACTTTGGAATACATTCCTAGAAGAAGATGCGGTTGAAAAACGAATTTGTATGAGTATGCCATTTGTGATTTTCTTACCAGGGATGAATTTTTTAAAAATACTAAATAGAAATCTGCTCTAAAGAGATGTTAGCCAACTTCTAATCCGAAGTGCAAAAAAAAAAAAAAAACTCTAGTGGCTGAATTCTTGCCAGGGAAGGAGGGCAGCGGGATGAATTTATAAAGGAAAGTCTGACAAGCCAACCTGTAAGAAAGCACATAGGCATAATGTTATGTTTGTGGGCGGAGGCTGCCGTTCATTACTATTCCTTAGGTATCCCGAATGACCCACGGCTCGGCTTTTGTACTTAGAATTGCTTTTGGGGGACGTCCTCCCCCTCCCGCAAAATCGCAGTTAGCAGCAGCTCGCCGCTGCCCGCTCCCCGCCCCACGGGGTCGCCGGCCAGGCTGCGGCGTCGGTAAAACCGAGCCCGCGCTCCCCGGGACCGCCCGGCCGCTCGACCGCCCCGACCCCCAGCCGCGCGCGCTCGCGGCCCCCGGCGATCGGGACGCGCCGCCGGAGCCCCTCCGTCAGCTGCCGGCTTCCGGGGGTCTCTGGCCCGCGGACCCGCAGGGACCCCCGCTTCCTGGGACGCGGAAGTCGCTCCCGGGAGCAACCAACGCTTCCATCCCGAGGGCAGTGTTGGGAACCCGCGGACACCTTTTACGGTCGCAGGGGGACCGGCGTCGAGCACGGGGGCGGTTGCTCCCCGAAGATGCGCCCCGGGCGCCCACCTAGGGTGTCCTCGCGGTGACGTCGGCTCCCAGGTCTGCGGCGCGCAAGTGCCCACGACCCGGGCGGAGCGAGGGGTGTTCAATTTCTCCCTCCTCGCGGGCGTCCAGGTCCCGGGGTTACTCTCAGCCACGCAGGGCGCATCGCCACAGCCGATGCAGGGCGCTTTGACTTTCACCAATTAGGGGCACGTTTCGAGCCGGCATGAGCGTTTAAAATAATAACAATGATAATAACTATTATATTAATTAATTAGTATAATTAATATATTAATAATAATTATTATTATTTTAAGCGTTTCGAAGAGGGAGGGGCCGGAGTGAAAGTGGAGGGTAGGAAGGGAGAAGTGTTAAAATCTCTACCAGACCACGAGAACGCTTAACTGGTTACGAGTTTGTGACAGTTTATTGGCTTTCCCCAAATATCCTCAGATTAGCCTGACAGCTCCTTCCCTAAAAATACCGAGTAAAAGCCCCCGACTCGGGAGCAGTTAAACGGTGTCACTGAATCCAATCTCAGAGCGATTACAGAGTTAATTCACATAATAAGCAAATCATAGAGCTGACAGATTATTATATGAACACGGACAAATTGTTACATAAAATATTTTAATACTGATTGTTTTATTAGTAATGTTAAGCCTCTTCATGGCTGTTTCTGTTTCTCAGGACTGACATGTTAAACAATGCTCCCTGCTAAATAAATAAATCAAAATGGTGTGAACTGTCTCCGTCATTTAACTGTACGCTTTCATTAACATTATTAACAAGATTATTGATAATTCTACTGGATATTTAACCCGTATAAGGTTTTTCAGTAGCAAATGTTACCCACAGAGGAAAAAAAGAAATGCCAGCTTGAAGTGGACTTGAATAACATCCAGGTGTGAAACAGATCTTTTGGATGTTTAAAGATAACATTAAGGGTTCTTGTATCCTTAGACGATTATGATTTTCCAGTGCACATGCTCCAGCTCTTAAAATCAATTTCAATTATTAATGACAACAACAACAAAAAAGTACAAGGGATGTAATCATAAGTAAAACTTAGAAAAATGTTTTGCCTAGCAAAGAAAGGGGAAATGTAATTTATATTTCATTTTATCAAAGAAAGCTCTGAGCAGTTTACTTAGGGCTGTATAATTATGATTTCTAGTTTTAATAGAGCCGTGCATATAAAATCAAAATGATTAATAGGTATTTTGCTGATAAAAAGAAACACAGCAACTCAATCTTTTACATTTCAAGTAAAGCTTCATTGACAAGGAACATTTTAGCTAATGAAAAGTCTTTAAGAACTTAAGTGGGGTGTTATATATCACAGAAGTAAGTGAAAAGTCATATTTTAAATTCAGCTGGGGTTATCACTTTCTCTCAGAAACTGGAATCTTACCTATAAAATGAAGTGAACTTGGGGAAGGGGTGAAGAATTGGGAAAGAAGAAGAAGGAAACTAAAGAAATTTTAGTTTATGAACATCATAAATACATCAGTAAATCATATACATCTTTTTCTTGTAAAGAATAAACAAAAGGACAACAGTAAAACTTGTTAAAATTTCGTGCAACACAAAGGAAGTGTTCAAGCAACACCATCTATACTGTCCTATCATTCTCTTTCTGGGCACTAATTTAACCAAAAATATGTTTCCTAGTAAAAGAAGCAAGAAATCCAGAGAGACATCACTGAAAAGTGTTGTTTCTTAGGGGGCAGCTTTGCACATTGCAGTATTAGTAGCCTTGAAGGTACTAACTATAGCATGAGGTGGTCATTAGACCAAAAGTCAGATTTGCCTGTATGTTTTAGACAACGCGAACTGGAAGTATTTCAGAGAAGAGCACCGCCAGGACTAGAAATTTAAGTTACATCAATTGGAAATATTAAAGGAGTTAAGTTTAAATCCCTGGTAAGGGAAGATTTAGGATGACTGATAATCATATTCAGTTATTTAAGTGTTATCCTAAGGGCCCTGGAGTTGGGACATACTAAAAATTTTAGTGAGAAGAAATGAGACTTCAGTGGCAATGGGAGAAATGGGTATTAGTATCTGAAGACTTTCCTAATCTTAAAGTTACTGAACAGTAACAAGTCACTAAGCAATCCTATGGAGCTATAGCTCAACTACCTGTTTAATGTACCTTAACGTTTAGAATCTTCTAGACTAGCTGGTGAAGAAAGCTGAACTTGGGAGGTCCTTCTGGTCGTTCATTGTGAAGTCCTACATAAAAATAAAACTTGTGCAAAAATATTTCATTAAAATATTATTTTTTTATTGGAGTATAGTTGCTTTACAATGTTGTGTTAGTTTCTACTGTACAGCAAAGTGATTCAGCTATACGTATACATATATCCCCTCTTTTTTAGATTTCTTTCCCAGTTAGGTCACGACAGAACACTGAGTAGAGTTCCCTGTGCTATACAGTAGGTTCTCATTAGTTGTCTATTTTATACATAGTATTAATAGTGTATATATGTCAATTCCCATCTCCCAATCTATCCCACCCCCCTCTTCCCCCTTGGTATCCATATGTTTGTTCTCTACGCCTGTGTCTCTATTTCTGCTTTGCAAATAAGATCATCTATACCATCTTTCTAGATTCCACATATATGCGTTATTTTATGATATTTGTTTTTCTCTTTCTGACTTACTTCACTCTGTATGACAGTCTCTAGGTCCATCCACGTCTCTACAAATGACCCAATTTCGTTCCTAAGTAATATTCCATTGTATATATGTACCACACCTTCTTTTTCCATTCCTCTGTTGAGGGACATTTAGGTTGCTTATGTGCCTTTTTGAATTATGGTTTTCTCTGGGTATATGCCCAGTAGTGGGATTGCTGGGTCATATGGTAGTTCTATTTTTAGTTTTTTAAGGAACCTCTGTACTGTTCTCCATAGTGGTTGTATAAATTTACATTCCCACCAACAGTGCAAGAGGGTTCCCTTTTCTCCACACCCTCTCCAGCATTTATTGTTTGTAGATTTTGAAATGATGGCCATTCTTACTGGTGTGAGGTGATACCTCATTGTAGTTCTGATTTGCATTTCTCTAATGATTAGTGATGTTGAGCATCTTTTCATGTGTTTGTTGGTCATCTGTATGTCTTCTTTGGAGAAATGTCTATTTAGGTCTTCCTCCCATTTTTTGATTGGGTTGTTTGTTTTTTGACATTGAGCTGTATATTTTGGAGATTAATCCTTTGTCAGTTGCTTCATTTGCAAATATTTTCTCCCATTCTGAGGGTTGTCTTTTCGTCTTGTTTATGGGTTCCTTTGCTGTGCAAAAGCTTTTAAGTTTCATTAGGTCCCATTTGTTTACTTTTGTTTTTATTTTCGTTACTCTAGGAGGTGGGTCAAAAAAGATCTTGCTGCGATTTATGTCAAAGAGTGTTCTGCCTATGTTTTCCTCTAAGAGTTTGATAGTGTCTGGCCTTACATTTAGGTCTTTAATCCATTTTGAGTTTATTTTTGTGTATGGTGTTAGGGAGTGTTCTAATTTCATTCTTTCACATGTAGCTGTCCAGTTTTCCTAGTACCAGTTATTGAAGAGGCTGTCTTTTCTTCATTGTATATTCTTGCCTCCTTTGTCATAGATTAGTTGACCATAGCTTCATATTATTTTTGATGATAGGTTCCTCCTTTGTCATTTTTCCCCCTGTGTTCCTACAACTTATTTGAATTTTTATAAGAATAATTATCTACTAGCTTGGACTGACTGCATAAACTCACTGAGTCTCATTTTCTTCCACTGTGGTAATAATTCCTATCTCACAAGTTGTCTTGATGATCAAATATGATAATGAAGTTAATTCATGTTTAAAAAGAGTAATTAATATTAAAAGAAACTCCCTACATATTTATATTATGGGTGATGACTTTCTATATTTTTTTCTTGCTGTATTTGGTTGCCTTTTTCCCAAGTGGTTAAAAGATCACGAGCACAGTTGCCTTTCCTTGTTAGTTGTTTCAGCTGTAATTACAATTTTTTTTTCTTTTGAGAAGTTAAGTGAATACCCTAGTGGAGACCTACCTTTATTTAGCATGCCTTAAGGAACAAATTCACCATTAACGGTGAATATCAGAATTCCCTATTGTGGGTCCCAGTGACCTACCCCTGATACAGTGAGTCATGAAGTCCAAGGGTGGGATACAGAAATCCTAGTTTGAAAACGCTCCAAGAAACAAGATGCATGCCCCCAAATCTGAGAACCCCTGTCCCAAGAGTTAAATTCATTGCCTTCTGTCTATAGCCAGATATGCCAGTTATGTTTGTATATTGAGACCACAGAATGATTCTAGCTTATGGCTGTCATCTTCACTCCCTAGCCTTCAGGGAGACTGCAGAGAGCTGATGTCCTCTGTCACTTGTGAGCTAATCTGGCTCACACTCCTTCAAATCAAAAGGGCTCATAAATGATTGTGTCTCCTAGAGATCTCAGAGCCTAAACTTTAGGATGGGCTTAGAATTTGCATCCATCTCTTTTGACAGTGATCGATGTGTTCTTAATTCTCATGGAATAACAGGTGTCAATTTTGTCTGCCCTGAGCAAACATGGATATAGGGTCAGCCTACCAAACTTAGACCAGACTTTCTGGAATCAGCCTGGAAGCATCAGAAAAATCTCAGCAAACCCTCCATAACCAAGGGGCATATCCAATCTCCTTCCTTCCCCCACCCCCAGATCCTGACTCAGAGCTGAAAAACAGGACTTAGGATGCTTTGGGGGATCGACAGTGGCCCTAGAATCCAGTCTGGTAGTCCTAAAAAGAGGAATATCTTCCCTGGGGACTCCCCTTTCATCATTCTGTTGGTTGCCAGACAACCGAGAAATGTCATGAGGGTAAGTGCGTCCTGGGGCTCCTGAGCTTCTAAGTCGGTGGCCGGCCGTTGTGCACAGCCCCTCCCAGGCAGAGGGCCTCCTGTCGCTGCTGGTGAAATGCAACTTCTCTCTTCATTTGCTGATCACTTCCTCATTTCCCAGTTTTCCCTGAAAAGCTCAAATGTTTTACAGGCCTAATACAATTAACCTTCCCAGATTCTTTCTCTTTCTCTAGACTTTGTAGTTATGGAATTGCATTAATCTTTTGTTTCCATTCTTTCCTATCTGTTGACGTTTTCTTCTCTTTACTTTCCTCTTTTCTGTATTATTCTTTCTATCTGGATGCTATGACAGGAAACCTGACTAGAGGAAGGCCAAAATTAACATATGAGGACCAGATTGAATGACTAAGAGACAAGGAGATGGTTGAAAACCTTGATGGAGTTTAAAAGATCCTTTAGGAATAGGTATTCAGGATAAAAAAGGAAGAACATTGGAATCTCAGTGTTACTTTTGAAAATGTAAGGATTTGTGGTGTGTGTATGTGTGTCACCACAGACTTTACCTTTCCTGAATTCTGAGAGCGGCCAAGAGACCGTAAATAAGCAACATCAATCCCAGCCCTTATTTTTGATCATTCAGTGTCAGCAGCAGAGGCGAGAAAATACAAAGTCTGTTGTGTTTTGTAATTTTATTTAAGGACCAAATAACAAGAAGGAGAACGTTCAGTGGTCTCTCATTTAATCTTTATGAAATTTGTTGCTGAAGCTGTTTTCTTAGAACTATTTTAACCTTTTCATATGTATATATTTTCAGTTCCCTGCTGCGCTGCTTCTCTATGTCTTATAAGGTAATCCATGAATTTCCCCTCCATTTCTAAAGATGAGAAAACTGAACCACCTTTATTTGTAATCCATTTCTGAATTCTCACTAAAGCATGAACCCCTGGACATTATCACAACACTAAACTCCTTGCAAATTATTTCTACCCTTTGACTGAAAAAAGAATGAAAGGAGTCTTAGAAAAATAAGGTTAGCATTTCTAGAAGAACGGCATGAATATTTCATATAATACAATGTGAAGGCAGGAAAGATCTCACCACTCTGGACATCACCGCCATACACAAAACACTTGCCATTTTTATCAAGCTATTCCACAAATTTGGCTTAGCTGGGGGCAAATTCTTGCCCTTTTCAAGGTGAAAGGGAACGATCAAGTTAGAACCATAAAAAATTCCATAGTTTCAGCTTTTGTTTTTAGGATTATTGGAGCTTGAAATAATGAGTTCCAAAATCAAGGGTGCAAATTCTTAGAAAACCAAAACCAAACTAAAAATAATGGAAACAAAGAAGAGGTTCATCGAACACTACAGCAAGCCACTTCTCCAGTTTTGCAGTTTCACTCCCCTGGAACTTTAAGATTTTACATAGTTATATATCTAGTAAAAGTAAAATCATTCATCTAAGAAAGAATTGTATAATATTAAGAAATGTACAAGAAAACAGTTGACTATCTTACTGAACCAAATGTGAATGTTCAAAGTTTGATCAGATCTCTTACTAAAATTCATTACATTTTTAGAACTCTACATCTATGAAAGCTTTTCCAGGAGAGAAGTTTATATTGTAAAACATTTCATAAAAACAAAGAAACAAACACAACTCTGACCTTTGAAATTACCATGGAAAAGAAATCCAAAATATTGACATAAACTGAGAAACATACTTGGGGATTTAAAAGCTGTTCCTTCTTGGCTTATCCGCTGGCTCCACTTAAATTAACAATGAATGAAATACACTCTGTCTTTTTCCTCAATTAACTTTCCATTCATTTATAAATACAGTGGGCCTGGGCCCTGGAATTAGATCTTTCATTCTTCTTCTTCTTCTTCTTTTTTTTTTTTTTCTCTCTTAAAGCAAAATCATGTAAATTTTATTTGCCAAATAATATGAGTAAAAGTTTTCATGGCTTTAAAACAAGCACATATTAACATTGGTAATATTTTTGTTATCTGAGAAAATAAACAAAATAAACAGATATTAGATCTTTCATTCTTAAGTCTGTGAAAGTTGTTAAACTAATCAAAGAAACAAAACAAAATGTGAAATAGCTCCAAGGAATTAAGGCTGTTCCCTTAAGGTAGAGATGATGTCTCATCACTTACAGTCCTACAAATCCTTGGCATTCTCCAAAAAGTGAAGATTCCCAAATTTAATTTCCCTCTTAACTGACAGTTAACAAATCCCATAAAAAAAGTTAACTGGTAACCACAGGAGAGAGAGAAGGGACGGAGGGAGGGGGGTGTGCATCAGAGCATCGGATTTGGAAGGAGTTAGAGAGCTTCGCATCCCCATCTATTTCTTCTGTTTGTAAGGAAGGAACGGTTGTTAATGAAGATCAGACAAAGTTAGAAACCAAAATCTCTGTTTGTAGGGTCAAACAACTCATGGGCCTTTTAAATATTTAAAAAACAAAACAAGTTGCACAATCAATGTTATGCTTTAAATAACCTACTTAAATAATCTGAGTTGTTTCAGATTTCATTCCATGAAGTAAAATGAAATCCAGAGACATAAGTTTTCATCAAACAATTTGATATGTTTGTAACATATATATACACTAACAAACAATAAGCACATACACAGACGTCTGACTTTCAAGGTTTTAAGATTACATGCAACTGAGTCATTAAATTAGAGGAAGTGCTACAGATCTGTTTTAATAGAACATGAAATAAAATCTTTATATACTTCAAGGGGTTAGGATTACTAGTATAGAAATGGGTAAATAAAAGCTTAAATCTCCTCTGATCACACTATGTCATCATTCTAAAGGCTCTACGTGTTTTCCTTGGAGAGTCAGTAGAGTAGACCATAAGCCCTTCCTGGAACCATGGGTGTCCCAGTATAATAAAGACAGAGCAGCCTGAGGGGAAACCATGTTTGGCTATTGTAACCACGCTATTTATCACAATAATGAAACTCTGTCGAAAGCAGTGGTCAGGATGATGCATTACATGGCCGAATCATAAAGCATGGTTACCACCAGTACTGAAAAATCTCAAGACTTTGGCTACCTCACAGATTGGCTTGATGTTTGTCCTCTGTGATAGATCCTCTGCACTCCATCAACTGTGTTTATGATATTGCAATTCTCCCTTGTTGTAGATGTCAGGTCAATACACTTGCAATTTTAGGCAATAATTTTTTTTTTTTTTTGCGGTACGCGGGGCTCTCACTGTTGTGGCCTCTCCCGTTGCGGAGCACAGGCTCCGGGAGCGCAGGCTCAGCGGCCATGGCTCACGGACCCAGCTGCTCCGCGGCATGTGGGATCCTCCCGGACCGGGGCACGAACCCGTGTCCCCTGCATCGGCAGGCAGACTCTCAACCACTGCGCCACCAGGGAAGCCCTAGGCAATAATTTTTAACTTATGCAGTTGACATCTTTGCTCAGTTTAGATTTGTGGGCTGGACCATAGGACTTTCCAGGTGACTGAGTGCCCTGCCTGTCGCTGACCATAGATGGATTTTAATCATAGATTTCAAATACGGCCAGCGGAATACAGAGGGCGTGAGGCCCAGGACCAGATGCACCTCCTGACTCCATAATACCTGCTACAGTCCTTCCCCTTTGCCTCTCTAAATTATCCTTTAGGTCTAGCTTTGCTGTCCCAGAGCTGTGATTTTAAAGATGCTATAGTGTCTTTTCAACTTCCTCCTTTACCTTGTGCCTATCACCTCCACCATTTTGCCAAGGATTGACATAGGACAGCTTCCTACACTGAAAGAGGGTTTAATGTACAAATAGCTTTCAGCGAGTTAGCATTTAATTGTAACTCACACTGTAATGTAAATGACCTGCACAGAATCCTTTCAGTGTCTGAAAAAGAGAAACAGCATAATGTTGATAGGTGTAGGCATTGTCACGAGCATTTCACAAGTCCTTCATTTACAAGGCCATCCCCATTAAACCACAGCTATCCTCATTTTACAGCTGAAGACAGTGAGGTTTAGAGAAGTGTGAGGAAATTGTTTAAGGGTTACTATAGGACAGAGCCAGGCTTCACCCACATCCACCTGATACAAAATTTTAAGCATTCAACTCTACTACCTGAGGGAATTTAGCAGTTTGGCCTAGGCCTTTGTTCTCAGCCTCATCGCAGATTGACCCACAGGCGTATCACCATTATGCCAATCCTTTATTTCACCAATATTGTTTCCCTAAATGCCACCACTTCCCTTCTCATCCTCTGTCTTGTCTGTGAGAACCACCTGTAAGCTCCATTTAGAATCTCTTTACCCAGACTTGTGGACTTTATTCCAGAAGATTGATTTCTTCCCTTTAATTCAAGGTTCTTTTGTTTTAATTGAAGTAGAGTTGATTTACAATGTTTCAGGTGTATAGCAAAGTGAGTCAATTATACATATACATGTATATATTTTTTCAGATTCTTTTCCATTACAGGTTATTACAAGATATTGAATATAGTTCCCTGTGCTATACGGTAGGTCCTTGCTGTTTACCTATTTTATATACAGTAGTGTGTACCTGTTAATTCCAAATTCCTAATTTATCCCTCCCCTTCTCTTTCCCCTTTGGTAACCATAAGTTTGTTTGCTATGTCTGTGAGTCTATTTCTGTTTTATAAATAAGCTCATCTGTGTCATTTTTTTTAGATTCCACATACAAGTGATATCATATGATATTTGTCTTTCTCTGCCTGACTTATTTCACTTAGTATGATAATCTCTAGGTCCATCCATGTTGCCACAAATGGCATTATTGCATTCTTTTTAATGGCTGAGTAATATTCCATTGTATATATATATATATATATATATACACACACTACATCTTCTTTATCCGTTCATCTGTCGATGGACATTTAGGTTGTCTCCATGACTTGGCTATTGTGAATAGTGCTGCTTCGTATTTCAGGGTTCTTAACCTAGGATCTAAGAAAAAAACTTCTGGGGGTAAGGGGCATTAGGATAGGCAAAAGCCTTGAAATTGTAATTTTTCATGTATATAAACAAGTACATTTTTTCAGGAAAAGGAGGGTTCCTGGTTTTCATCAGGTTCTCAAGGAATCTGTGACCACAAAATATGAAAACCATGGCTTGATTCAATTTCCAGTGTATAGAGGTGAGGGAGAATGAATTTGCCTAGAAAGTGGAGTTTGGGTGACATCAGAGCAGTGCAAGAAGAATTTACTTTGAACTTCACAAATCTGCCTGGTATGTTCTATATGCTCTTTTGTAAAAGTTTTACCCACTGCCCACTATTTGTTACGGAACTTAGCTCACCGCTCAAAAATCAATCCTCAAGAGAGGCAAATGTTGGTAGAAAGGAAAGTTGCTTTTAATCAGAATGCCAGCAATCTGGGGAGATGGTGGACTCAGTGTCCCCCAAAAACCACCTCTGAAGATTCTGCTCGGCCATGAAAGTTTTTAAAGGCGAAAAGGGAAGTAATCTCAGTTAGCCATTGAGATGGGGGTCAGAGTCATTGCCATCCCCCACTGTATGCAGGTTTGTCAACTTCTTGGGATTTTCCTTTAGATGCTATCTTGTTCACACAGTTTGTTCCTGAGATTACTGAAGGGGAAGCTAGGGAAGAGATCTGCTCAGCTGTTAATTACTTATTTTTCATTTCTAATTCTTTGGTCTATGGAAAGAACCAACAGGTTAGGCAAGGTATTGTGTGACCAAGAGATCTGAATGGTGCGCTAAGTCCGCAGATGAGTAGAGCATGGGGGTGCCTGGTTTAAGGTTAGTGACAAGACAAAGGGGTGCCTCCTGCAGAGAGCTCTTTCCTGCCAGAAGCTGCTTACATATTTAGTTCTGCACGTCTTATATGTGGAGCACGTAGTAGGCATTCTTGATGCACCCATTCCCAGCTGGTCCTTGGTGGAAGGGGTTCTTGGTTTCAGACTTGACTGCTAGAGCGACAGTGCTCCTGAGCTTCTGGGATGCTCAATAAGCATCTGAGGAAAGTGGGAGAGATGGTGACAAGAGTGGTAGAGTGTGTCTGGTAACTATGAACTATGAAACTCCTTGGGTTCCTGGAGACTCTTCAATAGCCTCGCATTTTATGGTGTGGTTTACTGGGTCATGCAAGGTGAAATTATAAACTGCTGTCTGATGAGACCCAACGCTTTTGATCATGATTAAAGTGTTAGGAGAGTTGAACGTAAGTGAGATTTAATGCAATTTAAGGAAGGTATTTAGCGGTGAGTGGATAGATAGAAAAAGTTTAAGAGGAAAAGTGTACTTTTCAAAAGAGAACATACTCAAATGCAAGGAAAGGAAAGGCTGATGACGAATGATGACAATCCTAATTACTAATAGTTCTAATTACTATTTGGGTGTTAGTAGTTAAAAAGGTTGTAACCACGCAATAACTATGTTTTCTCATTGATGGAGAACACAATGAAATCTTTACGGAAAATAATTTCCTTCTGAAAAATCATGGTTGTTGATCTGGAGGTGTAGCAGGGAGATGGAGAGAGGAGAGAATCAGAAATGGTAGTAGCCTTGTTCTTTTTTACTAAAAGTAAACAAACAGGTCCAAAGTGGTTTAACACATGCAAGTAAAGCCTCTAGGAGCTGCACTGAAGATGTCAAGGAGCATTGTGACATCTTGCTGGGGAGGCTTTGGGAAGCAACTGGGCTGGGTCCAAGCAGACGGTCCCAAGCAGACAAAGGAGAGTCAAATTGGGAGGGGTGAGGATGCACCATTAAAAGTCCTAAAAAGGAAAGACAGAAAGGATGCCAGGAGACCACGTGTGGGGCATCTTTTGTGACCCCCTCGGGAGCAGGCAGCACAGAGAAGAAAGCTGGACTCAGAGGTGGGTCTTGATCACAAATAAACTGGAAAGGATCTTCAGGATTAAGTTAAAAGAAGACATTCAGCACATGGGAGAGACTAAATGGTTCTTTTAAACCCTGGCTAAGGCCACAAGACAACATGAAACTGTAGTATTAGTCCTTAGTTATATATGGTTTGCATTACCAAATTCTCTGGACACACAAAAGTCATACAAACTCCTTGTAAAATACATTTCACAGTGTGTACAAAACTATACAGAATTATATAAATTCCGGATACAAACTATAACATAAAAGTCTTTCCTGATCCCATTACTTTTTCCAGAGGCAACCAGTGTTAATAGTTCTATATGCATCAAGCACTCACATACACATATGCCCACAATCTTTTTTGTATATATGCATGTGTATTCTGTGATTTACTAAACAGTGTACCACAGTCTTCTCACCATTTTAACTCATATAGATCTGCCTCATGCTATTAATGGTTACAGATGATTTTGAAGTATCAAATATCGTAATTTATTTAGCCATGTCCCCTTGCCAATCCCATCTTTAGTAGAAATCTCTCAAATGCCCTTTCATTCATTCATTCATTCATTCATTGGATTCTGCACATCCGCAATCAGTATGGCTTCACGTCAAACATATGTTTAGTACAAAGACGTAAAACCCATGATTTTTACACTCAATACTTAAAATCAAGTGGAGGAGATAAGAACCTAGTTGTATTAATCTAGCTGTAAAATATAAGACAGTTTAAAGCCACATTAAATCCTTTCTGCTCTAGGCAAAGTATTAGTAGGAAGGGAGTCAACGTACACAAACAAATAACCAGTTTGCAGCGCTGTATTAATGCTGCACGGGGAGTATAAACCGTCGGGAGTTCAGAAGAGGGAGAGATGGCTTCCAGCACGGCTTTCCTGCTCCCATCCCCTCCATGCAGCCCCCGCCAGATCAGTCTTCCCACAGCAGCACTTCGATCACGCCACTGCTCTTCTCAGAAACCTCCCGTGACCCTCCATGGCCCGGCCTCTCTTCCCATTTGCTGCAGAAATTACTTCATCCATGTCACTGTACCATTAGAATGGAGGTCATTGTCATAGGGTTGAAAGCAACCCAGAGTTGTTCCAAGACCTGAGTGTGAAACCTGCTTCTGTCACTTCTCAGCTAGGTGACCTTGGGTAATCCATGCAACTTCCCCAGATTCAGCTTCTTCCTTTGTCGACTGTTGATATGGCCCATCTCATGGGTTTGGTATAAGAATTAAATGAGATAAGGTGGGTGAAAGTTCTTTTTTAACTATCGAGTGTGAGTACAAGATATATACGCATATGTGACATACAGATTTGCAAAGGCACTGGGTAATCATATATTTATAAATATGGCTAGTACTTCTGTATGATATGCCTAAAGGAAGCTTGGATATTTGGTTTAGACTCTGAAGGATTGATGGGATTTTGAGAGGAGAATGGGGGAATGACATGAGAGTATGTAAAGAGGTTGGAAGGCCCACAGTGTGTTCGGGGAACAGCAAGTCATGACCGGCTCAAGTGTGAGGTTTACCCAGAGGAGAGCAGGAGCTCACGTTGGAAAGAACTGGGATCAGCTCTTGTGGAGGCTCCCAAGGGCTGGGC
This sequence comes from Neophocaena asiaeorientalis asiaeorientalis, assembly GCF_003031525.2. Classification (NCBI taxonomy): domain Eukaryota; kingdom Metazoa; phylum Chordata; class Mammalia; order Artiodactyla; family Phocoenidae; genus Neophocaena; species Neophocaena asiaeorientalis. The sequence continues at coordinate 16,491,000 of NW_020185339.1, forward strand.
CACGAGAGGTTTCTGAGCAGAGGAGCGGTGTGATCATTGTTCTGCGGGATGGATCGACAGGAGGGTGGTTAGAGGGAGAGAGGATTGCTGAAAGACTATGGTTAGGCCAGGTGGCAAAAAATAAGCTACTGAGCCAGGATTCTGGCAGAGGAAATGGAGAGGAAGAGGTAAGTTAGTGAGATTGCTGTGAAATCATTGGCTGGATTCTTCTTGGTCATTGATTGTACTCTGGGGAGGAGGGAGAAAGATGGATGAAGGAGGTTTTAAGCTTGATGGTGATCTGGGGTTGGGAAATGGGGCCGCTGAACACCAGAGAAAATGGGGGCGGAGGGGAGGTGCATTTATTTGCCTGGGATATTGTGGTGATGGAAGAGAAAATAGAAAATGTAGCCAGCAGTGTTAACTGACCTAGCCAGGGAGGCAGCCGCCTAGGGGCTAGGTAATGCCCCCCAGTTTCTCCCAAACCTCACTGATTCAGAAACCCGATTGAAGCATACATTTGCATTCTCTGTGAACACAAAGTGTACCCAGATAATTAAAAGTGAAAACTAGACTTGGGGAGACTCTTAAATCTTAAAGGAACAAACAGTTTTCTAGAACGCACTTATTAGAAACAATTGACTTGATGATTATAATTTATTCTCAACTGTCTCTTCTATTCATGAAAGAGTTTCCTTCAAAGGATTTGGCTTAGAAACTTTATTAATCATGTTTCAATGACGGTATATCCTTAGAAGGAATCCAGATGCATTTCTCTACAAATAGTCTTCAATTCAGACATTTTACCAGTTCAAACCCACTTTGATTTCTAATATGTTTGAATAAATAAGGCCATGCTGCAAAGCTAATCTATTTCCTGAGGATTTGAGAAATAACTTGGAAATCAATTGTGAAGCACTATTTTCTGGGAAAACCCAATACTCTGTAGCCAGATGTCTCCTAAAACACTATAACCAAGAAATATCCTTCATCTGCATTATTCACCAAAGGAAACAGGAATTTCTCCCCATTGTCAAAACTAATAGAAATATCTCTATTTTATGTGGGTTTACTCCGTTTCGTCTTGTGATCTACTATTATCTATACTGAAAGCAGCAAAGAAATATAGTTCACCATAAAAATGAGTCACTGAAGTATAAATGAGACCTTGTCATGCAAATAGATTTTCACATTGGGACAGTAACCAACACAGGGAAAATCAATGGTATAATTCCCAGACATTAAAAAATGCACAACTTCATATTGTCTCATTTATTCCAAAGACCTATATATTTTAAATTTTATTTATTTATTTATTTTTGGCTGCGTTGAGTGTTCATTGCTTCGCGCGGGCTTTCTCTAGCTGCAGAGAGCAGGGGCTACTCTTCGTTGTGGTGCGCGGGCTTCTCATTGTGGTGGCTTCTCTTGTTGCAGAGCATGGGCTCTAGGTGCGCGGGCTTCAGTGGTTGTGGTTCACTGGCTTAGTTGCTCCGCGGCATGTGGGATCTTCCCGGACCAGGACTCAAACCCGTGAACCCCTGCATTGGCAGGCGGACTCTCAACCACTGCGCCACCAGGGAAGCCCTAGAGACCTATGTATTTTAAAGAACTGACTAGAATTTTTGGTGATTTTTATACTTGAAATTATACAATGGACCTTCTTGAAAAGTTACCAACAGGGAATTCCCTGGCGGTCCAGTGGTTAGGACTCTGTGCTTTCACTGCCGAGGGCCGGGTTCGATTCCTGGTCTGGGAACTAAGATCCCACAAGCTGCGCAGCACAGCCAAAAAAAACAAAAAACAAAAAAAAAACACAACGTACCAACATAATTAGAAATAATACTTTCAGATCTTAAAACACTATATAGTGGGAGGTGGTTATTGGATTCAAAAGTACTTCTGCTGAGGGAAGTAAAAGCAAACACTCTGGAAACAATTGTTCAGTGCATGTAATGGAGTGTCAAGAAATTGATAGGCTTTTTGATCAGTTCATTTCTAGCAGCCACTGATGCTAATATCTAGTGTCTTTTTTTTTTTTTTTGCGGTACATGGGCCTCTCACTGTTGTGGCCTCTCCCGTTGTGGAGCACAGGCTCCGGACGCACAGGCTCAGCGGCCACGGCTCACGGGCCTAGCCGCTCCGCGGCATGTGGGATCTTCCCGGACCGGGGCATGAACCCGTGTCCCCTGCATCGGCAGGCGGACTCTCAACCACTGTGCCACTAGGGAAGCCCTTTTTTTTTTTTTTTTTTGAGAAAAAGTATTCACTGTAGAAGTCTAGTGAAGGCGGCAGAGGACATAGAAACATTGGAATGAACGTATGGCCAGTAAGTAAAAGCCATAGAGGTCTCTATCTTTACTCCATATGGTCTGAAGTGAGTCTGATGGGATTTCAGATCATGGCCCGAGATAGCCCAGGATTGTGCAAAGCTCCTGAATGAAAACTCCAAACTTCTGAATCAAAACCTCAGATTCAGGCCAAGCTGTCTGAGAGGTTTGCTGCCTCCGGTCCTAAACTAGATAGGTGCACATTTCAAATGAACCTGAGGTGAATTCTGGTTTCAGGTGGAAATCAAGTGAAACTCAGTTTCAGCTGTGCTTCTGTGTAAACTTAGGGTGAGAATCCACATAAGCCAGAAAGATGTGCTCTTTCCCAATGTCTTGTGAACCTCACACAACAGAAAACACGAAACCTCCAGCCACTCAAGTTAAAGACGTTTTTGTAAAAGGCATGCTTTTGTCTTGTACAAAAGTATAACCCACAGCCATGTTACTTCAATGGGTTGGGGGCTTCGAGATTCCTGAAACAAAGGATGAAGGTATTAATGTTCTGGACATGTTTCATATGGATACCTGGCATAGAACCCCAACTCATCCTGAAATAATACTTTATGCTGGTAGCTTTGAACCAAAACTAAGTATGCTGGGTAGACAGTCTTCATAATCCTCTGGCTGGCAGGATACATAGTCTCCCATTTCATGGACAAAGAAGTCAAGAGGGCCAAAATTCTGGATTACTGATTTTAAGGCCCAGGATTACATACCCACAAGTCATTTTAACACAGAAAATGAAGAAATGCTACCTATTACTTGGCCCTTTCCATACCTGTCCGAACCACACCACCTCTTTAAAAGATGAAGATAGAATGAAATAGAAATGAAGAAAACAATAGCAAAGATCAATAAAACTAAAAGCTGGTTCTTTGAGACGATAAACAAAATCTATAAACCTTTAGCCAGTCTCATCAAGAAAAAAAGGGAGCGGATGCAAATTGGCAAAATTAGAAATGAAAAAGGAGAACTTACAGCTGATACCATAGAAATACAAAGGACCATAAGAGACTACTACAAGCAACTCTATGCCAATAAAATGGACAACCGGGATGAAATGGACAAATTCTTAGAAAAGTACAACCTTTCAAGACTGAACCAAGAAGAAATAGAAAATATGAACAGACCAATCACAAGTAATGCAATTGAAACTGTTATTAAAAATCTTCCAACAAACAAAAGTCCAGGACCAGATGGCTTCACAGGTGAATTCTATCAAACATTTAGAGGACATTTAGAGGAGAGCTAACACCTATCCTTCTCAAACTCTTCCAAAAAATTGCAGAGGGTGGAACACTCCCAAACTCATTCTACGACGCTACCATTACCCTGATACCAAAACCAGACAAAGATATCACAAAAAAAGAAAATTACAGACCAATATCACTGATGAATATAGATGCAAAAGTCCCCAACAAAATACTAGCAAACAGAATCCAACAACACATTAAAAGGATCATACACAATGATCAAGTGGGATTTATCACAGGGATGCAAGGATTCTTCAATAAACGCAAATCAATCAGTGTGATACACCATATTAACAAATTGAAGAATAAAAACCATATGATCATCTCAATAGACGCAGAAAAAGTTTTTGACAAAATTCAACACCCATTTATGATAAAAACTCTCCAGAAAATGGGCGAAGAGGGAAACTACCTCAACATAATAAAGGCCATATATGACAAACTCACAGCAAACATTATTCTCAATGGTGAAAAACTGAAAGCATTTCCTCTAAGATCAGGAACAAGACAAGGATGTCCACTCCTGCCACTATTATTCAACATAGTTTTGGACGTCCTAGCCACAGCAATCAGGGAAGAAAAAGAAATACAAATTGGAAAAGAAGAAGTAAAACTGTCACTGTTTGCAGATGACACGATTCTATACATAGAAGATCCTAAAGATGTCACCAGAGAACTACTAGAGCTAATCAATGAATTTGGTAAATTTGCAGGATACAAAATTAATACACAGAAATCTCTTGCATTCCTATACACTAACAACGAAAGGGCAGAAACAGAAATTAAGGAAACCATCCCATTTACCACTACAACGAAAAGAGTAAAATACTTAGGAATAAACCTACCTAAAGAGGCAAAATACGTGTACGCAGAAAACTATAAGACACTCTTGAAAGAAAACAAAGATGACACAAACAGATGGAGAGATATACCATGTTCTTGGATTGGAAGAATCAATATTGTGAAAATGATGATACTACTCAAAGCAATCTACAGATTCAGTGCAATCCCTATCAAATTACTAATGGCATTTTTTACAGAACTAGAACAAAAAATTTTACAATTTGTATGGAAACACAAAAGACCCTGAATAGTTAAACCAATCTTGAGAAAGAGAAAAGGAGCTGGAGGAATCAGCCTCCCTGACTTCAGACTATACTACAAAGTTACAGTAATCAAGACAGTATGGTCCTGGCACAAAAACAGAAATATAGATCAGTGGAGCAAGATAGAAAGCCCAGAGATAAACCCACGCACCTATGGTCACCTAATCTATGATAAAAGGAGACAAAAATTTACAAGGAAAAAAAGACAGCCTCTTCAACAAGTGGTGCTGGGAAAACTGGATAGCTACATGTAAAAGAATGAAATTAGAACACTCCCTAACACCATACACAAAAATAAACTCAAAATGGATTAAAGACCTAAATGTAAGGCCAGACACTATCAAACTCTTATAGGAAAACATAGGCAGAATACTCTTTGACATAAATCGCAGCAAAATCTTTTTTGACCCACCTCCTAGAGTAACGAAAATAAAAACAAAAGTAAACAAATGGGACCTAATGAAACTTAAAAGCTTTTGCACAAAAAAGGAACCCATAAACAAGGTGAAAAGACAACCTTCAGAATGGGAGAAAATATTTGCAAATGAAGCAACTGATGAAGGTTTAATCTCCAAAATATACAAGCAGCTCATATAGCTCAATGTCAAAAGAACAAACAACCCAATCAAAAGTGGGAGGAAGATCTAAATAGACATTTCTCCAAAGAAGACATACAGATGGCCAAGAGGCACATGAAAAGATGCTCAGCATCACTAATTATTAGAGAAATGCAAATCAAAACTGCAAAGTGTGTATCACCTCACACCAGTTAGAATGGCCATCATCAAAAAAATCTACAAAACAATAAATGCTGGAGAGGGTGTGGAGAAAAGGGAACCCTCTTGCACTGTTGGTGGGAATGTAAGTTGATACAGCCACTATGGAGAACAGTATGGAGGTTCCTTAAAAAACTAAAAGTAGAGCTACCATATGATCATGCAATCCCACTCCTGGGCATACACCCTAAGAAAACCATAATTCAAAGAGACACATGCACCCCAATGTTCATTGCAACACTATTTACAATAGCCAGGTCATGGAAGCAACCAAAACTTCCATCAACAGAGGAATGGATAAAAAAGATGTGGTACATATATACAATGGAATATTACTCAGCCATAAAAAAACGAAACTGGGTCATTTGCAGAGACGTGGATGGACCTAGAGACTGTCATATAGAGTGCAGTAAGTCAGAAAGGGAAAAACATATATCATACATTAATGCATGTATGTGGAATCTAGAAAAATGGTATAGATGATCTTATTTGCAAAGCAGAAATAGAGACACAGATGTAGAGAACAGATGTATAAATATCAAGGGGAAGGGAGTGGGGTGGGAGGAACTGGGAGATAGGGATTGACACATATACATATTGATACTATGTATAAAATAGACAACTGATGGGAACATACTGTAAAGCCCAGGGAACTCTACCTAATGTACTGTGGTAGCCTATATGGGAGGGAAGTCCAACAGGGAGGGGATATCTGTATGTGTATGGCTGATTCATTTTGTTGTATAGTGGAGGCTAACACAACATTGTAAAGCAACCATATTCCAATAAAAATTAATTTTAAAAATTAAAATTAAAAAAGATGAAGATAATATGAGTTTGTAACTTCTAATAACGTTGTGAGTTCCCACCACTCAAGAAGGAGAGACTGAATTGGGGGAAGTAACTGGAAAAATGGCTGTTGGAAACAGAATTTCCCCTGGGGAGGCAAGAGAGGTCTGCCGTGACACAGAAAGGGGAGACAGGCAGAGAAGGGGACAGCCCTCTGGGGTAGGCGAACTTCATTTACGTGAAGTTCAAAAACTTCATCAACAGCATCCTGGATGTTGGCTCAGAATGGCTTACTGAACATCAGCTACTGCATGTGTGTGTGTGTGTGTGTGTGTGTGTGTGTGTGTGTGTGTGTATACATGCGTTCACGTGTGTATAGAAAAGTTAAAGAGAGGAAAGCAATCACATTGCTGTGACAGAGATGGGAAGAGAATAAACTAAGCAGCTACAATAATTGGATCCTAAGGATAATTCGGGAGTCACCTGAGATGTTGGTGTGGAGGGAGGGCAAGTGGGAAAAAGCTGGGGTTCCAACAAAGTTATAAGTGCTGGTCCCAGTCAACAAGAACCCTTTAATTTGTTGCCATTATGACTCATATCCTTTGCTTTTTTTTTTTTTTTTTTTTTTTTTTTTTTTTTACACTTCTTTTTTTTTTTTTTTTTTTTTTTTTTTTTTTTTTTTTTTATCCTTTGCTTTTTACCCTCTCAGGCTAAGTGGCCTGGCCAACACCATAGCATGATATGTATCACTCCCCCCGACCTATCCCACTAGTGTGTCCTTCATTGAAACACTGTTTGTGAGAATTTGAACAAAGGCAGAGCTAGAGATAAGCTTGCATCATTTAAGAATTAGTGTATAATAAAACTGTAGGGAAAAAGCATAAATGTGAGGGAAGTTTTAAGTATTCCAAAAATACAGACAAATAGCTGACAATTCCATTAAATTCTTTCCTATCTATTTGCAACTGTCCAAAGAGTCTTTTTTTTTTTTAATGATTCATCAGAAAATGCAAAGCTGGACTGAAAATTACCAGCAAAAATAATATAATATGAAATGACTATGAAAAATATAATATGAAATATGAAAATATCGTTTGGTGTTTAAGCAGATAATTTCTTAGAACCAAAGGACAAGATGAAGACCATGTCTCCTACTTGTTTTTCTGGATGACAAAAACATATTCAGAGGTTTTGAACTTGAAATTTTAAATGCAAAACTAAAAATATTTTGGTCGCATTTAAAAATTTTCAATTCTCATTAATAAGATGTATGCAAAGTCTTAATACAAAGTGAAGTTGAGGTAAACAAATAACCAGTGGCTACATTTAATATCTCTTTGGGCATCTGTTTGGACCACTTTTATGCATTTTCCATATTTTTTAGCCAAAAAATGAATTCAGGAAACAAATTATCTACAGATTATTTACAGAAAAATGTAAAGATATGCTCTGAACATGAAGAGGCTAACATTTTTGTTGTTTTTGTTCCTAACATGGGGCTCATCAAGTTGTATTTCAGCTTCCGGGCTTTGGTCAGATTCTCATTCTTGAACTTGGAAATTTTACATAATAAAATTAAACAACAATCGACCAAAATAGGATGTCACATACTTTTGGACAAAAATTCATTCCAATCTATGGAGAAGACCAGAGTGATATAGTTTTAACATAACATAGTTTATTCCTAAAAACTAAGGGTCTTGGACTTCCCTGGTGGCACAGTGGTTAAGAGGCTGCCTGCCAATGCGCGGGACATGGGTTCGAGCCCTGGTCTGGGAAGATCCTACATGCTGCAGAGCAACTAAAGCCTGTGAGCCACAACTGCTGAGCCTGTGTGCCACAACTACTGAAGCCCACGCACCTAGAACCCATGCTCCGCAAAAAGAGAAGCCACCACAATGAGAAGCCCGCACACCGCAACAAAGAGTAGCCCCCCGTCGCCGCAACTAGAGAAAGCCCATGTGCAGCAGCAAGGACCCAACGCAGCCAAAAATAAATAAATAAATTTATTTTTAAAAAAAAGAAAGACTAAGGGTCTTTTTTGAGTAAAACAAACTTGAGCCAATTCCTAATATTGTGTGTGCTTGAAAGTCATGAAAATGTCTATTGTTCAAACATTTACCTCTTTGGTGATAACTTTTCACTTTCCAATCTCCTCTTCCCTCCTCATCTTATTGCCCTTCCTTTACCTCTGTCCCACACAAATCTATCCAAATGGGGGAGTGGTTTTTTTGTTGTTTTTTTTTTTAACCATAAAACACTTTGCCTACTACCATCTATTGACTTTTGGTTTTCACTCCACACTCCTGTATGAATAATCAACTAAACAATGCCTCCAATGTAACCTCAATGAAATCGACATACGGACTGGCCTCGCTTCAATTTAAAGGTAGAGGCAGTTTCCCACATATCTATTTTCAGGTAAATGGCTCAGATTCCCTCCTAGGGTTCACAGAAAACTCTTAGTAACATCTGATGTGTTTGAACTTTAGAGTGGCGAGGCAAACAAAGAAACTTGATTCTTCTTAAGGTGGATCTATTTCTATAAAAAGTAACCATTATAAATTAGAAATGTTGGAAATAAAATGAAAACTACATGCTGATTTAATCCTAGGCTCTTGGTACCTGGTCAGCTCCTGAACATCTTTAAACAGTTCCCTTAAAGATGTTGGGGTCAGCCTACAAACACTGAGCCCTTTATGGGACACCAAAACTCAGACTTGGAGTAAATAATGATCAGAAAACAACTCTCCAACCCTAACCTCTAGCCCTATATCCCTCCCTGCCTGCACTGTCCTCCCTATGCAGTGGAAATTGAATAAAAAATTTATATCGTCAACTCAAGATGAAATCATCCCCTTACCACTTTACTAACTTACTTACATTTTAACATCTTTGACATCTTACAATCAATGGTCTCATAATCAGTGTTGGCCAGGTAGAAGTTCTGACATAACCGTCATTGCTTTTGTTCCCATAACCTTGAATTTGGTTGACATTTTGGAAATATGACTGGATAACTGCAACCCTTCAATATTTAAGTCAACAAACTCTTAAAAGATAATTTGAGGAAGAAACATGAATTCTGGCTGTTGTCTGAAAACCTTCCTTTGATCTGGTGAGATCAAGCAATAACCAGCATTTGCAGAAACGGGTGTCTATGACTTGAAGGAAAATCCCATAGAGAACAGTGGAGCACTCTTGTGCAGCAAACACAACATTTTGATAGCACAGAGAGCAACGCTGTGTGTGGAGAAAAATTCTGAATCAAAAAATGATGGAAGGGCTTCCCTGGTGGCGCAGTGGTTGAGAGTCCGCCTGCCGATGCAGGGGACACGGGTTCGTGCCCCGGTCCGGGAGGATCCCACATGCCGCAGAGCGGCTGGGCCCGTGAGCCATGGCCGCTGAGCCTGTGCATCCGGAGCCTGTGCTCTGCAACGGGAGAGGCCACAACAGTGAGAGGCCCGCGTACCGCAAAAAAAAAAAAACACAAAAAAACACAAAATTATACCTGAAATGTTGGTTAGTCTTATAATCAGTGTTATCTCAGATTTGATGAAATAGAAACACATTCTATTCTTTGTGGAGGGAAAAGAAAAGAGGGAGGGAGTGGATATAGAGGAAAAGGAGAGATTTCTCTATGACTAGGAGGACTCTTCTATTGCTTCTTGCTATGTAGAGGTCCAAAGCTGAAACTAGCCACTGGTTCAGTCTAAAGATAGCAGACTAGAACTTTGCACAGGATTAAAACAACTTTTCTGTTGACCATCAACACTTGGTATTCCTGCAGCGTGTTTCTTGGCAATTTGCAGCTATAGGCTGATGGTCCTTTGATCCTGTGAGGCTGGTAGTTTGTTTTTACTTCCACTTTCCATTTCTACAATAAATGAAGCCAACCAGTGCCTCCTGTAAGAATTGAGTCAAGCTATTGACTGTTGAGAAATAACTGTAGTCCTCTGCTTCTGCCACTAGACAGTGTACTCTCTCTATATTCAAGGCACTGACAATGCTGTATTTCCTTAACCCTGAGAAACTGGCTATCTAATAGAAGAGGTAGCCTTATAAATAACTAAACACTAAGTGTAGATGGACTAGCTAATATTTACTACAGATCGTATCTGGGATGTACTCAATGTCTTAAGTGCTTGTCTCCTCTGGATTTATTCCAAGAGTAAGAGAGAGAAGATTCCCAGGAGGAACATTGCAATCTTATGGCTCACTATTTTTTCTTGGGAAATGAATGATCTAAATTGCAGATGAATTCATTGACTCTCCAAGCTGTAGGCACTAGCTCCCCCACTCACACCACAGGAATCCAAAAGCAGAACTCCCTTGTCTTCTGGAATGTTGGAAAAATAGAAAGAGATATGGAGCTCCTTATAGTTATTTTTGAAGTAAACAATTGACACATATTTATAAATAGAACTACTGAGGTATAATGGAAAGAATAAGGTTTTGATGCCAGATCTGGGTTAGCACCAAAACTGTGTGATCTTGGGCAGATTACCAAACCCCTCTGAGCCTGATTTCATAAGCTGCAGCATGGGAAGGTTACAGGAGATAAATTAATCACTGGCTTGTAGTAGAAGTTCAATAAATGTTCATTTCTGTGAAAGAGAATGACTACTGGTATCATTACTTTATAAATCATCTCTTCTTAGAATGTGTGTTATTATAAATAATGCTACAATGAACATTTTTGTGCACAAATCTTTGTCTAATTCTCCAATTTTTTTTCTTAAAATATGTTTTGATCAGTGAAATCATGAGATCAAGGGTATAAACATTTTTAAAACAAATTATATCCATGCCTTTTCAGAAAGTTTATGTCTTTTTATTTTTATTTTATTTATTTATTTTTGGCTGTGTTGGGTCTTCGTTGCTGCCTGCAGACTTTCTCTAGTTGCGACGAGCAGGGGCTACTCTTTGTTGCGGTGCGTGGGCTTCTCATTGCGGTGGTTTCTCTAGTTGCAGATCAACGTCTCTAGGCACGTGGGCTTCAGTAGTTGTGGCTCGCGGGCTCTAGAGCACAGGATCAGTAGTTGTGGTGCATGGGCTTATTGCTCTGAGGCATGTGGGATCTTTCCAGACCAGGGCTCGAACCTGTGTCCCCTGCATTGGCAGGCAGATTCTTATCAACTGCGTCACTAGGGCAGCCCAGAAAAGTTATGTTTTTTTTACTGAGTAGGAGAATGCCTTTCTCACCTATACCTCATGGGCATTACATTTAATTTTTCTTGTTTAATGGTATCTTTTACCTTACCTTTGTTTTAGTTAGCAATTTTTGATTACTTATGAAATTGAACTTTATTATTTATTAGTTATTTGTATCAATAACACTTTTTCATGAAATACTGGTTCATGATGATTCATTTCTCATATAAGTTTTCATGAATACTAGAGTCTGATTCTGAATCAGCTATGTCTTCCAGTGCTATGTCTTTCCAATCTTGTAACAATGTCACACTGTTTCAATTATCATAGCTTTACTCCAAATTTGAATATGTTTTGAAAAGCCTTAAGACCACTGAGCTCAAAAATAGCAAGGCATGGTAAGATGCTGGGGAAAAAGCAAAAAGAGAAAAAAGAGACCTAGACAGAGATAAAATGTTGGGAAGCCTCAACAAACTTCCCAAAGACTTGCATAAGGCTTGAAATAAGATTTGGAAAGTCCCTTAAATCCATTAAGGATCACGATAGAGATGAAAAAGATGGGTAGGGGGGTAGCTTTTCTCTGTGCCCTGATCACAGCCTCAATGACCAGATGATAGGTGAAGAGTGGATCCCTTTGTGTATGCATTCAGTTTTCCAAATTGATTTTTTATGCACCTGCAAATGAGATCACATCACTTTTTTTGTTTGGAAATTTCCAATCACCTAACCATCACGTAAGAGTGAAAACTACACTTCCAAGGCATTGAATGGCCTGGTCCTTGCTGTTCTATGCAGCCCTATCTCCCTCAAAGCCTTCCCCCTTCTGATGGCAGGAGAGGATCTGAATTCCCTGGGTAACCATCCCCCTTCCTTCTGTTCTCCTGATTTTTTTCCTCTGACAAATCCCCATAGTCCTTTACATTTCAGTTCAGATAGAATCTCCTTAATCAACTCTTTCCAGCCTCTTTCAGCTGCTCTCTTTTGTACTTTCTTCATCTTTCCATCACAGCAATGACTTTATTTTAAGGATATACACTCCTTGGGGGCAATGACCATGTTGTTTTCATCTTTGAATCCCTGGCATCTAGCATGGTTCCTGGCACAGAATGAGTGACTAATAAAAAGTTCTCAAATAAATGAGACCAGATTGGATCTCGGATGCCATGTAAGAGATACAGCCCCCTTTTTCCCCTCCTGAGAAATACTCCAGAGTTAGAAATGAAACACAACTCTGTACCAATTTTTTCAATATTAGTCTTTTGAATTTGTTTATTTGCTATTGTCAGAAGGGCATACTTGAAGATTTTTCTCCATCCACCTTATTGAGGGATGTGTAATGATTGTAAAGCTCTTTTTGTAGAGAGGAAGCACGTGGCTGGGATAAATGTGGCTAATCTGAAGAAGAGGAGCGATATCTCTGAAAAAGCACCGCCATCACCCAAAGAAGGGAACTCGCAAATCCGCCCACTCACTCATCAAAAACCAAGTAGGACAAAAACTATCAGCACCTTCTAACCACAAGACTAAATTATAAACTTCCAGCTGCCAAGCCTCGCTTCAGATAATGCTCTTATTTCTGGCTTTTCCAGAATTTTCCAGCTTTGACACACATCTCAATTTTAGTGCTAAACAATAAAGCACGTCTTAAGGCCACAACTGAACAAAAACCCCTGCTGGCCTCAAAGTCCAGTGCTTCTGGGGACAATCCCTGGGAAGTGGGCTAGACAGGAAGCAAAGCTACCTCTCACTTTCACAAGTTGTAACAGCCTTCCAGATCGTGTCTGTGGTCAATGACTGGCCAGAACTGGCCAGCCTCCAACAGGCTTGTTTAGACTACTTGATGAGTTGACACAAGCAACGACTCTTTCCAGTGCTATTAGTGTCTGAACATTAACGAGCAAGTGTTCAGTGAGACTATTAAAGAGAAAGGGCATTTTAATCTTTGTTTTGGAAGTGAGCCCTCCAAATAAACCCGTGGTGAGGGAACCCTTCTGAGCCAGTGACTGGATGGCAGCAGTGGTTGACAGGAGATGGGCTGAGTCATCGCTGCCCAAGGATCCTCCGCTCAGGGACCGGGAAGAAGGGAGGGGACCGCCCCAGCCCACCACCCTGAGAGAAAGAAAATGCTAAATACACCATATGATGAATTGTCAGCACTCTGTCAGCAATACTATACGTTTAAATTCCAAGCCAATGGTTCACAAAGGAGTCCCTTATCTTTCCTAACTGCAAAATAAACAAACCTCCAGGAGAGAGGGTTTCTCACCTTACAAAGGAACCCTTGCAATTTAGAGACTGCTAGGATGGTATTTAAAATTATGGTTCTGGGAACTGGTGTGGTTCCCAGGTGTGTTACCCTGTCAATGACAATCTCAACTAAAAGTGTAGAGATGGTGGCAAGAATGTGACACACGAGGCTGTATCTGTCTCTAAGAGTGGGCATTCCAAGCCAAAACAAAGGCAAATGTTTCACGCGCGAAGGAGAAACATGTGCTGATCTTTGCTTCTTTTTTCTTGTTCTTTTGTCAGCAAACACAAAAGCAGAGAATCATAAAACTTAGAGTTTAAAGGGAACTTAGAGGTTTTCTAATCTAAGATCAGTCTGTTTTGCATATTATTAAGCTAGAGAGTTCAGCTAATGAGGGCTCTAATCATACTTTTCATCAAATAGTAATAACCATTTAATTTTCTCCCTGGGGGCTTATAAAACTAGAAAGAGAAAAGTTGAATATATCTGCATCCATAAGTATGAATCAAGAATCATTGGTAGGGGCTTTCCTGGTGGCGCAGTGGTTGAGAATCTGCCTGCCAATGCAGGGGACACGGGTTCGAGCCCTGGTCTGGGAAGATCCCACATGCCGCGGAGCAACTAGGCCCATGAGCCACAACTACTGAGCCTGCGCGTCTGAAGCCTGTGCTCTGCAACAAGAGAGGCTGCGATAGTGAGAGGCACGCGCACCGCGATGAAGAGTAGCCCCCGCTTGCCACAACTAGAGAAAGCCCTCGCACAGACCCACACACACAGCAAAAATAAATAAATAAATAAATAAATAAACTCCTACCCGTAACATCTTCAAAAAAAAAAGAATCATTAGTAGGATCTATGACACTTCTACTGAGTACGCATTGGTGTTTATTTTTAATCATTCTTATGCAGAATTTCCAAACAGCAATAAATTACTGACTGTTCCACAAAATCTCTTTTCTTCTAACCATTCGGTTAACTGAGTCCATCATCAATTTGGTTTGTATAACAGGGGCGGAAATGAAAAACAAAGAGTTTTAACTTCAGACTCTCTCTCATGTTTAATAAACGTGTTTGAAAATGGGAGAGAGTGAGAAATAAAACCATCACATAATATTCAAGCTGAAGAGGATGAGAAATCGGACCTGTGTATCCTTTCATCCTCCCCCTCCATCACTGAGGAAACTATAAACACTGGATTGTGGGAGCCCGCTCAAATAGTAATCTTGGAGAACAGCGAAAGAAAAGAATGGTTACAGCCTCAATTATGTTAGTGATTACAATCAGCACCTGCACGCCTGCTGCAACTATTTCTGTGTTGACAGTGTTAGAAATGATGGAAGATTGGTGCCCATTTTCAGGATGAGGTATATATGCTGGTGATGACTTAAGGTTGTCATAGAAAGTAACCACAGCTGTCTTTTGCTTCATTTATCTGTTTCTTTCATGCAAACTATATATTTTAGAAAGTAATTGCCTCTGTCTTATTCCAAATTTGGAAGGAGAACTTTAAACCACCGGCCTCCTATTCAAATATATGTTTTTCACTTTGGTAGGCTGAATAATGGCCCCCCAAAATACCCAGGTCCTGATTCCTAGAAACTGTGAGAAGTACCTTGTATGATAAAAGGGAATTTGCAGATCTAAGTTCAGGTTCCTGAGATGGGGAGGTGATCTGGGATTATCTTGGTGGGTTCTAAATACAATCACAAATATACTTATAAGGGGGAGACTTGATTATAAAGAAGAAGGAAAAGGTAATGTGACCACTGAAACAAAAGTCCAGACTGTTGACTTTGAAGATGGAGGAAGGGGTCGTGAGCCAAGGAAAGCAGAGTGCAATTCCAGAAACTGGAAAAAGCAAGGAAACAGATTCTTCCTTAGAGCCTTCAGAGGGCATGAACCCTGCTGACACCTTGGTTTCCACCCAGAAAAACCATTTTGGGCTTCCCAGCTTCCAGAACTGAAAGAGAATAAATTTCTCTTATTTTAGGTCACTGAGTTTGTGGTAATTTGTTACAGCAGCCATAGGAAACTAATACAGTCACCTTTCCTTATTAAACAGGCTTTGTTGGACTTCCCTGGTGGCACAGTGGTTAAGAATCCACCTGCCAATGCAGGGGACACAGGTTCGAGCCCTGGTCGGTGAAGATCCCACGTGCCGCTGAGCAACAAAGCCCGTGTGCCACAACTACTGAGCCTGTGTTCTAGAGCCCCCAAGCCACAACTACTGAGCCCGCAAGCCACAGCTACTGAAGCCCGCGTGCCTAGAGCCCGTGCTCTGCAACAAGAGAAGCCACCGCAATGAGAAGCCCCGTGCACCGCGACGAAGAGTAGCCTCTGCTCGCCGCAACTAGAGAAAGCCCGCGCGCAGCCACAAAGACCCAATGCAGCCAAAAATTTAAAAACGAGACAAAATAAAACAGGCTTTGTAAATCACTCACAAAATCAACATTTTTTTTCCCTTAGAACTATAGCTGATGTATACGGAAAACCTGGGCTGTTGAAGAAGTTGCATAATGCAGCACGATAAATTGAAATACTCTGCCCCTTTATAACTGGTCATCTTTGGAAAGACACTTTTGCTCAACGATTTTTTGGCTTGCAACTTATAGCTTGTATAACTCCAAATAAATATTATATATTTCTAAAATTAGAATATTTTTGACGTAATTTTATTTAACCCTTCGTTTCTATTACTCAATATTTAAAATTTCCAGTTTGGGCCTATTGTTCCTTTTAAAGCAATTTGCCTTTACAAAACACAGTATTTTCCCCCCCTTCTGAGAAATTAAATGAGAAATGGTGGCAGTCTATGTTGAAACATTTGTCCTTTAAATTATTTAAAAATCTCCGGAATAATCACATTTTAAACATCTGAAATGGCATAGGGCCATTAAGGGTATGACTAGTAAGGAAGTGATTCTGGAGAGAGGAATTGTAGAGAGATGACCTACATACTTCATTGTCAAGCCTGTTTTTGAGTATGGACCCTCTCCCTCCTGGCACACTAATATTTAGCTATGACACCTTTATGAAAATACTTTCACTGCTTGTCATACTTTTATCTTATGTGATCTCATTAATTCAATCAACACTTGTTGATTAGTACCAGGCAATGTGCTAGATAACAGGGAGATAGTGTTAAAAGAAGACCCAGGTCCTTGCCCTCATGGAGCTTATATTCTCATCTCAAATCAAATTTAAATTCTTTATCACCAATCTTTAGCAAATCTCCAATGCTATGAATTTCTCTTTCCTTTCTATCCAAGGACATACCAGCTTCTCAATAAATTGGTAAAAGAAGTAATGCTCTCTACATATGAAAGGTTACAGAATTTATGAAGTTTGGAATCTCATATAGAGAGCATACTCTTTTCCTTCCTTATTGGATTTACAGTTATTCTCTTAGCCTCTATACCCCACCTGTCTACCAATTCATCCTCACAGTTACCTCCCAAATAATCCTTCACCTGAGTGCACTTTGAAACCCAAGGAGGAGTCAAAAAGAAAAAAAGAAAAGGAAAGAAAAAACAAAAGGGGGAAAAAAAAGAAAGAAAACATTTGGGAAAAACAAGCAAACAAAAAAACAAACCAAAGAGTCAACTCTTGGGAGTGTGAGTGAATGTGTTGGCCAGGAGTTTATGAGGACAAGCCTATGAGATTTCAAGGCAAGGGAGACCAGAAACAGGAGAACCGCACATCTTCTCTCCTATGGTTTGCTACAGAATGCTATGTCATCAGTCAGTGGTAACAAGAGACATTAACTGAACACCTACTTTGCTGTAGGTACTCTGCTCAGCACTGGAGTTGAGGTGAAGATTTCCCATCTTCAAGGAGCTCACAGACCATGAATTTAATGAGTACCTGCATGATAGTATTGTTTCCTCTTAATTACCATAACTCAAGAGGGTGATAAAAGAGAAGGTCACATGAATGTGTGAAACGGTAAGAAATTCTTTATGTCTCTTTATGCTTGGTGGATTGTAATAAGGCCCACATTAGCAGGGTCCAAATGTTATCAGCTGGTTATTAATCCCATTGTTATATCATTTGTTGTTTCTTGTCTTGGTGAAAAGTACTGCTCAGAACCAACCATCACCTGTGCTTTTCTGCTATGTTCATTGTGTAGTAATTTTATAAGTGAACATGAAATGGTGATGATGGATGGGGAAGCATGGGTATTGGGAGTTGAAGTATCTATGTTACAATCACAGTTCTGCTATTTGCTAACTCTGTGACTTTATACAGATTTCTTAATTTCTCCCTATCTTCATCTGTAAAGGTAGAGATAATATCTCTTCATAGTGATTTTAAAAAAGGATCAAATTAGATAACAGATAAGGAATATATCGAACCAAACCCAGGCACCATTGCCCTAGGAGGAGAGACAGGACATAATAGTGCCATGTTGGAATTGGGTCACAACCACGAGCTGGGATTTTTTTAGAGAGGGCTGACATTCAGCTGATGGACACCGGTTCTGCTAGAGTTGTCGTTTATAGCTGGGGTCCATTTTGATTTGTTGGTGTTTGCACTAGACTGGCTATAAAATATTCTCGATTTCACTCTTGCCTTGCAGGAAGCTCTTTGAAGGATAAAACTACTTGTTAGTCTGTTGACTCTAGAGCAGTTGAAACAACCTTACAGAGGTCAGAGCTCCCTTTTTATGATAATTCCCTTTATTATTCTAAAATAATTTTTTTTTATTATTCTGTACAAGAAATATAGAAAAATTAAGGAGGAAAAGTACAAATGGATACTCGAATAAACCTAGTGTTAGGGTGAGTAATAACAGTATATGTGTTTACATATAATAATAAAAAGAAAACTAATCTTAATTTAAGTAAGGGGAAATGTCAAGAAGATATACAGAGTCGAAGTGCAGAAAATGAAGTCCAATACTCTTACAAATGAGCTGGGTTCTGTTTATAAGTATAATATAAAAATGATTCCCAATTTATGACATGGATTAGGATAATAACACTATCTTACTAGACGTGTATTCAGTCTCTAGGATTTAAAAAATCCTTGGAGGCTGTATTTTGTTTTTTTTGTTTTTTGTTTTTCTTTCCGGTGTGCGGGCCTCTCACTGCTGTGGCCTCTCCCGCTGCGGAGCACAGGCTCCAGACGCGCAGGCTCAGCGGCCATGTGGGCCCAGCCGCTCCACGGCATGTGGGCTCCTCCCGGACCGGGGCACGAACCCGTGTCCCCTGCATCGGCAGGCGGACTCTCAACCACTGCGCCACCAGGGAAGCCGAGGCTGTATTTCTTGATGGATGATGCAGAAGAGAAGGTTTGGGAAAGGGAACTATAGTTCAAGAGGTTGTTGAGAAGTTGTGTGGTGGTACACCTCTGGGGACAAGGTCAGAGTCAGACTGAAAAACATCAAACATCCCCCGCCCAAATTAGCAAGTACTTCCAAAATATAATTTTCACAACATAGATTTCTTATTTTATTGCCTCCAAATTTTTGAATATGAAATATTATAAACCAGCCCTTTTTTTAATGGACCTCAATCTGATCTCTATGTTTTGCGTGTCTCTGCTCATATAATGTTTGAATGTTAAATTCATTAAAATACATCTCAGATACCTTTTATTACAATTTTTGGTGACATCTACAGATATAGACTGAAACAGGTTTGTTGTATGGGCTGTTGAAGACCTTCAACAGCATTGTGATTGGTGACACGACTTCTCAAAATGACAAACAACACTTACTAACCTTCTGAACCAAACAAAGGACCTTCTTCCTTTGATTTAGATGGTCTGTTGCTTTGCTGGAAAGTCAGTGTCTATTAAAACTGTTCAAAAATTCTCTATATAAAGTAGCATTAGGTTTCAGGTTGAGATAATTATAAACAAATTACTCACGTATTTGACTATTTGCTGGGATATTTAAAAGCTGTACAAAGCTCAGCTTCTTCATTGAGCAGACTGTCCCCTGCCCTGGGAGACCTCTAGCATGCCTGCTTCATCAACTGCTAGAAGTATACCCTGATCATTGTGAAAACAAAAAATACCTCCACAGATTTCCAAAATGCCCTCTAGGGGGAGGTACCACCTCTGTTGAGAATCAATGATCCAGATCTGTGAACTTGCAAGTATGAGGATGGCCGTTCTCATGTAGCCTCTGAACACATACTTTCCCCTTTGTTTCTGTGTTGCATTATCCAGGCAATCCTATGTGTTATTTCCAATTTTAATAACAAATGAACTATAGAATAATTAAAATATTTCTTAAGGTAACACTTGGCTAGAAGTCCAATTTGGTTGGACCCTGTTTTTAGTCTTTCTGTATAACACACAGGATGTGGTCCAGTGAGGGAGGTGCTTCACAAGTTATAGATCAGAACATGCGCATTAGTAGAGACGGGTGAGGGCTGTAGACCTCTTGATGCTGGGATTTGCCTTTTTCATCTCTTCATCAACTAGGACAATGCCTGGCCTGTAACAGCTGCCACTGTTCCTTTCTGTTGGGTCCATGTTGAATGCGGTATGCTGGCACACCTGTTGCAATGCAAGGTAGAGGAAATAGGGACAGTGTCAGAGCTTGGCATCACACTCATCCGTTAGGAAGGATGGTCATTTGTGGAAACTGGTACCTGAGGGGCACACCAGGCTCAGTCTTAATCCTGGAGCTTGTGAGCCCAGGGGATGTGTGAGGTGGGTGGGAAGGGAGAGGAGTTAGAAAGCACAGTTCAAGATGAGGTTCTAAAGGCTGTGGTGTGGGGCAGAGTAACCAAGAGTCTTGGGACAACACCTAGGCAAGCAGGAAATCTACTCTGCTGGTTCACATCCCCTATAGCTGGGCTGAGACCCTG
Source organism: Neophocaena asiaeorientalis asiaeorientalis (assembly GCF_003031525.2). Lineage (NCBI taxonomy): Eukaryota > Metazoa > Chordata > Mammalia > Artiodactyla > Phocoenidae > Neophocaena > Neophocaena asiaeorientalis. The sequence goes on from NW_020185339.1 coordinate 16,511,456, forward strand.
GGGTGAGACTCTTGGTCCTCCTGAGAGGGCCTTCAGGAACACAGTACAGCACAGGGGCTCTGGCACCAGCTTGGAATTTAGGATCATGTCCCAGGTCTCAGGGAAGTAAGCAGGGCAACCGGCTGGACATTTCAAAACAGAGTCAAAGGAAGAGTCCCAGTTCGATAGCCTGAAGGGGAGCGTGAGATGGCCTGAAGAATTGGGGTGGGATGAGTCGTGCTGGGGGACGTTGTGGACAACCAGGGGCCATGGTTTCAAGTCTCAGGTATGATTGATGGCAAACGTGAGTTTAGGAGCAATGTGGTGGGACAGAGTCTGCCACCGGGCCCTGTGAGTGGAGCAAGGCATGTTGAGATACTTTCCAATGAAAGAGAACCTGAGGGTGTCCTGGAAAGTAGGGTCAGGCTGGTCTCAGCTTGGAAAGACTGGATGAGGCAGAAGGAAGGGAAACTAACTGGGTGGGTGGGAGAAGTGAGGTGAGGTAGGCAGCATCATTTTTCAAGTGTACATTTGAATGAGGTGATGTATTTTGACGTATAATGTACTATGAGGTGCGTGAATTATGGTTAGTTTTAACTATATAAGTAAATCACAGGAACTTACTAAGAAAGGCTTAATTCTTAGTGCCCCAACCAGAGGGCAAGCAGACCAAAGTTTCCAGGTTAATTTTCAGTCACTAAATGTTGGGGAAAGGTCTGAAGTCTTCCAGATGGAATGTATCTTGAAGTGGGAAGCAGGAAGGAGGGAGAAGTGTGTGCCATTTCTCACCTTGACTTTACATCTGTTATTAGTTTCTTATTTCCCTGAGATACTAGCCTTGCCTCCACAAAAAACAATCCCTTCTCCCTTCCCATAGCAAAAAGAAGGCAGTAGTATAAATGTGAGGCTTTTTTGTTTCTAAACCTATCAATAGGATTGATTTTATCTGAGCATCAGTTATCTTAAGTTTCAAGATTGTCTTATCCTCAGCCAAGCAGTGACTGCTTATGTAGAAACAAAGATCACATCACCGTTTAATGATGACATTAAACGGGGTGTGATGACAACACATTTCACTCTAAACAGGAATCTCAGCATTAATAGTTTTCATGTTATTGAAATCTCAAAACTTTTTAGCCACATGGCCTTGTATTATGGATTCTTGGTCCACATTACTCCCGAGCTGGATCCAGTGGGAACGACAAGTAGTTATTTCAACCTAACATTTTGTGTAGATCAAAACAAAGAATCAAAGAGAATTGTTTAAAACAACAGACAGCAAATAAAGCAGAAGAAATTTGAGACAAGATATCTGTCTCAGGGTCTAGTAAGCTGTGCTGATTCAAGAAAAATATCTTAACACCTTTGTTGGTCCATTCCTGGGTCAGATTTAGAAGCAGTAAATTTAAATTCTGGGGTGTTTACAAAGCAAAGATGAGATTTCTCACCGTCATCCTTCAGAGTCATCAAATAGCTATGGACAAGGATCTATGACAAGATGCTGGGAACCTAATAAAATAGCTGCTAAGGGCCAGATCACGCACCTGGATGATAACTAGTGAAACATTGTTGCCACCCTGTAAGTATCAGTCCTTGCTGTTTCCCAAGTCCTTTTTTCGTAATTTTAAAGTTAGGTTAACCTACAGGAGCAAGTAAGCCTTCTCCGCTTAATAAGAACCATGATTGGCCCTACGGTGAAAAGATCCTGACCATGTTGGATAAATTAAGCCTATCATTGCTATTTTGCAAGTAGACGGCATTCTCTTCTCCTTACCTAGAACACCGTCTTCACACCCTCCACTGATCTAAACAGCATGCCTCAGGCCTAGTGAAAGTCATTCATCATCCTAGAGCCTGACACTCACTGAAGCTCCCTACAGTCCTGAGAGTCTCAGCTACATAATTCAACCTGTGTTTCTTTGGGGTTTTCTTTCTTTCTTTCTTTTTCTTGATGCATGCTATTGCTTCCAGTGTTAATCCTGCCTCTTCCACCAGAGCACTTCACTTATTCCCTTAAGGCGAGTTTCATGTGGTAAGCATCTTTTGCCTTCAACTGGTACAGAAATGAGTTACTATTTTTGGCAAAACGAGTCTAAGACTTACAAAGCACTTTCCTGTATATTTTTCTTTAATCCTCATGATAATTCAGTGAGATGATACTACCATTATCATCATTTTATAGATGAGGAAACAGACTCACACAGGTCAAATTACTGGCCTGGGATCACACCCTTAGGGAATGGTGAGACTAGAATTGAACTCAGTACTCTGGATTCTAAATCCTTGGCAATTTCCACTCTGTAGATGGCCCCTTCCTAACGGGGTGCTCAGTGGACCTAGAATTTTCTTATAGAATAATTCTGTTATACAAGGATGGGCAGGGGCATGCTTATGATTCTTGTGGTTTACAAGATGGAATTTAGTTTGTGAATATTAAAACATTTTAAAGGTTCATGCTTGTAAGAACTTTAAATGCATCGATACTGTGGGAAGAGATTGATGTGAATTTCACTTCCGTAACTGCCTGGAGCCATGTAGTTTTATACCTATATGTAGATATATACTGTATATGTTCAGTTCTTCTTCTTTTTTTTTTTACTAATTAAATAACTTAATTTTGAAATTAAAAATTTCATATGGTTGATCATCTTCACTCATTTAACCCATCCCCAAACCCCCTTATCCTCTGGTAACCTCCAATATGTTCTCTGTATCTATGAGTTTGTTTTTGTTTTATTTATTTTTTGTTTTGTTTTTTAGGTTCCACATATGAGTGAAATCATGTGGTATTTTTTTCTGTCTCCACCTGACTTAGTTCACTTAGCATAATACCCTCAAGGTTCATCCATGTTGTCACAAACGGCAGGATTTCATTCTTTTTTTATGGCTGAGCAGCATTCCATTGAATATCTTTATCCATTTATCCATCGATGGACACACAGGTTGTTTCCATATCTTGGCTACTATAAATATGCCACAGTGAACATATCTTTTTGAATTAAGTATTTTTGTGTTCTTTGGATAGATACTAAGAAGTGTAATAGCTGGGTCATATGGTAGTTCTATTCTTAAATTTTTGAGGAATCATCATACTGTTTTTCCATAGTGACTAAACAAATTTATGGTCCCACCAACAGAGTACAAGGGCTCCCTTTTCTCCACATCCTCCCCAACATTTGTTATTCCTTGTCTTTTCATAATAACCATTCTAACAATTGTCAGGGGATATGTCTTTTGATTTGCATTTCCCTAATAATTAGTGATGTTGAGCATGTTTTCTTGTGCCTATTGACCATCTGTATGTCTTCTTTGGAAAATTATCTATTTAGATCCTCTGCCCATTTTTAAATCAGGTTGTTTTATTGTTGTTGAGTTGTATGAGCTCTTGATATATTTTGGGTATTAACACTTTATCAGATATATGATTTGTAAATATCTTTTCCCATTCAGTAGGTTGCCTTTTTGTTTTGATGATGGTTTGTTTCACCGTGTAGAAGTTTTTAGTTTAAGTCCCGTTTGTTTATTTTTGCTTTTGTTTCCCTTTGGAGTCAGATCCTCAAAACTATCACTAACACCAATGTCAATGAGATTACCACCTCTGTGTTCTTCTAGGAATTTTATGGTTTCAGGTCTTACAGTCAAGTCTTTAATCCATTTTGAGTTAATTTTTGTGTATGATGTAAGATAGTAGTCTAGTTTCATTCTTCTGCATGTGGCTGTCCAGTTTCCCCAGTGCTATTTATTGAAGAGATTATCCTTTCTCCATTGTGTATTTGTTGCCCCTTTATTGTAAATTAATTGTCCATATGTTTGTGGGTTTATTTCAGGGCTCTCAATTCTGCTCCATTGATCTGTGGGTCTGTTTTTGTGCTAATAGCATACCGTTTGGATTACTATAGCTTTGTGTAGTATAGTTTGAAATCAGGGAGCATGAGACCTCCAGCTTTGTTTTCCTTTTTCAAGATTGTTTTGGCTATTCAAGATCTTTTGTGGTTCTATACAGATTTTAGAATTATTTTTTCTAGTTCTTTGAAATATGCCATTCAAATTTTGACAGGGTTTGCATTAAGTCTGTAGATTGTTTTGGGCAATATAAACATTTTAACAATATTAATTATTCCAAACCAGGAACAAGGAATAGCTTTCCATTTATTTGTGTCTTTTTCAATTTCAAGTTTAGTTCTTTATTCCACATTAAATTTCTTTTTTAAGTATGGTGTGAGGCAGGGATTCAGTTTATTTTTCCATTTGGAAGGCCAGTTGTTCCAACACTATTTGATGAGTAATCCATCACTTTCATTGATCATCAGTACCATTTCTACACTCATCAAGTTTCCATGTAGGTTTTTGATTATGGACTTCTTATTTTGATCCATTAGTTTGTCTATCCCTATGCTAATAACTTTATAGCTCCTTAATATTTTAGGGAAAATTCCTTAGTCTTAAAAATCATTGTGACTCTTCTTGGCTTTTTGTTCTTCTAGGCCCTTAACCAGTTTGTTAAGTTTCACAAAAAATCCTTTTGGATGTTGATTATAATCACATTGAATTTATATATGTACTATACCCATATTAGAGAAAATTCAAAAGCAGAAAGAACAAAGTCTCACAATATTAGCACCCTAACACCATCACTCATGGATACATATATATTCATACATGTGCTTATTGTGTATTTCCCACTAGAATGTTTCCTCCCTGAGAACCAGGACTTTGCATGGCTTGTATTGCAGCAATACTGTTGCCTGAAAAAGTGCCCAGCACATAGTAGATACTCACTCATTTGTAGAATAAATAAATAAATAAATAAATGTAGGTGCATTTTCTTATCATCTTTTTTTTCATTACTGCATCTTCAAGTAGTTTTAAAACCTTTAACAGAGGAATTCGATTTTTTTTCCATGTAGATTGGTGAAGAATAAGACACTATTCTAAGAAGACATATTTCCCAGAATGTGTTGCACAGACATTAGACCAGCAGGATGCTGTGGGAAAAGAGAGCTCAGTGGGCAAACATGTTTGAGAAGTGCCTCGTGCAATACTTGTCTCTTAGAGTCACCATGTATATTAGAATATTAAAGGTTCTAAGAAGTTCTGTAGTCATAAAGGTAGTTCAATTATTTTCCAAAACTGATCTGCCCCCCTCCCACCTTTTAAAAATGCCAAACCCCTTATTATGTCAAACGCAAATGCTGTTCTAAAAAGCAAATCTACTATATCTGGGAAAGCGTAGAACTGGAAAATATTAGAAAATGTAAAATGATTTAAATATCTTCTCCTATACAATTGAACATTTACTATAGTAATGCTATATGGCATAGAAAAGATGAGTTGATGGGAGTGGCACATCCCTTGAGAAGATTTCAACTTTAATAACTTTTCCCCTGCTAGTATTAGATAAAGTGGAAATGATTAGTTGCCATAAACTTCCAAATTTTTGCTAGTTCATAGAAGTAAAATGTAGTCAGGGAAATACATTAACAAATGTCAATTTCATTAATTTTATGCCTGAAGGAGAATAAACTTGTAAACCCTGTCTTGTATTTGTGTGTCTATGCTATTATACTAGTGCTGGCATGGCAGCCAAGCTACCTCTGTGCTACAGACCTTTTTTGTCACTCTTTGATTCTTCGGCTCCCAGAGGAGGAAAATTATTTAAATAATTGAATATTATATACTGTGACAACTGTATTTTCCAGATTTTAGTGACAGGTGGTATTTCCTGTCCTGGACCAAACACTAGATTTATAAAATTTCTTCACTATAACCATTCTGCAATTGATTTTACATCAAATAACTGTAGTTTACTAGGACTTTTTTTATTTTTTATTTTTTTGCGGTACACGTGCCTCTCACTGTTGTGGTCTCTCCCGCCGCGGAGCACAGGCTCCAGACGCGCAGGCTCAGCAGCCATGGCTCACGGGCCCAGCCGCTCCACGGCACGTGGGACCCCCCCCCTGGACCGGGGCATGAACCCGCATCCCCTGCATCGGCAGGCAGACTCTCAACCACTGCGCCACCAGGGAAGCCCAGGACTTTCTTGAGAGTCAGTGTGGGCACTGTTCTTACATCAGGACAGTAGACATAAACTGGGACTGTCCCCCGCAAGTCAGGCATGCAGTCGTCCTAATTAAATAAGACTCATTTCAAATGACTCCTTTAGTGTAGGATGACTGATTGTAACTACCCTACTTTTGAGGGCTTTAAAGCATATATTTTTATTATAATTGATGCAGTCATTTAAAAAATTACCCACGGGCTTCCCTGGTGGCGCAGTGGTTGTCAGTCCGCCTGCCGATGCAGGGGACACGGGTTCGCGCCCCGGTCCGGGAAGATCCCATGATTCCATCATAAAATCAAGAGTGTGAGGGAGTTGTAAGTGATAAATATCAGTCTTACCAGGCATCAGAAAATGTAGGATCTCTTTTTATAAAGCATCATAACACTGTACTTTAAAAAGAACTGTAGGACCCTGAATATAGACAAAGCCAGTGTGTTTCTTTTTGTTTGCAACTCTTTTAAAATAAAATTTATGTATCATAGCTTTGAAAAAATGCCATGGATATGTCAGCTACCCTGGAGGTGACTGTATTGGCATTGGTAACACATCTTCAATTTCTGTTTGGGGAGCGGGGGTGGCTCTTTCCAAGGGGAAACCTTAAGGATAAAGCAGTGGTGATATTTTTACCTTTTTTCAAATAATAAAGTATGATGTTGTATGCTATTTAGAATCAATAATTTATCTTTTGGGAACCTCTTTTCGACATCTCGTTAGAAGATAGTAACAAAATAATCCCCCCAATTGGTGTTTTATGAGTAGAGTCATCTTCTTGCTGTAGATATTTGATCCAGTTGGTCTGTAAAGGTATAACCTGGGACTGCTTAAACGGAAGTCTTATGTATACATAACACAATTATAAGCATAGCCAGATACAGATACAGATACACATGGTATAGATACACAGTTATATATTCTACTTCTGAGGGGTTTCTCAGGAAGACAGTTTGCTTCTTTCAGAAATAAGTTAATCAGCTGTGAGGCCTTAGTAGTAAAATAATTAGGTCACATAGCCAGCAGCACATTGATAGATGATAGATAGGTAAATAGATGGATAGATAGATGCAGGTATGGGTATAACCAGAGTATATAGCATATTTCAAATGTAAATAGAGATATAGATGATACAAATATAGGTATATGCAAATAGAGACATAGACACAAATATAAGTTATATAGCTTATTCTTTCCTATTTGAATGAATGTAATTTAATGAATGCACATTAATAACAGCAAATCCTTACTTTCATCTTGATTTATTTTTCCAAAATGTATTTTGGCTGTTATATAAATGAAACCGAAGGAATGGCTAAGATTCACATTAAGATTACAGACTTCTTCCCTTACATGCTAATTTGAGTTGTAAGTTTAGAGAATAACTGATTTGGAAGACTACTCAACGGCTTGTGCCCTGCTGGCTCCCCAGCCTGGAGTGTTCTTGCCACAAATTTCCAAGGCACAATGTTAGTCTCATCTACTCAGAGAGGCCTTCTTGAGCACTCTGACCAGGAGAGGGGACCAACCCCGAACTCTCTCTAATATTCTGCTTTGTTTTATTCTCTTACATTTGTCATTCCTCCTCCCTTCCTTCCTTCCTTCTTTCCTTTCCTCCTTCCTTCCCTCTTTCTTCTTTTTCCACTGTCTTTGTCTCTAAGGGGCTGGAACTTCATTTACATTATAGTGTTTTCAGTGCCTAGAATATTGCCTGGCACAGAGTAGGTATTCAAAATATCTTTGTTACAAGGGTAAATGGATAAATGAATTAAAGTTCACCCAGTTTAACTCACCAGATAATGAGAATTTTGTGATCCTCCAATACGAAGAGGAAACCACAGTTTTTTGAACTCCAACCATGTTGCAGGCACTGTGCTGGGAACTGCTGGACTATCATTCAACAAAATCATACGTGTGAATTGGAACTGTTCTCATGTTTCTTTAACTGAATTTAATTTCTATCTGGGACCCTTATTTTGTTGGGCAGCGGGAACTTTATCTTCATCTATTTGGAATTCCATGCCCCTTTCTTTGGGGTTGTGCCTACATTTCCAAGATTAACGTGCGTGAGTGCGGAAACCAGGTTCTGGTGTTATCAGCTCTCCGTGCTGGGATCTGACGAAGCATCCTTTTTTCTGTGTGGCCCTTGTCTTTTGTCCAGTCAGGTCCGTTCAGGTGTGACCCTCTCAGCTAATTCCTGACAATCTGAGCACGTGACCAGGCTGAGATGTGGGAAACTCTGCTTCCTTGCTTCTTTCAGCTACCTGAGACCACTGTCCTTCATCTGAGAAGAGAAGGACGATGCAGATGGCACTTAAGGGAACGTTTAGGAAACAAGCAGAGGAAAAGGTGCTCCATTAGATCCTTAGAAGTGATCAAGAGATATGAGGACAGAATGACATCATGGGAACCAAAGAAAGAGAGGATTTTGTAAAAGTGAAAGTGGTCAACAGCATCAGACACCAAGAAAAATCAGTTGAAAAGGTGAAAAAGAGGCCCTAGGATCATGTCTATGTGGTGCCCAAACAATGATTGAAAAAAAGAGCGAGAGTGAAAAGAAACATTAGCTAATATATGGTAAAACACGGACAAAACATTTGTTTGGACTCTTTTTCCTTATGGAAAAGTTTTGCTGTTATTCTATACAAATACAATGAATGAATGCTGGTCAAAGGTGACTTTTCAGTCGTAAGATCGCTGACTACGGTGATGTTCACTGGCTCTGTCTCCTCAGCCTTTAATTTAACTAACTTGGCATACTTGAAAAATATTTTGTATTCCATCCTTAGATTTGTGCTGTTTCTTAAATGTCAGTGACCTTTTGATATGGTCAGTTGCTCATTTTCTTTCCGCCCGCCCCCCAAAGAGAAAGGTTTTGTAGAGGCATTATACAGAACAGCTGCTTGAAACATGCATAGGCCAGTTTACATTAGGCTGTTTTTTCTAGAGAAAGTCATAGTTTAAACAAATGGTTGTGTCTATTTTAATCATTTTTGCCCTCTTTTGAAGTGTTTTTTCAAGCATAAGTTTTTTTTTTTTAGAACAGAGTTTTGCATTATAAATTAGTCTGCTCTGTCATGTCCCTTTTAAACACAGCTGTTACTACAATGTAAACAGAGTTTTTAAAATGTAGATAAACAGTTATAAGAGGAAGAGTTTCAGGTGTTTTTAACACATGGTCAGTTTTTGCTTACTTGAATTCTGTGGTTTGAAAGTTGAATTCAAAATACACTTTTGATTTCACAGATGTCAGGCTATTCAATACAGCTGTTCACGGATGCCCTAAAAGGCATCTTAATTTCACAGTCATTACAATTTGATAGTATCATATTTTTGAAGTCATACTGGTAGTAAACGTAAGATGAATATGGAAATTTTATAATGGTACAATACATAGTACCCTTTTGAGGCATAAAAGTGGAATGGAAAAAATATCTAGTGGCCCAAAGCTAAAATATGAAAGGATTTTGTGTGACCAACCCAACAATGTGAAATATATAGTAAATTTTAGTATCTTGGAAGGAATGATAGTCTTAGTAAAAGAGTCCTTATTCTTCAGTGGAATGATCTTATACCTATAGTCTAAGAATTTGTGCCTAAGCCTACACCTTGAAATGTGAAACATTAGGCACTGCTTGAACATAAAGCTGATCTAAGTTTATTGTTTAACAAATTTCAAAAAAATGGACCTGGGTACAGCAATGAGTCTAATATTTCCCGAACACCAAACTAGGTCTTCTAGGTACACAAGAAACACAAGCATTTGAAACTGAGAGAGTATTAGAACTAGAACATTTCAATGATTTTCGGCGGTATGGTGACAATATATTTGAAATCAATACTTCCATGAAATATCTGGAAATCTACTATCAAAATATTCTAATGGGTGTTTATGGATATCATTGTATAAATTATTATCCCAAACTCCTCGATTCATTGTTTATCTGTAACAACATGGCATATTTCTTGAGTGATGAATTTCGGGGCCACAATATTTTAGATGATTATTTGGAAAATGTTCTCCCAGGCAATGTCACATAAAGTAAAAATTAGAGTAAATTAAATTATATCTAAAATGTAGTCCAGTTAGAAAGTGACATTCATTTGAACGTCCAAGAAAAACATACACAATTTCTACCCATATTGTTCCCAAACCACCACGTCTGAGTTATGGATCTTAGGGAGGAAGCCATGTTACTAAACCTAATTACTCTGTGTTTGGCTTGGAAAAATAGTTAAGTGATTATTTAGCTATATCACACAACCCAACATGACCTCATTTTCAACAAAAAAACATCTGATTTGATCCACAGCCTTCTGCAGCACTGCATAATTAGACACCTTATCCATCAAGGTGCAAGGAAACCTTGGGAAAGAGGAAAACAAGAATTTTCATGTGTTAAGTTATACAGTAGAGGGAGTCCCGTGAATATAATACATACATACTGATATTGTCAAAGAAAAGTCAATTAAAAATTATATGCACTCTAAGAGTTACAAAACTCAAAACGTGCTGTGTAATTCAGGTCAAATAGCCCTTGAGTACAGGTATTCATGAAAATTAGGCTTCATTTATTAGAGTTTTCATCTCTAAGAGCTTTCAAGACTTTTCCTAAGTGAATTTTGGAACTGATCTAAAAAGTGAAAACAACATTTTTTCTTCATCAGAATGTTCAGAACATGTTTGTATGTATGAACACACCTATTGTGTATTTATAAGTAGTGCTATGTTTGGAATCTTAAATTTTCCCCTAAAATTTGATCAAATACCTGATCCTTTAATGTTTTTACCTCCAGTGTACATAATCGTGTTTCAAGGTAAATTGAATTGACTCCCTTAAATAAGAGAGAACTTGGATTTCTTCCAAAATGCCATCTCTTATTTTTATTCTCTGTGATGGCTGTCCCTTATACCTCCCTAGTCATATAAGTGAAGGTTAAGACCAAGATGTTTTGCCAAATCTTTTCCCTTTATTTCTCTGTTTTGTTCAGCCTCACACTGTACAGTTGACATGGAGAATCTTGCCGAATACAAGTAACAGTAACTCTATAGACTACAGTAATTATGGTCCCTAAAGAGCTTTGAATAGTGCTTAGAAACTTGTGATCAAGGAAAGCTGTTAATATCTTCATAGGCTCTTCATTTACTTGCTTATATTTTAAAAAACATGCTCCTCTGGGGTTTATTTTGCCTATTACTATAGCCCATTGATATAATTAGTATAAAATATGTAGTCAAATGTTATTTTATAAGCATAATACAAAAGGACCCACCCAACATATAAGTCATTTCTTTACTAGTTAAGAAGAAAGAACTAGTGAGATGTTGAAAAATTTAGGCAAGGTGTTAAATCGCTGCTGAAAATGTAGACTCTCCTGAGTGGATAGTTCACTTTTCTACTGGAGAAGCTATCTTACTGGTGGACTTTCCTGTTTCTTTTAAATATTCTTAATATGACCCTGGAAAGGGCTCTCCTTAGGTCAAACGTTGAAATGTAAAGTGATGAAGAGATGATTGAGTTGACTATTATGAAACCTTCACTCTTCATTACTTTAGCATAACACAGCCTAATGCCAATATAATCTTTTCTACCAGATATGAAGGGTACGTACGGAATGATGAAAAGAAAATGATTTCGTTTACTATCTTAATCATATTTTCTTTTTTGATTTCTTTATTGTTAATTTCCTTTATTCCAACAACAACAGAAAAAGTCTGTACAAAGTAGAGAGGAGTAATTTATAAGTATGGTGCTAGCCATTGCCACTTTTGTAAAGGAAGCCCAAGGAACTCTAGGGAATGTAATCCGGTAAGTGTTTTATACCTTATCACTTCCCTACATTTTTGACCAGCTTCCTCTTGCCCTGGTCCCTTTCCTAAATGCCCCATGGTCCTCCCTTTTCACTTTCTCCAGTAGCTTTGTCCAAGATTACCTAGTGACCTTGCTAGCCTTTCCTCTAATTCTTTTTTGCTCCTCAGTCAATACATTTCTTGGAGATTGATCAGATAGTCCTATCTCCTTGAGGGAAAATGCTGGGTTCCCACTGGAGGCTTTGTGGCACTGAATAAATTCCATGACAGTGGCAGTGTCCTGGTCAAAGGATGAAATAATTTACACGCTCACCAAATAAAGCACAAATGTCCCTTGGGTACAACCCCAGCTCAAAAAGTTTTCCTGCCACATGCACCACACCATTTCCATTGAGCAGCCAAGTATTTAAAATTATATATATATATGTTTTATTAAAGTTTCTAACCATCAGTTGTGGCTTTAAATGACAGAAAAATCAAATTCAATCTTGCATGCACGATAAGAGAAATTTATTGGTTCAGGTAATTGAAAAGCCTGGGAGTAGGTCTGGCTTCAAGTGTGACCTGATTTAGTGACTGAAGTGATGTCATTGGGATCTTTGAGTCTTAGTTTTGCCTTTTCTCTGTTAGCTTCAGGCTCCAGAGCTTCAAGCTCCATATTCACTGATACAAGTTGAGAGGAAAACTCAGTACTTCCTTGAGGTTCCCACTGAAATCCCAGAATTCATTTTTATTAGATCAATTTGAGACAAATCTGTGAACCCATAGCTGCAGTTAGGGAGAAGCAGTTCCATTGATAGATAATGCCTGGGTCACAAGTTCCAGTCCTGGGGTGGGGAATAGAGACCATCCAATCACATCGTCTGAGAGTAGAAGACAGGTGGTTCCCCAAAGCAAGTTCTGGTACTGTTTCCAAGAAAGAGACATTGAAAAAAAAAAAAAAAAGAAAAGAAAAGAAAGGGAGATGAACACTGGGCAGTATTATCTTCTCAACTCTAGGCAAAGACACAGAATGTCCTAACCTGTTCTCAAGGTGGGCTTTCATTTGGCTCCAGGAAAAATGAGGCCATGTTCAAGGAACATAAAAATCAGGTGTGAACATCCAAATGGACACTAAAATACCTAATTCAATAGTAGGTTATTTTAAATATTTAAGCAATATTTGTGTCCTAGATCAGTTCCTTTTCTTTAATTTCCCATTTTTGTAAGCAAAACCACCTCCTCGTAGTGTTCCAGGCCCAAATGGTCCAGGGCCAGGACCAGGGTGGGTGAGGAGAGTGAAGGGAGGCACTTGCCCGAGATGCCAAATTTAAAGAGTCTTAGGGGGCTTCCCTAGTGGCTCAGTGGTTAAGGATCCACCTGTCAATGCGGGGGACACGGGTTCGAGCCCTGGTCCAGGAGGATGCCGCAGGGCAACTAAGCCCATGCGCCACAACTACTGAACCTGCGCTCTAGGGCCCGTGTGCCACAACTACTGAGTCCACGCACTGCAACTACTCAAGCCTGAACGCCTAGAGCCCATGCTCCACAACAAGAGAAGCCACCACAATGAGAAAACGCGCAGACCACAACGAAGAGTAGCCCCCGCTCCCCACAACTAGAGAAAGCTAGTGTGCAGAACGAAGACCCAATGCAGCCAAAAATAAATAAATTAATAAAGAGATGTAAAAAAACTCAGTGTAGTAAGCTAAAACTTAACCCCCCTGCCCTGCCCCCACCAAATCCACATCTAATCTCTGGAACCTATGAATGGCAAAGACTTTGCAGATATGATTAAGTTAAGGATCATGAGATGGGGATATTATCTGGGGTTATCTGGGTGAGCCCTAAATGTAATTAATTATAGATGTCCTTACAAGAGAGAGGCAGAGGGAGGTTTTACACAGGAAGAAGAAGAGAGGGTAGTGTGACTACATGGTAGAGATGGAAGTGATGCAGCCACAAAAAAGGGATGCTCACAGCCACCAGAAGCTGGAAGAGGCAAGGAATGGATTATCCCCTAGAGCCTCTGGAGGGACTGTGGTCCTGCAGACACCTTGATTTCAGACTTCCGGCCTCCACAATTGTGATAGAATAAATGTCTGTTGTTTTAAGCCACTAAATGTATAGTACTTTGTTACAGCAGCCACAAGAAAATAATGCACTCTGTGATCGAGATAAATATTTTAATGAAATATTTATTTTTAAACATCAAAATTAATGCAAAAATCCATGATAAACAAAATATGAAAACTTTAAACAAATATGGGCTATCTTTGGAGTAATCTTTACTTCTTTTGCTCCCTTACTCCCTACAGCCAATCATTTGATTACTCCTGTGGTCTGTGCCACTGTAATTTCTCTTGACTTGCTGTTTTGCTCATCTTTCCATGGAGGCCACTTTTCCGGCTCAAATGCCCATGATATCTCACTGTCATGATGTCAACAAACAGTAATCTGCTTTGCCTGTCTCTGCTTTCTCCTCCTTTCTAATCCATCCTCATTCCAGATAGATGTTTCCTAAAACATATGTTTGGTCATGTCCTTCTATTTTTAAAAAAATCTTTAATGGGTTATCAAAGCCCTTGGAAACCAGCTTTCCAGTGTCATCTAACACGTTTCCTTTCCACATAGCCTTAGTTACCCAAATACACCCTGCTCTTTTCTAGCCGGCTATCTTTGTTCATACACTTTCCTTATATTTCTCATCTATTTATGTTTTATAGACACTGTGGCGTAAGCCTTAAAATTAAGGTCCAATATTATGTGCTGTCTTGACATTTGGTAAAATTGGAAGGACTCCAAATGGTCCAACTGCAAATTCCCTTTCCCACCCTGCTTCTGCAGATAAGGTCTCATAGGCAAACAACCCTCCTCATTAGGGGGATCACGTATAGCTCCTGTTTATCCCCAAGTAGCAGTTTTTAGATCCCTACCAGCCTGCAGGATTATTCAAACAAGCCAATTGTATTCTCCTGTGGAATAGGGGATACCCCACCCTCTTGATACTACAAAGACTGCTTCCCACAGGCTCTGCTTTTCTCTGTTTCTAAATGCAACCCCTGGCATGCAGTGTCCCCCTCCCCCAGGTGGTGAGTAGCTGTGATTAATGAACTGCTATCCATGTCATCTGTCCAGTGTTGGGTGTTGTGTGTTCAGCCATCCCCATAACCCTAGGGCAGGAATCCCTCCCTCACCAATGAGGTGAATTGGAGGTGATTAAAACAGAGATTCCTGTCCAGATCCCAATATACCATTTACTATCTTTGTGACTTAAGGAAAATGAAAAGAATGGGAGAATCATTTTAAAATTTAACAAATTATGAGCATTACTACCTCATTTTAAAGTTTAGAAAAAGGCTGCCAAGGACCAGCTTCAAGGTTCAAAGTACTGGGACTTTGTCACCCCATAGGGGGGTGACATAATGGTCAAAAGTTCGGGCTCTGGAGTCAATTTTCCTGGGTTCAAATTGTGGCTCTACCTCTTACTAGCTGTGCAATCCTGGTCAGGTTTCTTAATCTTCCTAAGCTCTAGTTTCCTCAAGAATCAGGACAATGATAATATCTACTTTCATTGTTGTTGTATTGTCCACATAAAGGAGATAATCTATGGAAAAGCCCTGTCACAGTCCCTAGCACATAAGTGCTTAGTAAATATTAGTTTTTATTATTATTCATATTATAGCATGAGCCAGGGCAATAGATGTACGTTTGGCTCTGCTACTGAGATCATAATTTAGTTTCAAACAATGAAGCCTCAAGAGGCTCCTGAAGTCCTTGATCCTACAGTTTCATGTCTGCCATTTTATATATGTTGTCTTTGGAACAAAAGTGACTTTTCTAAGAATTCTATCACACAGACTGCAGGGTTCAGGTTGCCCTGGATAGAATGCCACCCTGTTGACTGAGCCCTCACCTTTCACGCTCTTTGATGCTATTGGAAGAGACTATCCTCAAGTTAATCCTAAGGATTATCCAGGTGATCATTCCAGCCCTTTTATCGGGGCTCCCTGCTTGACACCTTGCAAATGTATTTGGGCAAGTGATGTGCGGGGGTGAGGGGCGGGGAACAGTTTACATTCACACAGCAGCATATGTCTTTCTCCCACATGATTTTCTCCCATACAGGGGGTAGAATAGAGACATCTTTACATACTAGTCAGATTTCTGTGTGTTGTATTTTGCCAAGTGCCAGACACTCTAGGTAAATGAGATTATATTCCATGTTTTGCAAAGTCATTTCAAATTAAACAACTTTGATTCTGAGTTCTCAGACTGCATCCCAGAACACTGTCTGGTTAAACATGTTTTTGTTTCCTTTTAGTCTCTGGGTGTCGTTCCATAAATATTGCTTTTTAACTAATCTTTCTTCAGGATTCCATTACTGTCCCCAACAGCACTGGGGTTTACAACAGCGTTGGAGTTCATCTCACCTTATAGCCTAGGGTAAATAAAACTTCTGAAAAAACAAGTAGAAAATGGTTGATATCATCCATTCATCATGAAGGAGGGAACATTGCCTGAGAGCTTCCATCTCCCAGATTTAGTTTCAGATCCTGGTGTTGCTAGCGATCTGTTTGGTTTCGGTTCCTTTGAACTTTTAATTTCTGCTTTGGCAAACCCTCCATGGCACTTCTGGCTTCCTCTCTTTTTCTTTCCTCCATAAAAAAAAAAAATCCCAAAGAAACAGACTTGGATGGTGGGTGACCCAGGTATTATATGGGTGGTTGTTAGTTGTGGTGGGGCAAGGAAGGGGCAGAAAGGGAAGAAAAGTGTTGTCAGGAATAAGGAAAATATAATGGGTGTAATTGTTCCCTTCCTATTTCACTTCTGTGTAATCTTTTGAATTTTTATTTTTAAATTTAAAACAATTTTAATTAAAAAAATTTAAAATTTTCAATTAAATAATTTTAATTAAAAATTTCTAATTGAATTTATTTATTGAAGTATATTTGATTTACAATGTTGTGTTAGTGTACAGCAGGGTGGTTCGGTTATATGCAGTATATATACATATATTTTTTTTCATATTTTTTCACTGTGATTTATTACATGATATTGAATATAGTTCCCTGTGCTATACAGTAGGACCTTGTTGTCTATCAATTTTATATATAGTAGTTTGTATCTGCTAATCCCAAACCCTTTTTTCTGAAATTAATTAATTTATTAATTTATATATTTTTGGCTGTATTGGGTCTTCGTAGCTGTGTGCCGGCTTTCTCTAGTTGCAGCGAGTGGGGGCTACTCTTTGCTGTGGTACACGGGCTTCTTGTTGCAGTGGCTTCTCTTGTTGCGGAGCACAGGCTCTAGGCATGTGGGCTTCAGTAGTTTTGGCCCGTGGGCTTTAAAGCACAGGCTCAGCAGTTGTGGCTCATGGGGTTAGTTGCTCCACGGCATGTGGGATCTTCCTGGACCAGGGCTCGAACCTGTGTCCCCTGCATGGCAGGCGGATTCTTAACCACTGTGCCACCAGGGAAGCCCCAAACCCTTTTTTTAAGTTAATTATTCTTTATACAGCAGGCTCTTATTACTTATCTATTTTATACATATTAGTGTATATATGTCCAACCCCATCTCCCAATTCATCCCACCACCATCACCCCCCATCTCCCTGCTTTCCCTCTTTGGTGTCCATATATCTGTTCTCTACACCTGTGTCTCTATTTCTGCCTTGCAAACGGATTCATCTGTACCATTTTCTAGATTCCATATGTATGCGTTAATATACGATATTTGTTTTTCTCTTTCTGACTTACTTCACTCTGTATGACAGTCTCTTGGTCCATTCACGTCGCTACAAATGACCCAATTTTGTTCCTTTTTATGGCTGAATAATATTCCATTGTATATATGTACCACATCTTCTTTATCCATTTCTCTGTCGATGGGCATTTAGGTTGCTTCCAGGACATGGCTATTGTAAATAGTGCTGCAGTGAACGTTGAGGTGATTGTGTCTTTTTGAATTATGGTTTTCTGTGCCATATGCCCAGTAGTGGGATTGCTGGGTCATATGGCAATTCTATTTTTAGTTTTTCAAGGAACCTCCATACTGTTCTCCATAATGGCTGTATCAATTTACATTCCCACCAAGAGTGCAATAGGGTTCCCTTTCCTCCACACCCTCTCCAGCATTTGTTGTTTGCAGATTTTCTGATGATGCCCATTCTAACTGGTGTGAGGTGATACACACTTTGCAGTTTTGATTTGCATTTCTGTAATGATTAGTGATGTTGAGCATCTTTTCTTGTGCCTCTTGGCCATCTGTATGTCTTCTTTAGAGGAATGTCAATTTAGGTCTTCTGCCCAATTTTGAATTGGATTGTTTGTTTTTTTAATATTGAGCTGCATGAGCTGTTTATATATTTTGAAGATTAATCCTTTGTCTGTTGATTTGCTTGCAAATATTTTCTCCCATTCTGAGGGTTGTCTTTTTGCCTTGTTTATCATTTCCTTTGCTGTGCAAAAGCTTTGAAGTATCATTAGGTCTCGTTTGTTTATTTTTCTTTTTATTTCCACTATGCTAGGAGGTGGGTCAAAAAAAGATCTTGCTGTGATTTATGTCAAAGAGTGTTCTTCCTATGTTTTCCACTAAGATTTTACAGTGTCCAGTCTTACATTTAGGTCTTTAATCCATTTTGAGTTTATTTTTGTGTATGGTCTTAGGGAGTGTTCTAATTTCATTCCTTTATGTGTAGCTGTCCAGTTTTCCCAGCCCCATTTATTGAAGAGACTGTATTTTCTCCATTGTACACCTTGCCTCCATTGTCATAGATTAGTTGACCATAGGTGTGTGGGCTTATCTCTGGGCTTTCTATCCTGTTCCATTGATCTATATTTCTGTTTTTGTGCCAGTACCATATTGTCTTCACTACTGTAGCTTTGTAGTATAGTCTGAAGTCAGGGAGCCTGATTCCTACAGCTCCATTTTTTTCCCTCAAGATTGCTTTGGCTATTCTGGGTCTTTTGTGTCTCCATACAAATTTTAAGATTTTTGTGTTCTAGTTCTGTAAAAAATGCCACTGGTAATTTGATAGGGATTGTATTGAATCTGTAGATTACTTTGGGTAGTATAGTCATTTTCACAATATTGATCCTACCAAGCCAAGAACATTGTATACCTCTCCATCTGTTTGTGCCATCTTTGATTTCTTTCATCAGTATCTTATAGTTTTCTGAGTACAGGTCTTTTACCTCCTTAGGTAGGTTTATTCCTAGATATTTTATTCCTTTTGTTGCACTGGTGAATGGGATTGTTTCCTTAATTTCTCTTTCAGATTTTTCATCGTTAGTGTATAGCAATGCAAGAGATTTCTGTGCATTAGTTTTGTATCCTGCATCTTTACCAAATTCATTGATAGCTCTAGTAGTTTTCTGGTGGCATCCTTAGGATTATCTATGTATAGTATCATGTCATCTTCAAATAGTGACAGTTTTACTTCTTCTTTTCCAAATTGTATTCCTTTTAATTCTTTTTCTTCTGTGATTGCTGTGGCTAGGACTTCCAAAACTATGTTGAATAATAGTGGCAAGAGAGGACATCCTTGTCTTGTTCCTGATCTTAGAGGAAATGCTTTCAGTTTTTCACCATTGAGAATGATGTTTGCTGTGGGTTGGTCATATATGGCCTTTATATTTCATTGAGGTAGGTTCCCTCTATGCCCACTTTCTGGAGAGTTTTTATCATAAATGGGTGTTAAATGTTGTCAAAAGTTTTTTCTGCGTCTATTGAGATGATCATATGGTTTTTATTCTTCAATTTGTTATTATGGTGTATCATATTGATTGATTTATGTATATTGAAGAATCTGCATCCCTGGGATAAAACCCACTTGATCATGGTGTATGATCCTTTTAATGTGTTGTTGGATTCTGTTTGCTAGTATTTTGTTGAGGATTTTTTGTATCTATATTCATCAGTGATATTGGTTTGTAATTTTCTTCTTTTTTTGGTAGTATCTTAGTCTGGTTTTGGTAACAGGGTGATGGTGACCTTGTAGAATGAGCTTGGGAGTGTTCATTCCACTGCAATTTTTTGGAAGAGTTTGAGAGGGATGTGTGTTAGCTCTTCTCTAAATGTTTGATAGAATTCACCTGTGAAGCCATCTGGTCCTGGACTTTTGTTTGTTGGAAGGTTTTTAATAACAGATTCAATTGTATTACTTGTGATTGGTCTGTTCATATTTTCTTTTTCATCCCGGTTCAGTCTTGGAAGGTTATACCTTTCTAAGAATTTGTCCATTTCTTCCAGGTTGTCCATTTTATTGGCATAGAGTTGCTTGTAGTAGTCTCTTATGATGCTTTGTATCTCTGCGGTGTCCATTGTAACCTCTCCTTTTTCATTTCTAATTTTATTGATGTGAGTGTTCTCCCTTTTTTTCTTCATGAGTCTGGCTAATGGTTTGTCAATTTTGTTTATCTTCTCAAAGGATCAACTTGTAGTTTTATTGATTTTTCTATTGTTTTCTTTGTTTCTTTCATTTATTTCTGCTCTGATCTTTATGACTTCTTTCCTCCTACTAACTTTGGATTTTGTTCTTCTTGCTCTAGTTCCTTTAGGTGTAAGGTTAGATTGTTTGTTTACGATTTTTCTTGTTTCTTGAGGTAGGATTGTATTGGTATATACTTCCCTCTGAGAACTGCTTTTGCTGCATCCCATAGGTTTTGGATCGTCGTGCTTTCATTGTCATTTGTCTCTAGGTATTTTTTGATTTCCTCTTTGATTTCTTCAGTTATCTCTTGGTTATTTAGTAACGTATTGTGTGGCCTCCATGTGTTTGTGTTTTTTAAGTTTTTTCACCTGTAATTGATTTCTAACCTCGTAGCATTGTGGTCAGGAAAATGCTTCATATGATTTCAATTTTATTAAATTTACCAAGAATTGATTTGTGACCCAAGTTGTGATTTCTCCTTGAGAATGTCCTGTGTGCACTTGAGAAGAAAGTGTAATCTGCTGTTTTCGGATTGAATGTCCTATAAATATCAATTAAATCTAGGTGATCTATTGTGTCACTTAAAGCTTGTGTTTCCTTATTAATTTTCTGTCTGAATGATCTGTCCATTGGTGTAAGTGAGGTGTTAAAGTCCCCCACTATTATTGTGTTACCGTCAATTTCCTCTCTTATAGCTGTTAGCATTTGCCTTATGTATTGAGGCACTCCTATGTTTGGTGCATATATATTTATAATTGTTACATCTTCTTCTTGGATTGATCCCTTGATCATTATGTAGTGTTCTTCCTTGTCTCTTGTAACATTCTTTATTTTAAAGTCTATTTTATCTGATATGAGTATTGCTACTCTAGCCTTCTTTTGATTTCCATTTGCATGTAATACCTTTCTCCATCCCCTCACTTTCACTCTGTATGTGTCCCAGGTCTGAAGTGGGTCTCTTGTAGACAGCATATATATGGGTCTTGTTTTTGTATCCATTCAGCGAACCTGTGTCTTTTGGCTGGAGCATTTAACGCATTCACTTTTAAGGTAATTATTGATGTGTGTGTTCCTATTACCATTTTCTTAATTGTTTTGGGTTTGTGTTTGTAGCTCCTTTTCTATTCTTGTGTTTCCCACTTAGAGAAATTCCTTTCGCATTGTTGTAGAGCTGGTTTGGTGGTACTGAATTCTCTTAGCTGTTGCTTGTCTGTAAAGCTTTTGATTTCTCCATTGAATGTGAATGAGATCCTTGCTGGGTAGAGTAATCTTGGTTGTAGGTTCTTCCCTTTCATCACTTTAAATATATCATTCCACTCCCTCTGGCTTGTAGAGTTTCTGCTGAGAAATCAGCTGTTAACCTTATGGGAGTTCCCTTGTATGTTATTTGTTGTTTTTCCCTTGCTGCTTTTAGTAATTTTTCTTTGGCTTTAATTTTGGTCAATTTGATTACTATGTGTCTTGGCGTGTTTCTCCTTGGGTTTTTCCTGCCTGGGACTCTCTGTGCTTCCTGGATTTGGGTGGCTATATCCTTTCCCATGTTAGGGTCGTTTTCAACTGTAATCTCTTCAAATATTTTCTCAGAGTCTTTCTCTCTCTCTTCTCCTTCTGGGACCCCTATTATGCGAATGCTGGTGCATTTTATGTTGTCCCAGAGGTCTCTTAGGCTGTCTTCCTTCTTTTCATTCTTTTCTCTTTATTCTAGCCTGCAGCAGGGAATTCCTCCATTCTGTCTTCCAGGTCACTTAGCCGTTCTTCTGCCTCAGTTATTCTGCTGTTGTCTCCGTCTAGTGTATTTTTTATTTCAATTATTGTATTGTTTGTCTCTGATTATTTGTTCTTTAATTCTTCTAGGTGTTTGTTCTTTATTTTTCTAGTTCTTTGTTAAACATTTATTGCATCTTCTCTATCTTTGCCTCCATTCTTTCTCCAAGGTTCTGGATCATCTTCCCTATCATATTAAGAATTCTTTTTCTGGAAAGTTGCCTATCTCCATTTCATTTAGTTGTTTTGCTGGGGTTTTATCTTATTCCTTCATCTGGTACATAGTCCTCTGCCTTTTCATGTTGTCTATGTTTCTGTGAATGTGGTCTTTGTTCCACAGGCTGCAGGACTGTAGTTCTTCTTGCTTCTGCTGTCTGCCCTCTGGTGGATGAGGCTATCTAAGCAGCTTGTGCAAGCTTCCTGATGGGTGGGACTGGTGGTGGGTAGAGCTGGGTGTTGCTCTGGTAGGCAGAGCTCGTAAAACTTTAATCCACTTGTCTACTTATAGGTGGGGCTGAGTTCTCTCCCTGTTTGTTGTTTGGCCTGAGGCAACCCAGCACAGGAGCCCACAGGCTCCTTGGTGGGGCTAATGGTGGACTCTGGGAGGACTCATGCCCAGTACTTCCCAGAACTTCTGCTGCCAGTGTCCTCATCCCTGCAGTGAGCCACAGCCACCCTCGCCTCTGCAGGAGACCCACCAAAACTAGCAGGTAGGTCTGGTTCAGTCTCCTATGGGGTCACTGCTTCTTGTCCCTGGGTCCTCATGCACACACTACTTTGTGTGTGCCCTCCAAGAGTGGAGTCTCTCTTTCCCCCAATCCTGTCAAAGTCCTGCAATCAAATCCTGCTAGCCTTCAAAGTCTGATTCTCTGGGAATTCCTCCTCCTGTTTCTGGACCTCCAGGTTGGGAAGCCTGATGTGGGGCTCAGAACATTCACTCCAGTGGGTGGACTTCTGTGGTATAAGTGTTCTCCAGTCTGTGAGTCACCCACCCTGTGGTTATGAGATTTGATTTCATTGTGATTGCGCCCCTCGTACCATCTCATTGTGGCTTCTCCTTTGTCTTTGGATGTGGGGTATCTTTTTTGGTGAGTTCCAGTGTCCTCCTGCCAATGATTGTTCAGCAGTTAGTTGTGATTCTGGTGCCATCACAAGAGGGAGTGATCACACGTCCCTATACTCCACTGTCTTGAACCAATCTCCCAAACTCTTAATTTATCTCTCCCCACCCCCTTAACCCTTTGGTAACCATAAGTATATTTTCTATGTCTGTGAGTCTGTTTCTGTTTTTTAAATAAGTTCATTTGTATCATATTTTAGATTCCATATATAAGTGATATCATATGGTATTTGTCTTTCTCTGTCTTACTTACTTCACTTAGCATTATCTTCTCTAGGTCCATCCGTGTTGCTACAAATGGCACTATTTCATTCTTTTTTATGGCTGAGTAGTATTCCATTATGTATATATATCACATCTTCTTTATCCATTCATCTGCCAATGGACATTTAGGTTGCTACCATGTCTTGGCTATTGTGAATAGTGCTGCTATGAATATTGGGGTACATGTATCTTTTTGAATTAGCATTTTCTGCCCAGGTGTGGGATTGCTGGATTA
Organism: Neophocaena asiaeorientalis asiaeorientalis; assembly: GCF_003031525.2. NCBI lineage: Eukaryota > Metazoa > Chordata > Mammalia > Artiodactyla > Phocoenidae > Neophocaena > Neophocaena asiaeorientalis. The sequence goes on from NW_020185339.1 coordinate 16,535,095, forward strand.
TATGGCAGCTCTATTTTTAGTTTTTAAAGGAACCTCCATACTGTTTTCTATAGTGGCTGTACCAATTTACATTCCCATCAACAGTGTAGGAGGGTTCCCTTTTCTCCACACCCTCCCCAGCATTTGTTATTTGTAGACTTTTTAATGATGGTCATTCTGCCTGGTATTAGGTGATACCTCAATATAGTTTTGATTTGCATTTCTCTAATAATTAGTGATGTTGAGCATCTGTTCTTGTGCCTATTTTCCATCTGTATGTCTTCTTTGGAGAAATGTCTATTTAGGTCTTCTGCCCATATTTTGATTGGGTTGTATGTTTTTTGTTATTGGGTTGTGTGAGCTGTTTGCATATTTTGGAAATTATGCCCTTGTTGGTCGCAAAGGTTTGCAAACATTTTCTCCCAGTCTTTAGGTTGTCTTTTTACTTTGTTGATGGCTTCCTTTGCTGTGCAAACTCATATAAGTTTGATTAGGTCCCATTTGTTGATTTTTGCCTTTATTTCTATTTCCTTGGGAAACTGACCTAAGAAAACATTGCTATGATTTATGTCAGAGAATGTTTTGCCTATGTTCTCTTCTAGGAGTTTTATGGTGTCTTGTCTTATATTCAAGTCTTTAAGCCATTTTGTGTTTATTTTTGTGTATGGTGTGAGAGTTTTCTAACTTCATTGATTTACATGTGGGTATCCAGCTTTCCCAACACCACTTGCTGAAGAGACTGTCTTTTCTCCATTGTATATTCTTGCCTCCTTTATTAAAAATGCACCTGAAACTAACACAACATTGTAAATCAACTATCTCCAATAAAAAATTTAAAAAAAGATTAATTGACCATAGGTGTGTGTGTTTAATTCTGGGCTCTCTATTCTGTTCCATTGATCCATATGTCTGCTTTTATGCCAATACCATGCTGTTTTGATTACTGTAGCTTTGTAGTATTGTCTGAAGTCTGGGAGGATTATGCCTCCAGCTTTGCTCTTTTTCCTCAGGCCTGTTTTGGCAATTCTGTGTCTTTTATTGTTCCATATAAATTTTAGGATTATTTGTTCTAGTTCTGTGAAAAATGTCATGGGTAATTTGATAGGGATCACATTAAATCTGTAGACTGCTTTGAGTATTGTGGCCATTTTAACAACATTAATTCTTCCAATCCAAGAGCATGGGATATATTTCCATTTCTTTGAATCATCTTCAATTTCCTTTAACAATGTTTTATAGTTCTCAGCATATAAGTCTTTCACCTCCTTGGTCAGGTTTATTCCTAAGTATTTTATTTTTTTGGATGTGATTTTAAAAGGAATTTTTTTTTTTTTTTTTTTGTGGTACGCGGGCCTCTCACTGTTGTGGCCTCTCCTGTTGCAGAGCACAGGCTCCGGACGCGCAGGCTCAGTGGCCATGGCTCACGGGCCCAGCTGCTCCATGGCACGTGGGATCTTCCTGGACCGGGGCACGAACCCGTGTCCCCTGCATCGGCAGGCGGACTCTCAACCACTGTGCCACCACGGAAGCCAGGAATTTTTTTTTTTTACTCTTCAGTGTAATCTTAATTCCTGGCTAGGGATCAATATGTATTTAGTGAGTTAATGCTTATACTTATTGCGGTCTCTTTAATGTAGCTGTGGGGCATTGTTAACAAGCAGAAAATGTGGAAAATGTACATACCTTCTTCTCAACAGCTGAGAATATGTATGAAAAGATATATGAGGGTATATTTCTGAGGCCTACTTCATTTGTAGAGAGAGAGAACACAAAATTCCACACTCTTAGCAACCTGAGCCCTGGGCAAACAGGAACAAACACAAGATAATGTGTAATAAGTGAGGGTTACAGTGCCGGCTGGCAGCCTTCACACCACAGAAGGCCCTACTGTCTGCCTTCTGGGCTTTAGTGGGAAAATTCTCATGCAGGAAATTTGCACAGTGCACCAGCAAGAAAGACATCACTAAATAATTTCAAGGAACATAGAATTTTATCAACCTGAGGACTGGTCTTGTCATGAGGCCAATGTTTTGGCATCAACAGTTCCTACCAGCTGTGCATGATGATGTACCATGGACATCTGTTGTTTTTGCCTGCAGAGAATCTAGCTCCTCTTCTTCTGGTACAAGCACCTCCATTTCCATTTAGGAAATCATCCAACGACTCTCACATGCAGGATAGGCAAGACCAGTACTTGATCTGCCAAGGAGTGGGAACAAGAGCCAAACTAGGACTCTCCTATTTTTCCTCCTAGGAATGTGACTATTGAATGGCGTGACGCAATAAAGGGAAAAGATCAGTGTTAGTTCATCCTGACTTAGTGCCCTGACTGTCCATTGACACTTGTTACCTGAATATTCAGAGCCACTCTAGTGTGTGTCCTTTCTAAAGCCAGGGGTAGCAGATTTCCGCTTAATTCTAGGAGCAACCAACCTCAAACCCTTTTAATAATCCCTTTATTACTTAAATTTTCCAGAGTCAGTGTCCTTGCAACTGAAGAACCTGAGGGAGTCCTCACAGGACAAAAGGAGGGGAAAGGGACTGGGAGTCAGACTTGGCTCTGTCCTAAAATAGTCTATTAACCCAGAGGGGTCCCTTAGTCTTTCTTCATCATGAGCCCCAGTTTCTTCATCATTAGATTAAATCATTGGGTTAGATGATTCTAAGGTCCATTTATCTAAAATGTTCCTGAATTCTAGGTTATTTTAAAAAAAACAACAGTCTTTACAGAGTTGTATTCATTTGTAAACATAATTTATTGAGCTCCTGTTGTGCTAGTCATTGGGGATACAGGAATGACCTTGGGATAGAGAGGTAATATTCTAGTGCAGGAGATAAACTATAACACAGTAAGCAAATAAAATCATTACAGACTGTGAGAAGTTCTTTGCCAGCAACAAACAAGTTGATGAGACAGTGGGGAAAGCCAGTTGGGAGAGCATGGCCAGGGAAGCTTCTCTGAGGAGGTGAACTGGAATGGAAACTAAAAGATGTGAAGAGGTGGGGAAAAGCACATTCTAGGTAGAGAGAAAAACAAGTGCTCAAGCCTGGGATTAGGAAAGGGGACTTGTTCCTAGAGGACAGTGAGGAGTAGGAGAATGGTAGGAAAGAGGCTGCAGAGGGAGGGGGACCGAGACCAGGCAGGACCTCGTGGGCCAAGGAAAAGAATTTGCATTTTACCTTAAAAAATCCAATGTCTGGGCTTCCCTGGTGGCACAGTGGTTGAGAATCTGCCTGCCAATGCAGGGGACACGGGTTCGAGCCCTGGTCTGGGAAGATCCCACATGCCGCGGAGCAACTGGGCCTGTGAGCCACAACTACTGAGCCTGCGCATCTGGAGCCTGTGCTCCGCAACAAGAGAGGCGAAGATAGTGAGAGGCCCGCGCACCGCGATGAAGAGTGGCCCCTGCTTGCCGCAACTAGAGAAAGCCCTCGCACAGAAACGAAGACCCAACACAGCCAAAAATAAATAAAAATTTTTATTTTTTAAAAAAAACCAAACAAACTAGATAAGATTACAGAAAGCAAAAATTAAAAAAAAAATCCAATGTCTATATCAAGGGGATCTCTTTGGATGCTCTGTGGGGTTTTGAATGCCACAGGAGAAGAGCAAGATGAGTTAGGAAGTTATTGCAGCTGTCTAGGTGGGCAAGGATTGTGGCTTAGACTAAAAAGGTATGAAGATGGAGAGAAATGGGTGGATTTGAGATAATTTTAGAAAAAACACCCAGAGGACTTGGTGGTGAGGACGTTGAGGAAAAGAGAAGACTCTAAAAAGACTCTTAAACGTCTGGTTGGACCATGTGGGTGGAGATGTTACCCTTTATCAAAATAGAAGAACCAGGGAAGCAAGCATTATGGTGTATATAGTGGTGGGGGGTTCACTTTGCACATATGAAAAGTTTGATATCCTTATTAGATACCTGGTGGAGCTGTCACACAGGAAGTTGACTATAAGTATCTGGAGCTCAAGGGAGGTTGGAGATAAATATTTGAATATCAGCCACATAAAGATTGTGTTCATAGATGCAATTCCTTAGAGAAGAACTATCAATAGGGAAGAGGGCTGAAGACCAAAACCTGAGACTCTCCAACATTAGAGGTCAAGTAACAAATGAGATTGTAGCGAAGAAGTGACCAGTGGGGGTGGAGGAGAGGGATGAAACCCAAGAGAGTGTGGTGTGATAGAAGCTGAGAGTAGAGAGTGTTTCATGAAGGAGAGAGAATGGTCAACTGTGTTCAGTGCTTGTGAATGTCTTAGGAGCATGGACTTAGCAACATGGAAGCCATTGGTGACAGTGACTGGGACAGTTTTAGTAAAGTGGTAGGAATGGAAGATAGACTGGAATGCATTGAATACTGAATGAATGGGAGGTGACTAAAGTGCTGGCAGCTTGTTTAGAAGCCTTTTGAGAAAGTTTGCTCTGAAAGGAAACAGAGAAATGGGGCAACGGTTGAATAGTTGAATGGAGGGTTGTTAGAGGATGATGCTAACATAGCCCTATGAAAACGATTCAGTAAAGAGAAAGAGATTGCCGATGCACAAAAGCTGTAATAGCTGGCCAAGAAATGTCCCTAGGAAGGGGAGAGGAGATGGTATGGTATCTGAGCACAAATGAAGGGACTTCTTACTTTTTTTAGGTATAGAGATGATTCTTCTATAAAAGCAGGGGAAATACTTAAAAGGCAGATATGTGTGTAAATACCTAAGCCACCCATCAGAATGCTAAGGAGTTTCTTTTCTCAGTAAAGTATGAGATACCAATGCTTGGGTGGTAGAAATAAGGGGAGGTTTGAGGCAACTGGAGAAAGTATTAAATTTTAACTCAAAGAGTAAGAAAGCAGGCTTCCCTGGTGGTGCAGTGGTTGAGAGTCCGCCTGCTGATGCAGGGGACACGGGTTCGTGCCCCGGTCCGGGAGGATCCCACACGCCGCGGAGCGGCTAGGCCCGTGAGCCATGGCCGCTGAGCCTGCGCGTCCGGAGCCTGTGCTCCGCAACTGGAGAGGCCACAACAGTGAGAGGCCCGCATACCACAAAAAAAAAAAAAAAAAAAAAAAAAAAAAGAGCAAGAAAGCAAGTTACAGAGCAAATAAATTAGAACTATTGGGCAGTGGCTTGGGGATTTCGGATGTGGGGTCATGATTTTAAAATAGGTCCTGTTGGTGGGATCTCATCTGGCAACATGGCAACATGGGTTCATTCACAGAGATGGAAGAGAGTTAGGTTTAAGTAAGGTTATTTTTGTTTTTTTCTGTGTTTTGCTTTGCTTTGCTTTATTTTATTTTATTTCTTTCTTTCTTTTGCGGTCCAAATTCCAAACGTAACATTGTTTTGAGTGTCAGATTAAGCTGGGGCTGGGTGTGTTCAGACGGGGATGTATTTTGCTGCCAATACTAGGAAACTCAACCAACAGTGGCTTAAATAACTCGATAATTATCTTCCTAAGAGCCTAAGAGGTTTGGAGAGAGGTGACTACTAGCCTTGGTTTAGGGCCTCTACAATGTAAAGGCCAGGGTTTGTGATTCTTTTGGCCTTTTCCTCTTGGATACAAGGTGGCTGTTGCATCTTCATGTATCACAATTTCTGGGTCCGTTCTCTGCTGAGACCAGGTGGAACCATTTCAGATTCCAGGAAGAGGATGGAAGAAGAGTCATTCTGGACAGTCACCAGGGTCTATAAACTATTATTATTACTATTGTTATTATTATTTGGAACTGTTATATGAGTGCAAATGAGTATGAAACTAAAAATATTTTTAATCTGTCATCAGATGTTTCCCTTCTCCCACTCCTACCCATCTCCCCAAAAGATTTGTATATAGACATGCACACTAGATGTATCAGAAATCTATAATTTGGCTCTCTTTGGGCAAAGAAACTACTCTACACTTATTGCCAAGATTCTAGATATAAATGTAGAACTACAGACAAAGAAATATGGGTTTCACCTACAAGGATTTTCCAGCCATTTCTGCAACCCCACTTTAGGCAACCTCCTCCCACCACCCATAAATCTTGAAGAATATCAAGTTTCTTATTGGAAGCAGATGGGATGTCTTCAGGAGTTGACACCTCTATGTCAATGACTTAAAGTTTAAGTGCTTGGGCATCTGTGGAATTCTGAACTGAATGAATGGAAATGGCTAATGAATGGAAAGTAATTAAAATTCCATACATAAAACAGTAACCACCCAACTTCAGAGGGGTTACTTAGCCATTTTCAGTTCTTCTAATCTTGCTTATCTAAATAAAAATCACGGCTAGCTATTCTATATTCTAAGTTGTTTGATCTTTGGCATTTATTGTTTTAGACATATTTGATTTTTTTGTTATTTAGAAATATTTTATGTCTTAATTCTTTCCTGCTTTAGGACTTCATGAACATCCATTATATTCATCTTACTGCTGAATTTAGCACTCAAATTAATAAGGTGTGTGCCTTCAGTTGAAAGGGTGGCATCCATGTACCTACATGTCTTCTGTTAGTAATTGCTACATATGAAATCTACTCTGTGCAGAATTTTAAAAGAAAAGCATAGATGACCCTGAAAATCAAATCCCTAGAAGGGTCAGCATAGCAAGAGTCCCTACCAGCACTGGGGTTTAAAAAACTGTTAATTTCCGGTTTCACTGAAGTGAATTTCAGTGGCTCTACACTTTTGTGTTTGATGCTCTCCTGATCTGGCCATCTTGTTATTGTTACTCTGAAAAGTGCTCTTAAAGTGCTGCTTTCCTAACTTAACTATGTCCCCACTTTCTATTTTAGAAAAAAAAAAAAAAAAAAAGGAAAAAAAAAAAAAAAAAAAGGAAAAAAAAAAAAAAAAAAAGGAAAAAAAAAAAAAAAAAAAGGAAAAAAAAAAAAAAAAAAAGGAAAAAAAAAAAAAAAAAAAGGAAAAAAAAAAAAAAAAAAAGGAAAAAAAAAAAAAAAAAAAGGAAAAAAAAAAAAAAAAAAAGGAAAAAAAAAAAAAAAAAAAGGAAAAAAAAAAAAAAAAAAAGGAAAAAAAAAAAAAAAAAAAGGAAAAAAAAAAAAAAAAAAAGGAAAAAAAAAAAAAAAAAAAGGAAAAAAAAAAAAAAAAAAAGGAAAAAAAAAAAAAAAAAAAGGAAAAAAAAAAAAAAAAAAAGGAAAAAAAAAAAAAAAAAAAGGAAAAAAAAAAAAAAAAAAAGGAAAAAAAAAAAAAAAAAAAGGAAAAAAAAAAAAAAAAAAAGGAAAAAAAAAAAAAAAAAAAGGAAAAAAAAAAAAAAAAAAAGGAAAAAAAAAAAAAAAAAAAGGAAAAAAAAAAAAAAAAAAAGGAAAAAAAAAAAAAAAAAAAGGAAAAAAAAAAAAAAAAAAAGGAAAAAAAAAAAAAAAAAAAGGAAAAAAAAAAAAAAAAAAAGGAAAAAAAAAAAAAAAAAAAGGAAAAAAAAAAAAAAAAAAAGGAAAAAAAAAAAAAAAAAAAGGAAAGAAAGAAACAAGAAGAGCCATAAAAACAATGGGCAAGTTAAATATACATTTACTTTTGACCTTGATGTTGACCAGTAAAGATTCTAATTATTTTCTTGTACCTAAAGGGGAAGGGAGGCCTCTCTGATTTATAGTACACTTAACTTAGTAACACTGCTATCTCAAAGTACTATAGATCAGCTCACCATCAGTATTGTCACTGTCATAAATAATGACAAAGTCTTCTGAAATTGCTGAAATATATGCCCATAATTTCACTTTGATCTCTTTTTCTTTAAGACATGCATGACAACATCTACTTTATGCACCATCATTCAAAAGGAAAATAAAAGACTTCAAGGAGTTTATAATGGAATGACCCACCACGTGGGCAGGATTTATAAGCTAATATGGAAATTCTCCATGAGCATCCAGACTCATATTCCCATTCATTGGTGTGTGTCCAGTCTAACGATGTTGGAATGTGTTTAAGTTTCCCTCACATCCAAAGGTGCAATGGACAATTTCCATGCTGGCTGAGATGCCATCGACTTCGCCCTTTCCCGTAGTTACCTTAATTTTTAACTATACGGACTGACTGAGTGGCTCAGGACTTTAATTTAGAAAGATGGGGGGATTGAGCTTTTGGGGTAGAACAGGGATATGGATGGTGGTTCAGAAATCTAGAAACTGGATGTTAATATACAACTGAGTAAAATTTACTGAGCACCTAGTTTAGGCTAGGTGCTATTTTAAACACCACACAAGACAAACTCTTCTTGCATTCTTATGGCTCATCATCTCTTGGAGACTTTCCCAAGACTTGAAAGAACTAAGAAGGTGCAGGAAGGAAGAGAAAAGATTGGTACCTAATGAAACAAAAGATTCTTGATGTTGCTTTTCTTATCCTTTGACTAAAGGAATTGCAAAGGTTATCACACTAGTAGATCAACAGCAAAACCACACTTTTAAACTACTAATTGCTCTATACAAGATGCAGGTGTCTCTAACAAAGTTTTTAGACTACTAGAAACAGTTATCACCCTAGAAGACTAATAGGTCCAGCTTTGTTGACAAGCCATTAGAACTATTACCAGGTGTTTAGTGCTGTCTTTGAGTTGAGCAGCTCAAAACCTAGCACAGGCAGGAAAGTGTTAATAACTCTCTTCCCACGCTTGGTTGGCATGCCAGATTGGGAGGTGAAAGACTCTGATCCTTTCCATTCATATTAGTTCAATTCAGTAATGTCCAATTCATTTAAAATGAATTAAGACATGACTTTGCTTTAGGTGTTTGGAAACTACTTCATACCCAGTCTATCCACTAAATCCAGGTCTAGCTGACTTCCTACTGGGTTTTTCCACATGACTATCTCACAGGCACCTAAAACTCAACATGTTCAAATTTTGTTCTCCAAAACGCTCCTTGTTCTATGTTCCCTGTTGCAGGGAGTAGAGCATTGTCATCTCAAATTGCCAAACCTGAAAAACGGGCATCTCCCTGTCCTTCAACCCTTCATCCAATCAATGCATTCACTCACTGTGAACATGTACAAAGAGATCGTATTCCAGCCACGGGGATGCAGCAGTGCATAAAACAGATAAAATTCCCTACCTGCAAGGAGCTTAAATTCTAGTTGGGGGCAGACAATAAATATAATAAATCTAAGAAGGTGGTAAGATTGATGGAGAAAATAAAGTGAGGTGAGTGGGGAGTACTGGCTCTAAATTTTTCTAAATATTTGGTCAGGTGACTTTGAGAAAAGATCTGAGGATGGTGAGAAACAAAAGCAAGTGAGTATCTGGGATGGGAGGATTACAAGGAGAGAGCATGGTGGAGCAAAAGACCTTGAGGCAGGAACATCCATGCTGGAGGAATAGTCAAGAGACCAGATGGCTGGATCTGTGAGCAGAGGGAGATGAATCCACAGGAGAACTGGGGACTAGATCATGCAGGGCCTCAGAGGTAAGAACTTTGTCTTTTACTCTTGAGCGACGTGGGAGGTCATCAGTGTGGTTTGAGTTGAGGAGTAGAACATGATCTGATACACATTTTTAATGAATCTTTCTGTGTAACTGATTGTAACACATTGAATGAAAACGAATCTGTGAGTCAATTGTGAAAGTCAAAAGAAGAAAGAGGAAGGAGAAGGGGGGAAGAGGAAGAGGAGAGGAAGAAGGGCAAGAGGATGAATCAGGGAGGAAGAAAAAGGAAAAAATAAGGAAGGCAAAGTTTTAACTAAAATGTCTGCTAAAAAATGAGTGGGAGTATTTTGAAATCACCATTTCCCAACTTCCACTATAATAAATAAACTAGGAAGGGTTATCCATAGATCCTAAAACCAGTGGGTAAAATGTGGATAAGATATTTGGAAGATGCCAGAATAGCACCCCACAACTTTTGACTAATTACAGAAAGGAAAATTTACTTTCCTAATGGAGAGCTCTGGCAGGTCACCACGTTAACCAAGTGATCAAACTGCATCGCTAATATTAGGACAACCTGACATTATCTGCCTCTTGATATGATGCAATATGAAGTACATGACATCATCTATGAGGAAACTGACAAATTCAGAATGTGTGAGACATTCTTGACAGAAAAATGAATGGCATTTTTAAAAAAGCAGGAGGACGGTTCTAGATTAAGAGAGATTAAAAAGATAAATGAATACGTGAAACTGATTGGATCCTGGATCAGAAAAAAAAAGAACTGTAAAAGACGTTTTATATTCTATTCTTTCAACTTTTCTATATGCTTGAAAAGTTTCAAATAAGAAGTTGACAGGATAGAGTTTTATCGTTCTGGCTGCTGTGTAGAGAATAGACTGCAGGGGGCAGGGGAAAAAGCAGGGAGACAGGTTAGGAAGTTGGGTTTTTTTTGTTTTTTGTTTGTTTTTGCGGTACGCGGGCCTCTCACTGCTGTGGCCGCTCTCGTTGCGGAGCACAGGCTCCGGACGCGCAGGCTCAAGCGTCCATGGCTCACGGGCCCAGCCGCTCCGCAGCATGTGGGATCTTCCCGGACCGGGGCACGAACCCATGTCCCCTGCACAAGCAGGCGGACTCTCAACCACTGCGCCACCAGGGAAGCCCATAGGAAGTTATTATATTAATCCAGGAGAAAAAGATGATGCCTTAGATCAGGGGTGGTAGCAGTGGAGGTGCTGGGAAGTGGTCAGATTCTTCATAAATTTTGAAGTTAAAGCTACGTGGATGTGCCGATGGAATGAATGTGAAATAAATACACATAGTCAAGAATTACGTCGAAGCTTTAGATCCAAGAAACCAAAAATGGAACTGAGGTTACCAAAAATGGAGAGGGCTGCAGGTAAAAGAGGTTTCAGGGGAGGGCTCACATTCAGATTGGAGTGTGTTAAGTTTGCTGTCTGCACTGGACATCCAAGTGGAGATGCTACATAGACCATTGAATATTCAAGTCTAGAGTTCAGAGAAGTGTGAGCTGACGTTATGAATTTGGGTATCATCACAGGTTGGTTGAGATTGCCAAGGGAGTGAATGTATCCAGGAAAAAAAAAAGAGGACCAAGGATTGTGCCCTTGGGGTTGGGCAGGGGATCGGGCTCCAACTTCGAGAGTCTGAGCACCAGGACCCTAAATCACAGCCCAGAGTCCATCACCAGGTCCTATCTCCTGTTTCCTTCACCTACTCTCCATTCCCACTGAGCTTACTTTCATTTGGGCTCAATGCCGTTTTCCCTTTGGCTTATCAAGATAGGCTCCTGACTAATCTGCTTACCTACAATCTTACTTTGCCCTCATCTAATCTCTCCTTAACACCTCTGCAAGTCGTGTCCTGTCACCCCTCTGCTGAAACCTTTCAGGGCTCCTCCTGGATACCAGGAGAAAGTCATCAGGCTCCTTAAGACCTAGCTCCTGCCTTCCCTCCCTGACCTCATCCCTTACATGTTCCCTAGTAGTGTTCACAATCTGTGCTTCAGCCATGCTGAACTGATCTTTTAATAGCCATCTTCTCTCCTGATGTCTTGCCTTTAGACATGCCTTTTCATAGGTTTTGTCATTTACTCACTTTGTGTACTTTGTGACCATGCCTGTCATGGCACGTGCCATATTTAATTAATTGTATGTTTCCCCCACCACCTCTAAGCTTCTTGAGGTCAGAGGCCTCACCTTAATTCCTCTCTCCCTATCTCAGTAAGTGGGACACACTTATTTATCCAATAAATATTCACTGAATAAATGAATAAATAAAGATTTGCCTTTAGGAACGCTGAAGTTGAGGTTGGTGGCATGTCCGTAGTCTGGAAAAAAGAACTCAAATGTTTATTGTATACCGACTGCTATGGTCTGGATATTTGTGTCCCCCAAATTAATATGTTGAAATCTAATCCCAATGTATGGATGATATTTGGAGGTGGGGCCCTTGGGAGGTGATTAGGTCGTGAGTGTGGAACCCTCATAAATAGCATTAGTGTCCTTATAAAAAAAGAGCCCCAAGAGAGCTCTCTCACCCTGCCGTGTGGTATTATAGCAAGAAGGTGGCTGTCTATGAACCAGGAAGCAGGTTATCCCCAGATACTGAATCTGCTGGTGCCTTCATCTTGGACTTGCCAGGCTCCAGAACTGTGAGAAATAAATGTCCTTTGTTTATAGGCTACGTGGTCTATGGTGTTTTGTTATAGCAGCCTCAATGGACTAAGACATCTACTTTACTTAGACCAAAAAGAGGGCATTGCAGGTCTTTTAAAATAAGAATTACAAACGAGTCTAGACCAGTTTAATTATAATCCTGTCAAAGGTGGGGAAGAGACGATCTCAGTAAAGTCCATTCCAAAGCACTGATTGCGTTTCCGGTGTTTCTCCCTCCATAATAAAACTCTGAGCAGCTGGGTGCCACATTACTGAATTGGAAAAGCTACACTATGTTGATCCATAGCAAAAGACTCTCTGAGTCAGGTGATGATCCAACCATCAGTCATAGGAAACATGAGGCACTGAAAATTTAGTATAAAACCCCAAACCCACAAAAACTAGCCACAGTTTCCTATCAAAGGGGATGTGACTCATATCTCAGCAGGGGTACACATACCTTATTACAGTCACAAAAGAAAATGTTTCTCAAACAAACTTTATCCCCCCCAAAATCATTTGCACAGAGCAGTAATTTGGTGAAAATCTTTTGAAACTTACAAAGTAATTTATTTCTTTGTGGTTGGTGCATATTGCTAGGCTTGGTTCTTACCACAATGACTCTTAATTTAGGGAACAAGATGATGGGCAATTAATCCTTTAACCATATTCAGCTGAATCTAGAGTCAAATGGAGGATGGATGGAAAGAAAAAGCCCTTGGCTAACCTAACCTCTGGACCTCCCAGGAAGTACTCCCACACTCTAGGGATGCCCCCACCAATGCCCATAGCCAAGAGTTCCTAAACTAGCCATCTCAGTCCCAAGTGGACCCTTATAAATGCACTGCTTTTCTTGGTTGTGGATAAGGGAGAGATGCAAGGGAGGGAAGTGTTGCTGAGAGAAAGAAAGAGAGAGATCACAAAAATACATCTGAATTTATAGCAAAGAACTTTTTCTTAATACATCTTTAAAGTTGCAGTACAGAGTTGATGATTTTGTTCGTAACTAAAGAACAAGAGGAACGAATGAGTGGGTAGCATGGAGACCTCAATTATGCAACCACTCGATTATTCAGCATTAATTCATTACATGTCTATCATATGCCAGAGATTTAATAACAAAAGAACTAAAACATGAGCCATACCCTAGAGAGAGCCAGGAGGCAGTGCGTTAGAATATGAAACAGAGAAAGGAATTCCAGGCAGAGGAAACAATATACGCAAAAGCCAAGAGGTAAAAGCAGCATTGTTTGACACCCACTGAGGGGTCACAGCAAGTTATATTCTCACTGCTTTGACCCTGAGGATGTTTTGAGGCTGAAGTTATACCAAAAAAAAAAAAGAAAAGAAAAGAAAAAAAAAGCCTTTAAATGGAAATGGTAACAACATTAATGCATTTTTGTCAAAAAAGCATTTTCTGCAGTAATTTTCCTTAATCAGTTAAACCATTTCCAGTTACTTTTTTCCATTTTAAATTTTATTTACATTTTCTTGGAGATCAATTCTTTCTTCTTTGGACTGATATTTACAAAATTCGATTAATCAATCAGCACTTTGATCATAATAAGTCTATGGATTCCAGTTTTTGCTAGGAAAAGAGAGAGAGAGAGAGAATTACTTCAATAAGGACAACATCCCTGGAGCAAGTTTTGTAAATCTAAATTTTACTGAGTATCTTTCTATTTGTTTTTTTTTTTTTCTAAGATTTGTTTTTGATGTGGACCATTTTTAAAGTCCTTATTGAATATGTTACAATATTGCTTCTGTTTTATGTTTTGGTTCTTTGGCTGTGAGACATGTGGGATCTTAGCTCCCTGACCAGAGATCAGACCCGCACCACGGGCATTGGAAGGTGAAATCTTAACCACTGGATTGCCAGGGAAGTTCCTGTTGTTTTAATTTGTGTCAATTATTTCTATTAATAATATTATTCAGAAATGGAATAAAATACATATCCAGACATTGCTGGTTAATCAACCAGAAAAACGGAGAGAAATTCCTTTAAATAGTCTGGAGTCGCACTATTACATTGGTCTTCGAATGTTTGGATAAACCTATCTTCATTAACAGTCTGTGCTACCTTAGGTCCAAACAACTAATGATAAATGTTGGAGACAAAATGTCCTGCTTCAGATAGAGCCCATCCGTGACGTGTCACATCCCTGCTTCTTCTACCTCCAGATTAACCCATGGACCAACAATGGAATGCCAGATTGCATTTGGGAAATTTATAATCCCCTAGAACATAATCACCCAATTAAACAGCATAGACTGCTGGCAAAAGGATTCTTGAAGACCACATCAGTCACCATTCAGTCTTAAACTAGGCATTCCATTTTTCCTTGGTTCTCTAGATTTGATCTCTAAACTCCAGGTGCCATTTAAATCAGTACCTTCCTGTGTTAAAACTTTCTGTGTCAAATTTAGCCCTTCCTTAGCATATACTCTGTTCAAGCTGTTTTAGTTAATTTATTTCCCAGGTAACAGCTATACTATTTTTATTTTATTTTATTTTTTAACATCTTTATTGGAGTATAATTGCTTTACAAGTGTGTGTTAGCTTCTGCTTTATAACAAAGTGAATCAGCTATACATATACATATGTCCCCTTAACTCCTCCCTCTTGCATCTCCCTCCCACTCTCCCTATCCCACCCCTCTAGGTGGTCACAAAGCACCGAGCTGATCACCCTGTGCTATGCAGCTGCTTCCCACTAGCTAACTATTTTACATTTGGTAGTGTATATATGCCCATGCCACTCTCTCATTTTGTCCCAGTTTACCCTTCCCCCTCCCTGTGTCCTCAAGTCTGTTCTCTACGTCTGCGTCTTTATTCCCGTCTTGCCCCTAGGATCTTCAGAACTTTTTTTTTTTTTAGATTCCATATATATGTGTTAGAATATGGTATTTATTTTTCTCTTTCTGACTAACTTCACTCTGTATGACAGTCTCTAAGTCCAACCACCTCACTACAAATAACTCAATTTCGTTTCTTTTTATGGCTGAGTAATATTCCATCATATATATGTGCCACATCTTCTTTATCCATTCATCTGTCCATGGACAATTAGGTTGCTTCCATGTCCTGGCTATTGTAAATAGAACTACAGTGAACATTGTGATACCTGACTCTTTTTGAATTATGGTTTACTCGGGGTATATGCCCAGTAGAGGGATTGCTGGGTCATATGGTAGTTCTATTTTTAGTTTTTTAAGGAACCTCCATACTGTTCTCCATAGTGGCTGTATCAATTTACATTCCCACCAACAGTGCAGGAGAGTTCCTTTTTCTCCACACCCTCTCCAGCATTTATTGTTTGTAGATTTCTTGATGATGGCCATTCTGACCAGTGTGAGGTGATACATCATTGTAGTTTTGATTTACATTTCTCTAATGATAGGTGATGTTGAGCATCCTTTCATGTGTTTGTTGGTAATCTGTATATCTTCTTTGGAAAAATGTCTATTTAGGTCTTCCACCCATTTTTGGATTGGGTTATTTGTTTCTTTGATATTGAGCTGCATGAGCTGCTTGTATATTTTGGAGATGAATCCTTTGTCAGTTGCTCCATTTGCAAATATTTTCTCCCATT
>NW_020185339.1:16550866-16607204 GCF_003031525.2 Neophocaena asiaeorientalis asiaeorientalis
GAAGTCAGGGAGCCTGATTCCTCCAGCTCTGTTTTCCTTTCTCAAGATTGCTTTGGCTATTTGGGGTCTTTTGTGTTTCCATACAAATTGTGAAATTTTTTGTTCTAGTACTGTGAAAAATCCCATTGGTAGTTTGATAGGGACTGCATTGAATCTGTAGATTGCTTTGGGTAGTATAGTCATTTTCACAATGTTGATTCTTCCAATCCAAGAACATGGTATATCTCTCCATCTGTTTGTATCATCTTTGATTTCTTTCATCAGTGTCTTACAGTTTTCTGTATACAGGTATTTTGTCTCCTTGGGTAGGTTTATTCCTAGGTGTTTTATTCTTTTTGTTGCAGTGATAAATGGGAGTGTTTCCTTAATTTCTCTTTCAGATTTTTCATCATTAATGTATACTGTGCATTAATTTTGTATCCTGCTACTTTACCAAATTCATTGATTAGCTCTAGTAGATTTCTGGTAGCATCTTTAGGATTCTCTATGTTTAGTATCATGTCATCTGCAAACAGTGACAGCTTTACTTCTTTTCTGATTTGGATTCCTTTTATTTCTTTTTCTTCTCTGATTGCTGTGGCTAAAACTTCCAAAACAGTGCTGAATAATAGTGGTGAGAGTGGACAACCTTGTCTTGTTCCTGATCTTAGAGGAAATGGTTTCAGTTTTTCATCATTGAGAAAAATGTTGGCTGTGGGTTTGTCATATATGGCCTTTGTTATGTTAAGGTAAGTTCCCTGTATAGGCATTTCTGGAGGGTTTTCATCATAAATGGGTGTTGAATTTTGTCAAAGGTTTTTTCTGCATCTCTTGAGATGATCATATGGTTTTTCTCCATCAATGTGTTTATATGTTGTATCACATTGAATGATTTGTGCATACTGAAGAATCCTTGCATTCCTGGATTCTTCACACTTGATCATGGTGTTTGATCCTTTTAATGTGCTGTTGGATTCTGTCTGCTAGTATCTTGTTGAGGATTTTTGCATCTATGTTCATCAGTGATATTAGGATGCAGTTTTCTTTCTTAGTGACATCTTTGTCTGGTTTTGGTATGATGGCCTCATAGAATGAGTTTGGGGGTGTTCCTCCCTCTGCTATATTTTGGAAGAGTGTGAGAAGGATAGGTGTTAGCTCTTCTCTAAATGTTTGATAGAATTTGCCTGTGAAGCCATCTGGTCCTGGGCTCTTGTTTGTTGGAAGATTTTTAATCACAGTCTCAATTTCAGTGCTTGTGATTGGTCTATTTTCTATTTCTTACTGGTTCAGTCTCGGGAGGTTGTGCTTTTCTAAGAATTTGTCCATTTTTTCCAGCTTGTCCATTTTATTGACATATAGGTGCTTGTAGTAATTTCTCAGGATCCTTTGTATTTCTGCTGTGTCAGTTGTTACTTCTCCTTTTTCATTTCTAATTCTATTGATTTGAGTCTTCTCCCTTTTTTTTCTTGATGAGTCTGGCTAATGGTCTGTCAATTTTGTTTATCTTCTCAAAGAACTAGCTTTTAGTTTTATTGATCTTTGCTATCATTTCCTTCATTTCTTTTTCATTTATATCTGATCTGATCTTTATAATTTCTTTCCTTCTGCTAACTTTGGGGGTTTTTTGTTCTTCTTTCTCTAATTTATTTAGGTGTAAGCTTAGGTTGTTTATTTGAGATGTATCTTGTTTCTTGAGGTAGGATTGTATTGCTATAAACTTCCCTCTTAGAACTGCTTTTGCTGCATCCCACAGGTTTTGGATTATCATGTTTTCATTGTCATTTGTTTCTAGGTATTTTTTTATTTCCTCTTTGATTTCCTCAGTGATCACTTGGTTATTAAATAGTGAATTGTTTAGCCTCCATGTGTTTGTATTTTTTACAGACTTTTTCCTGTAACTGATATCTAGTCTCATAGCATTATGGTCGAAAAGATACTTGATACGATTTTAATTTTCATACATTTACCAAGGGTTGATTTGTGACCCAAGATATGACCTATCCTGGAGAATGTTCCATGAGCACTTGAGAAGAAATTTATTCTGTTGTTTTTGGATGGAATGTCCTATAAATATCAATTAAGTCCATCTTGTTTAATGTATCATTTAAAACTTGTGTTTCCTTATTTATTTTCATTTTGGATGATTCTGTTGTGTTTTTTGCCTAGAGAAGTTTCTTTAGTATTTGTTGTAAAGCTGGTTTGGTGGTGCTGAATTCTCTTGGCTTTTGCTTGTCTGTAAAGGTTTTAATTTCTCTGTCAAATCTGAATGAGATCCTTGCTGGACAGAGTAATCTTCATTGTAGGTTTTTCCCTTTCATCAGTTTAAATATGTCCTGCTACTCCCTTCTGGCTTGCAGAGTTTCTGCTGAAAGATCAGCTGTTAAACTTATGGGGATTCCCTTGTCTGCTCTTTGTTGCTTTTCCCTTGCTGCTTTTAATATTTTTTCTTTGTATTTAATTTTTGATAGTTTGATTCATATGTGTCTTGGCATGTTTCTCCTTGGATTTATCCTGTATGGGCTTCTCTGCGCTTCCTGGATCTGATTGACTACTTCCTTTCCCATATTAGAAAAGTTTTCAACTATAATCTCTTCAAATATTTTCTCAGTTCATTTCGCTTTCACTTCTTCTTCTGGGACCCCTACAATTTGAATGTTGGTGCATTTAATATTGTCCCAGAGGTCTCTAAGACTGCCCTCAATTCTTTTCATTCTTTTTTCTTTATTCTGCTCTGCAGTAGTTATTTCCACTATTTTATCTTCCATGTCACTTATCCGTTCTTTTGCCTCAGTTATTCTGCTATTGATTCCTTCTGGAGAATTTCTAATTTCATTTATTGTGTTGTTCATCACTGTTTCTTTGCTCTTTAGTTTTTCTAGGTCCTTGTTAAATGTTTCTTGTATTTTCTCCATTCTATTTCCAAGATTTTGGATCACCTTTACTAATTACTCTGAATTTTTTTTCAGGTAGAGTGCCTATTTCCTCTTCATTTCTTTGGTCTGGTGAGTTTTTACCTTGCTCCTTCATCTGCTGTGTCTTTCTCTATCTTCTCATTTTGCTTAACTTACTGTGTTTGGGGTTTCCTTTTCACAGGCTGCAGGTTCATAGTTCCCATTGTTTTTGGTGTCTGCCCCCAGTGGCTAAGGTTGGTTCAGTGGGTTGTGTAGGCTACCTGGTGGAGGGGCCTACTGCCTGTGTTCTGGTGGATGAGGTTGGATCTTGTCTTTCTGGTGGGCAGAACCATGTCCGGTGGTGTGTTTTGGGGTGTCTGTGACCTTATTATGATTTTAGGCAGCCTCTCTGCTAATGGGTGGGGTTGTGCTTCTGTCTTGCTAGTTGTTTGGCATAGGGTGCCCACCACTGTAGTTTGCTTTTTTTTGAGTGGAGCTGGGTCTTGGTGTTGAGATGGAGAACTCTGGGAGAGCTTTCACCATTTCATATTATGTGGAGCCAGGAGGCCCTTGGTGGATCAATGTCCTGAACTCAGCTGTCCCACCTCAGAGGCACAGGCCTGACACCCAGCTGGAGTACCGAGAGACAGAGAGAGAGAGAGAAAGAAGAAAGAAAGAAAGAAGGAAGGAAGGAAGGAAGGAAGGAAGGAAGGAAGGAAAGAAAGAAGAAAGAAAAATAAATAAAAAGAAATAAAGTTATTAAAATTAAAAAGTAATAAAAAAAAGAAAGAAGAGAGCAACCAAACCAAAAAACAAATCCACCGATGATAAAAAGTGCAAAAACTATACTAGAAAAACAAAAACAAAAACGGACAGGCAGAACCCAGGACAAATGGTAAAAGCAAAGCTATACAGACAAAATCACACAAAGAAGCATACACATACACACTCACAAAAAGAGGAAAAGGAAAAAAAAATCTCTCTCTATATATTTTTTTAAAAAGGAAGAGAGCAACCAATTCAATAAACATATCTACCAATGATAATAAACTCTAAATACTAAACTAAGATAAACATAAAACCAGAAACCAGTCAGTCATATACAACAAACCCCAAATCTACAGTTCCTCCCAAAGTCCACTACCTCAGTTTTGGAATGATTCGTTGTCTGTTCAGGTATTCCACAGATGCAGGGTACATCAAGTTGATTATGGAGATTTAATCCGCTGCTCCTGAGGCTGCTGGGAGAAATTTCCCTTTCTCTTCTTTGTTTGCACAGCTCATGGGATTCAGCTTTGGATTGGCCCCGCCTCCATGTGTAGGTCGCCTGAGGGCGTCTGTTCCCACTCAGACAGGACGGGGTTAAAGGAGCAGCTGATTAGGGGGCTCTGGGTCACTGAGGCCTGGGGGAGAGGGGGAGGGAGGGGTATTGAATGTGGCATGAGCCTGTGGCCCGCGTGAAGTTGCACCAGCCTGAGGTGTGCCATGGTTCTCCCAGGGAAGTTGTTCCTGGATCACAGGACCCTGGCAGTGGTGGGCTGCACAGAGCCCAGGTGGGCTCCCCTCCCCTGGGAGGGGAGGTGTGGATAGTGACCTGTGCTTGCACACAGCCTTCTTTGTGGCTGCAGCAGTAGCCTTAGCCTTTCATGGCGGTCTCTGGTGTCTGAACTGATAGCTACGGCTTGCACCCATCTCTGGAGCTCGTTTAGGCAGTGCTCTGAATCCCCTCTCCTCGCACCCCGAAACAATGGTCTCTTGCCTGTTAGGCAGTTCCAGACTTTTTCCCGGACTCCTTCCCGGCTAGCTGTGGTGCACTAGCCCCCTTCAGGCTGTGTTCACTCAGCCAACCCCAGTCCTCTCCCTGAGATCTGACCTTCGAAGCCCACGCCTCAGCTCCCAGCCCCCACCCACCCCGGCGGGTGAGCAGACAAGCCTCTCAGGCTGGTGAGTGCTGGTTGGCAACGATCCTCCATGTGGGAATCTCTCTGCTTTGCCCTCTGCACCCCTGTTGCTGTGCTTTCCTTCATGGCTCCAAAGTTTCCCCCCTGCCCCCCGCCACCCCCCGTCTCTGCCAGTGAAGGGGCTTCCTAGTGTGTGGAAACTTTTCCTCCTTCACAACTCCCTCCCAGTGGTGCAGGCCCCGTCCCTATTCTTTGTCTCTGTTTTTCCTTTTCTTCTTTTGCCCTACTCAGGTACGTGGGGGAGTTTCTAGCCTTTTGGCAAGTCTGAGGTCTTCTGCCAGCATTCAGTAGGTGTTCTGTAGGAGTTGTTCCACATGTAGATGTATTTCTGATGTGTTTGTGGGGAGGAAGGTGATCTCTGTGTCCTACTCCTCAGCCATCTTGAAGGTCTCCTCCAGCTGTACTATTTTAAAAAAAGAATTGATACTCTTCAGAAGCCTTATATAATTTATGATTTTAAAAAATAGGATAGATCTTTTTTGCTTTCATCATTTCAAGGATTATCAACTTCATATAAGATTAAATTTTCATAGACCAGATCTCCTAACAGTTAGCACTCTGATTAGTTATTAGTCATTAAGAAAGACTTTCAATGAAGTGAAGTACCCTTGCCTAATGTGAATCTGTAGCTCATAAAATGGTGGTTCGATATGTCAGGATTTTATTTTATATATATTTTATAATATATTTGTATTTGCTTTTACTAGATAATCAGTCTAGTGTTAGAAGTCCAATCAATTATATTTTCACGTAGAATTCTTGACATAAGGACAGTCTCATGCCTCCATGTTGGTGTCATATGAGGAGGAAAACATCTTCAGAATTCATTAGAGTTTTTCTCCTAATTGCATTTAAAGATACATTTCAGGCATCTCTCGCTCTCTTAGACATTGCTGCTTTCCTGAGCATGCCACACCATGTACCAAATGCCTTGAGGTTGGTGGCCTCTGATGCAGAAAGGGCTAAGGGCTTACGGTTAATTAGCCTAACAAAAATACTTCATATAACTTCCTTTTCTTAATAGTCTCCATTTAAACAAACAAAAAAAATCAAACTTTCATCTTCCAAGTTTTGTTAGAATTTATCTAAATGGACTTGAAACCCCTAGGAAGTTGATGCCTCAGGAACTGGAGCAACAGTGAGGATGCCCATGTGGCAGTGGCTTCTTGCTGGGCAGCAGTGAGGTCTTGGGAGGCAAAGGCCCAAAACCTGAAACCTGAGCAGAGGTCCCTTGTGATTCCAAATAAAAAGCCGTTACTGGGCCCAAATAGCCAAAACAATTTTGAAAAAGAAGAGCAAATTTAGAGGACTCACACTTCCTGATTTCAAAACATATTTAAGACAGTAAGAAGTTCTGGGAGGTGCTCCTTGGTGTGAGCCTTCCCAGGGTCCACCTTTAGCCCCACCAAAGGACCTGTAGGCTTCAGTGCTTGGTTGCCTCAGGCCAAACAACCAACAGGGAGGGAATTCAGCCCCACCCATAAGCAGACAAGCAGATAAAAGTTTTACTGAGCTCTGCCAACCAAAGCAACACCCAGCTCTACCCACCACCAGTCCCTCCCATCAGGAAGCTTGCACAAGCCTCTTAGATAGCCTCATTCACCAGAGAGCAGACAGCAGAAGCAAGAATAACTACAATTCTGCAGCCTGTGGAACGAAAACCACATTCACAGAAAGACAGACAAAATGAAAAGGCAGAGGACTGTGTACCAGATGAAGGAACAGGATAAAACCCCAGAAAAACAGCTAAATGAAGTGGAGATAGGCAACCTTCCAGAAAAAGAATTCAGAATAATGATAGTGAAGATGTTCCAGGACCTCAGAAAAAGAATGGAGGTAAAGCTCAAGAAGATGCAAGAAATGTTTAACAAAGACCTAGAAGAATTAAGGAACAAATAATCAGAGTTGAACAATACAATAACTGAAATGAAAAATACACTAGAAGGAAGCAATAGCAGAATAACTGAGTCAGAAGAATGGATAAGTGACCTGGAAGACAGAATGGTGGAATTCGCTGCTGTGGAACAGAATAAAGAAAAAAGAATGAAAAGAAATGAAGACAGCATAAGAGACCTCTGGGACAACATTAAATGCACCAACATTTGCATTATACAGATCCCAGAAGGAGAAGAGAGAGAGAAAGGACCCGAGAAAATATTTGTAGAGATTATAGTTGAAAACTTCCCTAACATGGGAAAGGAAATAGCCACCCAAGTCCAGGTAGTGCAGAGAGTCCCCGGAAGGATGAACCCAAGGAAAAACATGCCAAGGCACATAGTAATCAAATAGACAAAAATTAAAGACAAAAAAAAAATTATTAAAAGCAACAAGGGGTTAAATGACAAATAACATACAAGGGAACTCCCATAAGGTTAACAGCTGATTTCTCAGCAGAAACTCTAAAGCTAGAAGGGAGTGGCACAATATATTTAAAGTGGTGAAAGGGGAGAACCTACAACCAAGATTACTCTACCTGGCAAGGATCTCATTCAGATTCGATGGAGAAATCAGAAGCTTTACAGACAAGCAAAAGCTAAGAGAATTCAGCACCACCAAACCAGCTCTACAACAAATGCACAAGGAACTTTTCTAAGTAGGAAACATAGGGCTTCCCTGGTGGCGCAGTGGTTGAGAGTCCGCCTGCCGATGCAGGGGACACGGGTTCGTGCCCTGGTCCGGGAAGATCCCACATGCCACGGAGCAGCTGGACCTGTGAGCCATGGCTGCTGGGCCTGCGTGTCCAGAGCCTGTGCTCCACAACGGGAGAGGCCACAACAGTAAGAGGCCCGCGTACCGCAACAACAACAACAAAAGATCTGTATTCAGAAAACTATAAGACACTGATGAAAGAAATCAAAGATGACACAAACAGTTGGAGAGATATACCATGTTCTTGGATTGGAAGAATAAATATTGTGAAAATGACTGTACTATCCAAAGCAATCTACAGATTCAATGCAGTTCCTATCAAATTACCAATGGCAGTTTTTACACACCTAGAGCAAAAAATCTTAAAATTTGTATGGGGACATAAAAAACCCTGAATAGCCAAGCAATCTTGAGGGAAAAAAATGGAGCTAGAGGAATCAGGCTCCCTGACTTCAGACTATACTACAAAGCTACAGTAATCAAGACAATATGGTATTGGTAGAAAAACAGAAATATAGATCAATGGAACAGGATAGAAAGCCCAGAGATAAACCCATGCACCCATGGTCAACTAATCTATGACAAAGGAGGCAAGGATATAAAATGGAGAAAAGACACTCTCTTCAATAGGTGGGGCTGGGAAAACTGGACAGCTACATGTAAAAGAATGAAATTAGACACTCCCTAACACTATACACAAAAATAAACTCAAAATAGATTACAGACCTAAATGTAAGACCGGACACTATAAAACTCTTAGAGGAAAACATAGGAAGAACATTCTTTGACGTAAATCACAGCAAGAACTTTTTTGACCCACCTCTTAGAGTAATGGAAATAAAAACAAGAATAAACAAATGGGACCTAATGAGACTTCAAAGCTTTTGCACAGCAAAGGAAATGATAAATAAGACAAAACGACAGCCCTCAGAAAGGGAGAAAATATTTGCAAAAGAATCAACGGACAAAGGATTAATCTCCAAAATATGTAGACAGCTCACGCAGCTCAATATTAAAAAAACAAACAACCCAATGAAAAAATGGGCAGAAGACCTAAATAGACATTTCTCCAAAGAAGACATACAGATGGCCAAGCGGCACGTGGAAAGCTGGTCAACATCACTAATTATTAGAGAAATGCAGATCAAAACTACAATGAGGTATCACCTCACACCGGTTAGAATGGGCATCATCAGAAAATCTACAAACAACAAATGCTGGAGAGGGCGTGGAGGAAAGGGAACCCTCTTGTACTGTTGGTAGGAATGTAAATATGGGGAACAGTATGGAGATTCCTCAAAAAACTGCAAATAGAAACAACGTGGACGGACCTAGAGACTGTCATACAAAGTGAAGTAAGTGAGAAAGAGAATAACAAATATTGTATATTAACGCATATATGTGGAATCTAGAAAAATGGTACAGATGAACCGGTGTGCAAGGTGGAAATACAGACGCAGATGTAGAGAACAAACATATGCACACCAAGGGGGTAATGCAAGGGAGGGGAGTGGTGGTTGGATGAATTGGGAGATTGGCGTGGACATATATACACTATGTATAATATACATAACTAATAAGAACCTGCTGTATAAAAAATAAATAATTAAAAAAAAAATAGAAACCCTTAGGAAGTAAAAGGGGGCAGAGAAATGAGCTGATAATTCTCCATATCACACAGCATGGCTGTACCTGCACTTTAAAGGCATTTCATACTTAAAGAGCTAAAGGATATGTTGCTATCTGTATCTTAATTAGAAATTTGAGCAGTGACATCTTTCAAAATATACTATCTTACAGTTTGTATTGACACTAGGAATTTCAATGTTGTATGTTCCCTTTTTGCTACAGAGGGAGGTTTTCACTGATCATTCTTCTGGGAGCAAAAATTGCAGAGATTATGCAGAGGTGACTTTGGCATTATATAGACAATTGTGTGTGTGTGTGTGTGTGTGTGTGTGTGTGTGTGTGTGTGTGTGGTGGGAGACAGAGTGTAGGGTTGTGGTGAGGAAATGGAGGATGGTTCTTATTTCTCCTCCTTTTGTGCTGTGCTGGCCCAGGCAGTAACCTGACTGTCTACAAGTCATCTTTTATGTGCAAGGCTCTGAAGGGCAACAAGAGTATTTGCAGTTCATGCGCATGTGAGTTGGAAAGGAGCAGCAGGCAGTCAACACAGCATTAGAAGCTGTAGCACTCTCTAAGCTATTGTAGCAAACAGTATGAAAGAGCATTTTGATAATAGCTCAATTTCATTGGCTGCAGCAAAGTTTCAATGAGTAAATGCCTCTAGAGAAACAGGAAATTCTTCAACCTAAAATCAATTTAGTCAAGATGTCTGCATGGGCGCAGGCTCCCCACAAGTTAATAGCAGCTACTTCTGAACAAAAATATTTTTCAAAAGGGAGAAGGAGCGAGCTCTGCTTTATTTCAGGCTCGAGCAAATGCCAGGTTTTTTTTTTTTTTAAATAAATAAACTTTTAATTTTAGAATAATTTTAGATTTACAGAAAAGTTTCAAAGCTAGTCTAGAGAGTTCCCATGTACTCTATGCCCGGTTTCCCCTATTCTTAACATTTTACATTAGTAATGGTACATTTGTCCTAATCAATTAACCAATAATCATGCATTATTATTAATTAAAGTCTGTACTTTATTCAGTATTCCTTAGTTTATACCCAATGTCCTTTCTCTGTTCCAGTGTCCCCCCTGGTATACTATATTAAATTTACTTGTCACATCTCCTTAGGCATCTCTTGGCTGTGACCGTCTCTCAGACTTTCCCTGTGTTTGATGACCTTGACAGTTTGGAGGAGTACTGGTCATGTATTTTATAGAATGTCCTCGGTTGGGATTTGTCTAATATTTTCCTCATGATTAGCCTGGAGTTACCAGGTTTGAGGAGGAAGACCATTCGAGGTAGAGTATCATTTCCATTCCATCACATCAAAAGTCTGAACATGTACCTCATCACTGTTGATGTTTTACCTTGATCACCTGGCTAAGGTAGAGTCTGTCAGGTTTCTCCGCTATAAATTTACCCTGTTCCCCACTTTCACATACTCTGGTCTTTAGGAGGAATTCACCATGTGCAGCCCACACTTCAAGAGTGGGGACTTAGGCTTCACAAAGGCCAGTTTCTGTTTTTTCTTTGTTTTTTTGAATTTTATTTATTGTTTGTTTGTTTTTTGTTTTTTGCGGTACTTGGGCCTCTCACTGCTGTGGCCTCTCCCGTTGCGGAGCACAGGCTCCGGACGCGCAGGCTCAGCGGCCATGGCTCACGGGCCCAGCCGCTCTGCGGCATGTGGGATCTTCCTGGACCGGGGCATGAACCCGTGTCCCCTGCACTGGCAGGCGGACTCTCAACCACTGCGCCACCAGAGAAGCCCTATTTATTTATTTTTTTATACAGCAGGTTCTTATTAGTTATCTATTTTATACATATTAGTGTATATATGCCAATCCCAATCTCCCAATTCATCACACCACCACCACCCCACAAGGCCAGTTTTTACACGGGCAGATTATGGAAGAAGTTGATACTTATCTTCAAAGCTTGTTCTCCACAAGCGTGTGCTTGTACATTCTGTAGGTTAGTTATCCTATAGCTACTCACATCCCCTGATTTGGTCCAGGTATTAGGTGGCCACGGGCAGAGACTATGTGGTACCCTTTCCTCCCAGGCACACAGCTAAGCTACATCTCCTAGGCATCCCTATTTCTGACCAACAGAACGTGACCAGAGGGGATGTGTACCCACAGAAGCCTCCCAATCAGCTCAGCTTCTCCCCCCACTGGGCTCTCCTCCAGGTAAAGAATTCATGATACTATTTTCTAATACTTCTAAGATGTATATTTTAAAAAATTCAACTTTGCTGACATCAGTGGCACCTTACATTTTTCAAGATGTAGTAGCTTAAGCCAAAGTGATGATTCTGTTTTTCCCATCAATGATTGTTTCCGGCCAATGGAGTGGAAGGGGAAGCTCTCTGGGGCGCCGATAGATGTTTTCTCGCTCTTAAAAAGGGGCTCAAGAAAGATATTTTCCCCCTTCTGGCTTAAGGACTTATGTGAATTGCTATCATTATCTTGTGATAATAAGGAAATTACCCTGGGAACCTGAGTCGACATGCTGAGCATGGCAGAGTGGAAATATGGGAAGAATCTGTGGTTTTAATGATGCTGTTGATCTCTGGACTCACCAACAGTGGAATCCACCTCTCTCTGGACTTCTTGATATGTGTACATTAAATCCCTTAATTTAAAAATCACTTGAGCTACTTGCAGCCAAAACCATCCTAATAGTTATAAAGATAACAGTGAAATCAACACACCTTCAGAAAGCCCATCAAGTGGTGTTAGGGAGAGGGCACTGGCACAGGAGTTAGGGCAGGTGGGTGTCAGCCTGCACAGCTGCCAGCAGGTGCTTGATATTGATCAAGTGACTAACTCCTTGGGCTATGGTTTTCTCATTTCTAAAATAAAGGATCTCCAAGACCTCTACCCGTTCTAAAATACTTGTTTCTTGAGTGTATCTAGACCAAACTCTTCTGTTATATTTAAGTCAGAGGGGGAGTTCAGAGGTTTAAATACCTGGCCTAAGGTTTCTTCTCTAGTTAGTGAAGAAACCTTACCGCTGACTTTGTGACTACCAGTCCAGTGTACTCTTTTATTTATGCCTTCCCAAGAAGGCGTTTATTAGAACATATATGATTCGCACAAAGGTTCACAAACTCAACTCACAATAATTCAAGCCAATTTGTTGGTATGTATGACTGGTAGTCCTGGGATTAATTTGGCTTCATACATGGCTGGTTCTGAGAGTTAAAACAATGCTTCTCTCCCTCTCTCTTTCTCTCTCTTCCTTCCGCTTTCTTTTTTTCTTAAGCCCACTGCATTCTTAATTAAGATCCCTCCACATAGTGGGAGAGATGGACACTCACAGTTGCAGGTGATATTGTCCTCACAGGTCATGATCTTAGCAGAATCACCTTCCTTGTAGGGGACATATGTTGATTGTTTGACAAACTTTCGGAAGAAGAATCACACTTCTTCGAATTCATGTGATGGGAATGGGGGGCAACTCCCTCTCTCACCTAGGGAGGGTGAGATGCACTCCAAGCTGGCCCGTCAGGCTGTTACATTCCCCCGGCCGTGAAGATTGTCTTCACAAGGAAGGTAGGGATTTGAAATGAAATGACTATCGATACTTTGAAAAGAGGCTGGTAGTAATAAAAATACCAATTTGCCTCCCTCTAGATAAACAATGTAAATCAATCCATTAGAAAGTACTTGTGAGATAGGCTTTGACATTTCTGCTTTGATAATTTTGAAATTTCTCAGAATAATTTTCCATTCGATTGAGGTTTTTCTCGACTTCAGAACTCAAGTCACAGCTCATGACCCTAAAGACTTTGAATAGTTCCAGAGGTGGTTTAAAAGCAGGGGCTCTCAAACTTAAGCCTGGGTCAGAATCACCAGGAGAGTTTGTTAAAACAGACTGCTGGGCCCCTCCTCCAGGGTTTTCAGGTCAGTAGGTCTGGGGTGTAGCCTGAGAATCTGCATTTCTAATAAGTTCCCAGGGACCTTGCTGCTGGTCCAGGGACCCCACTTTGAGAATCACTGCCCTAGAACATTCATGGAGGCTCCTACATGTACATTATTTAGACATACACATCATTATGACAAAAGAAGAATCTTATCAATACAAGGTATTATATTCATCATTACAAGGAAAGAATCTTATTTCTTCTTGTAGGCATAGCATAAAAGTTAAACTAGATGTAATTTTGGAACTGGGATTTTTGAGAGAGACTTTTCAGTTTGAACTTACCAAATCCTTCCATGGGCACAGAATCACCCGAGGATCTTTTTAAAACAGAGATTCTCAATCAGGGTCTCTGGGACGAGGCCTGAGAGTTTGTGTTTCTGGCAGGCTGCCTGTAGCAAAGCTAGCCCGTGTAAATTCTTGGGAAACAAAGGGTTTTCTGCGTCTCAGGTCCCAGCCCTGAAATGTATGCCTGTTGGTGAAAAGATGACTTTCTCAGCGTGAATTAATGGATGATTTGGAAGTGGCCCATCGCTTTCTTGCACTGTACTGTCCTAGAGGGCTGGCCTCAAGAAACACATTTCAGCCTCCTTTTTTTTTGTCAGTTTAGTCCAGATTCCCCAACTTATAGTTTAGGTAGAATCTTGCTGTGACATTTTTTTTTTTTTTTTTTTTGGGAGAAGCCCAACACTTTTATAATTTAGGTTGAAATTCTAACCTCCCAAACACTTTGTGATTAAAGGACCTAGATGCTGTGGATAATACGTTCAAGTTCTCTGGTGACCGTTTGCCTTTTCCACATGTCCAAATGGCCTTATTTTTTCATCAGCTCAGTTCAAGTTGTACATAAAGCCCTCCTTGGCCTCCAGTGGCCGTGCCCACTACAGCTCTGGCAACTACTTCTTTCTCCCTCATTCCCACTCTGTTCTTTTAATTTCACTCTTGTATTTCAAGAACTTCTGTTTTTGGTTACTGTCTCCAATGGGTAAAGTAACCGGATTTCTTTAAGCAGTGTTTATACAATTTGTGAGAAGACCTGACTTTTCAATCCAATCCTTCCTTCCTCACTCAGTGACCCACTGTGACTTCCTAGTGCTGCCATATCAAATCCGTATTCCTCTGCCTGCATTTAAAAGCAGTAATTTCTGGTGACCTGACATCTAGCAGGCTATGGATTTTTACAAGCATCTTTTCTAATAGAGACCAGTACCTACAGTATCAAACTAGTAGTAATGCAGCCAGTGGCCAGCCTAGGCCAGTGTTCTTCCTGAGCTAAAAGCTGCATAATTTAAAACAAGGGCTCAATGGGAGCCATAGAGCCATAGCTGGCCATCCTTTCTTGAACATTTTTTGATTACGTTATATTAATAAGAAACAGGCCAAATTCTTTAATCAGTCTCCTTGAGTGAGTGAAAATATTCCACTTCAATACGACAAGGCTGCGTCTCTTAGCTTATAATTAATGAGTGGGAGTTGCACAAGGGCAAATGAAACTCTAGTACATCCGATCTTGTGATGGTTAACATCTATGGGTATTCTGTTCAATGCCGAGTTCAATTTAATGTTGAATCACTTCAGGAAATCCAAAGGATTCTCATTACACATGGGTGAGTGTTTCCTCACAGAGGCACAGTACTTGGCATCTCCTAGATGAGTGTGAATCACCACTTCGTCTGGCTGCTATACAAGCACACATTGTTTTATTGAACAGAGGGTAAAAAGTCACATAAAACACTGCATACTACAAATGGCTGGGGAATAATTTGACTTGCCTTGGTGCAACTTAATTTACACATTGGACTTCTAGAAAATAAAAAAGAACAACTCTGCCATAAATATAGCTTAGTCTGGGCACATAAACCATGAATGGCTTTGATTATTATTTTTTTAGTTAAATTCCTCTTACCCTTTTTTTGGATTGTAATATTTTTAAGATAAAACTACTTGAAGGTAGGGAGAAAATTAAAGAGAATGAAAATAGGGTAAGAAAGCCTTGCTGTAGGCAAAATAGAAGAGGAAGACAAAGAACATTAATTTTTCTCAGATTTCTAAAACATAACCATTTATTCCCAACTCTATGGAATATAGCATATTTTCTTCTTTGCAGGGCTGAAATGTTTTTCCCCTGAACTTCTGATTTTTAGCCACATTTAAGGTTTGGCATATTGTCTCCAGAAAGAAACAATAATGAACTTGTATTTCAAGCTCAGACAACGCCCAGGGGATATTGCTTTAAATAGGATATTCTTGATGACTTTGTAAATTATGCTTGTTCTGTAGGATGTCACTATCTCTGGAATTTTGTATACATGAAGATATTTGGATAAATACTGTATGCAGAGATCCTGATTTGAGCATTTGTGTTAGTAAAGGGAAAAATTAGACTATAACTAGAATATTATCTTGACATTTCCAAACATCCCACGCATTTGTCCTGAAATATCCAGTTAAGTGATACTAAAATGTCTTCTGAGGGGAGATCTGAGTTACTTAGAACCTTTACAAGTGAATAATGGGTAAGGATATACATGGATCCAGTCTGAATTGGTTTCCACACTGAATCAGAATTAAGGAAAAGGGAGAGACAGGCACAAAAATGTGCTCTAGAGCTGTTCTTGACTCCTTACCCCCGAGGCTATAGAAAGCCTTGCTGTCACCCAGGATTCCACGGTCAGCAGAGTTGTACGTAGGAATTTCAGTCCTTTCTTTTATTTCTCATACATTTTAAACTTTGTTTTCAGTACTGCAGTGCACATTTTTATTTCTACACATCAATTCATTAAAACCTCTAGCTCTCTTTCTGGAAGGTGATTTAATAGCAGACTGGGGCTTTGCTATGGTTTCAGGTAGTGCTAATTTTTCTGAAATATCCTTTGGGTTGTTGATTATTCCAGCTCGCCTGGTCCCATCTGATGGGTCTGCCTACGCCACACTGAGGGCAGAGCAATCTTTGGTGAACACCAGGCCTTGGATTCAGACCTGTGTCACCTCATGGCCATTTTTCCCTCATCTCCTCCCATGATCTCCAGGTGGTGAGAACCCATCTTCTTCCCCCCGACTCTAAAATGCCTTCCTAGTCCGGCTGAAATCTCTCCCTCTTCAGACTCTCTCCTCTGGCATGGGCTGAGGCTTAGAAATAAAACCCAAGAAGTCCTGTTTCAGACCTCCCATAGGCAAGGAAGCCCAGCCCAGAGTCTTCTACCTGCTTGAATGCAGAAGAGAAAATGAAAAATATCTCAAAATATTAAACTGCCACACATGTTTTCTTGTTTTTGGATCCTTCAGTTCCTGGATCTGGACCGTAATATCTGATTTTCACAACATGACTTGGATATGAAGGGCTTGTGGGAGGCCAGCTTGCCATAACTCTGGTTAAGAAAGATGGACGTCATGTACGTGGACTTAGAGCCAAAGATTAGAGTTTGAATCCTCCCTCTTGCTACTACTCAACTGTCATGATGGATAACTTTCTTAACATTTCTCCTCCTCATTCCTTTTCCCCCATCGGACCTCCATTGTCTTTCACCTGGACCACTATAAAAATCTCCTAACTAGTCCCTTGTCTCCAATATTACCCTCTCCAGTCTATCATCTATCTTAATCATATATACACATATGGTCACCTCAGGTCCTTCATCCAAAACCCTCCAATGACTCCCTGTTGGCCAGAGGGCAAAGTTCAAAATTCATAGCAATTTGTGATGGGCTTTTTCATGCTACTCAGGGGCAGATACTCCCAGTTGTCTTCCAAATTCCATTCTCTCTTTTTTCTATACTAATATTATCACAAATTTTAAACTGAGCACATTGGTCCCCATAGCAGAAGCTATTAGAAGTCTTTAGCAGTAGACGTGGCCATGTGACTAGTTCTGATGAATGAATTATAAGCAGAAGCATCCCATGGCAGCTTCTAAGAATCTCCCTTAAAAGAAAGCTGGTTTATGCCTTTGTTCCTTTTTTCTTTTCTTTCCCTTCTTTCTGCTGCTCAAAATGTGGATGGGATGGCTTAATCAGGAGTAGCCATCTTGGACCATATGGAGGCCACGCATTTTGAAAAAAGATCAAATGAATCTGATTTCCTGAAGACTTCTTTTCACCAGCCCACCGTACCAACCCAGAAACTTCTTGTTTCTCACTGGAAACAAGTGAAAACACTTGCTCTCACTTGTCTAGCTCTAGTAAAGCTAGAAAACGCTCTCCAATCTCATTTTCCTCCTTTCCGTACTCACAAGCATGCTGAACCGTTTGCTGTTCTTGATTTTATCATACACTTCCTTGCTTCTGTGCCTTGCCACTTCTCTGCTTTATGTTTTATCTTTTCGGGCAAATTTCTTGTTAAGACCCACTTCAAGAATCTCCTCCTTTGGAAAGACTATTCACTCACAGCCAGGCAAATATGGTAATTTTTTTTTTTTCCATCATTGTATCTCGTGCATCTGACTAGCCAGACTCATCACATCCCACTATCAATGTTTTATTTACCTATTTGTTCTACATAATAGTGAACTTCATCAGGTCGTGACTAAGTTGTTTTCATCTTTGTATTTCCAGTGACTAGCACACACTTGGGTCCAAAATTAAAATTACTGAATGGATGAATGATGGAATGAAATTCTCTTAACTTCCATTCCGTCATCTGTAAAATGACAGTAATATTAATTCCCATCCCATAGATTTTATTTTTTGAGAATTACATGAGATGAGAAATGAGAAGGTTCTTTGTAACTGTAACGTGTTATCCAAAAAGTAAAGATATTGTGTATTTATGCAGATTTCTACTATGTGGTCAGTCATCTTGCACAAATATAATGTGTATAGAATCCAGGGCTATTGACCTACATTAAACCTACAGGAAATGGAAGCAAAGGATGAATCAGAAAGAGGGCATACTTCTGATACTAGCAATGTAAAAATTAGCAAAGAGTTCTTATGGTCAACTTATTTATTTTTTTAAAGATTTATTATTTATTTATTTGGCTGTGTTGGATCTTAGCTGTGGCATGCGGGACCTTTGTTGAGGCATGCAGGATCTTTCGTTGCAGCACTCAGGCTCTTTCGTTGCAGCACGCGGGCTCTTTCATTGCAGCACGAGGGCTATTCGTTGTGGTGAGCGGGCTTCTCTCTAGTTGTGGTGTGTGGGTTGCAGAGTGCGTGGGCTCTATAGTTTGTGGCATGTGGGATCTTTCGTTGAGGCACACGGGCTCAGTAGTTGTGGTGTGCAGGCTTAGTTGCCCTGTGGCATGTGGGATCTTAGTTCCCTGACCAGGGATCGAACCTGCATCCCCTGCATTGTAAGGCAGATTCTCTACCACTGGACCACCGGGGAAGTCCCCTTATGGTCAATTTAATATCTGTTGCTTGATAGTTAAGTATATTTGATCGCACCTATCCTACAAATGCTTAGCTTTAAGTAACCTCTTTAGCCACTGGGCAAACATAGCTCCATGCAAAATAATTCTGCTTAAAACAAAAATAAGACGTGTCAAGCAGCTTCCACTTGCTGAGATCACCTCTAGAACATAGAATAGGCGTATGAGCTAAGAGCTCAGCTGCTCTAAGAGAACATGGGACAGTCAAAGCTGGAGCTGCAGCCCGAGATAGGATGCACTTTTGTTTCTGCCATATTAACCTAAGCAGCCAGGGAGCTCCAGACATCCTTGGAGGAAAAGGGATCCTATGGGGCGATGGGCCTGCTCAACCCATGCTCACTTCTCTCTTGGGACTTGTATTCTAAGCTCAGCAGCCTCTTGAAGGCATCACCAGAGCCACTGTGTGATGTTGATTCCGCTATGGTTCTTCAACCATCTGCTGTCCCTGGATCCTTGCTTTGGTCCCTAAAACTTCCCAGCACCAGGATCTCATGTCTGAGATTGTAAAAGCCCCTTTTTATAGGAGTGGATCTGCTCTCACTACTTCCATGGAATCCAGCCTTGTTTCTGCCTGTAGGTTCATGTCTGTGGGCGTGGGGGGCAGTGAGGGGGCATAGATTTAATGTCACCTCTTATATTATGAATCAAGGACATAGGCTTTTAAAGCCAAAGTACTTGTAACATCTCCTTTTAAAAAATAGAAGATTTAACTACCTTCACTCTCCCATTTAAACTGATTTCAGAAGGAAACGTAGGGTTCAAAGCGAAGTTCGGGCTCTTCTCTTCTGTATATTTGCAAATGCACAAAGCTGGGTCTGTTATGTCCTGTCTGAAAGGCTATCTATTTGTACAGCTTTATGCATCTCTTCAAAGAACACCCATGAAGTTACAGCTCATATTTCTACTTTAAATATTCGATCTTTTGGCTTTAAACACCCATAAGGGTTATTTGTCAAAACGGGTCTTAAACCTCGCCCCACAGCTCTGCAACATATCTTTAAAGTAATGCTGTAGGGGTGGGAAGGAAAGGGTGGGGAGATGGGAAGAGTCAGCCATTCAGCAAGCATTTATTGAGTGCCAAGTACGTGCAGAACATATGGTATCTAGTAATAGGTCCTGTGAGGGGGATAAAAAAGAAATGGAATATGCGTTCTTGCCCTCAAGATGAAGGGGACAGAAATATAAGAACTGTCAGTTCAATCCTAGATCGAGACATTTTAACCTTGTTTTCCAAAGATGTTTGAATGAAGAGCAGGGACCAGCAACCTGGGGCATGTAAGAACACTTTAGCAGCAGAAGTGTTCTTACAGAAGGAGAGGGGGAGAGGAAGAAGAGAAAGGGTTTGTGGGTACAGGGATGGGATTGAGGGCGAAGGAAGAGTCATGCCTTGTATGCAAGGTCCTTTCTTGTTGTGTTTCCTCAGTCATCTTCCAAGCCAAGATGCCTTTTGCTAGTTTTCTGAGATGCCAGCAGCAAGCCCCTATGTTCCCTTTTTACAGCAATGCATGTGTTCCTGATCCTTGGGACCCAGGCTTTCTCTTTTTCCGAATTTGTGTTTGTTTTGGTCTTAATATGAAGATCAGCTTGCCTTGTTCCTCCTGATCGTTCATTTCAACCATCAGCCTCTGTGGTTCTGAACTGTGTTGTGGCCAGACTCCTGGAGGGACACCTGCATGAACCCAGGAGGGTGGTCTCCATGTGCTGAACCACAGGTGGCCTCCTTATCCTGCCTACAGGAGGCCTGGTCACTCTAGTCCCTGTGCTGGGAGTGGAGACTTGGAAACCACTATGAGGTACTGCTGAGCCCTTAGAAAAGTGTGCAGGGTAGTGAAGAGTCAGGCAGGCTTGGACTGGAATCCTGTTTCTACTATTAACTACCTGATAAAACCACATTGAGCCTCAGTCGCTCCACCTGTCACATGGAAGTTCTCTTCACGTTATTGTGATAGGCAAATGATTAATGCATATAAAGCGCTTAGCATATAGTAAGCACTCAATAAAAATTTTGGCTAGTATGATAACATTAATATAGTTTTCATTACTGTTTATGCATTTGCCTTGAGACTTTTCTTTGTGACCTAACATAACATTTGTTCTGTCCTACAGAGTACATGACTAAGAGGGAAACAGGAAATGTGACTTACTCTATCCATTAAACAAGCTTTTTAAAGTGCTGACTGCATTGCCAAGTACTGTATCAGATCCCTTCCTCCTAGCTCCCTTCCTTCATCCTTCCACAAACATTTGCTGTGTGTCTGTGAGGTGCATTGCATTAGATTCTAGTAAAATAGCAATGAGACAGACAGATAGGTTTTCTTCCACCAGAGAGCTTATGATTCAGGGAGGAAAGAAATATATTACACAAGTACACCCAGGTATAGAACCAGGCGTAGTTTCTAGGTGCTACAGTGGTTCTCGTGGAATATGGGGGATGTACTAGGATCTGCAAGATCAGCGATTGTCATGTTATAAGTTTCCATTTCTGAGGCCTGCTCTCAAAAGAGTAAGTGACTTGGCTTCCGATAGGTCAGTGATGTTTTCATTATGCTTCTCTAGACAAGACTGGCATTTTCTAATGAGATATCTCTCAATCAAATCCATGAATTTCCAACTCCACATTTTAAGTGACAAAATGGCTCTTCACTGGAAGATTTGAACATAGTACCTACTGAAAAAGGGACATATAAAGAATCAAGATTTAAAATAAGAACTTCATAGGTACAACCTGGTGTGTGCTTTACTAATGCTTAGTGCAATGTGTTTTGTCTTAACAGTTCTATTCAGAACTTAGTCACCCAGTTCAGACTTTACTAGAATATTTCTTTGTAAATCATCTTCCACTGATTAAGGCAAAAACTAGATTATGAATACGGTTCTAAAACTTCTCAAATCATACCTGTATCTTTCTTCTGCAGCTAATAGCTTCCATGCCATTACAGCAAGGACAAAGGGATGGGGAACTTATGTCTACTGGTTATCAGTTGTGTGAGTGCCAAATGTAGTCTCATGTAATTCTCACAGGAACCTTGTAAAAGAGGTCTTATTTCCATCTCTTTTCACATGTTATGAAATTGAGGTTCTCTCTCTTAACCTCTCTAGGTTAAGAAATTTGTCCAAATTTGCAGGGCCTTATTCAAAGCCAAGACTACCTGATTCTCAAGGGTAGTCTCAATTTGGCCATGAATGAGCTGACCATTCACAGAAAGTCACATAAAGGGGCTTATTTCCACCCATGCACAGTATATTTTAATTTATATAACCACTGCAAGGCTGAAAAATCATGCAATAATCACAGTTTAACTTACAAAAATCTAGTTATAATTTTTGTATCACAAATTGTGTACAATTTATCCTAGGCCCTAGGAACTCCCTTCCCTTTTTGCCCTAAATCTGTATTTCTTTGAAATTCTTTTCATATACTATAGCTTACATTCACAGGATGCTTAAGCCCTTTCAATATGCCATAAATAGGAAGACAATACTATATATACCACTCTTTCTGAGATGATAATTTTACTTTCCCATATTCATGAGAAGTTCTCTTTTCAGCAGAGCAAACAAAATATTTGTCCTCATTCGGTGTGCCTAAAATGAAGCTCATCGTCCTCCGTCAGGACTGGACTGATCTTCCCTCTTTCCTGTCGCTTTCCAGGGAGCCGTCTGCTTTCCGGCACCTGGGGTCAGGTCCTTGCAGCCATCTTTGACTGCTCACACCTTCTCACTCTCCCACATCCAGGTATTGTTTATAACAAGAACAGCTTCTGTATCAAATGGCATTAACCTTCACTCTGTCGTTTGCCTTCACAGCAGCCCCCTAAGGCAACTGTTATCAATTCCATCTGACCGATAAGGCAGCTGAGCTTCAGAGGACTCAGAACTTGATAATTAGTGGAGATTTGAACCCAGATCTTTATGGACGACAAAATACCGTCTATGCTTCCTTCATCATTGATCTTGTGCTCAGCTATTTCCTTTTATTTCCCATGAACTCACCTTGAGTCAGACTTGGATTTCTTTATGTTCAAATTAGTGCCACAGTTTCCTAACCATTCTCCTTCCTCAACTTCAGTCAAAATTCTAAGCCCCAAACCAGATATATCTACCCAACCACTCCTCTTTTTCCATTGTCTAATGCAGTAGTTCTGAAGCTACTAAAAATCAAATAATAATGGTGTTTCACTTGTTTACAGAAAAGGAAATGTTTACTTTTTAAAATAAGTATCTAAAATTTAATATTTTAAATTTCTCTCGCTGAAGTTTTTTTCTTAAACTTTTTTTTTTTTTGGCTGCACCGCACAGCCTCCGGGATCTTAGTTACCCAACCAGGGATCGAACCCATGCCCCCTGCATTGGAAACGCAGAGTCTTATCCACTGGACCGCCCGGGAGGTCCCCTTTTCTAAAAGACTTTTATCTTCATCATCGGCTAATACATAGTTATTTCATATCGCCTGAAAATACTGTAGTTTCTAGGGACCCTGTCATTTGTCAAATTGAGATTCATAGCTTTAGATAGTAAGTGCTAAAGGGATGGTCAAGACCCTCTAAACTCTGCCCACAGGTCACATTTCGACTACTCTTTAATCCATCATCCTTCCTTTGTATGCAGTGGGTTGAAGTTCTGAGCGTAATGCGGGGCACACACGAGTGGATTCAGTCCTGGTTCGCTGCCGTCAATCCACTCATTACTCAGAGAATGCGCTCTGCTGCGGGACATTCCCGGCTTTGCTCACGCAAGGCACTTGCGCCCAACTTCTTCCTTTCCTCTCCTTTTTATCATGTTTTAAAAGGTAACGGTTAATATTTATTGAGCGCTTCTGTTGCTCCGGACACTTCCCAAGGGCATTACATATATTGACTCATTTAAGCTTCGCAATACCCTCTACGGTGGGTATTAGCAAGACCACTTTCTGGGCTTCCGTTTCTGATTTTGTAAAATAAAGATTAAAATAATACTTGCCTCATACGATTGTTGTGAAGGTTAAGTGAGTTAGCACATGAATTGCCTAGGACATGGTACTTAGTAAATATATTTTTTATGCCACCTTCCAACTGTGGAAATTAAAGCTTACGTTGATTAATGATTTGCTAGTCACCAGTAAAGCCAAGATTTGGACTCAGCCATGTCTCTGGAGTCTGAACTCTCAAACACTGGGCTTC
Organism: Neophocaena asiaeorientalis asiaeorientalis; assembly: GCF_003031525.2. NCBI lineage: Eukaryota > Metazoa > Chordata > Mammalia > Artiodactyla > Phocoenidae > Neophocaena > Neophocaena asiaeorientalis. The sequence continues at coordinate 16,574,419 of NW_020185339.1, forward strand.
TTCCTTATGCTTTTTCCTACTTACTCAAATATCCCACCCCCTGCAGGAAGTCTTGGTCACTCATTTGTGTTCCTAATATCTCCTCTGAACACATCATCATATGGACCATAGTACTCACTCGTATAAGACCTTAAGTATACGAAATACTTTCCATCTTTGTTTCCGTGGTATTAACAGTTAGAGACAGACCCATGCAAATGACATACTTTTTCCATTTCCTATTTGTGCTAGGGCCCCCCAAGACCTCTCTCAGGTTCAGTGATTTGCTAGGAAAACTCAGAGGCCTCAGCATAGAGTCATAGTCATAAATAAGATTTATTATAGCAAAAGGGTACAAAGCAAAGTCAGCAAAGGGAAAATATACACAAGGCAAACTCTGGAGGAAACCAGGCACAAGCTTCCAAGAGTCCTCTCCCCGTGGAGTCACACAGGATGTGCTTCATGCCTCCGGTGACGAGTTCTGACAACACACGAGAATTGTCTACCAGGGATGCTCGTTAGGGTCTCGGTGCCCAGGGTTTTACTGGTGTCCAGTCACGTAGGCACTCTGCCAAGCACATAATAAAATTCTAGACTGGGAATGCCTTTTTTAATTCTTCATGGGAATAATGAAAGCAGCTGTTCAGCACGAACCACGTTACTCATACGAACGGTTTAGTCACAGTGAGTCACTCTTATCAGTTCTGGGGATGATGGGAACCCTCCTGTGTTGGTTCATTTTATATGTCAACTTGGAGGGTGCTTTTGGATGAGATTAACATTTAAACGAGTAAATTCTGAGTAAGCAGATTGCCTTCCATGATACGGGTGGGCCTCGTCCAATCAGTTGAAGGCCTAAACAGAACAAACAGATTGGCCTCCCCAGCAAAAGGGAATTCTCAAGCAGACGGCCTTTGGACTTCAGGTCAGCTCTCGTGGAGTGCCAGCCTGCCAGCACACACTGCAGATTTCAGACTTGCCAGCCTCCATAATCACCTGAACCCATTTCTTCTAAGAAATCTTTTTCTCTCTATTATACACACACATATCCTTTTGGTTGTGTATCTCTGAAGAAACCCGACTAATCCAAGTTCCCAGATCCCAGTCAAGGGTCAACCTTGAAAGCAGGCCTTCCTAAGGAAAGCAGTCTCAGGCCGGCTATGTCAGCTTTATTCTGTACATTGCTAACTTTTAGACCAGCAGAAGCCACAGGTGGTAATACCATGGAGCAGCAGAGCCCATGGAAGATAAGAAACTATAGGGTGGAAAGAAAGGGAGTAGAGAGAAATTGGCTGGTAGTGGCAGAGAAGTGGAAGCAACAGAGTGCTGGAGTGGAGGATTCATGTAATAGTGCAACATTCAAACAGGAGACAGGAGGTGTCTGTAGCAGGGGCAGCAGGACGAGCAGGTAACAAGATTCTCCTTTATTCCACAAGACCCGATTACATAATTGTGGTGGGTTGAAGATAGCCGGAGATTCTTTGCCACTCCTTACATGAAGGTGTCTTCCTTCTCCTTGATTCTGGGCTGGAACGTGATTTGCTTTAACCAGTAGAACACCACAGAGTTGGCACTGTGGCTGTTCTAGGCATGAGCCTTAAGAAGGCCTTGCAGCTTCTGCTTTTGTGATTTGGGGAGCCATGAGTCACCATGCCATAAAGTTCATCAGAGAAACTTGGAGAGAAAGGAAGAGAGAGAAGGATGCCTAGCCAGCCCCCCACTGTTCCAGCTATCCCAGCTGAGGTTCATGCGTGTCAGTGATGTCATTCTGGAGGTTCCAGCCCAGTTTGAGACTCCAGATGACAGCACCTGCCTACGTGACCCCAGGCCGGACCAGCAGAAGAATCACCCGGCTGAACCCCACTCAAACGACAGAATCAAGAGCAAATAATAAAATGTTGTGACCCTAAGCCACAAACGGTTCATTTCATGGCAATAGATACGTGATGCGGTGAGACAGCTGAAGCAGTCGGAGCACAGTGGCTTCCTTGCAATGCCGGGGTACCGGAGGAGAAAGCAAGAGAGGTCTGTGGATGGGGCAGCGGGATGACTCCGTGAGACTTGACGCGAGGCACTCTTTTCCAGTTTTCACTGTTTCACAACAGTGACATGTGTCACTTCACAAAGAAAACAGTCTGTACCCTTCTGGATTAAGCTTTACCCGAGAATCTTTTCCAGACTTCCCCAAGCCTCAAACCAAAGTCTGTGAACAGTTGATTGAGATCCCATGCATGATGAGTCATGTTTGCCTTCAGAATGCCTATTGCCTTAGTGGAGATCTTAGATCATCAGGAGTCCCATGCCCTGGAGCTCGTTTCTTCCTTTGGGAAGCCAACGTACGATGTATAACTTCATCTCTGGCAAAGATTCTCAACATGTGCCTGAGCATGTATGCACAGGATGCCAAATCAGTGAGTCCAAAAATGTAATAGTTACCTGCCAAAACCAGTCTGACTGATTTTATTGACAGAATTAATGGGTCAGTTAGTTGTAGCAGAAACTGGGCCTATGACCAATTGTTGCAAATATTTTCATCTCTCTTTTATGGATGAGGATACCAAGAGGGAGAGACAAAGAGAGAGAGAGAGAGAGAGAGAGATCCCATGAATTACCAGAGCCACTCAACAAGTCAAAATTGAAGGCAGGGACAAAATCCAGAGCTCCCCAATCTCTCTTCAGGGCTTTCCCCACTATTGGCAGTGTTAGTTTTCATGGTTAGTTGATAGTTAGTTGATATGTTTGTGTATTTCTCTGCTGGAGAGGGCATAGGTGCAGCCCAGCATTTTTTATTACCTTAAGCAAAACGTATTTCTTCTTTGTGATATCACTGTTTTACCCTGAACACTTGATTAGTTTCTTATGGGCAGTCTCAGCTATCTCTTGGAAAAAAAAAAAAAAAAAAGATCCAGTAAGAAATAAACTCCCCAAGGACCATGCGTGGAGAAAGAATGTAGAAGCCCAGCCAGCGGGGTGAGTGTGGAGAGGCTCTCCCTGCTGATAAACTTGGGAGAAAGAATTGCCTGACTTAGAAGTATGACATTTTTCTAGGCCACCTCATTTCATCTGATAAAAAAATGACCACTTTCCAATATGTTCCTATTAAAGAAAATGAATGAAAACTTAGCTAGGAGGTAACCTAGAATGGTAAATCAGAATGACTAAAATCTACATGTCCATATCTAGTCAGTAGATACTCTGTTTTACTTATAGCATATGGAGAATTCATTCACTCACCCATCCATCCATCCATCCATCCATCCATTCACCAAATGTTGATTCACCTACCACGAGCAAAGCCCTATGGAGACACAATAGGTACAAACCATACCTCCTGCTCTACAGAGACTGCTTTTACAGTCTCATAAAGGAGATAAGACAAGACGTGAACACAAAGAACTATGATCAAGGTAATAAATGAGTAAGTTCCACAGGAGAGAAAAATAAGGTGAGATGAAAGTTCAGAAAAGGGAGACATCACTTCTGGCCAAAGGAAATATAGAGTAGAATGATTTTTTAAAAGTATAATCTATCACCTTCCAACTCTTGGTTTAAAAGCCTCACACAGTTATTAGCTATATGACCTTGGGCAAATCATAAATTTTCTCTGTCTTAGTTTGCTTATCTTTTAAAAGGAAGGGTTGGAGTACATGATCTTGAGGGTCCTGTCTGCTCTAAAGTACTAGGGTACGTAATTTTTCATGAGATGGCCTAGCTAAATATGTGACAATCTATTATACAACCAGAGTAACTCTTTAAACCTAAATAAGATCATGTTACCCATGGCTTAAAACCCCTTCGTGGCTGCATTTCAAAGAAAACCCGAGCTCCTTTTGATGGCGTGCGAGGTCTTGCAACATCTGGCCCTGCTCCTTCTCTAACCCCATCTCCCAGATCTCCTCCTCTCGCCCTTGCCCTCCCAACAGAGGGACCTCTTCTCTGGTCCCTAATGCACCAACCAGGACCTTCACACATGCTGTTCCCTCTGCCAGGAATGCCTTTCCTCTCCTCTTAAAAAAATGTATATGTGCGTGTGCCTATAATTTTTATGGAAAGGATAAATGTACACAATTTAAAACAAATGATGCTATAGGGTTATAACCCAAAGCCAGAGACTTAGGAGGCTGGGAGGAGTAGAAATCATGTTCCGATATATAGATTTGCACTTAAACCCTTGTTTCCATGCATCTCTCCCCTGCTTCCTCTGGGCATGGCATCCTGGGTATGAAGCCACTCAAATTTTCCATGGAATAAAAATCCTCTGTCATCCTGGCAGAATGAGGGAGGGACAGTTGCCTGAATAGGTGGAATGGAGGAGAGAATCTGGGGGCCTAAATGTTCTTTATACTGACTTTGAAGACATTTTTCTGATTTCCTCCCTATACTTTCTACCCCTACATGACCCACGTCAGGTGCCTTCAATTCCTGAGACTTTTCTGGGGAGTTCAGTGCTGTGACTTGACGCCTTTCACAATGGCATCACCTTTGCAAGCACTTGGTATTTTGCATTTTTAGTTTCGCTAACTCTTCCTTCCACTTTTTATCTTCCGAAACTGTGATCATTCTTTGCAACCATAATGCTCTCTCTCTTCACCCATTGTCTTTGTCCTTCTGAGTTTCTTTCTCATTAATTCTTTTAATACTCAATTTGAGTAGGGATTGTTGAAGGGGTCAGGAAGAATGTCTTATACCTTCCATGTTTAACTGGAGTGCCTCTTCCCTTTTCTCAGTTTTAGACTTTACATCCTTTAGATATCAGGTTCAAAGTCAGAGTGAACTTCCCCGACGACATGTCTAAGTGCATCCTCTTGGGTTTGTCTATTAGAGCACCGTGTTTGCTGCTTTCATAACAATGAATGCCACTTCAAGCTGAATCCTTATTTACTGACTTACTAATTTTAAAAAATGTATGTTTATGACTTTCTTTAAGGTCTGTTGCTCCCACTAGCGTGCAGACTCAGGGAAGACAGGAACCATGTCTGTTTTCTTCAACCAACTTATACCCAAGTGTTCAGCACAGTGCCTCACCCTAGCAGGTGCTCAAGAATTCTTATCGGGCTTCCCTGGTGGCGCAGTGGTTGGGAGTCTGCCTGCCGATGTGGGGGGCGCGGGTTCGTGCCCCGGTCCGGGAGGATCCCGTGTGCCACAGAGCAGCTGCGCCCGTGGCCCGTGGCCGCTGGGCCTGCGTGTCCGGAGCCCGTGCTCCGCGGCGGGAGAGACCACAACAGTGAGAGGCCCGCGTACCGCAAAAAAAAAAAAAAAAAGGATTCTTATCTATGAATGTTGACAAACATGAGGATCAAATCTTAGACTCCACGGACAGCACTACCAACACAAGGACAGCCTAGAAAGAAGAAAGACAAAGATGTAGCATATTGCTTAAGAGGATGAACTCTGGAGCCAGACTTTCTGTGTTCAAATCTTAGAATGACCACTCGCTTAGCTGTGCAGATAAATTACATTAACAAGGAGATAATAATAGTACCCCTACCTCATGAGACTATTGTAAAGATTAAAGTGAGTCAGCATAGCTAGAACTCTTAGAACGATGGCTAGCGTGTAGTCAGTGCTTTATTAGTGTTGACTGTTACGTATCGGAGTACTTGGCTTGGGGAGACCTTGGCTGGGTGAGGACCAAAGTCTGAAGTTTCACTTTGAAAAAAAGTCTAAACTTCCATAGAATATAAAACACGTTGACCTTGTATGTCCAGAATGTTTAGAATCCAATTTTGAATACTGGGTTCCACTTCTTAGGTTTTCATCATGTTCCCACTTATGTCCAGTAATTTATGAAGCAAGTCCCCTTAGGGTAGCCCCAAACAGAAGACTCCTCCTTGGGGACAAGTTATGGTGCGTAGGGTGGGGCAATGGATTAAAGGAAGGAGGCAACTTGATAGGCTTAAAAGAATAGAAGGCCTAGAAGAGTGGCATGTGAGGGTGAAGAAAGGGGTTTGGGGTACTAGGAAGGCTTTGGTTGAAATGCCAGCTCTACCTTTACCAGCTGTATGACCTTGAACAATTTGCTAGACCTCTTGGTGCCTCAGTTTCCTTGGTATATATATATAATCTGAGATGATGATGTACATATAAAACTTAGGTGAGTACCTGATATAGAGAAAAATACTCCAGTATTTAAATTATTATCACTATGATTAAGATTAGTCAGGAGACCTGGGTTTTAATACCATTGCTGAATCTGACTGGCCTTGTGGCCTTAGAGAATTCATTTCCCTTTTCTATGTCCACGAGGTTCATCTATGAAACTAAGTCACTCTGTCAGAATCCTACCAGTAGCTACTTCTGGAGACCCCGCTACACACACACACACACACACACACACACACACACACACACACACTTACAAATTCCTGGGATCCTGGGCCTTTTCCACCTCTTGCCAGGACAGTGTTTCCAAATTCTGGTCTGCAGCTGGACAAAATTAACCTACATTACAGCATGAAGAGTCAGGGGAAGCCAGCCTCCAAGAGGGTCCTCTTGAGCCCCACCTCCTGGTGGTCGTACCCTGTGCAGTCCCCTCCCATAGTGAATAGAGCTGACCAGTGTAACCAGGAGGGATTTTTAGAAATGTCGGAGTGTGACCCTGAGACTAGGTCATGAAAGACATTGAGGCTTTCCCTTTTGTTCTTGGCTCCCTCACTCTGGAGGAAGCCAGCTGCCATGTCAGAAGGACACTCAAGAGGCCCTGTGGGGCTTCCCTGGTGGCGCAGTGGTTGGGAGTCTGCCTGCCGATGCAGGGGACGCGGGTACGTGCCCTGGTCTGGGAGGACCCCACATGCCGCGGAGCGGCTGGTCCCGTGAGCCATGGCCGCTGAGCCTGCACGTCTGGAGCCTGTGCTCCACAACGGGAGAGGCCACAACAGTGAGAGGACCCCGCGTACCGCAGGAAAAAAAAAAAAAAAGAGGCCCTGTGGAGAGGTGCATGTCGTCAGAACTGATGCCTCTTGTCAACAACTAGCACGAACGTGTCAGGCATGAGAATGACATGATCCTCCAACCTCAACGAAGCCTTCAAGTGACCAGTCCCAGCCAATGTCATGACTGAAACCTCACAGGAGACCCTGAGTCAGAACCTCCCAGCTAAACACTCCCAAATACCCAACACTTAGAACCTGTGTGTGATCATTTATGCTTATTTTTGTTTCAAGCCTCTGCATATTGGAGTAATTTGTTATGTAGCAACAGATAGGTAATACAGGGTTCCCTGGGAACATGTTATGTACAGTTGAGTCAGAGAGTCTTACAAGCGCAGACTCTCCATCTAATCTTCACACTGGCTGAAACCTTATGAACCTTCCTAAAATCTCATTTATTTCTCCTCCCCTTTAGGTAGCAGGCCTGTTTCCCAGATCTTAACACTGGATTACAGTTCCTTTTTTTCTAGGTTTTTTTTTGTTCTTTGTTTGTTTTGCGTATGGAGGCATTGTTCAGAGGTTTCTTGAATACCCAGGCCCTCTCCAGGGTCTGGCAAAGTTCAAAGTCCGTCACTTGCACAGTTATTTTTCAAGGCCCTGAGAGGGGCCTGTGCAATGTGTTCACATGGTCATATGGGTAATAAAATTTGTGGAAGAACGATAGTTGATGACAATTGGTTAGCATCACTCTATTTCTATTTCTCCTTCCACTCTGTCATGCTTCCCCTCACGTTCAGTGGCATTTGAGTGGCCATGGGCATTCTGTCATTCAACTAAGCGAGAGTTGAGTTTAATTTGAATGTAGTGGGATATGTTTTGTGGTTCACAGGCACTTCTATGTGGAGTTAAGGAATTTCTGGCCTTTTCAGTGTTGGAATGGCTTCCAGCAATATTCCTGGAAATACTGCTGTACTTACACAAAGGGACATGACCAGAAGCCCTATCACGGGAATACACCCTATGCCACGTCCTATGGGCATCAGAAGCCTGTGGATTGGGGAGGAGAAATAAGGTTGGAAATATACAAAGCCAGAAGCTAGTTTGCGAAAACTTCTTCCCATCTTCAGATGTATAAGACTGTAAGCCAAAGATTGACCAGGTCAATGTCTAGTTAAAAATACCAAAAATTTAAAAATTAATCATTTGATAGACAAAAGACTGAATTATTTTTCTGTTCACTCTGTAGAGAATTACACTACAAAGTCATTTTCATAGGAAGAAATGAATGACCAAAAAGAAAATACAGCCAATAAATAAAAATTAGGAAAACCAATATAGATGTGTGTCCATGAGTACAACTGTTATCTTTTTCCGGATTTTGCAAAGTCTGAGGTAATGGTCACATTTAAAGATGTGTAATGCATTGTGATTTCTCTTTCCAAATAAGTATTCGCTTTCAAACCTGAGTTGCTATTTACAGTTTTGTGTTCTTCTTAAAGAGAGTCCTCGACATTGACTGCTGCTTCAGGCTCCATAAAACCTGGCCCTCTGCCTGGTCCTTCCCAGCTGGCTCCAGATTTTTGCAGAAAGAGCTCCTCCTTTTCGGCAGCGCAGCCTCCCACTTTGGTTTTGATCTGAGCTGCTCTCCATTCCCTCACTTGTTGTTCTCAGTAGTTCTCATGAGGATCGTGTGGCTCTTCCTTTTGGTTCAGGTCCCTTGGTTTTCTGAGTGCCTTCTCGTATCTCCACTGGCAAGTGTTGAATTCTTTCTTCATGAAACTCAGTTTCCTTTGGGAGCCCTCGTGTGCTTTTTCTTTGATGGGAGCCCATGGCAGCCTCAACTCTCCCCCACCCCCCAAGAAACGCTCTCCCAGGTCTCTGTTATTTCTACCTGCTTCACGGCCGCCATTACCTATCAGCTCTGTGAGGGCAGGAAACACATCAGAATCATTCACGTGTGCTGAGTGCAAGTGCAGGCACAGTAAAGGTCTGTGGAAGAAATAAATGGGCACATAAATTATACTGTATATCTGTTGGCATAAACATGAATCCTCATTTATGTGATCAGTCTTCACTTATGATCAAAATCTTTTAGCACCTAGTAGGCAAATTGCCCTAAAATCCATTAGCTTGGGGGGAGAGAAGATGTTTTCACCACAGGGCTTTCCTCTTTGCTTTTCCACTGTTGAGGCTTTATCCCTAAGTTTTCTTCTCCTTCCCTTTTTCTAGCCATTTCCCCTCACCTGTCACTTTCACCTAACACGTGTGTGTGCACACACACGAATACTTATATACACTGGAGGAACTGATTGTGAATAACCTGAGGCTTGTGATCAGAGTTATTTATTTAACACTTAAATTTGTTGCCCAAGTTGCTTGAAATCTAGAGAGGGCGAGAACAGAGGAAATCCTGTGGTTAGGAATCAGCAGTGCCCTGTTCCAGCTGAGAGTTTGCAGAAGATGAGGGACACCTTTCTTAAAATGGGCCTCAGGAGAGAAAACACATGTCTAGGACTAAATCTCTGTTAGCTTCTCATAGTTAACAGGAAGGATACCTTATTTTCCCAGCAATAATACATTTCCTTCATTGAGATAAGTGACCTGTAGCTTTATTTCCTGGCAAACTAGATTATAACCCTCTAAAATGAAACACCTCACCCTATGATATTTTCATGGAATGGAGTGGACAGCTGTCGCATTTGCCTGTCCAGCCCAGTATCCATTACCTGTGATTCTGATAATAGTCCACTGGGCTTAGGATGATGGGGGTTCATTCCATGCCGGGATCCAGGAATAAGAATGTATCAGACATCCTTACCCCAGAAATTAAAACTTGAATAAGCTGTCAAAAAATGAAAATTGTAGCAATTCTTTTATCTCAACCTCAGTGGCCTGAAGAAAGTGTCTATGTATTGCTGGCCCCAGATCCTCGAAGCTGTTTGAGTTAACACTTAGTGTTTTTTCTAAAAATTGAAGTACAGTTGATTTACAATGTTTCAGGTGTACGGCAAAGTGATTCAGTTATATATCCATTCTTTTTCAGATTCTTTTCCATTATAGGCTATTACAAGACATGAGTATAGTTCCCTGCACTATACAGTAGGTCCTTGTTGTTTATCTGTTTTATATATAATAGTGTGTATCTGATAATCCCAAATTCCTAATTTATCCCTCCCGCCTCCCTTTCCCCTTTGGTAACCATAAATTTGTTTTCTATGTCTGTGAGTCTTTTTCTGTTTTGTAAATAAGACCTAGTTCTTTTATTTTTTACTTCCAAGCTACTTCTTAACCTTGATTCTTTTCATTCTTTTTTTTTTTTCTTAAGTGTTCCAGTGTGGGTTTCTGTAGTCTGCAATCAAAGAACCTAGCAGATACAGATAACTGAAGTGGATCTAAGCTGTCAAGAAGACCAAAATCTGGGACCAGACCCAGTTATAATTCTGAGGGTTGCATTTTCGTCTTTTTTGTAGTTTCCTTTGCTTTGCAAAAGATTTTAACTTTCATTAGGTCCCATTTGTTTATTTTTGATTTTATTTCCATTACTCTAGGAGATGGTCAAAAAAGATCTTGCTGTGATTTATGTCAAAGAGTGTTCTGCCTATGTTTTCCTCTAAGAGTTTTATAGTGTCCAGTCTTACATTTAGGTCTCTAATCCATTTTGAGTTCATTTTTGTGTATGGTATTAGGCAGTGTTCTAATTTCATTCTTTAACATGTAGCTATCCAGTTTTTCCAGCACCTCTCATTGAAGAGACTGTCTTTTCTCCATTGTATATCCTTGCCTCCTTTGTCACAGATTAGTTGACCATAGGTGCATGGGTTTACCTCTGGGCTTTCTATTCTGTTCCATTGATCTATACTTCTTCTGTTTTTGTGCCAGTACCATATTGTCTTGATTACTGTAGCTTTGTAGTATAGTCTGAAGGCAGGGAGTCTGATTCCTCCAGCTCTGTTTTTTCCCCACAAGACCGCTTTGGCTATTCAGGGTCTTTTGTGTCTCCATACAAATTTTAAGACTTTTTGTTCTAGTTCTGTAGAAAATGCCACTGGTAATTTGATAGGGATTGCATTGAATCTGTAGATTGTTTTGGGTAGTATAGTCATCTTCACAATATTGATTCTTCCAATCCAGGAACATGGCATATCTCTCCATCTGTTTGTGTCATCTTTGATTTCTTTCATCAGTGTCTTATAGTTTTCTGAGCACAGGTCTTTTACCTCCTTAGGTAGGTTTATTCCTAAGTATTTTATTCTTTTTGTTGCAACAGTGAATAGGATTGTTTTCTTATTTCTCTTTCTGATCTTTTGTTGTTAGTGTATCGGAATGCAAGAGATTTCTGTGCATTAATTTTGTATCCTGCAACTTAACCAAATTCAGTGACTAGCTCTAGTAGTTTTCTGGTGGCATCTTTAGGATTCTCTATGTATAGTATCATGTCATCTGCAAACAGTGACAGTTTTACTTCTTCTTTTCTGATTTGGATTCCTTTTTCTTCTCTGATTGCCGTGGCTAGGACTTCCAAAACTATGCTGAATAATAGTGGCGAGAGTGGACCTCCTTATTTTGTTCCTCCTGATCTTAGAGGAAATGCTTTCAGTTTTTCACCATTCAGAATGATGTTTGCTGTGGGTTTGTCATATGTGGCCTTTATTATGTTGAGGTAGGTTCCCTCTATGCCCACATTCTCGAGAGTTTTTTATCATAAATGGGTGCTGAATTTTGTCAAAAACTTTACTTGCATCTATTGAGATGATCATATGGTTTTTATTCTTCAATTTGCTAATATGGTGTACCACACTGATTGATTTGTGTATATTGAAGAATCCTTGCATCCCTGTGATAAATCCCACTTGATCATGGTATATGATCCTTTTAATGTGTTGTTGGGTCCTGTTTGCTAGTATTTTGTTGAGGATTTTTGCATCTATATTCATCAGTGATATTGGTCTGTAATTTTCTTTTTTTTGTAGTATCTTTGTCTGGTTTGGGTATGAGGGTGGTGGTGGCCTCATAGAATGAATTTGGGAGAGTTCCTTCCATTGCAAATTTTTGGAAGAGTTTGAGAAGGATGGATGTTAGCTCTTCTCTTAATGTTTGATAGAATTCACCTGTGAAGACATTCACCTGTGAAGACATCTGGTCCCAAACTTTTGTTTGTTGGAATATTTTTAATAACAGTTTCAATTTTATTACTTGTGATTGGTCTGTTCATATTTTCTATTTCTTCCTGGTTCAGTCTTGGAAGGTTATACCTTTCTAAGTATCTGTCCATTTATTCCAGGTTGTCCATTTTATTGGCATAGAGTTTCTTGTAGTAGTCTCTTATGATGCTTTGTATTTTTGGGATGTCCATTGTAACTCCTAATTTTTCATTTCTAATTTTATTGATTTGAGTCCTCTCCCTCTTTTTCTTGATGAGTCTGGTTAAAGGTTTATTAATTTTGTTTATCTTCTCAAAGAACCAGCTTTTAGTTTTATTGACCATTGCTATTGTTCCCTTTGTTTCTATTTCATTTATTTCTGCTCTGATTTTAAGATATCTTTCCTTCTACTAACTTTGGGTTTTGTTTGCTCTTCTTTTTCTACTTCCCTTAGGTGTAAGTTTAGATTTTTTATTTGAGACTTTTTTCTTGTTTCTTGAGGTAGGATTGTATTGCTATAAACCTTCCTCTTAGAAGGGCTTTTGCTGCATCCCATAGGTTTTGGATCATCATGTTTTTGTTGTCATTTGTCTCTAGGCTTTCTTTTATTTCCTCTTTGATTTCTTCAGTGATCTCTTGGTTGTTAAGTAGTGTATTGTTTAGCCTCCATGTGTTTGTGCTTTTTACGTTTTTTTCCCTGTAATTTATTTCTAATCTCATAGCATTGTGGTTGGAAAAGATGCTTGATATGATTTCAATTTTCTTAAATTTACCAAGGCTTGATTTGTGACCCAAGGTATGATCTATCGTGGAGAATGTTCCATGTGTACGTGAGAAGAAAATGTAATCTGCTGTTTTGGGATGGAATGTCCTATAAATATCAATTAAATCTATCTCGTCTATGGTGTCATTTAAAGCTTGTGTTTCCTTATTAATTTTCTGTCTGGATGATCTGTCAATTGGTGTAAATGAGGTGTTAAAACTCCCCCACTATTATTGTGTTACTGTCGATCTCCTCTTTTGTAGCTCTTAGCATTTGCCTTATGTATTGTTACGCCCCTATGTTGGGTGCATATATATTTATAATTGTTATATCTTCTTCTTGGATTGATCTCTTGATCATTATGTAGTGTCCTTCCTTGTCTTGTAACATTCTTTATTTTAAAGATGCTGATGGGTGGGGCTGGGTTCCCTCCCTGTTTGTTGTTTGGCCTTAGGAGACCCAGCACTGGAGCCTACCTGGCTCTTTGGTGGGGCTAATGGCAGACTCCGGGAGGGCTCACACCAAGGAGTACTTCCCAGAACTTGTGCTGCCAGTGTCCTTGTTCCCACGGTGAGCCACAGCCACCCGCCGCCTCTGCAGGAGACCCTCCAACACTAGCAGGTAGGTCTGGTTCAGTCTCCTGTGGGGTCACTGCTCCTTCCGCTGGGTCCCGATGCGCACACTACCTTGTGTGTGCCCTCCAAGAGTGGAGTCTCTGTTTCCCCCAGTCCTGTCGAAGTCCTGCAACTAAATCCCACTAGGCTTCAAAGTCTGATTCTCTACAAATTCCTCCTCCCATTGCCAGAACTCCAGGTTGGGAAGCCTGACGTGGGGCTCAGAGCTTTCCCTTCAGTGGGTGGACCTCTGTGGTATAAGTGTTCTCCAGTTTGTGAGTCACCCACACAGCGGTTATGGGGTTTGATTTTATTGTGAGTGCGCCCCTCCTACCATCTCATTGCGGCTTCTCCCTTGTCTTTGGATGTGGGGTATCTTTTCTGGTAAGTTCCAGTGTCTTCCTGTCGATGACTGTTCAGCAGTTAGTTGTGATTCCAGTGCTCCTGCAAGAGGGAGTGAGCGCACATCCTTCTACTCCGCCATCTTGAACCAATCTCAGCATTCATTATTTTTTTAATGGCAGGATATTCCTCCAAAGCAATCTTATAGCTCAATCTAAATCTAAAATTGGAAGTGCTCTGGTTGTTTCTGGGTGGAGATGGGGGCTAGTCCACCCCCAAAGTCCTGTACTCTCAGTTTTCCCTCAGACACCCTCCCCCCAACACTTACACTGAAAATGATACCTGAGGGCTCACTATGGAACTCAATGGTACATGGAGAACAGAATAAAAAGTCCCTGACCTCCTTCAAGTCTATGGCCAAATGTCACCTCTTTGATAAGAGACTATAGAAAAACTGCAGATTGCAATTGCAGATTGTCCCCATACCTACCCTTAGTCCTCCTGATACTTTTAGCCTACTCTTTGTTTAAATCACATATAAAATACTAACATACTATATGCTTTACTTATTATTTTTGTTTTATTTTGAATTGTCTCTCCTTGCTAGAACATAAGCTCCACAAAGACAGTCATTTTTTTTCTCTCTGTACTGATGTTTCCTACACACTTATAAATAATGCCTGGCACATGGTAGTACTCAATCAATAATTCTGGAATGACTGAATGAATGGATGAACTAATGTTACAAAAGAAGCAATTCCTTAGTGAGCACAGTATTTTTTTTAATTCCTCAAATATTTATTGAATATCCAGTTAATCTACTCTGTGCCAGATAATACAGGAAAATTAAAAGCATTTAGAAAATTAGATTTCAAATAAGGATTTGTCTTATTCTAGGCAACTTGGAGAACTTGGTAGTGTAATTTCTGATTCTAGAGAAAAGTAATATTTCCTTTCTGTTTTAAGTGGTAGATTGGAATGCTGGTCTCAGTTTTCCACTCCCACCCTAGAAAAGCATTCTGATTCCATACCGCTTGCCATATAACTTTGCAGTGCCTTTTAGTAGAGGAGGTGGGACAGTCATCTCTGACTTGGGCTTTGCGGTATTACTTGCTTTGGCCAATGGAAAGTGATCAGATGTGTTTTGAGCTGAAGCTTTCACTATGCTTGCACGGTCGGGCTTGTCCTGGGCTTTTGCCATCTGCCAGGAGATGAGCTAGTCCCAGTCAGCCACTGTTCCCAGAATGAGAGACCAGGAGAGCAAATCTGAATCCAATCCAAAGCCTAAAACCAAGCCACCTGCCTACCCACAGACCTATGAGCAAAAAGTTAATATTTGTTGCTTTTATTATAAACCACTGAGATTTGGGGGTTGTTTGTTCTCCAGAAGTAGCACATTAAAAATCTGACCAATATAGTCACAAATAAATATAATTAACTTAATAATAGTGGCTCTCCTTGTTGGAATTTAAATGAAAAAAAAAATCCACCTTCTATTAAAATTGAAATTAGAAGGCACTTCCTGGTTTTTCTTAAAGCACTAGTAAGCCAAAATCGAGGCATATTTCCTAAGGGAAACATGGTTTGAGGTGTGATTCTAATGAAGGCTAAATGATTTTGCAGTAAAAGAACAGAAAGGTGAGTCCTAGCAGACTATGCCCCTCTTCCCCTGAGTGAGCCATGGGAAGTCTAGTAATTCCTGGATGGTTCTGCATGCAGAAAATGAGGGTAGCCAAGTGGATGGTTGCTAAGGTAGCTTTCTGCTCTAACATCAGACTAACTATCCTATGTAGAAGCAGAGGAAAAGTTATTACGTAGCAATAGAAATAAAGTACTCTACTGATGAATGGAAAAAATTAAGAATTTTTGAAAGAATAAAAAAAATTCCGGGCTTCCCTGGTGGCGCAGTGGTTGAGAGTCCGCCTGCTGATGCAGGGGACACGGGTTCGTGCCCCGGTCCGGGAAGATCCCACATGCCGTGGAGCGGCTGGGCCCGTGAGCCATGGCTGCTGAGCCTGCGCGTCCGGAGCCTGTGCTTCACAACGGAAGAGGCCACAACAGTGAGAGGCCCGCGTACCACCAAAAAAAAAAAAAAAAATTCCATGCAATTGATTTATTCTGCTGTTGTAAATAGAATTTTGTTTAATTAATTAATTTATTTATTTTTATTTTTGGTGCGTTGGGTCACCAGGTAAGAAGCCACCAGGTAAGTCCTTGCTTCTGTTTTATGTCTTGGTTTTTTGGCCGCAAGGCATTTGGGATCTTAGCTCCCCGACCAGGGATCGAACCCACACCCCCTGAACTGGAAGGCGAAGTCGTAACCAGTGGACTGCCAGGGAAGTCCCGAGACTGAATTTATTTTAATATGCAATACAAACAAATTACGAGGCTAATTGGTTTTCTACCTTAGCGTTTTTTGCATCACTTAATGCATTTATAAGTGATCCAACAATTTTACGAATTCACTACATAAAAAGCATTTTGCTTTAGAAAATAAAACAATGGGTAAGACATGCTTCGTGCTTCACTCATTTTCTACCCTCACACTTCATGGAATAATTTTAAGTGCCTACTGTGTGCAAAGCATTTTACTGGATGCTGCAAATAATGGAAAGAAGAAACAAAACTTATTTCTGCCCTCTAGAAGCTCAAAGCGACATGGGAAAGACATATGCATAAAATAATGTTAATATAAGATAGACTCAGGTAAGTAAGTGCTAAAATAATAAAGGTACAAAGTGATTGGGAGGTATAAGGAAGGGAGGGAGTAAGTCCGGTGGGGAGGGGATCAAGAAAGGCTTCTTGGAGGAGGAAGGATTTGAGCTTGGCCTTGAGAGATGGCTGGGCATTTAACAAGAGGCTGGGGGATGGGGAGTCAGAGGAGGAGAGAGGGGGTTTGTGTCAAATGGGTTGCTGGGTTGCTCTATAGGGAGGTTTTCATTTCTCTGGACAATTTTCAACTGTCACATGGAAGAGTCATGTCACACGGAAAATACACAGACCAACTGAAAACCGGTCTGCAAATACAGCTATGTGACTTCAGAGAGGGAAACCATTTCAGGCTGGGGTGTGGGCTACAAAAGTGACAGGTATAATTAGACATTGAGCAGATCAGCATTTTTTGATTAATAAGCTCATTCTTCCTATACGTTGACTCCTGGGCCTAAAAGGAAGCTCAGGAAGTTATTTAGGTCACCCTTGACTGGGATGTTTTTCTACGTTGTTCCCTTAGCCTTGGCCCTATAACATGAGCTCTTCCAATGCTGAGATGTTTAGGTTCCACATGAGGACCAGTACAATGAAATATAGACGCGGCATCAGTAGAAACAGCCTTGTAATACCCCTGTTTCGTAGCTATGTTAGTAACATTGGGCGCACGTTGAGGCAAGGATCTGTGGGTCTCTCAGGGCTGTCTTTTCAGTCTGTTCCCATCATGGGGGCACCTCCTGCTTGAGATGAAAGCTGATCATTGAAGTGATTCATGCTGGTTTCCCATGGCCTTGCCTTAAGAAAGTTCATCCCTAGCAAGCTACCGATTAGAAGTCTGAAATGATAGAATGTTAGAGCTGGAGGAGCTATTAGGAATAATACAGCCCAGCCCCTTCAAGGTCTCCACTTTACAGTAGTGGAAAGAGAATATTGGGGAGAAATGATTCTAAAGTCACACAATGGCTTACCTGAACTAGAACTAGAATGCAAGACTCTGGGCTTCCCTTCTTTCAGATCAGTTTCTTTCCCCTGCACCATACTGGCTTCTTTATTTGAGTGAGAGAGAGAGAGAGAGAGAGAGAGAGAGAGAGAGAGAGAGTGTGTGTGTGTGTGTGTGTGTGTGTGTGTGTGTGTGAATATTTCCAACATTTCAGCTTAAAGCCTTCAGTAGAATCACAAAGAATAATGTATGCTAAGCAAAAGAGGTAAAATGCATTGGCTCCTAACCCTCCCCCTTGGAAAAACATTAGAATCCTGGGAATTTCTTGAGACGCAAGAAAGCTCGGCCCCCAGGACTTGCAGTGTAAACACTGTGGCTAATTTGTTGAAGTGAGATGCCATTGATGATTCTCTCTGCCTTGAGAGATGACAGGGCTCCTGATGGAACAAAGCAGATTGCTGTAGCAGATTGCTGGGTGCAGGCAGACTGCAAAAAGTGATCAGGAAAAGACAAGACATTTTACTGAGACAGATCATCTTTCTTAAAGAATAGTTGCGGGGGCAGGGAGACAACTAAAAAGGAATTCCTCCCATAAAGTTTGCCTAGAGGAAAACCTGCCTCTGCCCCAGAACGTTGGACAATAACGTGGAATGAGGCTCATCAAAGCTATACATTTGTTCTACATAAGCAGTTTTAAGAACACTGAATTTGCTTCTCTACTTATTTTCTTATCAAAGAAAAATGTCCACAAGCTTTTCTGTAGAATAACCTTTCTTACAGACAGGAGTTGTATCCTTTTGATGTGATTCGATTTGGGGTGGTCCGGGAAGATCCCACACGCCGCGGAGCAACTAAAGCAACAAGGACCCAACACAGCCAAAAATAGATAAATATATTTTAAAAAAACAGAAGCAATATTGTAACAAATTCAATAACGACTTTAAAAATGGTCCACATAAAAAAATCTTTAAAAAAATAGTCTGTTTAATCGATGTCAAGAATGAAATTTGCCAGTAATATTCATTTAGAAGTAAATGCTCCTTTCATTCATCCAATGAATTTATTTATAACGAGTCTCCACACACTTTAATTTGGAAGGAATGCATACTTTTAATGAAACACTCAGCGTATTTAATTAATCATTTACAACAAGCCGTAAAAGACATGAAAAACCATCTTTCCATTTAAATGACTATTTCCTAATATAACAAACTTTTCCACTTCTCCTCAAGGCAAGTACAGTAATTTCTGTTACAGCATTTTACATTTGTCAATTTTGCCATCTCCTCATTCTTTTTCTCCTTTTTTTTTTTTTGCACTCAATCAATTAAACTAAATCAAAGGCTGTTAAAGTGATCTTGGTCTATCTCAGCCTCTTTCTGCTCCACCCTCCACTTCACCCAATGTCATAACATCCTTCACATACACTTCTTAAAATTCTCAGAAATATTCTCTGAATTTTGAGCTTTATAGACTTGTAAAAAGAAATGCAGTATCTTGCCTAATTGCCATTTTCCACACCTCTTTTCCATACAGAGTTCTGTGCAGTTCACTAAAATCCAACTGTCTTTGGATAACCTGTGTTCCTTGGGCAAAGTTAAGCAAGAAATGTACCCATTGTCTGTGACAATTGTGCTTTGTCCCTTCCCACAATAATGCTATTATAAAATGGTGAAGTTAGTTTGATCTAACCAATGCTTAATCTGCTAGTATAGAACAGTTCCATTGGAGGAGGGGTTCTATTTTGTTTTAAACAAAAGACAGAAAAATATACTTCACATTTTTCACAATAACCATTCATTCAACAAGCAGTTGTTCACTGTTTACTGAGCATCTGTTATGAGATACGTGTTGTTCTAAAAAGGTTTTAGTCTTGTCAGACAGATAGATTATCATTCAACTTTCCAACTCAGTGCAGTCAGTGCTATAATAAAGTACATGCTAGAGTTTCCCACAGGGAAACAGAGACAAAAGTTAAGATGATCAATGGAATGTGAGCAAGGAACTGTACAAGGTTTTATGGAGAATCAATACAAAGATAAATTGGACCTTAAAAAGTGTAGCGTACAATATGAGAATTAGAGCTTGTGCTTACATAGCAATGACACGGTAGAGAGCCTATTAGTATCAGAGGAAAGATACAGTCATGTTATAGAGAGGCTGCTTTCAGATTGAGCCATGAGAGCAGTCTTCAGGGAGGAGATGGCACTTGAGATTAGCCTGGAAAGGTGAATAGAATATAGATGCATAAGGATGGGGAAGGGAAAGGAGAAAATGGGAATATGAGTCTTGGTAAGACTAGGACAGCACATGACATAGTTCTTCTCTTCACCTTTCTAAGCAAACACCAGATAGGGTAATGTTGCCTTTTGCTTTTAAAATGTTGCTGTGCTACCAGCTAACCATGGTCTAACCAGTCCTTGGTCTCTCCCCTTTGACCTTCTCATCTGCTACTAATTGTGAGAAAACTTTCATTGGAGAGTTTTATTGTAATCCTCCTTAATAGCCAGGGAATAAATGGGGAATGGCACCACCTGAGTGATTTGCTTATTTTCTCCCATAAAGGTACATCTCACATTACACATCATAATTGAAAAGCAAATGCAAGTGAAAGCAAAGAATCTCTATGTTCTTGGCTTTCACTCTTTGAAAAAAGAAAAGAAAACCATAGCACAATGGTACAGAGCTTGGACTTTAGCTGCTATGCCAATGATGGTAGCCACTAGCCACATGTGGCTACTTAAATGTCAACTAGGTTAAAATCAAATAAAATTAAAAGTGCAGTTTCTCAGTCACCTAGCCACATTTCAAGTGTTCAATAGCTACATGGGGCCAGTGGCTATCCTGTTGGGCGATGCAAATATAGAATGCTTCTGGCATCACAGAAAGTTCTATTGGACAGTGTTGCTCTAGAGCCTTACGACTTGGTGACCTTGGGCAAATTCCTCTATGCCTCGGTTTCCTCATCTGTAAGTGGGATAATAAATAGTGCCCATTTCACAAGATTCCTATGAGGATTAAATGAGTTAATCTTTGTGAAGAGCTTAGAACAATGCACGGCACATGGTAAGCCCTATGTAAGTGTATCTTAAACCAATACAAACACACAATTTACAAATCTGAAATATGGCGGCCACTTCCGAATAATAACCAGCGTGAATAAAAGTTGGTGGATGAAGAATCAATTCCTATTGTTTCCCACCAGCTGAGGTTCTCTTCCCACCTCTTCCCTTGGCTTCCACTCATGTTTGTTTTGTTCAGCTGGGAAGACCACCAAGCAGGAGCTCTTTTCTATTACACAGTGAGTGCTTCATAAATATTTATACTAGAAATAATAATGATGTATATGGAAAAGAATCATTCCATCATCTTGGAATTGTAGCCACTGCCAAAAATTAGATGACTTCAAGCCCCTCGGCTGTGCTCCATAGCAGATTAGGAGAGGAAGTGAAAAACTCAACTTGTTTGGGGATTTATGATGAGAAATAGTTCTGTTAACCGAAGTCTCTTGGATCCAACCCAGGCTGGTAATCCCACTTGAATATATATTTGGGTGTTTTATCATAAATACAAAAAAAAAAAAGTCTCTTTGCCTGAGACACTCAAAGTGTGTGTTGTTGAATGAAATTCTTCCTCACTCCCCACTTTATGGGGATGATGGACAGATTGTAAAGAGAGAAACTGATGTCATTAGGATATGTACCCAAACTACAGACATCAATTTCTCCTGGCCTGGAAAATTTTTGTACCTGTGCACGATATAATACGTGCCAATGACAGGCACAGCCTTCATTATCAAACAATGATTTGCCTTCTCTCGTGCCATCCTTGTACCAGCTTTGCCCTCTGTCCCACCTCTTACTATCCAAATTCTCTTCATCCTCTAGGTCCTTATAAAATCTCCTCCCTCTAGATGGCCTTCTCTGACCACCCCAGCTGGGCATGCTCATGTCCTCTTCTGAGATTTTTGTGTCATGAACAAGTTGCTACCATATGTGACATCTATGTGCTTACATGTTTGTTTCCCCTGTTGATCTAATGTCTTTGCATCCTCTGCATCTAGCTGTATTTTCAACATAGCAACTGTTGCTCAGTGTCTCAGACTGATAGCTGCCTTCTCCAACATCCTGTCCCCCCTTTTTACGTAGAAAAAGAGTCCTGATTTTTAGCCAAGCCTCTCTCTCTATTTTTTTTTAATTCAATATAAATTAAATAGCTAAAAATTTGCCAGACTCCTTGAGGGGTAAGTGTGGCCATTTGTCTATGTTTCTGACCAATGAGATTGAAGCAGAAGTATAATATAAAACTTCCAGCAAGTCTCCATTAAAGGGAGGAAGCAGGCCTTATTCTCTGGTTTCTCACTCTCTGCTTCTTGGAAGGCAGATGTAATGGCTGGAGATCTGGCAGCCATATCAGGCCATGGGATAGTAGTTACGTGCTGGTGTGAGAGCCTCAGCAAAGCCAGAAGCCTTGGTCTACAAAGTCTTTATGGTGTCACCACTCTGGCCCAGTACTGCCAACTTCTTATTTTACACGAGAGAGAAATATTCTTTTTTCTAAGATTTTGTTGGTTTTTTCTGTCAGGTATAATCCTAAAGCATGCATTCAATAATGATTTTCATTCATTTATAAATGATTAATATGTAATTACACCCACTTTCTACTGTATAATAATTTATTTAGGTTTTCAAATTCATTTATTTTTAATTAATAGACTTTAGTTTTGAAACAATTTTTGTGCACAGCAAAATTGAGCAGAAGGTACAGAGTTCCCACAGAACCCCTCGTCCCACACCCAGCCTCCACACCCAACATCTCACACTCTGTTTCGTTACAGTCCTTGAAGCAACACTGACACATCATTATCAACCAAAGTTCACGTTTATTGTGGATGACTCTTTGGTTATACGTTGGTTACATTCTGTGGATTTTGACAAATGTATAAGGACATGTATTCATCCTTACAGTGTCATACAGAGTAGTTTCACTACCTTAAAAATCCCCTGTGCTCCACCTATTAATCCCTCCTTCCCTCCTCCCAAGCCCCTGACACCCACTGATCTTTTTACTCCCTCCATAATATTGCCTTTTCCTGAATGTCATATAGTTGGAATCACACAGTGTGTAGCCTTTTCAGATTAGCTTCTTTCACTCAATACTATGCCCTTAAGTTCCCTCCATGTCTTCTCATGGCTTGATAGCTCCTTTCTTTAGCATTGGATAATATCCCATTGTATGGATAATACCACAGTTTATTTATCCATTCACCTACTGAGGGATGTCTTGATTGGTTACAAGTTTTGACAATTATGAATAAAGCTGCTATAAACATCCATGAGCAGGTTTTGTGCGCACATAAGTTTTTAACTCCTTTGGGTAAATATCAGGGAGCACAATGGCTGGATGGTATGGTAAGAATATGTTTAACTTTGTAAGAAATGATCAAACTGTCCTCCAAAGTGGTGGTACCATTTTGTATTTCCACCAGAAGTGAATGAGAGTTCCTGGTATTTTGTTGTTTTCATTCGCAATTCCCTAATGACAATTGATGTTGGGCATATTTTTATAATTATTTTAAATAACCATTCCTTCCGACAACACTGTGAGGAAAGGTTACATTGTTACCACCTCTACCTAGCAGCAGAGGAGACAGACCCAGAAAACTTCCTGATTGTCTGTGTAATCTCTACAGGTAAGGAATGGGAAATTATAGTGAGAGTTCTGAGCCATCCAGCTAATGGAGGCTTCGTTGTTGCTCCCTCTGCTTAATGGGAACCAAGAAGCTGTCTCAACACTTTGAGCAGTGGCTATGTCTGGCCATGCCTGTGTAATACAGAAGAAGGGTAATGTTTGGTAAATCAACACCTGTAAAGGAACAGCGGTCATCGACCAGAACACAGTTGGCTGCCAAGAGCATATCATCAGGCAAACCCCTCTTTCTTTCATCTGAGAAACAAAAGCAAAAATGCCTTCAGACAAAACAAAACAAAAAACAACCAAGGAAACCAAAAACACATAACACAAATCATACCGAGTCCCTCTCACGTGAAGCACCTTTTAGAGTACCCAATAGACCCTCATAGCATTTGCAAACAACACTTTTCTGTCAGGCTTGATTTTTCTCTTAAACATTTCAGATGTGAATGCTAAATTTTTGAACGCCACAGAGACTGAATTTCCTATGCGTTACTTTCAGCACTGAAATTCGAAGGCCTGGTCAGCTCTGTCTGTACTTTGAGCTCAGGATGGTATTAGGATTAATCAAAAATCCAATAGACGTAAGAGAAAAAAAGTGTAGATCTCCAAGTGAACTAAAAATATGGACACAGCATAATTCCCTGCTCATTTATAATGAAATGCAGACTCTTCAAGAATAGAAATAAGGACAGGAACTTCTGAAACAAACACATTTTTTAAATGGATATGTTCCCTAGAGCAGAATATCCCCTAGGCCATTGGGTTGTACCATTTTCAGTAACAGTAGTTTAGATTTTAGCTTATGATATGCAGAGTGAAAGACATGCCAGTCTGGCAAGTTACTAGGACTAGAGGATGTAAAAGTTGGGCAGTGGTGGCAGTGAGGAGGGGGAGCAGAGTTGGATTACTCTGGAGATTAACTAAATTTCCGCTTATTCAGTAGAGCATATTCTAACATTCCATATATACATTTTTGGCACCGCTCCAAATCAATCAGCCAGCTTTCTTTTTATTGCTTTACCATATTGAAAAAGTAAGTAACCTCAGAGTTGACAAAATAGGAAAGGAAAAGAAGTTCTCTGAAGTCAAAGTAAGAAACAAAGGAAAGGTAAGATTGTGGAAAATGAGAAAAAGGAGGTAAAGAAACATTGTGTGAAATAGGGAGTAAAATCCTCCTTGCCTTCCTCCTACTGAATTGTAACATCAATAATTCCTGTTTCCTAGAAATAAACAGAGTGTTCATGGCCTTAGGCTCTGCCAAGATTAGCCAACGAATTCTCAGATCACAGTCAAACAAATACTGGTTTTCTACTTTTGCCAAGAGGAATATGCCAGACTACATCCACGAATACCAGAGATTCGAGATGACCAGAGGCTACAGCCCACATGATTTTTTTCAGGGTTATGTGCTCTATTGGAACATACGGCCACCTTTTCACTGGATGTGTTTAATTAGAAGGCTTTGGATTGTAATGGAATACCCATCTGAAAGTGGCTTCAACAAGAAATCAAAAGGTACCTGGTCCCAGGATTAAAACAGTGGCTCAATGATATAATCACAACTTCAGGAAGTTTCTGCCCTTTCATCTTGTCCATCCTACTGAGATATCTTTGATCCTCAGGCTTGTCAGCTCAGGATCACAAAACGGCAACCACGATTCCAAGCATCATATTCTTTCACAGTTACATCAAAGAGAAGAAGAAGGGGTAGCAGGAAAATAAAAACACACACACAAAAAAAACCTCTCCTCCCATACCTCTCTCCTTTTGTCAAAAAGGAAAACATCTCCTAGAATCCCCCAAGCCAGAAATGGCCAGAACTGAGTCACATGACCAACCTTAGGTACAAGATATAGCTGGAACACTGGATGCCTATCTGGATTTTCAAGTTTTTATCATGGGAAGTGGGCTTTGCTAAGAAAGAAGGCATAGGAGAGTGGAGTCGTATAGACAACAGTGTCTGCTATTGCCATAAGCTCAGAAAGATTGATGGGTGTCCAGAGGAAAAAATCTCTCCTAACACAAAAGATAGATAGAGTTCTTACTGGGACACAGGACTGTCACACAACCAAATAATTCAGACTTGGGAGAAAAGGTCCTACAGTGAAAATCTACCATTCCTGATCGGATCAGATTGATTATGTATTCTAGCTTTAATAGAGAAAATCCTAACACTGAGGGATTGACTGGTTATAAGCTGAAAGATGAACCTTTTGTACCATGAGGCTGGTTTTGCTGTTCTTGTTTCTTAATTCTTCTGGTCCCAGATGGGATTCACTCTATAAAACTTAGCTTTCATTGATTCCCTGGGGCCCAAATGTTTTTCATTGAACCACTGGAGTTGAATATTTTCACAAAATTTCCCATAGAGAGATGGTGGGTGAAAACCCACCCAGCCCAATAAAATCTGCCATCTCTTCCTCCAGGACCTTTAATCATGACCAAGCTTCAAATACTTCAGCTCAAAAACACATTTTATTTTTCTGCTTAAGATGAAGGGAGTATTTTGAAATAGCCAGTACTTCAAGAATGTGTTTCTCCCTGCTCAGGAGTCTCAACTAATTAAGATGATCTTACCTTACCTTTCAGAAACTTTGCCATTCTTTTTTTTTTTTTTTAACATTTAAAAATTCTGTGATTATTTTTTTTTTTATTGGGGTATAGTTGTTCTACAATGTTGTGTTAGTTTCTACTGTACAGAGAGGTGAGGCAGAGTTCCCTGTGCTATACAGCAGGTTCTCATTATTTATCTATTTTATACATATTAGTGTATATATGTTAGTCCCAGTCTCCCAATTCATCCCACCTCCCCTTTCCCCACTTGGTGTCCATACGTTAGTTCTCTACATCTGTGTCTCTATTTCTGCTTTGCAAACCGGTTCATCTGTACCATTTTTCTAGATCCCACAAATATGCGTTAATATACGATATTTCTTCTTCTCTTTCTGACTTACTTCACTCTGTATGACTGTCTCTAGGTTGCCATTCTTTTTATTTGCTTGAACAAAATGCTGGTTGGGAATTTTAAATTCTTCCCATGGTAGGAATGCAAATATTTTTAGCTCTCATAAAATGATCTTCTCTTAATAAAAGAACAGAGAGATCACCCATAAAACAAAATACTTAGTCTGGGTTCAACTTGAAGAATTGAAAATATTTGTGTTATCTTGGTTTTCAATAGGAGTTGCCCTGTGGGATCAAATCGCTATTTGTCAGGGCTAACATCCCCACCTCCTGTTTAGCCTGAATCAGTTGTACTAGAGAAAAGGAAAAGGAAAATAAAGAGGGAAAGTCAGGCTTATTGCACCTGGCCCATTGTGTAATATCCCACACTGGACTGCGAGGTGGGAATTCCTTCCCACCCTCCACATGTGATCAATTTACATCCTGGAACTTGAGATTTCATTTCCTTGTATCTTTTTTGTTCTAGTTCACATAGCTTTAAATGCTAGTCACACTCAGAAAATTATCTAATCCTTCCTCAGATCCTACTCTCCCCTTCCTCAGCAGCCCCCAGTGGTAGTAAATGCCACAGGTTGACTATGCTGGTGTGGTTGAAAAGAAGTTGGTTGATTTGCATCTCTTTCTCCCGTTTGTTTGTGTTTTCTATCTTCCAGTTGCAATGAATGTGCCCTGTTCTTATTTGAAATAAGCTTTAAAAATGCATATTCACTTTGTTATACAGCAGAAACTAACACAACATCGTAAAGCAATTATACTCCAATAAAGTTGTTAAAAATAAATAAATAAAAAAATTTTTAAATGCATGAAAAAATCCCCTGGGAGTTTCCTTTGATCTTGGTTAAATGGGCTTGTTTGAGATTTTGTTGTCCCCACACGAGCTAAGAAATATACCCTGGGAAAAAGTGAACAAATGAAAGTGGAAGCAGGTGCAATGGAGAACTGAGGAAGTTATCTACAACAGCTTTTCTCAGGGGATATTTGGGCCCACTCTACTCCTGGTGACTGCTTCACCGTGAGTGTTCCATAGCCAGACGTAAGGAACACATGGCATACAACCTCCATGCAAACTTCCAAGGCATAAGCTAAAGGCTCTGAGAGCTTGGCAGCAAATAGAAGACTCTTGGTCACATTTACTTAACACAGTGTTTCCCAAACTCATTTGTCCTTGGCACTCTATTCTTTGGGATACATATTAATTTCTTATAGAACCAATGTTTGAGAAATACTGCCGAAGCAATTTAGGCAAAACATCTTTTGTACAAGTAACAATCATTAGTCACTGCTCTGAACTCTAGTAGCATTTGCCCAGAGGCAAAGAGCCGCATGCAGTAGAGGAAAGGGCACAATATTTGGAGTCAGAAAATCTTGGTTGTAGCTTACATCAAAGGATGAAGTTCAGCTTCTTAGATCATGACATAAGGATAGATATATTACCACTCACCAATATTTCTAAAAGGATTGGGTAAAGCAATGAAGTAAAGGGTCTTGTGGAAAAGTAAAGCATTAATTTTTTTTAAAAATTATATTCTATTTGTTTGACACCTAGAATATATTATCTTGAGTTATTTACTATTTATATAATTTTCTGTTATAAGTTGGTATAGAGTTGTTGCCAGAACAAATCATCTTCAAATCTCAATGCCCTTATATAATAAAAACCTTACCTCTCTCCCTGATACTGTTCATTTCAGATGTTACTGTTCTGGTAATTCTCTTGGGTATTTCACTTCTAAGCAGAAACTCAGGGCCTTTCCATCTTGTGGTTCTGCCATATTGTGGCTTCAAGGTCACCCTGGCACTATCCAGCCAGCAGACAGCAGGGGAAGTAGGATTTCATAAAGAAATACACAACATTATTTAGGGCCCAGAAGTATCATATACCACTTCTCCTCCCGTTCCATTGGTCAGAACTAGTCATGTCACCCCCTCTTCAATGCAAGTGGCCTTGGGAATGTGTTATTTCTGTGCTTTGGGAGGAAATGAGATATCTGCATAAATATATAGCATTGTCTCAGACACAAGGCCTGATTCCCAACTGTCTCTAAGTCCCTCCATTCTTAACACTTGAGTCCGAGCTCCCAATAAGTGTTAGTGCTGATAATGAAGCAACTTAAACAGTTTGTCTTTCTCCTTGAATTATTTACAACGACCTCAATTACTTGACCTCAATTACTTGACATTTGGCTGCCGATGCTTCCAAAACACAGAAAACACAGGGAAAATACTCTGGTGGAAATGCCGTCTGATGAGGGAGAGAGAACCCGCGCAAATGTATCCAAACACCAACTACAGACCCTGCCAAATATTCAAAACCAACTGCATCTGTGCGGAGGACACATTAATCTGTAGACAGTGAGAAAGGCAGTAAAGGGGGCTTCCCTGGTGGCGCAGTGGTTGGGAGTCCGCCTGCCGATGCAGGGGACACGGGTTCGTGCCCCGGTCCGGGAAGATCCCACATGCCGCGGAGCGGCTGGGCCCATGAGCCGTGGCCGCTGAGCCTGTGCGTCCGGAGCCTGTGCTCTGCAACGGGAGAGGCCACAGCAGTGAGAGGCCCGCGTACCGCAAAAAAAAAAAAAAAAAAAAAAGAAAGGCAGTAAAGGAAGAGTTTGAGCTGGATGTCTGAATGACTTAGAATGAGGAGGAGAGCATTGGAGAAGGCTATGGTCAAAATTCATACAGTACTTTTCAATAGCATATAATTTTCCTAATTTGAAAGGGACACAATTTAGAAAACACAGAAAAGTACAAAACATTTTAAAAAATCACCCATTATCCCAATACCCATGCACCCTCCATACACATCATCTCTGGGGGAGAATATTATAATTTACTTTTCCATATAGGTTCTTCCAATCTTTTTTCTAAGCATATACTCCCCACCCCAATATCATATTCTACAGGTTTTGTGATTAATTTTTTAAAAACTCACTAATATAGCCTGAATAGATCCCAATATTCAGAACATGACTTTTAACTGTCTGCATACTCAACTACAGTTGGGCAAAAATTGTTTTAAATTTTTCACTCATAAAAAATGGTGAGTTCGGGCTTCCCTGGTGGTGCAGTGGTTGAGAGTCCCCCAGCCGATGCAGGGGACGTGGGTTTGTGCTCCGGTCCGGGAGGATCCCACATGCCGCGGAGCGGCTGGGCCCGTGAGCCATGGCCAATAAGTCTGCGTGTCCGGAGCCTGTGCTCCGCAACGGGAGAGGCCACAACAGTGAGAGGCCCGCGTACCGCAAAACAACAACAACAAAATTGTGGTTTCAGCGTCTCTTAGTATCCATCTTTGTACACATCTCCTGTTATTTTGCCCTCCAGAAGAATTGTCATAAATGGGAACTTACATTCCTTGAATTTTATGATGTGTTTACTCAGAATTAAGTTCCTTATAGGCAATATCTCATTTAATCCTCAGAACAACTGTTATGCCAGTACGAGAAGTATCCTATTCATTTTACAGGTGAGGAAACGGTGAATGAGAGACTAAATCACTTGCTCAACATGGCACAGCTAGTATATGGCAGAACTGGGATTTGAACATGGATTGGCTGATTCAGAGCCCAAGCTCCATCCACTGTGAGCACACCCTGCCCCAGAAGTCCACTTAAAGTCTCACTAGCAGATTAACCTCCATAGAAAGTTGACAGAGTAATGGATATGGCTTGAGAAGAGGCTTGTATAATCAGGAGGAATGGTTTGTGTGATGGCTTAGAGAAGAGAGAGAGGGTAAAGTTTTATGAGGGATAATAACTTTTGCCAGGTTGAAGTAAAAAAAATATGAGCTAGTATGTCTAGGGAGGTAAATTCATTTCAAAGGAGGGTTTCCATGCCAAAGTTCAGGAGTGTTGAAAAATTATTGAAAGAGACAATGGGAGTGCCTGTCAGGGGAGTCCCTGACAGGGGAGTGATGTCAAAGGAGAGTGATGTCAAAGCAATACTTGATAAAGATGTCCTTGGTTTCATTCTTTGATTTAGGAAACTAACTTTCAGCTTGTGGAATGAGATAAAATCCAAGATTCAGAAGTCCTTTTGGAGACCTTTTGTCATAATTTTCTTCAAGTCTGACATGTTCTCTGTGGGAATGAAACTTTCTTCACAGTAGCTGTAGAATTTTAAGGGAGCCTGAAAGTCATGACCTTGGATGCCTCTTCCATTTCCAGCCTTTATACACAGCCACTTCTCTGAGCGCGTTCCAAATTCTAGATGGAATCAGGGCAGGAGCCATTTTCGCTGAGAGACAAGAATGTTGACCAGAGGAACATCAGGGCAGATGATAGCATGACTGCCATGAGTATTAGCTCCATCTGCCGACTACCTGGATTCAAACATTACTTACTAACCGTACGACCTTGGGCTATTTACTTATCTTCTCTGTGTCTGTGTCTATAAGTGTAAAATAGGGTGATAACAATACCTACTCTTTAGGGTCATTGTGAAGATTACATGAGTAAAAACAAATCATAAATGTTAGCTACTATTAGCTCCACAAAGTAAAAGATATAATCATTTCTGCAGTTGGCTCTCTGTCCCCAGTTCTTGGAACACTCAGGTCCTCAGTAGATGTGTATGGATTTGACCTGGGAGGCCAATTCTTCCTATGTCAGATAATTCTTGCCCCTGAGGAACAAACATCTGTTTGCCAAATATCCTAAGCATCAGTGTGTACAATCACAAACAAACTACCCCTAACACTTTCCTTTTCCCTCCTGAACGTTCTGGACAATCATACAGAGGCCCCGGGCCGGCACGAGCACTTTATGAACAACACAGAGAGCTCTCAGACCAATATTCCCTTCCCCTCCCCTCTCTTGTGTGTGTCTTACTTCCCAAAGTCTCTCATCTCTCCTTGTTCACTGCCCAGGTACTCTCTGTGCACATAATTTTAACCTCTGTACTCCTTTCCTTCTTTCCCATTTCTTGTCCTGTCACCTTTCTGGTGGTGGAAGTTGAATGGGGACCAGGGACCTTTCTGTTTCCCCTTTTCGTCATAAGCGATCAGATGGGATTAGACAACTAGAGGTCTAATAGCATCATCTGTCTTTAGAGTTTTGAAAGTATCCCAAAGTCTTCTACAGAAATGACTCAAAAGTCTCCAACTCTTATCTCAAAAATCTAGAATTGAAACTAATCTTCCTAGATGTTAGCATTTAAAATTATGTGTAAATCAATCAATTACTGTTGTGCCAATTAATTAAGAATATTAAACTTAAAATGTTCATTTAAAAATCTACAACAGTCTGCTACACTATGGGTTAAAAAGCACTTAGAGGGTAGTCTGGGAACTAACTCCTATGGGTGACATTGTTTCTATGGGAAAATGCACTCTGAATTCCAGACAACCCATTTACCCACTAACTTTTGGGATACGACCCTTGAGTAAGTTGGAGACTGACTAAAAATACCAAATATTTTTATGTATTTTTTATCAATGTATTAAAAACACATTCTTTGGCTTTATCTTAATAGATTGAAGCAAATTCTAGACTCTTCCATAAGAGTTGCTTTCTTGACCTCTGAAGTACAATGAAAAGAGGGCTTATGGATTTTCTGCAAAGAAAGGACCTGGCTGTTTTAATTAGCTAATTAAAATGTATGTAAGATCAATTATTTTGAGACAGTAGACAAACAAAATCATTCATATCGTTGGCAGATTTGCACAAATGATTTCACAAGGGTAAATCACTTTCAGGTTACAAAGGACAGATGCACTCAGTCTACGTGAGAACGTTTGGAAAATAATTTTCGACTCCTTTTTTTCAAAGGCACACGCTATGTGTGGAATTAACTGGAATCTGCTTCTTTAATTATTTCTTTATGACCCACACAATAATGATGGTTCCTACTCACAGGGTGATATGATATGTCTGTGCTATCGAGTTTCCTGTCCTTTTGACCATTTTCTAAAGGAGACAATGTTTTTCCTTTGCCATTGGAAGGTGGGTCCCCTGTGAGGTTTCACACAGGAGAATGAGTTGAGGAAATACATGTATGTATGGTGGATGATCTGTTTGAAACTTATTTTAACTGAAACAAAAACTGCAGCCTGTGGAGTGCCCAGAACTGTCAGAAGCCCTGAGATTTGGCCCTGACTCCTGAACTGAGTGGCTTTAAGCAAGTCCCTCACCTCAGAGCCTCATTATCTTGACCTGCACAGCGAGGGGTTTGCATCTAGGACCTGAAGTTCCTCTCCAGCCCTGTGTTCTGTTTCCATGGTGGGTGATGATGTTAAGGACACAGGGCTTCCCTGGTGGCGCAGTGGTTGAGAGTCCACCTGCCGATGCAGGGGACACGGGTTCGTGCCCCGGTCCGGGAAGATCCCACGTGCCGCGGAGCGACTGGGCCCGTGAGCCATGGCCGCTGAGCCTGCGCGTCCGGAGCCTGTGCTCCGCAACAAGAGAGGAGGCCACAACAGTGAGAGGCCCGCGTACCGCAAAAAGAAAAAAAAAAAAAAAAGATGCGGGGCACAAATTCTTCCAAAAGCTTGTCTCTCCACTCACATCGCTTCAGTGGGGAGCAGAGAGGAACAACTGATATCACAATAACTATTTTTCAGTTTACATTAACTTTAAAGTGTGTTTTAACAAATAGCAAGTTAGGTGTCTGTGAATAACAATCAATAGTCTCCAAAATGACTTCTTTCTTTCCTTCTTTTTCTGCCTTTCTCCCTCCCTCCCTCTCCCTTCCTCCCTTCCTTCCTTCCTTCCTCCCTCCCTCCCTCCCTCTCCCTTCCTTCCTTCCCTCCTTCCTTCCTTCCTTCCTTCCTCCCTC
>NW_020185339.1:16607260-16683212 GCF_003031525.2 Neophocaena asiaeorientalis asiaeorientalis
CTCTCTCCCTCCCTCCCCCTCTCTCCCTCTCCCTTCCTTCCTTCCTTCCTCCCTCCCTCCCTTCCTTCCTTCCTTCCTTCTTTCTTTCCTTCTTTCTCTTTGCCTTTAAGAGGCAGACACAACAGTCTTGGCTTGGGAACACAGCTCTGCAGGTCAAGATCTAACAAAGGGAAATCCCCATGCGCTGGAGCCTTGCAACTCCAGAAATGGGCCATTTATGAAAGCTGAAGTACCGCTGGGGTGAGCCAAGAAGCCACTTATGATTCCAGCCAATTGTCCCCAGTCCAGACCATTCAGAGGGAAGGGCTGTGCCGATCTCCTGCCAGCAGCTGTCCAAACCCAGGAGGTGCAGCATCTGCTCAGGAAAGCCACCGCTCCAGGGGAAATGACTGCTGGGGAGAGCACACTTTCTCTTCTGTGTTGGCAAGGCTGCCTTTTTGCTTAACTTTAAATATTCTTTCCCTGGAAGGTCTCACTATTTGAAGATAGCTTTCAATATATTTAGTTTAATGCTTGTTAACTTTTAAAACTCATGATGAATGGGAGGGAGGGAGGGTGGGGTCTGGCAAGGGGCCGGGTAGAAGACTGGGAGTGGTGGAATCGGGGTGGGGGTGGGGGTATAGAAGATAAGGGCAGGCTGGTGTGGGAAGGGGAAGGGTGGAGATAAAGGAGTGAATAAATAAAAGACCTAATGAAAGAACAAGCAAAAAGCAGCAGGCAAATATGCCAACAAAATGAAATATATTTTGAGTGTCTGTAATCTGCTAGGTGTTGAGTTGGGTACCAAGCATACAGCAGTGAACAATGCAGCCAGGTCCTCCTGCTAAATGGAATTTATAGTCCAAGGAGGGAAGATATTAAACAAATAAACAAATAGTTTTACAGTTACAACTGTGATACAATTGCAATGAAGACATAGGAACCTCCACCTAATCCAGGAGGTAAGGAGGGTGGTGTTGAACAAAAGTTGGATATTTTCATACTATCTTCCAAATTGAAATCTAGAAGTAAATTTTTTTTTTTTAAGCGAGAAGGTCAATTTTATTTTTATTTAATTTCTTTAACTTTTTTGGGCGCACAGCATGTGGGATCTTAGCCCTCCTACCAGGGATCAAACCTGTGCCCCCTGTATTGGAAATGCAGAGTCTTAACCAGTGGACCACCAGGGAAGTCCCTGGAAGTAAATTATATTGCAAGATGGTGTACGTTTTTCCCCAAACGAAACCCTAGCACAGGTCCTGCTCTGCCCTACTCTACAGCCCCACACGGGAAGCTCCCTCCCGTGTCTCAGGTTCAGCCTGGATGTTCTGTGGTTCTTTTTCCAGTCTGAGAGCTCCTTCCTTCCCCTCCCAGGCTCACTGTGGGGCGCCTCCTAGAGTCTGACTGAGGCATTCCCATAGCCATAGAGTACAATGATGTTTTAAAACCTAGGATATTTGCTATTAAAAAAAAAATTGAGGGCTTCCCTGGTGGCGCAGTGGTTGAGAGTCCGCCTGCCGATGCAGGGGACACGGGTTCGTGCCCCGGACCGGGAAGATCCCACATGCCGCGGAGCAGCTAGGCCCGTGAGCCATGGCCGCTGAGCCTGTGCGTCCGGAAGCCTGTGCTCCGCAACGGGAGAGGCCACAGCAGTGAGAGGCCCGCGTACCTCAAAAAAAAAAAAAAAAATTGAATAAATAATCAAATAAAAAATTAAAGAATGAGCGAATGAGAAAAGCAGCAGGAAAATACACAAACAAGACAAAAACTTTCATTCACTGTCCTTGGCATCCAGACTGAATTAAAAGGACTTCCAAGTTTTCTAGGAAGAATGGCTTTCTCTAGGCGCTTTCCAAGATTTGTTTTGCAAAGCTGCCAGGGAGAATTATAGACAATCAATTGTAAGTAGCAAGTCTCATGGTGACATCCAAAGTGCTTTAAATCCAAACCTCAGAGCTAGAAGGTTCCAAGAAGATGCCTACAGTTAAATCAAATTTGCCTTGTTCTTACTAATAACTACCTGATAACGTACTGAACAGTCTATGTTACAGAAATACCTATGGCATTAAGACAGAACCAACTGTTGTGATTTATGGGGTGGGTTAATATTACAGCCATTAAGGAAAAGAAAAAATGCATGAGGTTTGTCATTTTTAAATCACCTTAAGGCAAGATATCCAGTTCTGTTACCACATTCCAATTAGCCTGATAAGAACAACCAAACACATTTCAAAAGTGTTATCTCATATATAAAGAAGATAAAGGTGGACCTTATCTTTCTGCCTTGCACTAGGCATATCCTTTCTCCCTCAAAAACTTGACCCAAAGGGAAAAAAAAATCCAGATAAGGAAAACTCACTTTCATGCCTCCATTTACTCATTTTATTTAAACATTTATTGAGCACCTCCAGTGGTAATGTAGAGATGAAGGAAGATTCTGTCCCAGGGTACTTACAATCTAGTTGGAGTAAGTCGACAGCAGATGCCAAGAAAGTAGCTATGACCAGAGTGGGCTATTTCTAAATACTATCTAGAAACAAGGAGAAGCACAGGGTGTTGAGAGCACTGCTAAGGGGCTCCTGACCGGTTTGCAGAGGACAGAGAAGGTTTCTCCTCAGTGAGAGTGCTGTGTCTTTAAAGTACCAGCTTCTTGGAAGGCTAAGCTCGACACAAACATGTTTACAAATGCAGAAACGTGAAGGTCTCATATTTACTGAAATTCCTGCTAACAGAATCCCTGCTATACAGAGTAAAAAAAGAAAAAGATCAGTAATTGTATATTTCAGTCACCCACAGTTTATTGCAAGTTGGTTTATTGGCATGCTTTCTTAAAAGATTTCATTGGCTTTCTATTTTCTACTTTACCAAATTTCAATGCGTCTACCTATCTTTTTCCTACTTCACTAAATTTCAGTGCTTCTACCTATTTTTAACATGCCCATCTCAACTCAGTTCCTCCTGTGTCTCCAAATTTGTTTCCTCCTACTCTCTCACGTGAACTGCCTTTGCCAAACAGGTTGGTTTCTTTACAGTTCCAGTACCAGAAACTGCATTCCCACTGGCAAACCTTCAATGTTTTGGGTTCCCTCCTCTGGATTCACTCTTCTCTCCTCTTCCTCTCCAATCCACGCCTCCCCCAGATCTATGGAAATTCTCGCTATTCTTCAAGAACCATTTTGCCATCACCATGCTTTCCCTGACTAATCCATTCCCTTTCTCTCTCCGTCTTTCTCTCGCGTGTGCGCTCACAATTTCAAGCTCATATAAACTCTACAGTCTATGTCACATCAATGACTCAATTATATAACCGCCTAACATCTTTCACTTTTATGGATGTTAGTCTTATCTTCTCAACTAGACTCTAAACTCTAAACAGTTATGGTTCATGCTT
This sequence comes from Neophocaena asiaeorientalis asiaeorientalis, assembly GCF_003031525.2. Lineage (NCBI taxonomy): Eukaryota > Metazoa > Chordata > Mammalia > Artiodactyla > Phocoenidae > Neophocaena > Neophocaena asiaeorientalis. The sequence goes on from NW_020185339.1 coordinate 16,610,631, forward strand.
CATTCTTCATCTACATAAAATACCCACTTGGCTGGGACAGAGATTCTGAATAAGGCAGTGGTGGAAAATAGAGTGTAAGGAAAACTATGTCCAAATCATGGAAAACCTTGAAAGCCAGGTTAAAAGATTAACTTTAGAGCTTCCCTGGTGGCGCAGTGGTTGAGAGTCCGCCTGCCGATGCAGGGGACACGGGTTCGTGTCCCAGTCCGGGAGGATCCCACATGCCGCGGAGCGGCTGGGCCCGTGAGCCATGGCCGCTGAGCCTGCGCGTCAGGAGCCTGTGCTCCGCAGCAGGAGAGGCCACGGCAGTGAGAGGCCTGCGTACCGCAAAATAAAAAGATTAACTTTAGCCTTTAGGCAGTAGTAACAAAATGTTCCACCATGTCAGTCAAAGGGAAGGCAAGCATCCTCTTCTCCACAGATACTTCACCATTATTAGCCAAGTGCTTACCAATCATTCATTATAAAGAAAAATCCTGGAAAAGGAAAAACATAGAAAATACCTTCTCTGATTTTCAGCATCTTGATTTCTGTGTTCCACAGTTTCCTGAAAGTTAGGTGAGTGGTTAACTAAATATACTGCACTTAATTCCTCCTCTCTCTTTTATTGGGAAAGATTGAGTCTGGTGGTCTCCATGAGATTTCTGAGCAGCTGTGTTCCACCCAAGATTTGGACAGGGCTGAAATGGCTGATGATATTACTCGTGACTGAACTGAAAAAGCAGCTATCCAGAAGCATTTGGAAGAAACTGACAAAAGAATAAAAAATCAAGTATTACACTTACAGAATCTTACATTTAATGAGCTCTTCTCTTGATAGGCAAAAATTTCATTAAGAGCTTAATTAAAAAGAAATTTTAGCAACTTTGAAAGTAAATGTCTTTGGAAAACTCCTCTTCTACATGGAACAATGCAATAAACCAAGAGTTGCATCTTTGGACTCAGAGAACTTAAATAAGCAAAAACTAAAAGAATGTATTTAGCAAGTATTTTGTTATTTTTTGTTCTATTTTGTTCATTTTTCTGCTGAAATGTAGGATTTCTTTGCCTGGACTGGCTTAATAACTACATCAGGAAGGAGTCAACCCACATTATTCATGGATTTTGTAATTACAGATAAAGAAGGTATCTTTAAACAGAAACACATAAAAAAACAAGACTATGTATTGATTGGTTGACAAAAAGGTTGTGATCAGAGACTCACAGGAACCTAACCCTAAATTTCCTCTGGAAGCAGTGATTCAGGATTTGCTAATTCAGTGTTTGTGGTGACTTTATAGCATATGACTATGGTGAATAACAAGAATTAACTGCACATGGATTAAAAAGCTCTTGATTCCCCACAATCAGGACTAAGCGTTTGACAAGCCATTAGTCCACACAAGAGATAATGTAGCAGCTGCTTTGATGTCAGATGGATTTGGGCTTGAAACTCTGTCTACCCATTAACTGTGTGACGATGCAAATCGCTTTACCTTTTTAAGGCTACATTTCAAGGTTGTTAAGAGAATCCAATGGGATGTTTTGCACAGAGCCCAGCAGAGTTAGCGTGTGGTAAGCCCCTCATACATTGTTACTGTCAATTGTTCCACTTTCTCTCGCAAGTAATTCAATCACCATTTTAATGGCTTATGAAATTATAAAGATGAAAATGACCTTCTGTGGACAGTATTCTTCACCCTGCAGAGGGGCTCATAACCTCCTACTTACATAGAATTGCAAGTTAAGAGCCAGAGAGGAGGCTGGAAAACCAAGTTCCAAATGATCTGCTTATGGTTTTGACCTATTTCCGGGCAATTTTCTGTCCAAAATGCGGCCTTATAGTTACCACGTGCCAGGCACTGTCCTAAACGCTACATACCTTCAGCTCATTTAAATACAGGCAGCAACAAAATGGTCCTGCAGTCAACACACAATCACAAGCTGAGAGTCCTGAAAATTGTTCAATCTGTCCTTCAGTTCAAATTTAAACATTATCTCCCCAATCCATCCAGAGTTCACAGTGTTGGAGACTTAGGAGGGATTCTTCCGGATTATTCAGCTTACCTGTGTGCTCACTCATTTAAGCGGGGAGCATTAGTCCTGGGCTCTAGGGAAACACCATCTAGCAGTGTCTTTGAATATTAGAAAGGAATCCTCTCTGAGACCTGGTCTCTCAGATGGCCTCAGGCATGACTATGGACAGTCACGCTCAGACAAGTCCAAATCCACTGTTGGGTGGAGAGGTAGAAATGGACTTCAGTTCTGCTGAGGAAGGGGAGAAGGGGCAGAAACACTTATGTGTATTGGCCTTAAAGGGAAGCATCTACAAATTAATCATACCTTTTTCACTGAGAAAATTAGTCTCCAGTTAGCATTTCTCCTTTCCCTCTTTATTCTAAAAGAGTGGATGAGTCCTTCTCAGCCTTGAGTGGTATTTCCAAAGTGCTTCCTCTCTCATCTTACCTTCAGTGTGGGGAGTTACCAGGAAAGGGTAGGAAAACCCATTCCACCTTACTTGCTTTTCAGAAAGTTGCCATATCTTCATTATTTAAAACCTTGTTTTCTTCTCCCTTGCCTGGTATTACAATGAAGTCTTGCCTCTTATTCGAAGAGAAAAGAGAGAGATTAAGTAGACCCTGAAAACAAGGAGAAATAGCACTTACAATCCCAGAATCTCTACTGATTGAACACTGCTGGGGCTATTAATCATGAGGGCTTATTTTCCAAAAAAACATCAGAGCACATCTGGAAATTAAATAAAAATAATAAGAGGGTTCAAATCAACTGACATTTTCCAGAGATTTCCTCAAGACAATAAGATGCTGCCCACAGAGGCACACAGAAACTTTGATTCTGCTCTGCCTGAACAAGGCTTTAAAAAAAAAAAGTATCAAAATTCACCCCCAATAGTTTGGTTTTCATTAACTGCCCTCTCTTGAGGGGCTCCACGTAGAGAACTGGAATCTGCCGTCTTTGTATTTGTTTCATTTGATTTGTTTTTGTCCAAACTGAGTGAATGGGTGGCTGTTTCTAAGTGGTCTTTTTGACGCTGCATAATTCGGACAGCACGAGTTACTCTGAGCCCTGAAGAAGGAGGCTATTTGCTGTGGGAGGCAAGGCGGTGGGGAACACATCTCTCCTGAGAAATACTCTGATTAGGTGACTCTCTCCAAAGAGCCAAGGTCAAAATTAACTCTGGAGTAGGCTTCCCCATGACAAGAGGGAGGCATTCATTTGGAGAAGATCTTCTTTGTTAGCAAGATGGTCCGTAAGACAGTGCAAAGGAAGGGAAGGGAAGTGACTTCAACCTTTTCCTTATCTATGAAATTCAATGATTACTCCCTGTGGTTTGGTACAGCCAGCTTGTCAGGAATCATGGAGTTGGGCCAGTTGGAGGCAAGTGTAGGGAAAGAGCCAGATCTGGTCTTTGCAGCCCCCTCCCCTCCCCTCCTCTTCCTGGCTCTCTCCATTCTCCTGTCCCTTCAGGTACCCTGGAACCTCTCGCAAGTTGCCAAATGCTCTGGGTCCCCCAACTCGCTTTGAATACTCTAACCTGAGTGTTATGAATTGAATGGTGTACCCCCCCAAATTCATGCGATGAAATCCTAACACCCAGTACCTCAGAATATGACCATATTTTGGAGACAGGGTCTTTATAGAGGTAATCAAGTTAAAATGAGGTCATTAGGGTGACCAAATCCAATATGACTAGTGTCCTTATAAAAAGGGGAAATTTGAAGACAGATCTGTATAGAGAGAGAACATCACGTAAACATGAAGACAGTTGTCAACAAGCCAAGGAGAGAAGCCTAGAACACATCTCTGCCTCACATCCCTCAGAAGGAACCAATCCTGCTGACACCTTGGTTCAAACTTCCAGCCTCTGGAACTGTAAGACAATGCGCTTCTGTTGTTTAAGCCACTCAATTTGTAGTACTTTGTTATGGCAGCCCTGGCAAGCTAATATACTGGACTGCACAGTTCCACTTGCTGTAGTACATTTGGTTCCCAAAGTGTGAGCCTTGTCAGAAGCTCTAAGATTTATACAGTCATTTTGTTCTTAATTTAAAGCCAAGTAAATATGCTGTGTGAATAACACATGTAGATTGCCCAGTGATTGTCCTTTGCATTCCTTTCTAGATTTAACTCATCACTTTGTCTCTCTCCTCACTCTATTCTAGCTGGACTGATCTGGACTGATCTCCTGGAGAGAAACCTGTTCTCTCACCTCAGAACCTTTGCACATGCTGTTCTCTTTTCCTTAAAATACCCCACGTATGCCAAGTTCTGGCCACCTGCCACGAATACGTTAGTCTTGGCTGAGTTGCCACCTCTTTGGGGAAGTCTTCCCTGACCTTTGCCAAAACTGGGTTAGATACCTTCCTATGTGACCCTGTAGCACCATATGCTCACATCTCTTCTATCAGTAAACAGAGTCTTTGGTGATCACCTCTTGACTTGGTCACCTAGCCCACGAGACTGTGGGAGGGGCTACTTCATGTTCGATTTCATATTCACAGCCTCAGACTCAGTGGGTATCACAAAACTCATTTTTATATATTATAATCATGCATCAGAATGTTTTGTTTTTGTGAATTTTCTTAATAGATACGAAACTATAATATTGGGAAAACTCACTTTTTCTTTACATTGAAAAGTGCTCCTCATTCTCAGTTTGGAAACTATTGCTCTAATCCAGACATCCCACAACTGCAGCCCTAGGGCCTAATCCAGCCATCAGACGGGATGGTTTGGCCAGCCCAGTGCTCCAAATGTCTCTGGATGTGGACACCCTTCCTTGGTGCTGTGCTTTCTGCAGGCACCACAAACACCCCATTTCTACTCTCTGGCATTCACTGCTTTCCTCGTTAATGTTACTTCTCTGCCCCCTGAGGCACTGGTTCCTAGAAAACACTGCCCCCAGATTCTTCATCGAAATTTGCTCTTCTGATATCCCCCTTCCTCAAATGTATTATCTAAGCCAAAACAAAGATCTAATAGGTTGTCTCCCTCTGGGAAAACCTATTTATCCAGAACCAGTGAGGGAGATTATTTGGGGCAAATGTGGGCAGGGGATTTTTTTTTTTTTTTTTGGAGCAGAGAAAGGTTTATTGCAGGACAAGGCAGGGAGAACAGGCGGCTCATGTTCCAGCCCTGAACTCCCCAAAGGGTTTCCACAAAGTATTTAAAAATTTTTTAAATCTTAAATTGGAGTATAGTTGATTAACAATGTGTTATTTTCAGGTGTACGGCAAAGTGATTCAGTTATACATATACACGTATCTATTCTGTTTCAAATTCTTTTCCCATCTAGGTGATTACAGAATACTGAGCAGAGTTCCCTGTGCTACACAGTAGGTCCTTGTTGGTTATCTATTTTAAATATAGTAGTGTGTACATGTCAATCCCAAATTCCCAATCTATCCCCCCACCCCAGCAAAGCATTTCTTTTTTTAACATCTTTATTGGAGTATAATTGCTTTACAATGGTGTGTTAGTTTCTGCTTTATAACAAAGTGAATCAGCTATACATATACATATATCCCCTTATCTCCTCCCTCTTGCATCTCCCTCCCACTCTCCCTATCCCACCCCTCTAGGTGGTCACAAAGCACGGAGCTGATCTCCCTGTGCTATGCAGCTGCTTCCCACTAGCTATCTATTTTACATTTGGTAGTGTATATATGTCAGTGCTAATCTCTTACTCCGTCCCAGCTTACCCTTCCACCTCCCTGTGTCTTCAAGTCCATTCTCTACGTGAGCAGGGGATTTTCTTCCCATAATCCTGCAAAACAAAACACTCAAAGGAAGGTTAACGACTATTCCCCGAGAGTTTCACCTTGTGTTGTAGAAAGTATACAAGGCCTAGAAACAAATTAATTTTGATCAACCTTGGTTTTCCTTTCTGGACTCTGCCAAAGACACTAACGAGCAGAGAAACAGCCGCATCAGGGGAAAGTTTGGAGGTGGATGGAGTGGAAAGGGCCACATAATCCCTAGTCAGAACTGTGGCTCTGTAGGAAACAGAATATTAAATCACTGAAAGTGAGGTATAAAATGTTGTTTTATGAATTCTCATATCTCTTTAAACAACTTCAGAAAGGGGAAAAGGTAGTTTCATCTTAGAATATATCTAGATTGCTCTGGGTTCATGCTATGGTAGGTTTTAAATCAAAGAGAATTGCTTAGTATATTTGTTTTGGAGACTCTCCAAAAAAAAAAAAAAAGAAGAAGAAGAAAGAAAGAAATGTGCTATGTAGCTCAGGCTGACAACCAGGACATGATAATGCAGAGTCCTTCCAACTGGAGGTAAAGTCCCCACAAAAAAGAGTCTGTCTGCTTGTGGCCCAGTTCTTCCAAGAGTTCCCGCCCACCACCCCACCTCCCTTTTATATAAACTTCCCAGAGGGACACCTTTGGTGTCCTGGGAAAGCCCCATTCGTCTGCCAAATGCAGCTTCTCTTCTGATCCCTCTTCTGATACTGTGTTCAAGGCTGACACATTTCTGTTCATAGTTACCATTTCTTTCCTCCCCTTTTGCCAGTTTTTAGTCCAATATGCCAATTGTCCTGCATTTGTATGACTTCAGACCTTAAACATTTTTACCAACAGTGGAGAATTCTGTAGAGCACTTTCTGAAAAACTCAGTCTATAATCTCCTCCCTTCCCCCAGCCAGCTCACTGGGGCAGTGATTTCCTCAAAGAATTCCAACAAATTAGTTCAGCACGACTCCCCTTCCTGAAATGATGTTAGCTGTCTTTAATCAAGCTTGCTATTCCAACTGTTCCTGATTTGATACCTTCAAGTAGTTACAGAGTCCTTCCCTCTAACTGAAGTTAAACTGACAGGCTTATCTTCTTATTCCCAGCATACCCACAAATACTGATAATATTTCAGGGAGCGGGTGTGGGTGATGAAGAGGAAAAAGGATTCATTAAATCTTTTAACTTATCCTACTTTTTTCATAGACAGACATTTTTTTTTTTTTTTTTTTTTTTTTTTTTTTAATCAGAATCCCAGAGAGAGGCATCTCAAAATCAGTCCTGGTGCTTTAAAAATAATAAGTGTTTAAAATCAGAATCCCAGAGAGAGGCATCTCAAAATCAGTCCTGGTGCTTTAAAAATGCTAGTACTCCCTTTACACGTTCGAACAAATGTTTAAAGTAAGGCCACCTTAATTATCTGGTGCCAATGGAATGAATTTCCTACACTAATCATGGCTGGTATTTACTTGGTGTTTGTAGTGCCAAATCTCAACTTCTGAAAGTCAAGAGGTTAAGTTATAAATACCCGCTATTAGATAGCTGTAAAATATTTGCCTGAAGCCTTTGATAGCTTAAAGCTTTCCATTATAGGTATATACAGACATGTATATTCTTGTAGCTATGTATATTTTAAGATACATATGTATCTCCACAACACCTCATGTGTGGTCATGAAATCCATCACATAAACTTCTGCATTTTCCAAACCCTGGGATACAATTTCAAGCCATATATAAACTGACTTTATACTGCCCATATGCACTGCACTGGGCCCTACCACGCAGATGGCATCATCATTTCCACAGTCTGATTCACAGCCCAAACCCAGGAGACGGTCTCAAGGAAAAGACGTTTTAGGACCAGGTTTCCAACTTGAAACTCTCCATGGGAATTTCCAGAATAACTCTGATACATCAAGGGGTAAAAAAAAAAAAAGTGAAGAAGGACTAAAAACCAGAACCAAAACCAAGCAAAAGGAGAAGCATTAAAAAGTTATGTGATGAAGTGGGATGCTATAAAGTTTTTATTATGACTTGTTTGGAAAGAGCTTGCTTAACAAATGCAGTCATCCTCTATTCAAATGCAAAGCAATAAAACATTTTATAGTCCACTATTATACACCGTAATGCGTATGGAATGGTTAAGCCCAATCAGATCTTAGAAAAGAACATTTTGTTTGCTCTTCTAGGAAAGTTTGCCCTTTAAAAGAGAGGGAAAAAAAAAAGTGAAGGAAGAAAGAAACTTCTCCAGTGTTATGGGGATGGAGAATTATCTGGAAATTATACAACTGAGGAATGGATGCAGAAAGGGGAGCTATCTCTTTACCTGGAAAAGAGAAAATTAGTGGGGGAAATGAGAGCTGTCTTCACATATTTTCAGGGCAATTTTGTAGAAGAGTTATTAATTTTAGAGTTATGATGTGAAGTTATACAGGACAAAACTAGATCCAATTGGTAAACATTGGGGTGAAGGGAGAGGTGTAGATTTGACTCAATACAGAATCTTCTGACATGATAGCTTCTCACAAAGGGATGATCTGCCTTGGGAACCATTGAGTTCTCCATGTATAGAAGCAGAGGCTCATTTAGCATCTAATAGGGATGATCAGCTCCGTGCTTTGTGACCGCCTGGAGGGGTGGGATAGGGAAGGTGGGAGGGAGGGAGACGCAAGAGGGAAGAGATATGGGAACATATGTATACGTATAACTGATTTACTTTGTTATAAAGCAGAAACTAACACACCATTGTAAAGCAATTATACCCCAATAAAGATGTTAAAAAAAAAATAATAGGGATGTTATACAGGTAGGAGGCTGTCCTACGGCAAGTGGACTCTGGATGAGTTGACTTATATGGTACCTCCCATATCTAGATGTCTATGATTCTAAGATTTGCATAAAATTCCAAATTGGCATTTGGAGACATTTCATATCCCCCGTAAATCTGAGCATGCATCTGAATAGGGTTTTCATGAGAAAATTTTAGAAAGTATAAATTTGTTCTCATTGTTTAGTGCTCCCTATGAAAAAAGGGGTTTCTTTTTTAAAGTAGGAAATGTCAGAAATAAAGTCTTTTTTGATCTCAGGTTTGGAGCACGGAGTTTTTCTGTTGTTCATTCATAACCCTTTTGTCAAATGTCTTCAAGTTGGGAACCACAATATGTTGAAAGGCTGTAGGGAAATTCCAAAAGGTTTAAAGAAATCAGAGCTGTCAAATTCTGAACAGAAATTTGTGGTAAAGTATATTAGTTCTTTTCCTTCCACATTATCACCCGATTCCTGTTTTTTTTTTTTCCAAATCACACATCTGCCAAAGGCCCCCTTTCCTTTTGACTCCCCCTCCCTCATTTTCACCTCCTGTGTCCTCTTAGATCCTGTTCTTGCCTCTCATAGCATATTTTCTTTCTGAGGTAAAACAAAGGAAACCTATTCCTATAGCTCTCTCCTTAACAGGAGAAATCAGACGGGCTCTCTGAAGGGGTAGGAAATAAGAGAGTTGGAGAACTGCTGAGCTAGTCTCATTACCTCACTCCTTGTTTATCCTCAAACTTGCCAAAAATTGCCCAGGAACAGACTTCCTGCTCCATCATTTAAAATGACTCTCTCTCTCTCTCTCCTACTTTCTTGCCAAACTTACTTCATGATACAAGAGACTCTGAGACGGAAGAGGGCAAGGTAATAATAAGCCCAGGATGAATTCTATCCTTGTTAAGTACCTTTCATTCCTCAGAATCCCCAAAGGCCTGACAATCTATATTTCATGCCCTTCTACCTCACCACAGAAAGTTGGACTCTATGCTGTGAAGGGAATACACAATAAAAGCAGAGGTAAACTCTCTTCAAGTCCGATCATTACTTCCATTATGCATTAGCATTTCTACGACACCCTATATTGGTCATTGTTATATTACTCAGTCTAGACAGGAGGGTAAGGGGTCTTCCTGTAAATGGTATTTCCACACATTTTCCTTCTCTTTACTTGCCTTCCTTCTCGGGTTCCCTTTCTGGGTACTATATTTTCCCTCTCACATGGAATTCTTCTCTTGAAATCCATCAGAATTCATTTCAGGAAGTTTATGAGGAAAGCATCTACCTCGCAAAGCACAAAGCAAGAGGCACAGAGTGAAAGTTTTCTTTTTAAGTTTTTCATTAAATAGAAACACGTTATGAAATAGAGTATTAAATGTGAATAGCACGTGACCCTACCTTAAAGGAAAAGATATCTATCTCATTCACCAAGCAGGGGGAAAAGGGCTGTCTTAACCACACTAGTCTACCACTAGCCATGAAAACATTAAAATAGCTGATCCATAAAGTGTGTGCTTAGTAGGTATCACCTGTTTTATATTTACTATCTCATTTATTTCCCACAACAACCTTATGAGATGACACGATACTGTTTTCATCGTGAAAGAGAAAAATGAAGCTTAGAGAGATTAAGCAAGACACGTGCAAGGTCATGCCGATTCTTTAAGGAATTTGGACCCACGTATTTCTGACTTCAACATCTTTCCTCTGAACCACGATTTTCCATCCTGCCTTGGGCGTTTCTTCCTGGACAAACGTGAAGATAGAGACCATTTTCATTTTGACTGGATCTTCCTAACTGCTTCCATCTTGACTTAGGGTTCATGCAGTCTTTATTTTGTTGTGACTTTGGGGTGAACCCTCAAGCACTTGCAGTTCTCCATTATTGAGTAACTCCTGGCCAGCAGAATCTTCATTCAGATGTCCTTCCATTTTCACTGTTCTTTCCCGTTCATCCCTCTCTCACGAATCTATGCTTGAACTTGGAGGGCGGGGTGGGCAGAGTGCAGTGCAAGCCTCTGCTTCTCACTGAAAAGGCAGCTGTCCACTGAGTTCACACAGTAACTTGAGTAGGTGTGTTACTTAATACGCCACAAGAAAATGCCCACCCCGAGAGTCTACAATTGTGGATTTAACAGGCCTCCTGCTGCTGCTCGGCTGCCTTCCAGAGGCCGGCCGAATTGCTTCCTCTGCAAGCAGGACCTTCTGCCAGAGACTCTGGGGGACTGCAGTTGTTGATCTGTGGTGAGAGGTGACAGGTGGTCACTCTGCAATCGTGGGATGTTAAAATTGATATTAAAATATTTTTTCCAAAGGGTGAACGGAGACTGGGTAAAGAAAGAAAGGCTGTTTGATACTGCACCCTAACGTTTCTGTGCCTTTGGAGAAGGTGTGCTGGCTCCCAACCAGCTTTCCACACTCAGAGACCTAAATCCTCAGAAGACTCCTTCCGGGAAGATCTTGGCATGAGGATACAGCGGGTATGCCCGAGCCGGGCCTTCACAGAGGTTTGTTTAACTGAGACCCCTCACCCAAACATACCTCCTCACCAGCGTCAACGAGGGGGCTCCATGCAGAGCATAACTACTACTTTATAGAGGCTGTTGTCCCCCCCTTCTTTTTTTCCTCAAGAATACTGAGGAGCTACTACAGATGGTCTAAGACATGACAATTCCAGAGGCAACAGGCCTTCTTATTTGACCTATGGCATAGCAAACTTCATGGAAGGACCAGGAGCTTTCTACAACTCACCGAATGAATCTGTCACCGTAGTGGAACAGCGGAAGGCAGGAAGTGCTCGTTTCGTGAACTTGAAGAAACCGAATTGCCTTTGGATAAAAGTCATCTCCTTCTGGAGACAGCAGATGGGTCATTTCTAAAACATTGTTTTTTGGAAAAAAAGTAAGAGATGTTTTGATAGTTCAGCTGAAACGTATCATATGTTTTATATCAATGGTTCTGCTTTTGTTCTTTATTCGGGTTTCTGTTGTTTAAACCTTCATGGAAATAGCTGCTTCTTAGGCATGTGCCGTATTGCTTTCTTCCTGTTGTGATATATCAGGGTATTCCTGGGAGACTGCAACTCTTCCTGAGACCAGGAATTCAGTGTGTAGATTCCTTTCTCAAAGAGTTTCTTCGGGAAGGAAGCCAGGCTCGACCCTCTGAATTTGGAGTTGGCAGTTGTTAGCACTACTCTGTCACAGTGGACATTTGTCATTCTTTTTTGGTTGCCCAGAAAGTATCTGAACTCCTTACCCATATTTGCAAACTTCTCTGCCTTGGGATTCTTGGTGGAAGGCCAGGTTATTAAGCAGCAGAGAAGCTGAAAATGCTGTATATTCATTGTTTTCCGAATTTCTCTACAGTGAGGGCCCAAACATGTGACCCAGGCTCCCACAATCAGATGCATCCATCACAGACTTAGAATCTGGAATTTGTGATACAAGGAGCTTGGATGGTGAGGAAGACTCTGGCCGTGGCGGTAGCTACAGGGTAATCAAGGTCCTGGGCCAGCGGAGCTGGTAATGCCAGAGGCAGTGTCCAGTTCTCAGAGCTGGCAGCCCAAGACGTGCCAGCTGCAGGGCCTCGGGGTCACTGTGACATCCTCCCCAGAGCAGTTCCACAGTTGGATTCTGGGCACTGTTCCTGGTAGTGGAGCTGAGAATCAGGCTAAGTTATCTGGCAAATCCATGAGCTACTCAAAAGCCTTTTAATAAATTCTCCTCCTAGAATGGCTTTCTGTCTGCTGCTTACAACTAAAACTCCTGACTTAAAATAAATTTAGAATAGCTAAAAGTTCCAATTTCTTAAAATAACAGAAAAATCATCTCAAAGCATAAAACTGTACACCGGTGCAGTTCAGAACCCATTGAACTCTATAAGGGGTGCGTTATGAATATAAATACACATGTTTACATATCTGTACAGAGACATAAGCATGTATATGTGTGTATGCACGTGTGCGCGTGCGTGTGTGTGTGCGTCTGTGTGTATACATCCAAGACGCAATTCAATATGTCACATTTAGGACTGGAAGCCAGTGGCATCCAATGCCAAACTTTAAATTCCCTTCTGAAGTTGTAAGACCACCCTCCTGCTCCCCAGTCGATTGCTTGCTTTCTGTTCACTTCCTCTATTGAAAGAATGTATTTTATTTTTATCAAGCAGAACAGCATTCTCCTCCTTTTCCAACCAATTTCAGCTGTGTTAATCACTAACACAAAATGAACTAAGACCAGCCAACACCAGCTGCAGGGTGGCATTCATTTTGAAGCAGAAACGCTGAGCTTAAGTGAAATGCAAAGTTGTTAAAAGGGGAGTGTGTACTGTATACCCTCGGGGACGTATGCTGTGCTTCTTAAGGAAGTCTGAGGCTCCGAAATCCTGGTTCACAAAGCACACAATTTTTTTTTTTTTTTTTTTGCAACAAGAAATCCAATAATGCAGAGGAAACTGAAGCAAACTTCCCTGGAATCTCCACTGAACTAGCATTTTCCAAAGCTCCTAGCCAGAACATGGAAATGTTTACAAAGCTTGTTCCCCTCTGTAGGTTATATCATTGAATCCTCGCAGTGCCTGTGGGGACTAAACCAAGGCGGGTACATCTCTGTCTTACAGACATGAAACAAAGGGCCAGGGTCACCCAGATTGTTAATGGCGGAGCCAGTACTAGAATCATGAACTTCTGGCCCCTAGTTCATTTTTCTCTACCATGACATTTCTTAACGTTTCAGGGTTGGTTTTCTGGTTTCCTGCTTTTGGATAGAGATACACACATGCACACACACACACACACACACACACACACACACGCATGCATGTGTGTATGCACATATATCTCTATTCATCTATATATCTGTATATACATTTATTTTAGTATGTATTTTTATATATTTGTTAAACTATTTAAATATACAAAATATATTAAATACTATATAATAAAATTACTTCCAGTCAAGGGAAAATATCAGGAAATTGCTTACATGTTCCTCTTCCAAAAATAGTGAGTGACTAACCTTTTTGTGAGCCAGCCATGAGCTGGGGGCTCATCTTTGACATCTGCTTTCCTCCATAATGACTGTTCTTACTCCTTTTCCCCAAGGTAACTCCTATCCACCCTCCACTGTCCAGCATAAATAGCCCTTCTTCTGGGAAGCCTCATCGATTAGGTCGAGGTCCTTTTATTATATGCGCTCCCAGTCTTGTATGCCTTTCTCACATCATTGTCATTCATTACATATGAGTTAATGTGTCTACTTCTTTAATACGTATTTTTGTGTACTATTCTATCCCCAGGACCTAGCCCAGTGCCTGGCACGGAGTGGACACTCAATCATCTTTCCAGAAGGATGACACGAGAGCAGAGCGAGAGGCATTAATCAACAGCAGGTGGGTCTCCTCATTCCGGACAGTGTGGTAGATAAGACGGGATCTGCAGTCACAACACTTGTGTTTGAAGCCTGGCTCTGCAACCTCCCAGCTGTGTGACTAAACAAGTTGCTGGGACTCTGCCCTTGAGTGGCCTCACCAACATTTTGTTGACAATACAGTTGCCTATCTCACAGAGCTGCTTGAGAATTAATTGAGTTTATATCAGGAAAGTATTCAAGACACTGCCTGGTACATAATTGCTTAATAAATGTTGGCAGTGCTTATTTTTTATAACAAGGCGAGAAGAATGAGTGTGAATAAAAACAGGTTTACAGGTTCAGTGGTGGGAAATTTAAGAAGATCCTGTATGAAGACTTCTATTTTCTGGGCAAGTGAGAAAATGAGAAAAAGAGGAAGTTTGAGTGCCAGAGATCAGAGGAAAGTGCTACAAACTAAACCGCTGCACAGAAACCCTGCCTGCATCCGTCCCATCATGGAGCCTGCCTCTCCCCACTCTCCCAGGTCTTCTATGTGGGCAGGCAAAGCCAGCTTGCCTCCCCACAGGGCGAGCAATCAGAGTCATTTTGCTAATTCTACTTCAGGAATGGAAAACTCAAACGTCCAACACATCAAGGACCCCAGAGAGCCCACCCAGTCAGCAATACCAAGGCCTGAGAGTTTCATGTGAATGTGGAATGCACCAAATATACAATTAGCAAATAGCTTTTGCATTCTGGAAGAATCTGGCCCCTTTGCAGTAGTCCTTAGTTGCTTGAAGTTCTGAGGTTTTATTGTATCCTTAGGGTGATCAACTCTGTTTCCTTAATGTGTGCAATTGCAGACATCCGTTCATTGGGGCAGACGAGCTAACCTGTCACTGCGTGATGGATGTTTTCCTATTGCTCTGCTGAAGAGCATTAAGTTAAGCCTTCACTCCAGCTCCACAGATAGTTGAGACAACAGATGGCCTTTTTTTTGCAATTCTAAGGAACTGCGGCCACAGGAGGTTCAGAAGAGTGGCTTCTATATGCTGATGGCTTAAAATAGACTTGGCAAATAAAGAACTGTTATCATTACGTATGCCAGTGGGTACAGTGGCCGATGAAGGTGGGGTTGGCGGTAAGGAGGGAAAACTTGGTCTAATTGTCTTCCTGACCTTGCAGGACGCAGTAAATTTAGGCTACAGGGTGGATGGAGGGAGCCAAAGGAGTTTTGAAGAAGTCAAGTTCTACCTGTAATACTTGCAGATGGTGAATATCTTTTCTGAGGACACAAATGTCATCTTAAGCACAACTAGAAGACCGACAATGCAAATCCATTTTCAAGAACGATTGGTAATGCTTCAATGAATATTAATTCCATTCATTAAAAATACTTATAATCAAACCCTGGAACTGGTGAATCGTTTTTAAATGACAGTTTGGAGGCATATGAACAAGCTTGATATCATTTCTCCTGTTTTCTGGGATTTCTATGACAAAGGGAGGCATTTAAACTCTCTTGAAGCAAACAAAATTAGTGCCCCTTCAATATATGTGTACTGCATTTCTGACCATTTATGGGACTCCAGCAATTTATCACAGTAAGAAGTATTCTGCTTCACATAAGACGAGACTATTTGATGAGCTCATGGGATTATGAGCAGTGTACTGACTACCTGAAAATCATCATTGTTCAGAGCTATCAACTTCACAAAAAAGGAATCAAAAGCCTGGTTGGCAGGTTGCTATTTATATTCATGGTAGAAAGCTTGTTGCCATCTGAACACTGCACTTTAGGGGCTTCTTGGATGGAATGCCACATTTGGCCTGAAGCAAAATGCACCTACTGATTGAATGGGATTTCATATTTGTAATGGTCTCACAAAAGACAGTGAAACTACATTGTTACATGTATTAGACATTAAAGAGACCACTTCTACTAGAAATGCTCTCTTTCACATACAGGTAGAGCATTTGCTAATTCTAAGGACAAGAAATGCAGACTCTATAATACCTGCAGATCGTCCAGACACACCACCCCTACTCAGGTGGCAGAGGAATATTCTACAGTCTGCTCGCAGATCAAGGACGCAAAGTGTAAATGCTTTCAGCAGATGCTTTGAATCTTGAAGGCATATGTTGTTCATGCTTCTTTAAAAGAAACTGCCAAAACTGCTGTACTAGTTCAAATCATCTGGCATTTGGGAACCTCGGTTATTATTTTCATATGAAAGTAAAACCAAGAGTTGGGTCATAAAACAACAGTCCAGTGCAAGGTTGTTGGCAGTCCATGCAATAGAACTTTAATTTACTTAACAAGAATGCAAGGTGAGGATAATGATTTGTGGGTGATACAGAGGAACAAAAACTCCCTGTAATTGGCAAAATAACTTCCGAGTATTTTCCAATGAAGAATTTAGCCTTCAAATTGTGGCACCCTCACAGCAGTGATGCTGCTGGAAGGATATGGTGAGTGTGCTCTTTGACTTTATGCCTAGAATGTGGCAGGCACACTGATAGGCACTGGGGATACACAAAACCTCAGAGTCAGAACCCCCTCCCCCCAAATTATTCCCATTAATACAGCCTGGGTGTACGGAACTGCAGTATATCTCCCCCACCACCACCTGTTTCCTCTTGAGTTTCGTAAGAGGAAACCATGGTCATTTTACCTAGATTTAGTTATTGTATTCATTCAACTGAAATCTAAAGATACACCTTTTGCTCTAACCAGGGAAATGGAAAGATTTGAATATCTAATTTAACAAGACGTTATCAGTTAAGGTTTTTTGGTTGCAATCAACAGAAAGAGATTCTGAGCAGAGAAAGGAACTTAATGGAAAGATTTGGGGATGTTCAATGGATTGAAGAAACATGTAAACCAGGACTCAGAAAGGACATGAACCAGGGCAGCTTCAGGGACCCAAACAGCAGGAAGGAATGGAGCACATGGGCAGGACACCTTCCATAGGATGGATTTTTTTTGTCCAACACTTTAATACTTACTTGTAAAGCTGAGTAAACAGCACAAGTCTTTAATGTTGAAGGTTTTGCTGATTCATCACTACCTTTTTTTTCTTTTATAGATCATGTATGTAATGTTATCTACCTAAAATATCTTTGTGTATGTTTTTTGTGTTTTTTTTTTTTTTGCGGTACGCGAGCCTCTCACTGTTGTGGCCCCTCCCCTTGCGGAGCACAGGCTCCGGACGCGCAGGCTCAGCGGCCAAGGCTCACGGGCCCAGCCGCTCCGTGGCACGCGGGATCCTCCCAGACCGGGGCACGAACCCGTGTCCCCTGCATCGGCAGGCGGACTCCAAACCACTGCGCCACCAGGGAAGCCCTGTCTATGTTTTTATACTTTTATAGCTTTAGGTTTACATTTAAATCTATGATCTATTTTGAGTTAATGAATTTAAGTCATGTTTTAATATGGCTTTAGGTGTGGATCCAAGTTTTGTTTTCGTGGGTTTTTTTTTTAATGTTTTCCAGCATCATTTGTTGAAAAGACTATTTTTCCTCCAGTGAATTGCATTTGCACCTATGTTGAATATTACTTGTCCACATGTGTTTTGTCCATAATCCATCAGTTGTTATATATGTGGATCTATTTCTGCATTCTCTGATCTGTTTCACTGACCAATTTGTCTAAATGTGAACCAATGCCAAAGTACCCTCATTACTTTAACTTTATAGTAAGTCTATATAGACTTTACAGTAAGTCTTTATAATAAGGTCATATAAGACCTCTAACATTCTTTTTCTTTTTCAAAGATGTTTTGGGTTTTCTATGTTCTTTGCATTTCTATATGAATTTTAGCATCATTTTTCCAATTTCTAGCAAAAGAAAAGATCTTGCTAAGATTTTTATTGGTGTTGCATTGAATCTACAATTTAGGGAGAATTATCATCTTAATAATATTGAACCTTAAGTCCCGTGAATAAGGTATATCTCTCCAATTATTTAAGTCATAGTTCATTTCCCTTAGAAATATTTTATAGGTTTTAGTGTACAAGGCTTACCATATTTTTCAGATTTATCCCTAGGTATTTTATATTTTTAATGCTATTCCAAATAGTATTTTTTAATTTTAGTTTCCAGTTGTTAATATAGAAATTCAGAAATACAAATGATTTTGGTACTGGTCTTTTATCCTTCAAACTTGCTAAACTTACTTGTTAGTTCTAAGAGTGTTTTTGTAGATTTTTATCAGATTTTCTACATGGACAATCATGCATTCTGAACTAAAAACAATTTTGCTTTTTCCCTTCCAAAATAAATGCATTTTTTTCTTGCCTTATTGCTCTGACCAGACCTCTAGTACAGTGTTGAACTGGAGTATGAGAAGGCACATCTTTTTATTCTTCCTGAATGTAGTGGGAAAGCATTCAGTCTTTCATCATTAAGTATTGTGCTGGCTGTAGGTTTTCTTTGATGTCTTTTATCAGAGTAAGCAGAAATTCTCTCTATTACTAGTTTGCTTAGAGTTTTCATCAGGAATGGATGCTGGATTTTGTCAAATGCTATTTCTGCATATATTCAGATGATGATATGGTTTTTCTTTTTTTGTGTTAATATGATGAATTACACTGATTGATTTTTAACGTTAAGCCAAATTTGTATTCTTGGAATAAATCTCACTTGGTCATGATGTACTATGCCTTTCATACATGCTTGGATTTGATTTTCTAAAATTTAGCTTCAAATTTTTTATCTATGTTCATGAGGAATCTTGATCTGTAGTTTTCTTATTTTGTAATGTCTTTGGTTGGTTTTGGTAGTGGGCTCACAGAATAAGATAGGAAGTATTTCCTTCTCTTCAGTTTTCTGGAAGAGTTTATGTAGAATTAGTATTATTTATTCCCTAAATATTTGGTAGTGATGCCACTTAAACTTGGAATTTCTTTATGAGAAGGTTTTTAACTACAAATTCAATTTTTAAAATACATATAATGCTAAGGAGGTTATATATTTCTTCTTTTGTGAACTTTGGTAGTTTGTGTCTTTCAAGGAATTTATCTATTTCATCTACATTGTTGAAGTTATTGACACAGAATTGTTCAACATGTTCCCATATTATCCATTTATATAGTATGCTTCCATTTCTCCCTTCCTAGCCTTTATGATATTGCTTTTATCCATTTTACTTATGCCCCATAGCACATAGCTGTAATTTTTGTTTAAATAATCGAATATTTTAAAGGAGTTTAAATAATAATAAAAGAATCTATTTCCCCAGAGTTTCCATGTATGGTTCTCCTCATTCTTTTGAGTAAATCCAAATTTTCATCTGGTAACATTTTCCTTCTGCTTGAAGGACTTCCTTTAACATTTCTTATACTGAGATGCTGCTGGTGATAAATTCTTTCAGCTCTTAGGTGATTGAAAAGGTCTTTTTTCCTCTCCTCCTCCCCCACCACCCCCCTTGGCAATCACAAGTCTGTTCTCTATATTTGTGAGTCTGTTTTTGTTTTGTAGATACACTCATTTGTGTCATATTTTAGATTCCACATATAAGTGGTATCATATGGTATTTGTCTTTCTCTTCTGACTTACTTTGCTCAGTATGATAATCTCTAGGTCCATCCATGTTCCTGCAAATGGCATTGTTTCATTCTTTTTCATGACTGAGTAGTATTCCACTGTGTATATATATATATATATATATATATATATATATATATATATATATACCACATCTTCTTTATCCATTCATCTGTTGATGGATATTTAGGTTGTTTCCATGTCTTGGCTATTGCAAATAGTGCTGGTATGAACATAGAGGTGCATGTATCTTTTTGAATGATAGCTTTGTCTGGATATATGCCTAGGAGTGGGATTGCTGTATCATATGGCAACTCTATTTTTAGTTTTTTGAGGAACCACCCTACTGTTTTCCATAATGGTTGCACCAATTTACATTCCCATCAACAGTGTAAGAGGGCTCCCTTTGAAAAAGTCTTTATTTCACTGGGTATAAACTTCTAGGTTGATAGTTATTTTTCCTTCAGTATTTTAAAGGTGTCATCTTGCTGGTATTGTGTCAAATGAGGAGTTTGTGATGTTCCCTATCTTTGTTCTTCTGCATGTGATGTAGTTTTTCTAGAGCTGTTTTTTAAGATTTTCTATTTATCACTACTTTTGAGAAATTTGATTACCATATGTCTTGGTGTAGTTTTCTTTATGTTTCTTGTGCTGAAGTTCATTAGGATTCTCAGATATGTAGTTTTTAGATGCCATCAAATTTGGAACTTTCCAGTCATTTCTTCAACTATTTTTTTTTTCTCTCTCACCAACCTCTCATTTGGGGACTCTGATTAGAGGTATATTCAGATGTTAAAAGTTGTCTCAAAGCTACTGAAGCTCATCATCTTCATTTTGCATTTCATCTTGGATTGCTTCTATTGCTATGTTTTCAAATTCACTAATTTTTTCTTCTGTAATGTCTAATTTGCTATTAATTCCATCCAGTGTATTTTTTTAAAATCTCAGACATTGTAGTTTTTAGCTCTAGTTGTTCGATTTTTTGTATTTGTTTTTCATATGTTCTGTATCTCTATTTGGGGGGCTTTCAGAATATAGTTATAATAACTTAATGTCTGTGCCTGCTAATTCTAACATCTGTGTCAGTTCTGTGGAGGTTTTAATTGATTGATTATTCTCCTCATTATAGGTCACATTTTTCTGCTTCTTAGAATGCCTATTACTCTTTTGTTGGATACCAGACATTGTGAATTTTACCTTGTTGGCTCCTAAATATTTTTGTATACCCATAAATAGTCTTAAGCTTTGTTGTGGTATGCAGTTAAGTTTCTTGGAAACATTTTGATCATTTTGTGTCTTGCTTTTTAAGACTTGTTAGCCTGGACCAGAGCAGCATTTAATCTTGGTAATGTGTCCCTTAGTACTGAGGCAAGACCCTTCTAACTACTCTACCCAATACCCCATGAATTATGAGGTTTTTCAGTCTGGCTGGTGGGAACAGACACTGTAACTGGTCCTTTGTGAGCGTTGAATACGTTTTTGTTAATGTTTTCTCCAATCTTGGACAGTTTTCTCATATACATAAGCTGGTCAGTACCCTGCTAAATGCTCAAAGGTTAGGGTTAGGGTCTCTGCAGATCTCCAGAGTTCGCTATGCAGCTCTCTCCTCTGACCCAGGTACTCTATCTTACAAATTCAAGTTGCCTTGGCAGTTGTTTGAGGCAAGAAGGTAAATTTGATCCCTGTCATTCTATCTCAGCCATAAGAGGAAGCCAATAATTTATTCTGAAATTATTTCAAAAATACAGAAAAATTTTAAGACATGTGCAGAGAACTCCCAAATTCTCTTTACCCAGATTTCTCAATTATTAACATTTTACCACATTTGTTCTACCTCTCTCTCTCCATGTATATAGATAGATAGATAGACACAAATATATATTATCATTATTCTTTTTTAAACCATTTAAGCAGTAACTGCAGCCCCAATGATTCATCACTCTCACTTCCTCCAGTGTCTATCTTTCCAAAACAAAGACAGTCTCCTACACAACCACAGTACAACCAAAATCAGAAAACAATATCAATACAACTCTACCATCCAGTTCACAGAACACTCTCAAGTTTTTCCAACTATCCCAACAATGTCTCTTTTCTTCTGGTCCAGTAGCCAATCCAAGATCATGCATTGAATTGTAATGGATTTCCAATATCACTCAATCTGGAATCATGTTTTAGTCTTTCCATCTGTTCAGTCTGTAGATATTCCTTTACCTGAGTTTGTCTCATGTCCAGAATCAGGCCATATTTTCTTTGCAGGGAAAGGCTATGATATGCTTTTCTTGGACATCACATCAAGAGACACACAAGGTTAATCTGTCCCACAACAAGTGAGGTTATTGTTCACTGGGTCAAGTTGATATCCACCAAGTTTCTCCACTATAAAGTCACTATTTTTCCTCTTGTGACTGATAAGCATTTTGTGGGAAGATATTTTGAGACAGCACCAATGTTTAGCTCCTAATCGAACCTCCACCCACCAGCCTGACATCTATGGATGACTCACGCTGAATCCATAGAACGCGGTCTTAACATGTAGTTCATTTTGTTTTCCAAAGGCATCAGCTACCCTGACAGAAGATCAGCTGTTCCAGCAGCAACAGTTCTAATCTCTGTTGAAGACCAATATCAAAAGAGAAACCATACCTTAGAGAAGCAGTTCTTTTCATTTAACAATCCATCTATCAATCCATCATCCATTCACTGAGTAAGTATTGAAAGTACTTTTACATGGTGCCAGGCTGTGGAGATTAAAAAAAAAAAAAAAAAAAAAAAGACGTAAGACACAGTGCTTATATCTAATACGCTCCTGCTTTTTATAGGGAAAAAAATGTCAACAAGTAATTACAACTCAAGGTGATTATAATACAACAATGTATTATAATGCAGGTAAGTATTAAATATGTGGAGTATCAAAGGAACATAAACTTTATTTGCATATAAGAGAAGGTTTCCTGGAGAGGTAATATTGGAGCTGGGTCCTTTAAGGTGAATGGGAGCTTGGGAGATATTTGATGAGAGTGGGGATAAGTAGAATGTTCCAGTTAGAAGAAACAGCACGTGATAATGTAGGTATAAAAGCATAAAGTACAAAGGACACAGAAGTAGTTCACTGTCCGGAAGAAGGGAGGGTGCAGGAGGGAAGGGGGATTGGTGGCAAGGCAGGAAAAATTGAGGCGGGACCCGCGTGGTACGGTACCAAACATGCTAAGGAGTCTGGATTTTTTATTCACTAGGGGTTCCCACTAATAGTGCAATTTCCCGGACCCCATCGCAATGTTATTTAAATTAGAATCTCTGAGGAAAATCTGGGAGTCTGTATTTTAACAAACACCTCAAGTTTGGAGATCACTGCTATAAGTCAGAGGGTGCTACTGAATACTTTAAAACAGAGTGAAATAATCAGATTTGTGTTTCAGAAAGATCACTTTGGGACTCGCAGAGGATGTCTTGAAAAGGGGGGCAGGTAGACACAAACACCTGTGGCAGTAGTCATAGCACTCTCCCAGTTCTTTCCAACACACAGATTGCCAAGATCATCTCTTTTCTGGAGATGATCTTAGCTGAAGTTAAGGAATCTGTGGAGGGGACTTGATCCAAGCTGCCAGCATTGCCTCATGCCTCTGAATTGGTCAGGCTAAAAGGGTAATCCAGACACAAAGATGCTCCAGAGCGGATTGTTAGATTACACTGGCCAGCAAGACCTGCCAAGTGTCTCATTATTGAACACATCTATTACATCCATGTTCAACAGTAGGAGTGTGGTGGTTATGGTTGATTGGCACTTAGCATCTATTCCACTCCCCTTCCAGTGTAGCGGCTTTCAAACTTTGTTTTAAAGAAAAACATATTACATTGCAGTGCAGTATACGCGTATGTGTGTGTCGCACAGAACATAACTTACCCTTACTATGCTGATGCCCTCTGAAATTTTTATTCTATTTTATTTCTTTCAGTGCTTTCATGATTCACTAATGATGAGTCCTGATCCCCAGACTGAAAGCCATTGCCGTAATGTGCTTTCCTGTATAACAGAGGCTAGAAAGCTAAAGACTGCATTTTCCACCCACTTCAGCTAACGTTCCAGGTGTTTTTGGCTCTGCAAACCCAATGCCCTTGTATTGCTTTTGCTATTTCTGCTGGCAAGTGTGTCATGGAAGTGTCTGGTCTTTCTTGGCAATGACAACAGAGGTTTAGTCATTAGCATAGGTGCTTTTCACAGGTATCAAGAAGAAAAGCAAGGAATGTCCATTTTTGCTGGTGAAGTTTATATCAGTCATAGAATGGTCTGGAATCTGCAGCATTCGTGGCTTTGTAAGCATGGTACCTTCTTACTCATGTAAGCTTCTGATTGCAGTGGCTTCAAGGTCAAGGCGGTGACCAAGTTCTGAGTGGTAGGAGATGTGTGGGTGCCCAGTACTGTGGTGGGACTGGGGAGAGGGGAGGAAGGTTACCAAAAGGTCCCCCTGGAGACTGCCTGCGCTTCCAACGATCTACATGCCACTTAAAAACCTCCAGTAAATCTCTACCTAGAGAGGATTCTGTTCTCTGCAACAGAACCCTGGACACAAGTAACCAGTCCTGCTGAAGTACTAAGTCACGGCGGCTCAGGACTTGCCTAAGCCTTCACCTGTCAAACTTAATCTGGATCCAGCCACAAAAATGAATGAAGGGCAACTATATCTAACAGCATGGGCCAATCAGAAACAGAAAATTGAATAAAAAGAGCAAAACACACAAGTATTTAGTTCTGTTTATATAAAGTTTAGAAAACAAACAAATTAAACCATATTGCTTAGAGATCCATATTTAAGGAATAGATCTATTAAAAAAAAAGAGGGGCTTACCATAAAAGTCAGAACGGTGGGCATGTGATCATTAAGGGTCATGGAGAGACTTCTGAGGTGCTGGCTATGTTCTATTTTTTACCTAAATGGTGATTTTGCAGGTGTTTGATTTATGTACTTTTCTATATGTGCATTATATTTTACATTCTCTCCCATACACAAAGGATGAAAAATTGCAAAAATAAACAAAAATTTTAATTGGAATTCATACAACTTATGATCATCCAGTCTATCTACTCATCTGATGCTTGAATCTCCCCACAACATTTTCTGTCCTCTGCTTGACCCCTTCTGAAGAGCTGGAGTTGCGTAGTTGTCGCTCATGAGAGCAGTAACACACCCAGGCAAATAACAGTTGAGTCTCCAAGCATTATTGTCATGTACCTGTGACTGTCCACCCTCTTCCCTCAATTCCCAACTGCCAGGTCACTGAAGACCATATTTAAAGACCTCAAAAGGATCCTCAAACCTAACATCAAAACTTAGCACCCTCAGGACATAACTTCCTTCCCTCTGACCCTTGGGTAACATAGCTTCTTTTATTCAGCAGGGAGATATCTATTTGTTATTTGTTGTTATTACTATAAGAGCCAAGACAGCAGTGATCAGTACCAAAGCAGAAAAAGAGATACATAACATACGGGTTACCTTGGAGTATGAGTTGCTTTCTTTTTCAAATGGTCTGCTGAGTTTGGGAAGGGGAATTGGGAGAGCGGGAATGAGAGGTGAGACGGAAAGAAAACTCCACCTTCCCTGTAGCGTTATTTCATATTTTCTGACTTTACAGGATGACCTGGTGAGTTGAGTAGTTCAGAGACAAGTGTCCTGGATCTAAATGATCATCCAGTGAAGGAAAAGTCACAATATAAAGGTTTCCACTTCTCCAGTCTTCAAGGAGAGATACAGTGTATCTGGGGTGTGGGGACTAAAGTCAGGATTAAATGTTAATACCTGAAATCTTTTCAAGCAAAAGGTGCCATGTCAGCTTCAAAGTATACATGCGCCTTATGAGGTGAATTTTTTTGTTTTTAAAAACACATAGCCTCTGCAGGAAAACTTTTCCCAAATTTTTTCACCTTTTCCTGGTGCTTCATAATCCTTAAGAGATTTTTCAGCTGGTAGGAGATTTCTGAAACAATGGGCATGATACATAAGGATAATATGTCTCTTTTGTTTGTCCAGTAAATATTTGCTGAATGAATCACAATGAACAAATTAAAAAATTATAAAAGCATAAATCACTATTATAAATTAGGTGGCTCTTTTTGATATATACAAAAGTTACCCATTTTCATGAGAATTACAGGTAATAATTCTATTACAACAAAAGAGAAAAAAGTAGCATTGCCTTTCTACTCCATGCAGGCAAAAGAAAGTTGAAAAGTAAAGCCATTATCTGGATAATTCAGACAAAAAACCAACTATTGAGGGAAAGGAGGCCCTTTTTTTCCTGGCCCAAATTCATTTGAGCCATCCAATAACTTGACCCACTAGAGTGGAATTTGGCATTCAAGAGGCTTGTCTTGGCTCATTTCCAGTGGGTTTTAGTTACTGAATTCTTTAAAGGACATTGTTCAAACATGGTCTCCCATGTAACTGGGTTCTAAGGCATGAGCTGCAAGAACCTTGACATCACCACGTGACTCCAGAGTATTCTTCCATTGGATCAAATTATGCAGAAAATCACTCTCATTCCAGTTTAGGTTTCTGGGTTAGACAAAAGCAAAGTGGATTGCCCAAGATTTGCTCCGCAATAATTACATGCGAATACTTGAAAGCTCTGCCTGAAAAGTGTGTTAATAAATACGATCCCCATTCCTAGATGGTGTAGATAGAAGCAAATGGGCCAAAGGTGACAGTTATTTGGCAGTTCCTCACTCAATACCCCTGCCTGCCACATTCTTGGTTCCTCTGAACGCATCTTTGATTACTGAAAGAATTGTGTTGATTTCATGAATGGTAGAAATCATGACACTTGAACTGCCCGCCATTCCAACCTTCTTTCATGACTCTAATGTGCTCCCTGAACGTTTATTTAACAACTGGGAAAAACAAAAAAAACACCACAAGGATGTCTTGCAGAGAGTAACCATGTTGCAGAAATAGCAACGGTGGCCTTTTGCTTGCTTTCCTTTGCTGGCCATGCCTGAGCAAGGTTTTTTGTAAGATGACCTGGAGTTGGGCATTCTGCCCACGTGCACACCTGGCAGCTCGAATCTTCCTATCCTTGGGAACTCGGATACATGCTGAGTTCCCATTTTCTTTGACTGCAAAACAGACAAGGACCAGCTGGTTAGTGCTGACACGGCTCGCACTACTGGCGGGAACACTACTTAAGTGTTCTGCGTTTGCTCATTATTTATCAATGGGGAGATATTTCTCCGGAGAAAAGCATGTCCTTTGTCTCCTGATGGAAAGTCCGTTCTTCCAATGGGGGATGTCCTAGAAAGCAAAAAAATTGGTAATTCATTTCCCACGTGTGAGTCCCAAGTGTAATTCTCCATGTGTAAGTTTTCATTTTAAGGGTTCGAATTCAAATATAGGAAATGAATTGTGGCCCTAGAAATATCAGATACTTAACTTTTTCCCATAGCAATATGATTTTTAATAGCTGAATATGCCATCTCTCCTTGAACAGGTTGCTTTTATCACCAGTTTGAAGCATAGATTATTGTTATAAGTACTATTAATTATTTGAAGATAACTTCACACTGGAAATAATTTTTAACATCCCCTGCCTCAAGGCATCAAATAATGCAATGCTGGGTTTAGTGTGTTCATGTAGGCAAGGCGCTTTCCTATGTGGCTACGTGGACCTCACATGAACCTGCAGGCTCTGGGAGACAGAAAAGTGGAAAATCAGACACTAATGAAGTGTAGCAAAGGCTCTTCTGATTTTCCAGCATTACGTGGGATAACATAAAAAATGTAATAAAGGAATTTTTTAATCCCTTTACCTGAAGTTAAAAGCTCCCAAGCTCTCCTTCTTTTCCTTCTCTTCTTTTTCTTCTCTCCCTTCCCTTCTCTGTCTCCTTCTCTTCTCTTTTCGTATTCTTTTTGGTCTTGTTAGATCAAATATCAGGGTCTCTTCGCTCTTTGAATTATTCATGTTACTCCGATTAACGCTGGATTCATATTCATCCAAAGAAACTTATTTTTCCTTAAGTTTTCCAACCATGAAACTAATAGAGCATGATGGAAATGTAACTGATACTTAGCTATTGTCCTGGAAATAGATCCCATTACAATTATATGTAAGAGATATTTTAAAATAACTGTGAAACAGGAGGAATATTTATGCTCTTCTGAAGATGAATAGACTTATTTATAGGTAGAGAGACATTCCAGAAGATAAGCTAAAATTAATCATATTGCTGAAGTTTTCAAAGAGGTCAGAGTCCAAATTAAATATAGAAGGGCAAACCAGTTTCTTCCTCTTGTGTATTTTAATGAAGACTAGAGAGGCTAGAGAAATATTTATATTCTTTTATTCATATTTTCAGGATTGCCTCATGTCTCGATTTTTTTTCCCAAATCTCTCATTTAAGTGAGGGTACTTCAAAGTGAATATGGGTATTCTCAACTCCTCATATCTTAAAAAAGAAAAAAAGGAAGAATTAATAGGGACTGGAAATTTAAAAACAACAGATGCACTAAAAGTGTGATTACTGCCATGAGTAAGACATACGGGGGAGTGCCACCACTTTATGTAGCCTTGGTTGAGGGCTGATTGTATCGTAGGGAAACTGGAGCCCCAGAGCCATGCTAAGACCATCTCTAGGAAATGACTGCTGATTTGCCTTGGAGTGAAAGAGATAAGCTGTTTCTCTCTAAACATAGCTCTCTAACTGCTTTGTGGTTAACAAGATGCCCTGCTAAGAACTCTGGGTAATTCATTTAAGGCTGAATATTGAACTGTGATGTGTGATGAGGGAGGAAACTGTGCTCCCAAACACTGGCTGCATTACTCTGAAGGAACTGAAACGTAGAGAGGGACCAGCTCTTTGTATCCTCCACAAAGGGGCGGACACTCGTGAGCTGAACTCCAGAATCCAAGGTCAGAAAGAGACTCCCAACAGTACCACATGGGCTGAAGTGACATCGCTTCCATTCTGGACCCAGAATTTTTTTTTTTCCTTCACAGAGCTACATACTTCAGTTGTGATGCCTTAAGCAAGAAAGCAATGTCTTCAGACAGTGGCTGAGATAAGAAAGACTAGGTGAAGCTGAGTCCCAGGCACAATGTGTGCATGTTGATATCACTGAGTTATGAACTATTTCCTTTTAATCCAGTTTCAAAAGATGACTTCCTCCATATGCAGTTAATTCCACATATAACTACAAGGAACTGCATATTTTCGAACAGTTGTGTCATCAGTATGAATGTTTAAACAATCTCTGTGGTCTTTTTCCCACAAACTGATTTAACATGTATATAAAAAGGCTTTTGGAATGAGCACTTTACATTTGCTTCTCAAACTTCAGCGTCTGTTTTTAGTAAATATTGAAGATGAAACTTCCCCCATTCATGCCTGGAGCACTGGCCAATTGCAACTGAGGAATGCAGCTCTTGGGCTTTTCATGAATAAAATTCTCTGGTTGTGAACCTAGTCTTTCTCAGGCCATGTCAACAGGACCACAACTGAATGGATGTGAGATAAAGCACTCATGGCAGTTGGTTGAACTGGCTACAGATTATCCTAATTAATATTAAAAGACAGTGGGCTCCACACAGACTTGTTCAAATCCTGACTCTGTACAGGGGGGACCATGTATCCCTGTGTGTCCATAGTGGCCCCAGTTCACTCTTAATGCTCCTGTGTAACCATTAATAGTGTCCCTTTCAAAAATGTCCCAGTTTAAGCTAGAATGTATATGATCACTCTACTAATAGCGAAACCCATTTTAGATCTCTGTGCCCTTGCTTTTTATGGGTGCAGCAATATGTGTTGGGGCTCTGGTCCTAGAGACCCATTTTATAGGCCAAAATCATCAAAACTGATCATGAAAATAACTTAGGGTTAACTAAAACACAACTATACACGTGACATAATAAGTTATTGACAAATTAAGGTATCGTTTTTCTCCCCACATATTTGTTTTGTCTTCTTTTCTCATTTCAAGTAGGAACCAGTCCCTTGTGTGCGTCCTTGCCTCAGGGATTTTTGCAGGACGGAAGGCAGACGCCCCTGAAAAGTCTGTAGTTCTTCTTGTGTTGTTGCAAAGGCCTACGGCCACTGAAGAAATAACAAGTGCTCCAGACTCTAAGGAAGAGGGATGAGGCTTTGGAGGACAGAGAGTCAGAGAGAGAAGCTCTTCATCTTAAGGAGGTAGAGGAACAAGACTGCAGGCTCTGCAGAGAAGGTGAGCAGAGGAGGCGGTGACTTAAACCTGGAGCTGGATCAGCTATGCAATTTGGGGGACTCGGTACAAAATGAAACCATGGTGGCCCTTGTTCAAATTTCAAGATGGCCACAGCAGAGCACTAAAACAAATTCAGGGCTCTTCTGAGCATGGAGCCCTGTGAAACTACACAGTCACATGGCCATGCAGCTACCCCTGCCCAGAGGAGATGGCTTCTTGATGCGCCTAGAGGGAGGCACCCTCTGCAAAGTCCCCTAACCCCAAATGGCGCCGCCAAAATCCAGGGCCCCACTGTGGGCTCCACAGAGCAATAACAATGGTACCTTAAAAGACTGGAGAGTAGAGGCCCTTCCTCAATTGTCTTCATTCCAAGTAAACCTTCTGGGTTCTGGTGTGAGTCTCGGAAGGAGAGGGGTTCCCAACAAGGAGGACATAGCAATTCTTGCCATCTTAGAGGAAGGATGGTGCCTGAGAGTCAGAAAACTAAGCTGATTTAAAGAAAGAAAGAAATTGATATGTTTTGCTCACTTCAGTTTGTGGACTAAAATTTATTCCACATATGCTTTTACAAATATTTAAGTTTATAAAACCAAATGTTTAATATAAGATCCACATTGTAAATATTCCTCTGAGAGTATTTTTCTGCATGGACTGGAATGGCTGAGCTTCTTAAAATGTAAGTCCATAAAGTGGAGGGGAAGATGCCTGCTTTCTTGGTAAACCTCCCTGAAATACCCACAGGCTTTCTTCACCACTGCAAGGATTTTTGGTCTGCATTTAAAATTCAGATTGTTTGTCTCAAACATTTTCCTCATCCATTTCATGTGCAAAAATGCTCTGAGAGTCACTGAATGGTAGGTTCTGTGGGATGAGAAGTTCCATGGTTTGGGTTCACTGATAGTATATGTGAACATCTTATTTATGACAGTAAATGTTTTTATAAAAAGTTGTTATTCTCTGTAATAGTGTGTGATATTTGAGCAAGTTACTTAACCTGCTCTCCTTATCTGTAAAATGAGGATCATACCTACCTCTTGGGGTGCTATCAGGACTCAATCAGATGACAGAGAGAGTACCCAGCGTATATGAAATGCTAAATGGTTGCTGAGTCTCGGACATGACTCTGCCATGTTAATCGCACAATGGTGACCCAGTTTTTAGTTCATGGGTTACCTCAAGCTTTTTTCCCCCTGGTTGTAAATGGGGGAACTTCTACCCATCATGAAGTTCCGGGAATTGTTTTAACGGTAAGATAATTGTCTTCTCCCCCAAAACACAAGTTAGCACCAAACTCCTCAGATGCCCGTGGACCACAGAACAGATTATTTCATGTTGCTGCCAGCTACTTCTGGCCTTGGGCAGATATTGGATCATTGAGGATTAGAATCAAAAAGGACCAGAGATCATAGTCTTCAGTAGTGACTTAGAAACTCCTGGGGGCGCCCAAGGAGCTCCCCATAACATGTGGTCCCAGACACCTCCTCCCCACTTGCCAGAGCAAACTCCAACTGTATCTGTTTTACACATTGTCCATCTAAGTAAAAGGGCACAGCTAAAAAAATAAATAAATAAAAAGACCCTTTGAAAATCAAGGATCTGCTCCAACCCCTGCATTTTAGAGTTGATGAAATTTAGAACTAGAAGATTGTTTTAACCAATATCAGCCAGCTAGTTTGTGGCAGAGCCAGGAGTACACTGAGGTCAGCTCCCAGTCCCATGCAGTTTTCATTCTAGCAGGCTGCTTCCTGAAGAAAGATGGAGATGACACCACAGATGTTGTAGGGTCAAGATTTACATCTTACAGATCAGACGTACCAAAACAGTAGCTTATGTATTTGTTTTCTATAACTGATTTAATCTCACTCTGAAGCTCTCATTCCTACAGACGGCAGAAATAAATTTGCTAAACAGCCTCTTTCAGGGTGAAAAAGGGGGGGGCCGTATTCATGCAGTTCAACCACTGAAGTTCCCTATCAGAGACAATTCTCTACCTTCTGAGGCTCTCCCTTCTCCCTTCTTCTCAAGGTGGCATCTGGATGATGGAGAAGTTTATGGATCCTCATGGAGCAGGGGGAGGAACATGTAACTCGCAGGTTGTCTTCCTCTGCAGGCTCCTGCTGTTCTGCAGCTGAGGTATGAGTCCTCTCAGTCTCTGGGCATCAGATTCTCTGGGCATGTATCC
Organism: Neophocaena asiaeorientalis asiaeorientalis; assembly: GCF_003031525.2. Lineage (NCBI taxonomy): Eukaryota > Metazoa > Chordata > Mammalia > Artiodactyla > Phocoenidae > Neophocaena > Neophocaena asiaeorientalis. The sequence continues at coordinate 16,642,475 of NW_020185339.1, forward strand.
TCCCTACATGTGCTATGTAAGTGTTTGCAGCTGGTGTAATTTGCGGTCTGCTCTCTCTGCATGGGCAATCTATGGTGATAGCTCTCAGGGAGTTAGGCCATCTCTCCCTGGGAAAATTCTAACCAGGGTACCAGTGCCATGGGAAGGCCATCTTCAGAAAGGAACTGACTGCAGTTCAGGGAAGCTCCTCTTTATCAGCCACCTAAACAACTGAAAATTAACTGGAGTTTTGAATACCTTCTTCTCGTAACGTTTTCTTGAAGTAAAAAAATTAAAAGCAGACACATAATTATTTTAAAACCTTGGTCTTCTTGTTAAAGACAGCAGAGTAAAAACACTTATGCCATTCCTCTTCCTAAAAGTCCAATGAAAACAATACATGGAACAAAAATAGAAGGGAAAAAATCTCCATATCATGAATGAAGCAAGGAAACAGCTACAATCCCAAACCACAAACTATGAAGAACACCTGCTAAATATTGGGGGCATAGGTGGAGCTGAGGGAGGCCCTTAATGCTGACAAATGCCTCCTTGGATCTCAAACAGGATCTATATTTCTCTAAAATTAAGTGAGGCAGCCCTAAAATGTCAAGCCAATGATCCTTTGCTTAGAGAGGGGAGGTTGAAAGATATGAATGAGACATGGGAGAAATGGGGACTGTCCTTAAGAGATACTGAGTTTTAGAGGCTACAAATTTTTCACTTATTTGTACTTTTCTGAGTTTTTGGACAAATTTTTATGAGTACTATTTACCAAAACAATAGCCATTCTAACAATAAGTAAAAGCTAAAATCAAAACAACAACAACCCTTCTAACTGTGTGTAAGAGGGTTAAAGGATAATTAACAGCTACCTCAGAATTCTTCTTAGGGAGGAATAGTCTTTATTATAATTTCTTAATAGGTTATTGAGTGTAAAAAGATAAATCAGACCCAGAGTCTGGAAGAAGAGGGGAGAATAGAGTGAAGGCTGAATTGTTCTGCGTTCAAATATGGGCACAATTAGTAGGGTGAGATGATTACTCTTGAGAGGTAGGCAGGAAGAGAAGGATCGAGGGACCGAAGAAACAATAGGAGGGGAGGGGGGAAGGTAATGTTAGAACCTGAGTTAGCAGAATTGGCCAAGTCTCTCTAGCCTTGAGAATTCTGAGGTTTTTAAGTTATTTGCATTACTTTGAAAAAGACCTTGGCTTCCCTCTGCCTTCTGCTACACCCACAAAGATCTTGGTTTTGACTGATTGATCGATTGATTTGATTGATTTGGTTGGTTGGTTGAGTAGGTATTAAGGGAACCAAAGGGATGAGACAGCACTTCTGGGTTGGAGATGATCGGCAGAAGTATGAGCTCTGAATCGGAGCTCATTAGGGAAGCCACAAGCTCCTCTCACCTCCACCTCCAGCCCATCCACTGCCTAATCCAAACTCCTTCCCCACACCTGCAAAGGGGTTTGAGCCACTTTCATTTGCACCTTAACTGTCCTCTGGATTAACTATGCCGTAGATTTGGCTTGAGAAGAAGGATGGGGCCACTTTGACAGAGCCAAAGTAGGAGGGCATGATAAGGAGCAGTGAAGAGGGGCAAACAGAACAGAGAGATCAACATGGTTTCTGTTCACAGGTGACCATTCCCCATCTTGAATGCCCACCTGTATCCTATCTACACACCCACCCTAATTCTCTCTAGACCACTTCCCTTCTCCCAGTTCATCAACCACATGTTCAAAAAGAAAAACATCCAACAGATGAGAAAGAGGATAACACAATGATTCTTACTAGTATCTGGAGCCCCTTTAAGACCTCAGTCCTTGCTCATATAGCTGAATAATATTTTGAGTCCAGAACACGTTTCTTCTCATTCTAGGGTCTTCCTTCTTCAGAATAATCTTCTGTTTTAAATAGTAAGGACTTTAAAAAACACTTCGTTTTTAAACTGTTATTTACTGAAAGCCCAAACCTCAAAGATGAGTCATTTCCCAACACACTCATTATACAGCGGTGGAGAAGAGACAGGATAACCAAGATTTATAAACTTTCAGGTTAAAAAGTAGAAGACTAAGAAACACTCAGCAGTCATTAAGCAATAGCAAATAACAAATCCAGCTGAATAGAGACAGCAATGACTCCCAGTCCACTTACTTGGTTGGTGATTCTAGAAACTGCCCTCTGGGGTAATCTCCTTGTAAATTATCCCATATGAATTCATCCTGGGTAAGTAATAAAGAACATAGCTTTAGCGGGGGATATACAGATTTCATAGACTTCTTCCTGCTGGTGTGGACCTAGAGGCCTGAGATTTGTTTTCAGGATAAAATCATAGGTGTTCACCAGGCAGACTTCAGGCATCTTTGACAATGTGGTTTCCTAAAAATCTCAGTTGACTTCTCTTCTCCTTGCTTCCTGTCAACGGCAAGTACATGTAGACAATGGCCAAAGATCCTGTGTGAACAGCCTTTAAACCCGAAGATTTCCTCCTGTTCCTTCTGACATTAGTCATCTGTCCTTTCCTAGTCCTTCCTCAATGCCCACTTCTTCGAAACAATTTGAAGTCATAGCTTCTTATGGTGAGACATCCACTGAACTTGAAGTTTTCCAGTGGGTCTGAACAAGATGTCTTACAGAGAGCGGTTAATTAATGGGAGAAAAGCACGGGGTCTCACTAGCTAAGGTGACTACTTTGAAGTCATGGTTTCTAACTACTTCTTTGGGGGATAAAGAAGCAGTTGTCTTTGTCAGCCTTTCAAAGCTCCACACCATGGGGCTTCTCTCTAGCTTAGGTTGTGGCCACAGTTAGAGGGTCCCTACAGAATTGGCTACTTTTAGTACTTGGTGCATAACAAAAGACACCTTGCCTCCTTTGCTGAACTGCGCCCCCATCCCCAAGCCCAATTCCACATTTTCGAGTCTGATAGATCCTAGATTTACCCTGCTTTCATGGACCAATTTTTTAAATTAGTGTCTTTTCTCTTCCTTTCTTTATTTCCTTCTTTTTTCAGTTGCAAACTAGAGAATCCATCCACACTGGTTTAGGCGGCATTTATTAAGAGTTATTCATAGCTCCGTGACTCAGTGGGAGGTCTGGCGGAAAAGACGCACGAGGCTAGCCTCCTAGGCACACAGAAATGACCCGATGTGGATGCTGCTGCCGCCACTGCCCTTTGCCGCCACTTTCGCCTGCAACGTGGATGCGCAGCGGTCAGAATCCAGTCCGTTTCCTCGGGTCGCCGACATCCAAACCAGAGTTTCACGTGGGTGTGCTTGATTGGTGGACCTCAGGTCACATGCCTGCTCCCTAGCTGCGTGAGATGCTGGGAATTTCCTCCCTGGGAAAGTAAGACTAACAATGTGGGAAACTATGAACATGTAGAGCAGGGGGTTAATAGAATGACAGGTACCTGCTAAAGAAGATTTTTTTCTAATGAGCAATTTGCTCCTAAGAGCCCCTGAAAGATTCAGGCCTTAGAGACACGACATACTATAGAAAGTGAGGCTGGAGCAGGGAGCTGAAACATGATTTGGTTGAAGACCTGTGGAAGGTAGATCTCTAGGTTCCCTCATCCACACCCATGCAGCCAGGCATTTATACTTCCGCTTGTCCCTTCCTCCCTCCTCTCCCCTTAGAGGACTAGAAGTTTCTTCTCTGTTGAAGTTCCAGACTGGGGATACCAGGCCTAGAGGAGCTCAGGGCCAAGGTGCTGGCCTGAAAACAAGAGATTAAGTTAAATTCTCTTTGCTAAGTGTGGGAATAACCTACTTTCAAACCCCCAAGTGACGCTTTCAACCATCTCTAACTATACCCCAGCAGCAGGCATTCTAGGAAACTCCACTCTGGTCCTAGGCATCTCTATTGGGCTGGGAAAGGAGAATGGAGGGGGTTGTGATGAACATCTGCTTCCAGGCTCAGAACACGTTTGGGAAGGTGTTCTCGTTCTCTTCTTTTCTCTTCTCTTCTCCCCAGAATCTATTGTTTGCTACTCCTGCTATTTCATTCCTCAGCATCTTATGAGGCTCCCAAGAATGTCCTGGACAAGTCAAGGAACAGGGCGAGCCTTATTCATTTCTAGGTTAAGAAATGACTGAGATGGTGTCTGAGTTATATCTGGCTCTGTCTCTACCACGGGTGAAGGGACATCACAGAGAGACACAGCTAGATGATCAAACACAGTATCTTTTTTTAAAATTAATTTTTGTTGGAGTCTGGTTGCTTTACAATGTTGTGTTAGTTTCTACTGTACACAAAATGAATCAGCCATATATGTACATATATCCCCTCCCCTTTGGACTTCCTTCCCATTCAGGTCACTACAGTGCACTGAGTAGAGTTCTCATTCGTTATCTATTTTATACACAGTATCAGTAACGTATATGCAAGCACAATATCTAATAGCTAAAATAATCACATTTTTATTCGTAACTAAAATTTAGAATCTTACGGTAGAGAAAAGATGGCTTTCCCAGGTTCAAGTGCCCAGGAGCCTGACGCCACATGCCATCTGCTGGTGTTAAGCTGTATCGCTCGGCAGTGACTCCAGAGGGAACAAAGGGAGCTCTCCTCTCCTTGGGAGGGGGAGGCTCCCACGGGCCCTCGGCTACAGGTTTTAGACCTGAGCAAGTCCAGACCACGACCTTGAGAGGAATGAGGAAAATAAGGACTATTTTATTTTGGCATGTATCTCAAAATTGTCATTATTCACATAAAGTTCATAACCACAAAGACATTCCTACTTATTTTCTCAGGTGTTATGAAGCTCTGACATGGGAGAAAGTATCACTTCTAGAGGCATAAATTAGGCTGATTCAGAGTGCCCTGATGTATACAACAATCTTCCTCTCAAAGAATATGGCATCTTCTTAAGGAACCCTGTCTCAGACTCTGTGCCAGCCCAAGTGTACTCAGTCTTGTGTCCTACCCGATGATTTTCCCTGGGCTCCAATCTTTGTTCACTGCCGGGGCGGGGGAGTTCAACAGCTGCCAGATAGCAGATAACACAACTCACACCCTTTTCCATAGAAAATATCACTGAATAGCCTTAATTAATGGGTGCCAATTTTACTTTCTTCCCTCTTCCTTGTATTAAATTGCCTTTGTTCAAAGTTAGTTTATTTGAGCAACAAGGACCTGGTCATCTCATGGTGTGCATGGTATGGAGGCCCCTGGAATGACCTTGTATGGTGACAGGTTTACTCTCAGGGTTTACTCCCCACCTTTTACGAACAAACACACACACACACACACACACACACACACACACGTTTCCCTCACAGGGCACACATTCTTTTTTTTTTTTTTCGGTACGCGGGCCTCTCGCAGTTGTGGGCTCTCCCGATGCGGAGCACAGGCTCCGGACGCACACGCTCAGCGGCCACGGCTCACGGGCCCAGCCGCTCCGCGGCATGTGGGATCTTCCCGGACCAGGGCACGAACCTGTGTCCCCTGCATCGGCAGGCAGACTCTCAACCACTGCACCACTAGGGAAGCCCACACATTCATATCTGAGGCAACAATCCAGTCAAATGAGTGACAGAAAAATAACACCATTATCCTTACATATTAAAAATATTCTTAAGTCCAACCACGGTTTGCAAGTTGTAGCACCAAATATTCTATAGATGCAAAAAAAAAAAGTAAATATAGTATTGTCATAGACCCTGTGATTCCAGATGCCAAGCCCATCAGCCTAGAAGTGGAAGAGATTTCTGAGTCGTCCTCAGCCAGGGCACTTTGACAGCACCCATTCACCGGCGGGTAAAAAACTAAAATATCCAATGGATCCTTTCCCTTACATTTTGTACAGTGAATACAATGAGCTGTTAACTGATGAAGCAGTTGGCCTGGCACCTGCCCTGACTGTTTCCTGCAAGGACAGACAGGTCTAAAAAACACAACCAGGAGGATTGGGAGTTAGCGGAGAGGGCGGTGGGGGGCAGGTGGTAGTATAAGGGTCTTTTCTAATCCCCCACAAGTCATTGGGGGAAACTTCGACTGGCCAGCATCTTTGTTCCGCTCTGAATCTATGGCCACCCTAATGGCCAAGGTGCAGATTCCAAATTCTTGGGTCAGGTTTTACATTTTGGCCTCCAGGTACAGAGTGAAATTGGTAGGTGGGGTGGAGAGGTATTGGAACAAGTCTGGATATCCTGAAAGCTGAGTTCTAGACCCGGGGTGGCCTGCAGTTAGCTGAGACCTTCACAAGTCGATTTATCTTCCCAAGCTTCCATTTTCTCATCTTCCAATTCCTACTCTTACTTTCTTGTCACTCCCCCCTGCCCACCCGTTTCCCCTTTACGAACTGGGGAAGGGGATGGAGAGCAGTAGCAGTTCTGTGAGCCCCCTCCTCACGGTGCTAGAGGAGTGAGCTCAAGTTCCACGCAGCAACTTTGAAATACACAAGCCTGGCCCTCCCCACCCCTGCATTCTGGCCAGCCCTTCATTTGTCCTCTCCTTTCTCACTCTTTTCCTTTTTCCCTCCCTTGTTTTCTTGCCTGTCCCTCTCTGTCCCCATCGGTAACCTCCTTTTCCTGGTATCTAATCAATCCTCCAATTCTGTTTCACTTCACTGGCCTAAGAGGCTATGTTCCCCTGGCTATGTGTTATTTCTTTTCTTTTTTTTCTTTTTTTTGGCCGTGCCACACAGCTTGTGGGATCTTAGTTCCCTGACCAGGGATTGAACCCGGGCTCTCGGCAATGAAAGCACAGAGTCTTAACCACTGGACCGCCAGGGAATTCCATATGTGTTATTTCTTTTAAAAAATATTGTAGGTATGGGTAGCTGGACTTACTGCAGAAATTTTATACGATGTAGAAAAGCACATAATCATAATAACGATGTTGGGGAGGAGAAGGACAGCTAAGGTTCATGAGAGCTTGCTGATTGCCGGGCACTGTTGAAAGCACTTCACGGGCATTCATTCATTCAACACCCCAAGAACCCTACGAGATAGGTACCGTTATTATCCCCTTTTGGCAGGACAGGAAACTGAGGCACAGAGAAGTTAATTAACATAAAAGAGAACGCTAAAAATTACCCATAAGATCGTGCTGAGAATAACTATGGGTAACCAATACGGAATCCTTATATCTGAATGAATGGAAGGCCACTTGCCTCATGCATGCATTTATTCTTTCAAAAACCATTTTGCCACAACTGTCCTAGAGCCAGCTGTGGATTGAAGGACCTCTTCTGATAACTGATTTTGAGGCGTGGCCTTTTGTCATGGAGTGCAGAGAGAACTTCTGGCCAGTGGAAGAAGTAGGCTGAAATCCACTGCCATCCTATATCCCTATTCCCAGACCCAGCCGTACCAGAGACAAAAATCCAAGCAAGAACCCAGGGTCTTGCCAAGAGCCAGCTTTGGAATTGAGGGTATTAAAAATTATAACCCCAAAGCAGCCACTACTGCTTGGAAGCAGTCATTTCAATGACTGACATATGTACTAGAGGAACAAGTGCCATCTTACTAACAGGCTCTCATTAGTGATGGCAGCAACTATAAAACACATACACACCATGCACTTTTAATGACATGGGAAAGTGCTCATGATGTGTCAGAGGAGAAAAGAAAACCACAAAACAGAATGTGTGTGTGTGGTATGATGGCAAACATTCTTTAAAAAAAAGGGGGGCCATATGCATTGAAAAAATACTGGAAATTTTTTTGAAAAACAAACAACTTAGTTATCCTGCCTAAAGAAAGGTTATATGGGATTTTCTTTTCTTTTAGTTCCCCAAATTTCCACAAAGAGTGTGTATTATTTATATGCTCAGAAAAAAAGTGAATAATATTTTTTAAGGCTGTACAAGTTGATTAACAGTTGAAAGTCAACATATTATATTCAGATGAAATTCAGAGTTCCTAATTATCTTTTAAAAGGGAAAAAACCTAATATTTACTTGCTAATCATTCTGTCCTACATTGCCTGACGCAAGCTTCATAAGGCTTTGTAAGGTCAGTAGTCTATTGCTGCAGAGGCATTAAGTGATGTGAGCAATATCACTTGACTGTTATAGGGCGGAATGCCCCATTCCAGCTGACTCCCAAACTCACATTGTTCTCCTGGCCAATGGAGTTCCACCATTTTATTTTCTAACACAAGCCTAATAACGTACTTTCGTCTGTAGCTCTTTGAAGCAATGATGGGGAGTAAGAATGGGAAGGGAGGCAGGGGGTACATCTCAGAATCTGCTGAAGGCTGCCAGGTGATCCAGATCTGCTCTTACTCTATCCTCTGTCCCTCAAGGGTGCAAGGGTGCGGTATTATGGGGGGGGACACTGAGTCAGCAGCATGATTTCCAGGACAGTGAGAAGGCCCATCACATCAGCAGACTACCTCTCTAGAGACATCCTTTGGCTTAAGATTCTTTGTGCCTTTAGCTAAAATGCAAACGTCTCTGAGAGTAAGATTGCCTTAAACGATATCACTCCTGAGTATAAATAAGTTTGTCAGCTTGACTCCCAAGTCGTCGAGAGGCTGATTATGAACACCCAGAGAAAGACAGATACACAGAAGACAAGAAGGGCATCGGAAAACCACTAGAATCTCCATGCCCTTCTGCATAGCCCTGCCTGCCAATGGCTGGCCTTGATTATAATATTTAGGTTTCTGTGTTTATATCCTGTCAAGGGAAAGCAGAATATCACATTCTATCAAGTCACTTGAAAAGAACCACTGATCTACAACTCCAAGGCACTAACAGAGTGTTTGGTTTAAAGGAGTGTATCTTTGTAACTGTAATAAACACACCACACTCCAGAAAGTCTGCAGATAGCTTCTCTGTGAGTAAACGGCGAAGAAGAACTAGGACTTGTTTATATTTCTTCCCTTTCCTAAGGGTTATCAGGGCCATTTTCATCACCTTGGAGGGAAAACAAATGATCAAAAGATGGATGACCCCTCGTCCCTTCCATATCTCCTTCTTGGTATGTCAAAAAGCTTTCCAGCAAGTCAGGGCAAGCTAATTATTTTCTTCTAATCAATCAGCTATTTTAATGATGTATGACACTCCCAATCTATCAGTACCATTAAGATAACGTCTGCTGTGTTGGTCTGCAGCTAGTTTACAGACACTTCACTAGCCAACGTGGACCCTCCAAAAATCCAAACTCATGTTCGGAGTTTGGGCCTCAAGAAGGAAAAAAACTCAGACCTGGAATCAGTGCCTAGGTGGAACTGATTTGAGGAATTATTGAAATGCAAGGCTGCCCCCCAAAGCCTACCACAGAACCTGAAATTTCCACTTGTTCCTCTGAGTTTTTTCTTGATCTTCAGAAGTCACTGTTAAAATTAAAAAACAAAAAAACCTTCCCTGAACATAGCTAGGTGCTGCCATCAGAAATCTTTGTCAGAGCAGCTGCCTTTAGCAGAGAGCAAAGACGCAGAAAGAAAGATCCAGAATAGAGTCTAAGTGTCCCAGCTCTACCATCGAAGGGAGGCATGAATAGAAGGGAGAACGTGAGGGTCCTTGGGAAAGGCATGGAAGAGACAGCATTCCGAGTTAGGAAATCCTGACGGGGCATGGACCTGGGTTAATGAGAACAAAATCAGTTTTGCTGCCTAGGTGGCGTCTAGCCGGCCCTTCAGCCCCTCGGGTCCTAAGCAGAGGCTCTCCTCCTTCTCAAGGGCCTGAGTTCACAGCTGTGGGCCAAGCAGAAGTCTCCTGGTGGCCAGCAGGGAAAGCAAGCGTGGGAAGAAGGAGGCTGGCCTCAGCCTTCCTAACGGCCTCACCCCAGGACTGGCCTCTCCTCCTCCTCACTTGCTCTGCGGTTCAGAGGCACCTCCAACAATCTCAAGAAATCAGATGGGGAAGTCGCTGGGCTCGGTCTCCCCAGCTGACAGCGGCCCTGGCCAGATGTTGCACCGGAAGCCTTCACACACCTCTCCCATTAGGCGGTAATGGCACCCGGGCTGCAGGGGGAGGGGCACCAGGCTGCTGGGCCCCAGCTGGCAAGCAGCTTTTGTTCTGGATGACTTCAGCTTGAAAATCTGCCTTAAGAATGGTCTCCTCTCAAAGGAAAGGAAAACCCTAGTGAGGCATGGACACAGGCTGCTTTCACTCCTGAATGGGGCCTGCAGGGAGGGGAGGGGGGCATCCCATCCTCTCTGTTCATAGACAGCTCTTTGTTCAACAGGAGAAACAGATTTTGGACACCACCACCAGCCCTGCCACTTGGCAGGAGCCACCGGGACTGGCCGGCTTTCCCCGCACTCTGTCTTTTTCTGTGGAATGTATAAAAATCTGTAGGCTCCTCGCAAATGTGTATCATGTGACTATGGCATTCCAGACGCTGGCTCTGGAGATGCAAAGAGGAATAAGTCGTGCTTCCTGTCCTTAGACAGTTCACTATGGGGGGAGAGGGGTCCAGAAATACAAACATGCAATCACAATATGGTGTCGTAAACACTAATAAAGATCTATATGGGTAGTGAGAAGACACAAAAGAGAGACGAGAAACAGCTTCACAGAAGAAGAAAGGGTGGTGTTGGGCCTTGAAGCAGAATGCGCAGCGAGTTTAAAGATCAGGCAAAGGGGAAAAATACAGTCCTGATAGAAGGACCTGCATGTGCAAAGCAAGCGTGGGAAGAAGGAGGCTGGCCTCAGCCTTCCTAAGGAGGCACTGGGAAATTGTGCCCCATATCATTGCCTGTGTTCTCAGTAAGAATTAAGAGGAAAGACAGGACTTCCCTGGTGGTCCAGTGGTTAAGAATCTGCCTTCCAATGCAAGGGACACGGGTTCGATCCCTGGTCAGGGAACTAAGATCCCACACGCTGCAGGGCAACTAAACCCAGGTGCCGCAACTTCTGAGCCTGTGTGCTCTGGAGCCCGTGGGCCACAACTAGAGAGCCCACGTGCTGCAACTACTGAACCCGTGCACTCTGTTGCCCACGCACTGCAACTAGAGAGCCCATGTGCCCCAACTAGAGAGAAGCCCACACACCACAACGAAAGATCCGGCTTGCCGCAATGAAGATCCTGCGTGCCGCAACTAAGACCTGATGCAGCCAAATAAATAAATATATTTTTTAAAAAAAGAATTAAGGGGAAAGAAATTCAAACATTTATTTATCCCTTTGATAGATATTTGTCAGATGCCATCATATGTTTCAAGCACTAGGGTATGGTGAGTAAACATAAGTGGATTTGGCTCTCCTGGAGCTTATAGTTTAGTCATGGAGATAGCAAATAAGCAAGCACATAAATTACAAATGAGAGCAGCTCTTTGAAGGAAGCAACCAGAGTTCTATAGTAGAGAAAAAGAAAGGTGGGTAGGTTTGCTTTAAATGGGGTGCCAGGGAGGAGTCTTGGAGTTGTGAGGGAGAATCATCTAGAGAAGAGCCTTCGAGGTTGAGGACACAGCCTATGCAAAGGTCCTGAGGCAGGAAGAAGCTTGAAAATTTGGGGAAGTCAACAAGGCCAGTATGAATGGAAGGTAGGGACAGAAGGGAAGGGTAGGAGATAACTGTTAAGATCTGAGGGGCCAGATCCTGCAGGGTCTTTTAGATCAAAGCAAAGGGTTTGAGGTTTCTTCCAGGTACAAGAAGACACAGAATAGTTTTAAACAGGAAAGAGAGACATGATCTGAATTTAGCTGGGAAAAAAAAACAAAGTCAAAAGTAAAATTTAGGGGGTCAATAAGGGAGCCTTTGTCCATGGCCCCATAAGATGGCAGCTCTGTCAATGGTGGTAGCAGTGCATATGGAAGAAATGATGGATTTATGATATTAATTTGTCATTCCAGTTCCCTTTCCTGTCTCACAATACTTTCTCTTTTTTTTTGGAAGTCATAGTTTAAGCGCTCTGAGAATAGTATACCACTTGCCTTTACCCTTCCACTGTAACAAGTACTTGACACATGTCATCCTTGATCTAGAAAAGAAGCAAGACTCCAGTCCAATGGCCTTTCATCCCACGAGGCTCTGGGAGCTTCTCTGGCCTTCTTTGTTTATCTTCTCTGTCCAACCCTGTCCAGAGTACCCACCTCAGGCTGGTTTTAGAGAACTGGGCATAGAGAAGAGAAGCTGAGGCCAATGTCCCTCCTCCCACACACAAAATATCCATTAAAACCTGTTCTTCCATAGTGTTTTCTTGCTTCCTAGGGTCTGGGGAGAAGATGCTCACAAGACCAGCCTGCGGCAAGTATTTCTGCAGGTGGCACCCTTGGCACCTTTCTGACCTGTGTTACATTGTCTTGTCTCCATCCATGACTTTGAGGTCTGTCAGTTCATCCACCTACTGCCGCTCCAGGAGTCGAAGAGCATGCACACGGAAGAAGATAAAAAATGCTCAGATTGGCTTGTAATTTATAACCTGCCTCTTTCCAAAAATTCTTGAGAGAAGCCTCAGTCATACTCAGGGTCCTAATCAGCTTTAAGAAAGTCTCTGCACAGCCTCCCCTTTTTAGAAACATGAAGATTTATGTCATAATCTCTTTTACCAAACTTCATCAGGCCTTCACTATGCTTTGCAGTGACTGGAAGATGACTGTGCCGTGAGTGTGTGTGTGTGTGTGTGTGTGTAATCTCCAATGTGAAACAGTAGAATTTATAAAGCACTTTCCCATATATTTCTCCTTTAGTACTTACTACAACCCCATTTTACAGGTGAAAAAAATGAGTCTCGGAGAGGTAAAGTTATTTGGTGATGGGCATCCAACTTATGAGCTCCAAGAAAGTAGAGTCTATGTCTGCATTATTCTCCATTAAATCTCCAGAGCCTAGCACAGTGCCTGACACAGACTAGATTTCTGATAAGTATTTTTTGAATTAATTAACAAGTGAGTTAATTGTAACTTAATGAAATTGAGATTAAAATTCTGAATTCCAACCTTTCCATCCACTATGAATTGATTCCCTCTGATAGCACAGTGAATTTATCTACAGAAATCTGAACAAATGAAAGCACTTACTCAACTCAGTCTTGTAGCTTAGAAACATTTTTGTGTAACACATATCAAAGTCGTGCCCCATATGAATGAGTCTGTCCATTTGGTGTATTGTGGGCAGAATAAGGCTGTGCGGCACGGAATTCTCAGATTAGGGTTTCTCACTGTGCTTTGACTCTACGATTCTTTGTGGTGCTACACACCCCTCTCCCACCCCAGCCCCCAAAATATACATACACATTTTGCACACCATTTTATGGAGTGCACAAACCCCTACTCAAGTTCAAGACTATCTTTGGGTGCTTCTTTGCCAAAATGGATGTTTAATGCATAGTAAGTTCCTCTGATAAGCTGTATGCCCCCACAGGGTACATGGCTACTGCTGGACTTCCGAGGGTAAGAAAGGAAAGAAGGAGAAACAGAAAGTCACGAAAAGTGGTGCTCTTTATTGCATCTGCTGCAGAACAGCAAGCCGCTCACCAGAATTTCTAACTGGCTTGGAATGCCAAAGGATAGGAATAGGAAAGGTTGGTCAAATAATTCTTTCAGATGCTTCTACTCAAGAAATCTCAGAGCAGTCTGCTGGTTAGTTGACTAGTTTTTCATTTATTTCTGAGGAATGAGAGAAGGTTGATTGTACATCTGAATCCTTGCTGACCTGTGGCTGGGAGCTGTCTGACACATTGCATCAAGTCTTGGCTATTTGTATATATATGACTGAATAAATGACTGATTTACCCTCAGGGAATTCTGAGTCCCAGGCCATCTTTTTGCTCCTTTCCCCCACTAATATTCTTGGTAAATACAAATAGAGTGGTTTTATAAACACTCTTTTAATAAACCCCAGAAATTGAGCCAAGACTAGCATCTACAATTCCGCTTTCAGGAACAGGTTCCCTTGCCTCAGGTCATTATTCCTTGTGAAAATACCACATTCAGTTAAACAGACTTGCTGCCGTGGTCAAATAAAATGGTAAAATGCAAGATAAAAGACCTTTTGTAGGGGCTTCCCTGGTGGCACAGTGGTTGAGAGCCCACCTGCTGAGGCAGGGGACATGGGTTCGTGCCCCGGTCCGGGAAGATCCCACATGCCGCTGAGCGGCTGGGCCCGTGAGCCATGGCCACTGAGCCTGCGCGTCCGGAGCCTGTGCTCCGCAACGGGAGAGGCTACAACAGTGAGAGGCGCGCGTACCGCAAAAAAAAAAAAACCTTTTGTAGGGAGGAATGAGTGAAGTAAAATAATTCTTCTGCCAGCTCAAATACATCTAAATATCTCTAGAGTTCCATGACCTTCAAAATAAAGATGAATTTGTGAAGATTAGCAGTGACAGCCATGGGAAGTAGAGAAAGATAGCAGAGCCCAGCCGAGCTTTCAATGAGGAAAAAAGAATTCAACCACTGAGAATTCAGGGGCCCCAAATCCTGTATATAGCAACGGAGCATAATGTAAGCTTCCCATATCCTGCTTGCTACCACTGTGCCCTCACTTTAGAAAGGCAAGTTTCTCCAACAGAATGAAAATCATATGCTATCTATGTACAATATATTTTTTTAATTATGAAAGAAAATGTATAAAACAAATACACATGTAACAAACCAAAATATACTTAACAAGATAATATATAATAAAAATGTGTTAATATATACCTATATGTATAATGCATTAATAGTTAAGCAAACTTGAAAGCAAGAAATAATGATGGTAAATGTGCATTTAATGCTTACCATGTGCCAGGCACTGTTCTCAGGATTTCATGTATATTAACTCATTTGACCTTCACGGCAACTCCATGAGGATACAATTATAATCCCCATTTCACAGTTGAGGAAACTGAGGCACAAAGAAGTTAAGTAACTTGCCCAAAGTCATACAGCTAGTAAATGGCAGAGCTATTTTAATTCCAAGTTGTCAGAATCTAGACTGTTCTAAAAAAAAAGAACTCAATGTAGAAGTTGAAGATGGAATTTCCCATGGGCGTGTTGGAGCTGAAGTACACTGGGGCCGGGGTAGTATCAGCTCTGAAGGGCAAGTGTTGAAATCACATACCCCTGTGTGCTGTAAAACTGAACCCCAAATCATGCCTAAAGCCAGACACTGGGACATTCTGTCTTGATGTAGCACTAGGAAAACTCTGCCTGCTGGTTAGGGATGTGGCTCTGAAGAGGGGGAAAGTCACTTGAAAGAAACAGAGATCCCAGGACCACTCTGTCCAGGAGTGGGTTCTGAATTCACACTCCCTTCATGAAATGGGAATGAGAAGTTAACATAAAAACTGGTCTGCAAGCAAACTTTGGGCCTCCCCCAAAAGATGTCTCCCATGAGAAACAACTCTCCCTGAACACGAACTCAGAAGCACATAGGAAACAAACTCCCATGAAAGACAGTGAGCAGATATACAAGAACAGAGACAACTGAGCAATCTGAAAGAGGTTTTCAACTAGAATTTTTTTCTAAAAAATTCGAGAGAACAAGAAAGAAACATGCAAAAAGAAATATTTTGGATAAATAATAAGAGAATTTCTAAAAAGAGGCAAATTTATGCTCTAGTTATGAAAAACAAAGTGCTTTAAAAACCTTAATACCCGAGTAAAACAGCAAAGTAAAGCTGAGGAGAAAATTAATAAATTACAGATAGATGTGAGGAGATCACTCAGAACACAGTTCAAAGAGATAAAGAGATGGGGCTCATAAAAGAGAAAATAAAAGATATGGAGATAGAATGAGAAGCCCCACATGTGGAAGAGAGGTATTACTTGAGGCGATGATGGCAATATGTTTTTATACATAAAGAAAATTATGAATCCTCATATTGAAAAAGAACATGGAATCCAAAGATGATAATTAAATAAAAATCCATACTTAAACATATTACTGAAATGACTTCACATAAAAATAGTCTCCTGAGGAAAAGGCATATTACCTTGAAAGAAATGATCATCAGTTTAACTGCTGACTTATCGTCATCAATGATGGATTCCAGAAGACAATGGATTAATATCTTCTAAGTACTGATGGGACACAACCGTTAGTTTAGCTTTTTACAACCAGTTAAGGTAACACTCTTAAATGACAGCAAAATAAATACCTTTTTAGACTTCCACGAACTAAGGGTTTACTACTAAGACTTCACTGAAAGAATTACCAAAGGACATACCTCAGTAGGAACAAAATTTAAGAGTAAGATTCAAGAAGCATTGGTGAACAAAGAAACAAACAAAACATATAAGGAAATTTAAATAAGTATTGTCAGTGGGAATACATTGCTCTGGTCAGCAATAATACAGAGAAAGAGGGTCACTTTGGAATTAGGGAGTTCTGAGGTCTAATTCAGGAGAAAAATTGACATTGATAACCTTCACACTTTGAAAAGTACATCATAAATGTAGCAGTATACAGTATGCTAATTGAGTAAGATGGTATTTTCTAGTCTGTTAACTAGTCATTATTAAAGCCCTTGAGATGTTTTCTAAAAGTACAGATTCTCAAGCCCCGTTGTTTATTTTTGCACAGCATATCTGGAGGGGACCTTTGCTTCTGTATTTTTTCAAAGTCCCAGCTAATTTTGCTGGGAAATCATAGTTGGTACTAACTAGCTCAGTAGGACACATCCTCTAGGTTCTGGCCCCTTGGATCTCCAAGATGGAGTGACAAGCTATGAGCCAGATCCCACTGGAAAAGCTGATGCACCATAAGAAGAAGCACTTGAAAAGTGTCCTGGAATTATAATGGGAAAAGTCTCTTTATCCTCCCTGGCATGTAATGTTTTTCCAGGTGATTGGTTTAAGGAGGTCATTTAGTAGATCCTGATAATTGGAAACAAATTATTTTGAAGTGATTTAAATTGTTATATTGGCAGGAATTGACTATTTAGGCATAATGAGTTTAATTGAGTGTCAGGAAGTGTTTTTTACAATGATGTAATAACTGTTCACATTCTGTTTGCAATAGCAGGGAGCTTTAAATGTTTGAAGTGACTGAAGAGTGCTGCTTGTGAGAAAGTGCTTTTTAAAAATATGTAAACATTATTAGCACCTTCTTTAGCCTGGTGACTTCTTACCGTGACTAAAATAAGATATCACTTACCAAAATCCTTGATTTGAGGTCCCATGATCTATTTCTGAAGAATATTTATCAGTGGGGCCCAATTCCCCAGACTTAGCAATAGATGCTCTACATATGAAAAGCCGAAGTCTAGGGAAGTATAAATTTACTTCTTTTTCTAACACTTGCTATACTGAATTTGGGGGATTAAAAAAAATTGTGTAGTGTGTTATATTAAAGCCCTCTCCCTTTGTCTGAAGTCCTTGGGGTATGGGAATGGTGGAATTTAGAAATCATGATCTTCACCTATAGAGTTAAGCATATCCAAGGTTGAGTTACAGGAGAATTATCCCTCAGTTTTTCCCATTTACAGCAACCCCAAAAGAGCACGATTCTGTCCCCTCAGTCATAGTGGATTGCTACTACTCCTCCGAGCCTCTTCCCTCTGTTAGCCTGTGAATGCCTCAAGAGCAGGGTCTTGTTAATCAGGCAGTCTCCAGGTCTAGACTTGTGCTTGGCACAAAATGGGTACCCAGTATATTTTTGTTTCTGATTGACTGAGTGAATAAATGAAGTCCCTGAGGTCAGTGCACTTATCATCATCTCAGAAAAACATTTCATCCCCTTTACGTGAACCTCTGCCCCATGTAGCCTGGGCTAGTTCAGGATTTGGTTCACATAGGTCTGTACTTTCCAATATGGTAGCCACATGTGGCTATTTACATTTGCACTGATTTAAATTAGATTAGATTTCAGTTCCTCAGTCACACTAGCCACAGATTAAGTGTTCAACAGCTTCATATGGCTAAAGGCTACTGTCTTGGACAGCACAGCTATAGTGCTGTCTGTCACTGTAGAAAGTTCAGTTGGATAGGGTTGCTATAGATAGACCCTTAGCTGGGACTCCTGGAGCTCTATACCCATCTCAGATTTAACCAGTTAACAGTGTGACTGGGCAAATCACTCATGTTCGCATGAGCATGCTATTCCCTTTGCCCGAAGCATTTTTCCGTCATGGGGTAGTCTAGTTAATTGCTTCTCATCTTCCAGGTCTAATAGCCCCAGCTAGGTCAAGGCCTCTCATGCAACCTTGTGCAATTTCTTATCAAGGTTAATGTTATACATATATTTTTTTTTCTAATTTTTAATTCTTTTCTTTTTTTTTTTTTTTTACCATTTTTAAAGTTGAAGACACTTTCTACATTTTTATGATTACTCGATTAATATCTCTCACAAAAACTCTCAGCTCTAGGACAGGAACAAGTCTGGATTTGTTCAGCATTGTACCCCCAGTGACCAGCAAAGTGAGTGACACATAGTAAGCACACAGTGCTCTTTGAACAAATCAATGAATGAACCATCGGTTTCAGTGTCTCTGCCACTGCAAGTGGTCGGTGCTCTGTTGGGCTGATATTCAGCTAAGAAACACAGACATGGCCATATCTGTTGTTCACAGCCATCATCCCTTTGATCGCTAAGGATGTGCATTCTGCTTCATTGTTGTCTGGGCTAAATATTTTCAACATCGCCCCTGGTGATTCACTAGCACAATTTAGACCTTTGAGGTAAATAGCCTGACTGTGCCAGTTGAATATCCACAAGCAGGAGAGGAACATAACATTTCATCTAGGATTTGAGGCAGGCACCGTTAACCTTCCATATAGAGGAGCCACTCATCCCAACTCTCCATCAAGTCAAAAACCTGACACTGAACCCCCGGACTGTTTTCTGGACAGTAGCTCTTCTCTAAAACCCACCACCTCTGGGGTTTAACATCCAGCCCAACTCTCAAGATTACATATAGGAAGTTAGAAGACATACAGGTCAATGCTCCAAAATTCTAGCCACATTTCTCCCAAGTGCCCCAGAGGTTTGCAACTGTCCAGGCTCTCCTGAGCATCATCCCAGAACTCTTGTTTCCGTGGAAACTTGAGGCAGTGGGGGCAGTTCCAGCCGAGTCTCCTGAAGTGGTTCAGATCTGCACATATCACAACCATCGAGTACAGGCAGACCAAAACAGCAACAAAAAGAGCTGCCCACTCAGGCTCCTGCGAGCCTTCAAGGCTGAGTTCATGTGGCTCTCACTCAGAAACGGAAGTGGAAAAGCAAATAAAGTCAACTCCATGGAGGTCCTGGGGACTTAACACTGAGCAGCCACACAAATACCAGAGTGATGCATCATGATTCATGTTCTTACAATAAATGCCTAAGAAAGTCATAAGGATTTGGCACTTAGTATAAAGCATTGGCAAGACGGCTCGGAGTTTTCTGCCAGTTGTAAAGTGTGGCCTGGGACATTTTCTCCCATTGAGCAATATGCATTAGCAATGCTATCTATAGTAGCAAAGGAGTTACTCATAAAACTTTATTAAGTGATGTCAAGACTTTTTTTTTTTCATGTTCTTTTCTGTTCTGGGAGAGGCTTTAGAAAAGACACTAAGTTGTTGTTTTTCCCAGTAAGTCCATACCAGCCCAATATTAGAAGATGAAACACATACCTAGAGGATTAGCAATCCAGGAATCATTGACTTAATACTGTTTATACTTATAGAATAGACTCTACAGAAGAAAAGTTAAAGCAAAGAGCATTCCTATAGAGAAAATTCCTCTATTACCATTTAGGGAATCATGAAAAGGAAGGAAGGAAGGAAGGAAGAAAGAAAGAAAGAAAAAAAAAAGACCAAATGGTTCTCTGGGCCCTCACAAGTATGGGAAAGGGTATGATGCCTCACCAGGAGAGGGGCTTTTCCATTTAGAAAAACAAAATTAACAAAATTGCATCCCTATGGTGGCTCAGAAGGCTAGTGGCCCAGCCAACACATCCATTCTGGCCGGCTTTAAAGTGGACACACCCTTGCTGGCAAATCAATTAAGTGATGATCCGTGTGGCTCCCTGAGGCAGCTAAAATAGATAGGGAAGGTGCAGGCCATTTATCTTGTATACTGAATGCATACCTCGCTGGCCGATGGCCTGATAGTGTGAATTCTTGGTTTAGGATAGAAGAGTTGGAAGAGACCTTGGGAAGAATTACTCTTCTCTGCCCTCCTGTTTGATATGAGAGGTACCTGGACAGCGTCTCCAATAATTTTCTATATCGACAGTCTCAAGCAACATGAGTCAGAGAGGAGATCCAGGGGATGAGGGGCACATTTGCAGGGCAACATCTGTCCACGGCCGTGGAAGGCCTTGCAGCATCTCTCCTCAGGCCCCCCTACTTCCTTGTGGTCTCTCTTGCATCTAGGTCTTTGCACATGTGGTTCCTTCTGCTTGGGACCCTTTCCACTCCCCACTCGTCATCAACCTGCCTGGCTAACTCTCCCTTATCCTTGCAGGCCTTCCTTCTGACAAGCCTTCCCTGACTTGGGACATTTAGGTTTGGTGCTGCTTCTCTGGCTTGTCCCACTAGGGTGAAAAGCCATCCTGGTTTTCCTGGGACTGAGGGACTTCCTGGGATGTGAGGATTTTAGCGCTGAAATCAGGACAGTCACCCTGTCTCCCAGGCTCCTTGTGCTTACCTTCCCCAGACTTGGGGTCTTCTACTGTAACTGCCTGCTTACTTGTAGCCCTAGAACAGCCAGTTCTCTGAAAGCAGGGATAGGGTCATTCATCTCTGTAATCCTGCTGCATGCCTAGCACAGCTGTGGCACATGGCAAATAAGCAAAAACCAAAACTGGAGTAGGTACTTAGTGCTGAATGAATGAATGTAAAATTGACATTCTTTTTCATATGGGTCTCTCATTCCTGTTTCCTGCAGCCTCTCCCGCCATTCCTTGAATCCGGGTGTGGATCCTGAGACTTGCTCCCAGCACCCAGAGCAACTAACACATGCCTGGCAGAGGCTCCTGCATACAGATCATTGCACTCTTCCTTCCCACTCTGGGTCACCATTTACCGGCATAAAGAACCTAAGGCCTAGGAAATATATTTTTGTTATTGATTTCTTTGGCTACCATTCATTGAGAGTTTACATGCCAAGCACTACGCTACGCCCTTTCATTCATTTTCAGATTTAATACTCAAAATAGCCCTACAAGTTTGTAGCCCTACAAGCCCTACAGTTGCCACCATTTCCCAAATGAGGACCCTGAGGCTCAGGGGAGTTAAGTAAATTGCCTGAAGTCCCACAGTTGGTTACAGGTGACTTGAAGCTAGAACCCAAGTCAGAAGTTTTTTGCTTTTAACCACTACCCTCTAGTGCCAGAAGCCGTCTGTGGTGTTGGACGGAGGCAAGCTGAGGGACTTTGCTGTCAAGTTCATAGCACAGTAAACTGGGGCCAGAGACACACAGGGCTGTTTTGTCCCTTACCCATCACCCATCCTGAGCCTGGCCACCTCTTGGGGGAAGGAAGCGTGGTTCAGAAGCACGTGTTCCTGAATTTCAGGGAAGACTGACCCAGTGGTTTTATGAGAGAGCTGAAAATAGCTGATAAAACAGGAAGGCTCTCAAACCCTTTATGTAATAAATGAGAAGCCAAGATCAAGAGGGGTAGAACTTTTATTCAAGGTAACACGGCCAGACAGTGGCAACACCAGGCCCGAAACTGTAATTTCTGACTTCCTGTCCATGTCAGCTCCCCACTTTCTTCCCCCATTCTATGACTATTAAAAACACACAAAGCTCTCTTTACCACATTCCTTGGGTTTTAAAGCCACTGCTCCTGCTGTCGTCCCTGCCCAATCCTAATATTTTTTTCTTTCTTTTTAACATTTGAGGAAGAAAGTGTTATTTTTTTGAATTCCACAATGTCACTGTAACATGTAATAAATACTTTTTATTATTTATTACCAAATGCTTAGGGGCCATGAAAGACTGAAAGCTCTTCTATTCCTTCTGATGCAGCTCTAACAAGTTTGCTCCAGTCACTGGTTGGGGTGGGGGTGGTGTGGCTAGACTTGGTGATTTAATCTTCTCAATGCCATTCGCTGTATCTGTAAGATTATGCTAGAATTGTAGGTGACTGGAAGATTTATTTTAGCTCAATCATTGTGGCCCTGAGAATGGTACGTTCTCAAAAACATCTATCCAGCCACCCAAGAACACCTGAATGAGCTAATGGGGAAACCAGTCCAAGAGGCTGGGTCACACCAGAGTCCACAGTAGTCAGAAAGTTCTGTCCCAGGGTAAGGGCTGAAGAAAGCACTGCACATTCAAAGCCAGTTGGGCAAACTAACTTTGGGGATATTTTTGGTACTTTTAAAAACAGTGTCCAAAAAACCAAGATGGTGGAGGAGTGGGAGGATGCAGAGTTCATCTCTCTCCACAAATGCATCAAGAATACATCTACAGGGGCTTCCCTGGTGGCGCAGTGGTTGAGAATCCGCCTGCTGATGCAGGGGACGCGGGTTCGTGCCCTGGTCCGGGAAGATCCCACATGCCGTGGAGCGGCTGGGCCCGTGAGCCATGTCCACTGAGCCTGCGCGTCCGGAGCCTGCGCGTCCGGAGCCTGTGCTCCACAACGGGAGAGGCCACAACAGTAAGAGGCCCGTGTACCTCAAAAAAAAAAAAAAGAATACATCTACAGACGGAATAATTCTCACAGAACACCAGCTGAACACTAGCAGAAGACCTTGGACACCGGAAAGGACAAGAAAGATCCCCACATAACTAGGTAGGACGAAAGAAGGAAGGGAAAAAGAAGCTCCCTGGTGGGGAGCTGAAGGAGAGGAGAGGTTCCTGCATCCAGGGAAGCCCCATCACCAAAGAGGAAATCAGTTCGGACAGAAAGGGAGCATCTGAGGCTGTCAGAAGACTGTGAAATGGCTGGTCTGTGCCACAGCCCTGCATGCCCCAGACTGGACGTGTGTCCACCAGTCCACATGGGGGCTAAGAGCTGGAACGTGGGGATTGGAGAGTAAAACCGGGGGGAGGACTGCTGTTGGCTGTGAGGAGACAGCCTGAGGGGACAAGAGGGAGGAAATCCACAACCAGGAATGCTTGT
Organism: Neophocaena asiaeorientalis asiaeorientalis; assembly: GCF_003031525.2. Lineage (NCBI taxonomy): Eukaryota > Metazoa > Chordata > Mammalia > Artiodactyla > Phocoenidae > Neophocaena > Neophocaena asiaeorientalis. Next base: position 16,665,335 of record NW_020185339.1, read on the forward strand.
GGAGGAAACCCAGACTGCCGTAGAAGCAAAGCGCCACAGTTGAGTGGCACGCAGAGGGTGGAGCTGCCATTGCAGCCTCTCTCTCCCCACACGCTGGCTCCCTGCCCTGCCAGGCACTAGGAAAAGCCCCCTCCAGGGCTGACCTTCTCACACCAGCCACCAGGTGCTAGGAAAGGCTCCCACTGGGGCTAGATCTCTCGTGCCTGTGGCTGCCAGCTTTACCGGACACCTGTGGCCATCAGGGCCCCTTCGACCCAGGCAGTCATGCCACCTCCACGCCCTGTCCTCACCGGGGCAGACCCGAGTGCTCCAGGGCATCCTTGGAAGCAGACTCCTGTGGGTGGCTGAATGACAGAGGTGGGGCTAAAACCACAGCTGAGCCCTAGGGACAGGGAGACTAAGGAAGAGGAACAAAAATCTTTCCATGCAGCTGCACAAACCACAGATTAAATCCGTGCAATCGGCTTGGTAAACCCTGCATCTATGGAATATCTGAATGGACAGCGAGTGTTCCCACAACTGAAAACGGTCTAGCTCTAGCAGCTGTGGACTTTGGGGACTATTATATGCGGGAGTTGGGCTAGGTCAGACTCTGAACTGCCCGCACAGTGCCCACAGAGGGACCAGAGAGCTTCCTAGAGGTTTTACAGGGCCTCCTGGGGAGGCAGGGGTTGGCTATGACTCATTGTGTGGGCAAGGACACTGACAGCTGAGACCCCAGGAAAACATACTTATTACTATTTTTTTAATGTTTTATTTTGTTCTGGTTTTATTTTTATTTATTTTTTAAATATATTTTTTATTTTTTTATATTTCTGTTACTGTTTTGTTTTTTCCTTTTTTTCTTTCCTTTGTCCTATTTGTTTTTATCTTTTTTCTTCTTTTTTAATTGTTTTAGTGGGTTTGGTTTGTTTTCTTTGCTTTTTCCTTCAGTTTGCATTCTGCTTTTGTTTTCTTTTTTCCTTTTCGTTTTGTTTTTAATTGTGTGATTTCATTTTCGGATTCTTTTGTTTGGTTGTTCTCTTGCTTTTTGTTTTCTCTGTTTTTGTTTCTTATTTTGCATGTGTGTGGTTTCTTTGGGTTTTTTTTTTGGTTTGTTTTTGTTTCGTTGGTTTTGCTTTTATCATTTCTCTGGGGTTTTGTTTGTTTTTAATTATTGCTGTTGTTGTTTGCTTGTTTTTATCTTTGCTATTTGTCTTGGGTGTTGTATGTCTGTTTGTTTTCATTTGTTTTCTTCCCGCCCTTCTTTTTTCTTTTCTTTTTTTTCCCTTTTTTTGCTGAGCCGTGGGGGGGCGTTGGTCTTTGTTCCCAGGCTGGGGGTTGGGCCTGAGCCTCTGAGGTGGTAGCATCGAATCCAGGAATGCCAGAGAATTCCCAGCCTCAGGGAATATTAATCAGCAAGAGCTCTCCCAGAGGTCTCCATCTCAACTCCAAGACCCAGCTCCACCCAACTGCCTGAAGGCTCCAGTGCTGAATGCCACATGCCAAACAACAGGAAAGACAGGAACACAAATCTACCTATAAGCAGACAGTCTGCCTAAAGTCATACTAAGCCCAGAGACACCCCAAAACACACCACCTGACATGGCCCTGTCCATCAGAGGGAAAAGATCCAGCTCCACCCACCAGAACGCAGGCACCAGTCCCTCCCACCAAGAAGCCTACACAAGCCACTGGACAAACCTCACCCACTGGGGGCAGACACCAGAAGCAAGAGGAACTACACCCCTGCAGTCTGTGGAAAGGAGACTTCAAACACAGTAGACATTCAGACAAAATGAGAGGACAGAGAAATATGTTGCAGATGAAGGAGCAAGGTAAAAACCCACAAGACCAAATAAATGAGGAGGAAATAGGCAATCTACCTGAAAAAGAATTTAGAGTAATGATAGTAAAGATGATCCAAAATCACTGAAATAGAATGGACAAAATACAAAAAATGTTTAACAAGGACCTAGAAGAACTAAAGAACAAACAGTAATGAACAACACAATAAATGAAATTTTAAATACATCAGAAGTGAATCAATAGCAGAATAACTGAGGCAGAAGAATGGATAAGTGAGCTGGAAGACAGAATGGTGGAAATAACTGCCGTTGAGCAGAACACAGAAAAAAGAATGAAAAGAACTGAGGACAGTCTCAGAGACCTCTGGGACAGCATTAAACACACCAACGTTCGAATTATAGGGGTCCCAGAAGGAGAAGAGAAAGAGAAAGGGTCTGAGAAAACATCTGAAGAGATTATAGTCGAAAACTTCCCTAACATGGGAAAGGAAATAGTCAAGCCCAGGAAGCACAGAGTCCCATACAGGATAAACCCAAGGAGAAACACACCAAAACACATACTAATCAAACTATCAAAAATTAAATACAAAGAAAACATATTAAAAGCAGCAAGGGAAAAGCAACATATAACATACAAGGGAATCCCCATAAGGTTATCAGTTGATCTCTCAGCAGAAACTCTACAAGCCAGAAGGGAGTGGTAGGATATATTTAAAGTGATGAAAGGGAAAAACTGACAACCAAGATTACTCTATCCAGCAAGACTCTCATTCAGAATTGACAGAGAAATCAAAAGCATTACAGACAAACAAAAGCTAAGAGAATTCAGCACTACCAGACCAGCTTTGCAACAAATGCTAAAAGAACTTCTCCAGGCAGGAAACACAAGAGAATAAAAAGATCTGCAAAAACAAACCCAAAACAATTAAGAAAATGATAATAGGAACATACATATCAATAATTACCTTGAATGTAAATGGATTAAATGCTCCAACCAAAAGACACAGACTGGCTGAATGGATATAAAAACAAGACCCATAATATATTGCCTACAAGAGACCCACTTCAGACCTAGGGGCATATACAGACTGAAAGTGAGGGTACAGAAAAAGGTATTCCATGCAAGTGGAAATCAAAAGAAAGCTGGAGTAGCAGTACTCATATCAGAAAAAATAGACTTTAAAATAAAGACTGTCCCAATAGACAAGGAAGGACACTATATAATGATCAAGGGATCAATCCAAGAAGAAGATATAACAATTGTAAATATTTATGCACCCAACGTAGGAGCACCTCAATATTTAAGGCAAATGGTAACAACCAAAAAAGGGGAAATCGACAGTAACACAATAATAGTGGAGAAATTTTAACACTTCACTTATACCAATGGATAGATCATCCAGACAGAAAATTAATAAGGAAACACAAGCCTTAAATTACACATTAGACCAGCTAGACTTAATTGATGTTTATAGGACATTCCATCTGAAAGCAGCAGAATACATTTTCTTCTCAAGTGTACACAGAACATTCTCCAGGACACATCACATATTGGATCACAAATCAAGCCTCAGTAAATTTAAGAAAATTGAAGTTGTATCAAGCACCTTTTCCAACCACAATGCTATGAGATTAGAAATCAATTACCGGAAAAAAACTGTAAGAAACACAAACACATGGAGGCTAAACAATATGCTACTAAATAACCAAGAGATCACTGAAGAAATCCAAGAAGAAATTTAAAAAAATACATAGAAACAAATGACAACGAAAACACGATGACCCAAAACCTATGGGATGCAGCAAAAGCAGGTCTAAGAGGGAAGATTATAGCAATACAAGCCTACCTCAAGAAACAAGAAAAACCTCAAATAAACAACTTAACTTTACAGCCAAAGCAATGAGAGAAAGAAGAATAAAGAAAACCTAAAGTTAACAGAGGAAAGAAATCATAAATATCAGAGCAGAAGTAAATGAAATAGAAACAAAGAAAACAATAGCAAATAAAAGCTGGTTCTTTGAGAAGATAAACAAAATTGATAAACCTTTAGCCAAACTCATCAAGAAAAAAGGGAGAGGACTCAAATCAATAAAATTAGAAATGAAAAAGGAGAAGTTATAACTGACACTGCAGAAATACAAAGGATCATAAGAGACTACTACAAGTAACTATATGCCAATAAAATGGACCACATGGAAGAAATGGACAAATTCTTAGAAAGGTACAAACTTCCAAGACTGAACAAGGAAGAAATAGAAAATATGAACAGACCAATCACAAGTAATGAAATTGAAACCATAACTAAAAATCTTCCAACAAACAAACGTCCAGGACCAGAAGGATTCACAGGTGAATTCTATCAAATATTTAGAGAAGAGCTAACACCTATCCCTCTCAAACTCTTCTAAAAATTTGCATAGGGAGGAACACTCCCAAACTCATTCTACAAGGCCACCATCACCATGATACCAAAACCAGACAGAAATATCACAAAAAAAGAAAATTACAGGCCAACAACACTGATGAACATAGACACAAAAATCCTCAACAAAATACCTGCAAACAGAATCCAACAACACATTAAAAGGATCATGCACCATGATCAAGTGGGACTTATTCCAGGGATGCAAGGATTCCTCAATATACACAAATCAATCCATGTGACACACCATATTAACAAATTGAAGAATAAAAACTGTATGATCATCTCCACAGATGCAGAAAAAGCTTTCGACAAAATTCAACACCCATTTATGATAAAAACTCTTCACAGTGGGCATAGAGGGAACCTACCTTAACATAATAAAGGCTGTATATGACAAACCCACAGCAAACATTATTATCAGTGATGAAAACCTGAAAGCATTTCCTCTAAAATCAGGAAGACAAGGGTGCACACTCTCGCCACTATAATTCAACGTAGTTTTGGAAGTCCCAGTCATGGCAATCAGAGAAGAAAAAGAAATAAAAGGAATCCAAATTGGCAAGGAAGAAGTAAAACTGTCACTGTCTGCAGATGCCACCAGAAAACTACTAGAGCTAATCAATGAATTTAGTAAAGTCACAGGATACAAAATTAATACAGAGAAATCTCTTGCGTTCCTATACACTAACAATAAAAGATCAGAAAGAGAAATTAAGGAAACAATCCCATTTACCATTGCAACAAAAAAGAGTAAAATACCCTGGAATAAATCTACCTAAGGGGGCAAAATACCTGTATGCAGAAAACTATAAGATACTGATGAAAGAAATCAAAGACGACATAAACAGATGGAGAGATACACCATGTTCTTGGATTGGAAGAATCAATATTGTGAAAATGACAATACACCCAAAGCAATCTACAGATTCAGTGCAATCCCTATTAAATTACTAATGGCATTTTTCACAGAACTAGAACAAAAAATGTTACAATTTGTATCAAAACACAAAAGACCTCAAATAGCAAAAGCAATCTTGAGGAAAAAAAAAAACAGAGCTTCAGGAATCAGGCTCCCTGACTTCAGACTATACTACAGGCTACAGGAATCAAGACAGTATGGTACTGGCACAAAAACAGAAATATAGATCAATGGAACAGGATAGAAAGCCCAGAGATAAACCCACACACCTATGGTCACTGAATCTATGACAAAGGAGGCCAGAATATACAATGGAGCAAAGACAGCCTATTCAGTAAGTGGTGTGGGGAAAACTGGACAGCTACATGTAAAAGAATGAAATTAAAACACTCCCTCACACCATTAAAAAAAAAACTCAAAATGAATTAAAGACCTAAATGTAAGGCCAGACACTATAAAACTTTTAGAGGGAAGCATAGGCAGAACACTTGCAGCAAGATCTTTTCTGACCCACCTTGTAGAGTAATGAAAATAAAACCAAAAATAAACAAATGGGACCTAATGAAACTTAAAAGCTTTTGCACAGCGAAGGAAACCATAAACAAGACGAAAAGACAACCCTCAGAATGGGAGAAAATATTTGCCAATGAAGCAACTGACAAAGGATTAATCTCCAAAATATACAAACAGCTCATGCAGCTCAGTATCAATAAAACAAACAACCCAATCCAAAAATGGGAGGAAGACCTAAATAGATATTTCTCCAAAGAAGACATACAGATGGCCAATGAACACATGAAAAAATGCTCAACATCACTAATTATTAAAGAAATGCAAATCAAAACTACAATGAGATATCACCTCACACCAGTCAGAATGGCCATCATTACAAAATCTACATACAGGAAATGCTGGAGAGGGTGCGGAGAAAAGGGAATCCTCTTACACTGTTGGTGGGAATGTAAATTGATACAGCCACTATGGAGAACAGTATAGAGGTTCCTTAAAAACCTAGAAATAGAACTACCATGTGACCCAACAATCCCACTACTGGGCATATACCCAGAGAAAACCATAATTCAAAAAGACACATGTACCCCAATGTTCACTGCAGCACTATTTACAATAGCCAGGGCATGGAAACAACCTACATGTCCATCAACAGAGGAATGGATGGAGAAGATGTGGTACATATATACAATGGAATATTACTAAGCCATAAAAAGGAATAAAATTGGGTCATTTGTGGAGACATGGATGGACCTAGAGACTGTCATACACAGTGAAGTAAGTTGGAAAGAGGAAAACAAATATTGTATACTAACTCATATATGGGGAATCTGAAAAAATGGATATAGACGATCTTATTTACAAAGCAGAAATAGAGACACAGACGTAGAGAACAAACGTATGGATACCAAGGGGGAAAGGAGGTGGGGGTGGGATGAACTGGGAGATTGGGATTGACACATATACTCTATTGATACTATGTATAAAACAGATAACTAATGAGAACCTACTGTATAGCACAGGAAACTCTACTCAGTGCTCTGTGGTGACCTAAATGGGAAGGAAATCCAAAAAAGAGAGGATACATGTATACATATAGCTGATTCACTTTGCTGTACAGTAGAAACTAACACAAAATTGTAAAGCAACTATACTCTAATAAAAATTAAAATAAAATAAAATCATTTCCAATAAATAAATAAATAAATAAAAACCATGTCCAGAGTTTTAAAAAAAACCAGAGACTGTAAGCCCTTCACACACCACCCCCGCTGTCTAACATACACGCAACCCAGGAATTTTGCTTGCACTAAAAATGCATCTTCCAAGAGGACCTATGAACTTTAAACAAATGCTGTCTAATTTGCTATTCATTAGGGGTGTATCTGGATTGATTTATTGTGCCCTTCTGACCCCACGTCTTTGGAACAGCATTCCTTCACCATTAAACAGGGAAAGGATTCAGGCAGGACTTTCAGGGTTCAGTGTAGAAGGCTACAAGGATACTTCAAATAGCTCCGTATCAGGTAACCCAAAGGAAACACTTTTGATCCAATTCAGCATTGAATGCACATGAGCCAGACAAGAGTTTGCAAGTTTTTTGACCCAGGTTTCCCGAGCCTTTCCTAAGGGATGTGGCCAGCACAGACCACTATTATCCAGATTATGGGCTTTTGAGTACTTCCACATTCAGGATATTCTGAGAATGCCTAACCACATACAATTGATCACAGAAATAGCAATCCTTTTTGATCCCAAGGAAGTCAGCTCTTCCTGGTAACTACCCAGCAGCAGCAAAAAAAAAAAAAAAAAGAGAGAGAGAGAGAGAAAGAAAGAGAGAAGGAAAAAGAAAACATAAAGGAGGGAGGGTGTCGTGCACCAGGAGAATAAATTTCTACTGGCAGCTCAATAGGCCAGCGGTAATCAGAAAATGAGAAAAACCTTGTAAAGTGCTAAGAAGAGTGAGGCTACAGCAATTGCCCTTTAGAAGTGAGATCAGCAGCCTCTCCTGTGGGTGGCACAAGTATAATTACAGTAATTAAGAGGAAAGACTACAGTCATTTTTTGCTCTTAATGTGTAAACAAACAATTTAGGAACTTGTAAGCTGGAGAGAGTTGGTACATAGCTTAATTTTACCTACTACTGTGGCTCTCCTTTCTTTCATTGGCTTCCAGGGAAATTTCAAGGGCTGAGGCCTTTGTGGTTGTGGTTTTAGTTAAATGCACTCATTTACCTGGAGCTGGGGTGGAGGAGGGGGAGAGGAGGGCTTTCACTGGCTACTTAACCCCGACCAGCCCGTGAGCCCCCAGGCTACCCAGAGTGTCCAGAATGTTCAGAGTGTCCAGAATGCATGAGGCCCTGGAGAGAAAGGGATCCAGGCTGAGGGCACCCTGTGCTCAGGACTTCTTGTGAGGCCTTGAATACTGTGTGCTCCCCCTGGAGCAGCCACAGTGGCATGTGTTGGGGCGTCTAGCAAGCATCCTGATTCTGTTTTGTTTTCCTGTTGAAGCCCAATGGCCATAGAAGAAATAAAGAGTCTGGAGCAGTGGGTTGGGCTGGGAAGTTGCTCATTATCTGTGGTTTGGGGGCAACCAAGATTGCCTCAGAACCAGCCTCCTCAAGCAGGGGCTGACATCCTACCATCTGCGAGTGGCTGGCTTCCCTAAGGATGGCTTAGGATGGCTTAATGCAGCTAAATAAATGAATCCCTGGCTATTGGCCGTGGAACTCAGCTACATGGAATCACTGCTGTGAAAAGCAACTTGACTGCAAATCAAGTCCTGACAATTATCTGGATGATGACTGCCACCTCTCGCTAAAGAATTTGGTGCGTGCTTCATAGGCTAGCTGTAAGTCAGACAATCCTAAACAGCCTCTGAACATAGTGACAATCCATCCAGCTATTTTCTCATGATGTAATGACAGGCCAGCAGGCAGAGAGTTAATTTTATTGATAGAGATTTATTTCTTTGGTTTAAGAATTGCTCTTTTGAAATACAAATGTTTTTTCTCCAATATTTAGTATACATGCAAAATGAGAGGATTTTTATCAAGATAAGGCTGATAGGGGAAATGTTGGGAATTAGGAGACCTGAGCCTTTCTGCCAGCTCTTATGGCTATTTGGCTGGAGAACCAAGAAGCTGCCGGCCTAGGCTCTCTCACTCTCTTTTACACCTAGTTCAGAGTTCTCTTGCTGTTCCAGGCTGCCTTCCATACTAAATCTCTACAGGAAGCTCTCACCACTGCTTCATAACCTCACAAAGCCCACCTGAAGCTCCTTTTTTTTTTTGCAGTACGCCGGCCTCTCACTGCTGTGGCCTCTCCCGTTGCGGAGCACAGGCTCCGGACGCGCAGGCTCAGCGGCCATGGCTCATGGGCCCAGCCGCTCCGCAGCATGTGGGATCTTCCTGGACCGGGGCACAAACCCGCGTCCCCTCGCATCGGCAGGCGGACTCTCAACCACTGCGCCACCAGGGAAGCCCCTGAAGCTCCTCTTGATGATTTGAACGGGGCTAGAGCCAACCAGGAGAGCTGGAAGACAGCTTTCTGGATTGAATTTAGGGCCAAGTCAATACAGCCTACCAGAAGGTTCAGCAGGGTGGGTGTTTGTGAAAGCCTTTGTCTCCACCCTGGGACCATTTTTCAATGATTCTGAAAGTTTGGGCCCAGGGTGAGGGCCAGAAGCTCAGAGGAAAAAGAAACCAGACACCCTACAGGAATTAGGAGTCACCCATAACAAGAGAATTATGTCTGTGGTGGTTTTTCACTCCATACCACTCATGAATGCTCAGGTGTCACTAGGGACCATCAGCTCATTATCACACACAGTGGTCCCTCTCCTCCAACAATGACTCAATATGGTTGTGGATGGGGTGGGGGAAGTTGGAGGGTATGGGCTCTGCATGCCCCATCCTAAGTCCCCATCAGTATTCCTTCTTTCTCTCCTGGCTGGCATTACCCTCAAACTCTTCTGCCATTTAAGCCTTCTTGGCTTTATATGCTTTGCCTTATTTGTTCTACATCAGTCAACTGAGAAATCTTAACATCTTTGGATGCTCAGTGTCCTTTCTCCATCGAAGCTGCCTAGCTCTATGACCTTGGAAATGTCCTTAACTTCTCTCCACATTTGTAAATGGTGCTAATTTACACCACGAGGATGCTAACAACCCTTGCTGGGTTATTGAGAGTTAAACTGAGGGTGTTAAATGAAATAATGTATACAAAACACAAGTAAATACAAGCTTAACACAAGTAAACACTCAATACATGTTAGCTACTAGAACTAATATTAATTCATACACTACTATGCCTTTTTGTTTATTTCCTCTGAAAATAACACATTTGTGGGAAGATGCTGGGATTATGATTGCTCTAAAAAGACACCATCCTTTTCCTTAAAAGTTATTGAGCAGATCTGCCTTTATTTCTGTCAGGCACTTCCTCCAACTGTCCTTTATATTTCTAACTGACTAATGGCATTCACCTTGCACAAAGTGTAACAAAGAAACAGAGCAGGCAGAGGCGAGCATATTTGTGAAAGTTCTCCACCAAATGTTAGGAAGAAAAAGAGGTGGAAATAATAGAAGAAAAGCAGCAGAAAATTGCAGACGAGGCTTAGAATATGTGTGGAGCCAAAGGGATCTTGAGTGTAGAGCATGTTTAGGGGTTGGGGATCTTGAAAACTATCTACACAACTATTCTGTAGGATTGACCCTAAAGGTCCCTGTCCAAGGCGTGCTCCTTGCCCAGGAATGGAGAGACCTGTGGAAGGACTCTGTCTGGTGCAAAGCCGAGTTCAGTGACCTCTGGAGCACATGATAAGCTTTTGGCTTTAACTCGACCTGCATTTCATCAAGCAGAGGAATACTTAATACAAAGTGAAGGGACAAAGCTATTTAGTGTCACATTTTTGCCAGATCTTTCCATTCTGAAGCATGGGTTTGAGCCAGGGCCAGAAAGAAAGAATAGTTGTTGGGCAGGGATCATGGGATGAGGGAGTAGGAGCTGGGGCTGCAATTCTTAGTTCTACCACCAACTCTTTGTGGGATAGTGAACCTCTCAGAGTCTCTATTTCTGGTAGCAAAGCTAGAGAGAAAACTTTTTAGCGCCCATTAAAAGCCTGACCATTCCAAATGTTTTATGATGATTCTTCTGGGAAAATAATGTACAATCGAAATAACACGAGAGAATCAATGGGAAAATGCATAAGTACACAAGACTCTTCACATCCCCAACACTGTATAATGTCACATCGCATCACATCACATCACAGAGGAGAAAATAGAAAGAAAAATATGTCTCTAGAGAGTTTAACCACATCTCAAGCCTTTTTGTCCCATGAATACAAATGTTTATATTGTATAGCTGAAGTGCCATATTAGGAAATTGCTTTTCTGCAAGGTTTTCTCAACTGGGTAATTGGCAGATGGGTCCAAAATGACAAGAAAAAAATTATTTTCGTGGTTCTTTGAAGTTTCCTTATGTCTCTGGGTTCCCATCTCCTCAATGTTCAGGCAGTATAGGGTGTCTGAATAATGCTTGTCCTTTATGGGAAAACAGAGGCAGGAATAGCCATGGGACTCTAGCAACATCTGTGGCAGGTCTGGGCATCACAGCTTCCGACCCTCTGATGGAATGATCAAGCTACCCAACTGGGGAACACACAGGGAAAAGAGGCCTCTTGACACTGGCTTAAACAAGTCATCCAGCATTGAATTGGCCAATGCCCTGGGTCCCACTCAGGGAAGGCTCTATCTACACAGCATGCAGACTTTTCCAGTGAACATCTCAGTGACCAGAAATTAAAGAGATGGTTCAGAGTCAATTAAGGGAAACCCTCTGCTGGGTTTGAACTTTCTCCACCATACATCAGCGGCATTATCTCTGGCAAGTTACTAGGCCTTGGTTTCCCTGTATGTAAAATGGAGTTAATGGTACCTACCTCATCAAGTCACTTTAAAGATTAAATGAGTTAATAAATATAAAGCACTGATAACAGTGACTAGCACTTGTAATAGTGACTTGCCCATAATAAGCACTCCATAAATGGTAAGTATTGTTCCTATTATTATTTTTACTATTAAGATTAGTATTATTCTTACAAGAGTATACTGGCTTGTCTTCTAAAATGTCTAAAAGTATATGTTTAAGAACCTTGGATTGGATGGAGTCCAGTGCAAAACTGTGAAATAGGTGAAGGGGTCCCTGGGTCCCCTTCCTTGGGGCCAAGTTCTATTAACCATCAGAGACCCTTGACCAGACTCTCAAATATCTTTAACCCTCTAAGAGCCCAGAGTTCTCCCTTCGCCCTAACTGCACACACCACCACCAACTACTACCACACAAACACACACACACACTTATTGACAAAGCCCCTGAGGCACTGGGTTTCTTCCCACCTGACCTGATCAACTTTGAGATACAATGAATTAGGGAACTGGTCTTTATGGGACAGCCTTCATCACTGTAACTGAAGGCTTCTGCATGTACGAACATCTCCCACCTTTCTGACCTCAAGGAGACAGAGGGTATGGACCAGCCTGCAGTCTATCTCATGGCTCAGTCTACAGCTGCTTTCCCTGGGACATGCCACGTTCTCCTCTGCTAACAGAGAATGCAACTGGAGGAGGGACAGGGCCACACTCCTCAACATCACAAGATCCCTACTTAATCTTTCCAGTTCATGCCCCAGAAGTCCTCCCACTGACATGTCTTGCTCCTTCATACTCATGAGGCTTTGTACATGATACTTCTTATACTCAGAATTGCTCTTCCCGAACTCCTCTTTCTGGCAAACTCTACTCAAGAGCCACATTGATTCATGCACTTCCTTAGACTTCCTTGGGTAGAATTAGACATCTGCTTTGCTCCCATAGCACTTATTATTCATCTGTGTGTCTGTTTTCCCAACCAGACCACTTCTCGATGCTGTTTTCAAAACCCCATATACCTACCAAGAATATAGTAGATACTTGCCAGGGGTTAAACTCTTTTTTGTTTTGTTTTGTTTCAAAACAGTTGTTGGGAATTCAGAAGTCAGATCCTCATTTATTGGCAGGATTATGATGTGTTCTAACCAATCTCCCAGCTTCCAGTCCATTCTTGCCACCCAGTTGTGTTACCTCTATGTATAAAAACCAGCAATGGCTCCACATTGTCTACAGATTAAAGTCTGAACTTTGTAATTTAATGTTCAGAGCTTCACTCTGTCTATCCTCCCTCCCACCATTTCCCATGGGGCATCCTAAGCTCATGGTATCTGAAATACTCAGCAGTTCTTTCCCCTCTGTGGATGGGTTTGTTCTACTGACTATAATTCCCTTGTCTCTCTTCTCTAGGCCAGCTCCTATTCAGCCTTCAAAGCCCCAGTGAAATGTCATCTTCTATAAGAAACCTTCTCTGATCCTCCCTCAGCAGCATCAGCTGCTTCCTTCTCTGGGTTTTTATGACACTTTCTACACACCTCAATTATATGTGGTTGTGTCAGTTATTTATGTGCCCCAGCTTCTTCAGGCTGGAGACCTTGGAGCCCCATTTGATTAGTTTTCAATTAATCCCTTTTAATTAGTTTTTCAATTTTTGAGAAGCTCCTGGTCTCTACAGATGGTGTGCACTGGAGCTGTGTGGTGCCCAGCCTGTGTGATCATTTGCAGAAGCTCCCGGTGGTGGGGGACCCAAACACATCATGCAGGAGGCATCTCTGCTTTCTGTAAGAGAGATCTTCTCTGCAGACAACATGCAACCTGCACATAATGTCATTCTGACATTCTGACTCTCACATTCAAGCGACATTACATTTTAGTGACTACAGACTGGAAATTAACTCAACCAGATTAAACTTCTTCTCTTCCCTGTTAAATATTTCATTTAAAAATTCTTCTACCAGGGACTTCCCTGGTGGTCCAGTGGTTAAGACTTTGCCTTCCAATGCAGCGGGTGCAGGTTCAATCCCTGGTGGGGGAGCTAAGATCCCACATGCCTCGGGGCCAAAAAACCAAAACATAAAACAGAAGCAATATTGTAACAAATTCAATACAGACTTTAAAAAATGGTCCATATAAAAAAATCTTAAAAAAATAAAATAAGGACTTCCCTGGTGGCACAGTGGTTAAGAATCTGACTGCCAATGAAGGGGACACAGGTTCGAGCCCTGGTCCGGGAAGATTCCACATGCCGTGGAGCAACTAAGCCCGTACGCCACAACTACTGAGCCTGCACTCTAAAGCCCATGTGCTGCAACTACTGAAGCCTGCGTGCCTAGGGCCCGTGCTCCACAACAAGAGAAGCCATCACAATAAGAAGCCGGTGCATCTCAACAAAGAGTAGCCCCCGCTCACCACAAATAGAGAAAGCCCAAGCAGCAACGAAGACCCAATACAGCCAAAAAAAATTAAACAAAATAAAACAAAAACTCTCTGAAGGACAGGGAAACAGAGTGAAGAAGTTCAGGGGGAAAAAAAATTTTTTTAATAAAATAAAATTAAAGTTTTAAATAAATAAATAATAAAAATTCTACTACTCACTCACTGTCTTACCCCTAACTCCAAATGACTTTGTTTCCTTCCATCCCACACTTCTTGGGCAGAGAGGATTTTTCCTTTATAAAAGGGTATGTGCATTGATGACTCATTCACAGGCCAGTGAGACCAGTCAGATCAGGTGAATCTACTGCTACTTTGAGTTCAGTCATTCATTCGGAAAACCCAAATCCATCTAGGCAGACACTGTGCTGGGGGCTGTGGCCAGAGATGCAGACATCTTCTCCCTGCCTTGAAGATGCTCACTGCTTGTGGCTTTCTTTCTGGCTGCCATAAGTCCTCCCATTCCTTCAGGGCAGCTGGCTTACTGGTTCCTAGATCTGGGAGGGAAGCCCTTTCAGCATGACCAAAAGGAGACATCTCATCAGGAGGAACCCTAAGGAGCATGGCGTTTTTACCCTAGACTGAGCTGATTCCCTATTTGCAGAAGCAGCATGGAGCTGGGCTCCAAAGCACACTATTTTCTGATGGAAAAGAAAAAGAAAACATATGAGTCAAAGGACCAGAGATGTTAGGGGCAGTCATGACTTCTGGTCTCAGGGAGTCAACCCAGAAGTTGCCAGCACAGTACTGAGCATGAGGCCTCTCGGGAGAAACGCAGATGGAGCTCCCCCATGTGAGGTGCTCCACTAGCATCCTAGCCACTGTTGCTGCTCAACAAATCACCTCGAAACTTAGTAGTTTAGAAAGTGTTTTGTTTTTATCTCCCAAGGTTCTGGACTCAGCCAGATGGTTCTCACGCAGCCTCTCTAGTGTGGTTGCAGTTCAGTGGCTGCCAGGGCTGGCGTTGTCTTTTCAAAGTCTTTCTCACTCAAGTCTGTGATTCATCCTGGCTGTGGGCTGAGGGCATCAGCTGAGCACTTACGCATGGCCTCTCCATGTGGCTTGGGCTTGTGCATAGCATGGTGGCTGGGTTCCAAGAGGGAGCATCCCATGAGAGCCAGGTGGAAGTTGTATCACCTTTTAATATCTAGCCTCGGAAGTCACATAGGGTCACTTCACATAGAGTCACTTCTATCACACACCATGGTCAACCAGACTCAAGAGGAGGGCACATAAACCTCCTTGATGGGAACAAAGAATTTTGCAGGCATTTTTTTTTGAATTTTATTCTATTTTTTTATACAGCAGGTTCTTATTAGTTATCCATTTTATACATATTAGTGTATATATGTCAATACCAATCTCCCAATTCATCACACCACCACCACCCCCGGCACTTTCCCCCCTTGGTGTCCATACGTTTGTTCTCTACATCTGTGTCTCAATTTCTGCCCTTGCAGACATTTTAAAACCACCACAGCTCAGCAGAGGAAATCGTCAAGCCATCATGGGATGACTATGACCAAATGAGGAATTGTTGTGTAATTGGTAAAACAAAACCAAAACACATGCCTGAAACAGGGGTTGCAGACTTTAATGGGTTGTATCTGTTGCCATAAATTCTAGCAGGTTGGGACCATTAGACACACACTAGACTGGGAATCAGAATGTTTTCCTTTCAACTCCATTATTTACACTGACTATTAGTTGAACCTGGGCAAGTTAATTAACAGTTACAAACCTCAATTTCTTCATCTTTATGAAAAAGATAATGATACTACCTACCTTTCATGGTTCATGGATACTTACAAGAAAGCAATAAGAAAAAGAATGCAAAAGGCCCTTGAAAGCTATAATCACTGATTAATACAAAGTACTGTAAATAGTGTAAAATTTTATTTTTACCCTTCCTAGGCTTTGGTTTTCTTACCTGTAATAGAGAGGGGGTGGAACAGATTAGTTTCTCAAACTTGGTGACCTAAGGACAAATTTTAACGAAAAAAATTTCTCATAGATTCCTGAAAATATATCTGTGGGCCCTCAAGTCTCCATGGATCCGAGTTTGACAAACATTGATTCGAGGAACTAAAGTTTTACTCCGTGAAATTTTCTTCAATTATAAATCATTGTGAACCCAAAAGGACTTTTTCACTAGTAAAATACGTTTTAGATTATAATCAAAATGAAAACCACAAAATTAAAAAACAAATATATAGAGCTCTCTGACCCTGGAGAATACATCTGTGAACCTGGACCAGATGATCTTTAAGATGCCGTCCATTTCTCTGCATGAGTCTGTGGTTTTGTGGAGCGATTCACAGAGCCAGCTCCTCTACTGAGTTGTAAACTCCTGGAGAGAAGGGATGTGTCTCAGACCTCTTTGAAGCTGTCAAGGCATTTTGCATATAGGATGTACTCAGTAATTTTTGATTGAATGGAAGTATAAATGGACAGTGACGGAGAAAACAATACACAGGATAATAAATTCACATTTGAATTTCATCTTTTTGCCAAGCTATTGCTTTAATATTGACCGTCCCACTCAACTCTTACAGTGGAGGATGCCAGCAACTTTGGCAGTGACAGGCTGACTCCTAATTGGCTATTTCAGGATCTAATTAGCTAAATGCCTGAGAGGTCCTTACTTCCAATCAAGCTGACAGTGGTAGAAAGTGGTTTAAACAAAACTGATTGGAGGGTGAATTCAAAACACAAAATCCTGCTCTTGGCCTTCAGGTCCTGCATGACGTGGGCTGTCCCTGTCTCTCAAGCCCCGTCTGAGCCACTTTCCCTCATCTTTGCCATTCCCTCTGTCTGGAACGCTGTTCCCCCAGCTCTCTGCCTAGACATCTCCTCTCTATCCTCCAAGTCTCTGTTTCAGTGTCTCTTCATTGACACTTACTTGAGCCCTTCATTCTAAGTCAAGCCCCCTGTTATGTCCCCTCTTAGCACCTGTATCTTTCATATACAGCACTTATTCATATTACTTTTTGAGTTTGTTCAATTTCTGTCTTTCCCACTAGACTATAATCTTCATGAGGGCAAGAACCACATTGATTTTGTACAAGATTATCTCTCTAACATCTAGTGCAATGCCTGGAATAAAGCAGGCCTCTAAATGAATATTTGGTGAACACATAAATGAAACAAGCAAACAGGGATTATTATTATTTTTTAAAGCATTTCATGTGTGTCCAGCATTGTGTTAGCCACAAGAGATTGGTAAGTTTCTCAGGCCATTGAAGGAAAAAAAAATCTTCCTCTGAAACTAGAATTTCTCTTTTAAAACCAGCAGCCAAGCCCCTGCTGCCTGTCAAACATGGCTGCATAAGCCAGATTGACTAAAACCAGATGTACTCCAGGGCCCTGTTTCACACCGTTTCCAATAGGATATGAATCAGACAAGATACCATCAACCGAGCATTCAGTCAGGAAACAGGACGCTGGTAAACCTTTCAGGGTGACCCACATTATTCTGCCAGGATCCAGCCCTACTGACAGCATCTATTATAACACTGAGGAATGGAACTCACTAAACCCCACAAAATGTGCTTTGGAGCCAGGCGGCGGGCAGCCACGGGAAGTGTGCTAAGTGTGGAAATTCCCTTCAAGCTTTTCAAGCAGCTCGAAACCATGAGCTAAGGAGGGACTTCAAAATGCCAAAGAGAAATTCCACTTTCCTTTTCCTTGGCCCTGGGTCTTTCCATTCCAAACACAGTCCCGCTGGTTTGAGCCACTTCATGAATGTGGGATTGTTAGGATCGGTCCAGAGCCTCGCCACTATTTTTCTTAGGTTAAAACACACACACACACACACACACACACACACACACACACACACACACACACACACAATCTCATATACATACTCTCA
>NW_020185339.1:16683503-16736344 GCF_003031525.2 Neophocaena asiaeorientalis asiaeorientalis
CACACACACACACACACACACACACACACACACACACACACACACACACACACAATTTGGCATACATATTCTCTTTCATTTGCCCTGAAGAAATCAATATCCTGGTCTGGGGTTACCAGCTGTGGTTCACATACACCCTTAGGCATAGCTGCTTTATGTTATAGCTACCCACATTCTTCTCTGGAGCCCCAAACCTCTCTCGTCCAAGCTCGAGGATGGGCTTATGTCTGATGCTTTGATGAGGTCCTTCCTTATCTGCAGTTACAAGGACTTATCATAGGAACCAAGGTTCCACCTCCACTCTCTTTTTCCTGTGTGTCTTGAAGCAATTTCTAAGTAGGCAGAATGCTATCTGTTTGTTTTATAAATTCAAGGAACTAGAATTTTTATTTGTTACTGGCTCCATGACTAGCTATGGGCTCAAGGGGAAGTTACTTCCCCTCAAAGCCTCAATTTCTTTAACTGTGAAATGGAAACAATAACTGTATGTACTGCATAGGACTGTCATAGGATTAAAAAGAAGCTACAAGTAAGGCACTAACACATTGCCTACCTGTAGTATGATAGATTAAAGATGGTCACAATTATTTTTGCTATTCCTTCCATTGAGAGCTGGAGTGTAATTCTTCTCTTTTTGGATATGGGCTGGTTTTAGGAATTTGCTTGATGAATAGAATGTGGTGGAATTGATTTTCTAAGACTTCCAAGGTTGGGTCATAAGAAACCTTCCAGCTTCTGTCTAGCCTCTTGGAAAACTCATTCTGGGGGAAACCATGTAAGAGATCCAACTACCCTAAGACCACCATGCTGTAAGGGAGCCCAAGCTAGCCTCATGAAGAGGCTATGGAGAGAGAAAGAGAAAGATGCCTGGCTTCTTCCCAGCTCTTCCAGCTAGTCCAGGCCAAGCACCTGCCTTGTAACTGAAAAACATTTCAGGCCCAGAAGATATAACTTGGAGAAGAACCAAGGAACCCAGGCAACTTCCAGAACAAATTTCCAGACACATGGCCCTAAGCAAGCCAACCATTCTCCAGCCATTCAAGCCACCCAGCTGAGGCCCCAGTCTACATGGAGTAGAAACAAAAGCTGTGCAGCTGCCCCCACAGAGCTCTGCCCAAATTCCTAACTTGCAAAATTGTGGTGTTTCACACCACTAAGTTTTCGGGTGATTTATTATGCAACAGTAGAAAATCAAGAAGAATGTCCCCAAATTGCTCCATAAAATTCTGAATTTTGCAGGACACGTGCTTCTTGAGGGCACACGGTGCTAGAAGGATTACAAAGCAACAGAAGAGAGGATGCACCCCAGAGAGACAGAGACAGCCCCAAGTGCCCTGCAAGTACTTGGCATTTCAAAGGTGCTCAATCAATATCTCCTTCATGAATGAATTACAGACATCATACATCTTTTTAGAACATCTACTTCCCCCCAAGATTATTTTTCTAACAGATTTTGTTATGGAACAGAATACAAAAGTCTATCAAAATTTTAAGATAATACATGAGACTCTACCCCCAAATTAAACCTTGGGCTGGCGATTCAAGTACTGAAGCCATTCCTGTGGTTATGAATTCCCTCTCCTCTTCCATTGGGGGTAACTAATTAAGTCATTCATTTAACTATTACATGAGTGCTTACTTTGTGCCAGACACAGTTGTAGATGCTGGAAATATCGTAGTGAGCAAACAAAAATTACCTGTCTCTTGGAGGTAACATTGTATCTTTTTTAAATTTTTATTGGAGTATAGTTGTTTTACAATGTTGTGTTGGTTTAGACTGTAAAGTCAATCAGCTATATGTATACATATATCCCCTCTTTTTTGGATTTCCTTCCCATTTAGGTCACCACAGAACACTGAGTAGAGTTCCCTGTGCTATACAGAAGGTTCTCATTAGTTATCTATTTTATACGTAGCAGTGTATATATGTCAATCCCAATCTGTATGGACACCAAGTGGGGGAACAGATGTTTGGGGTGAATTGGGAGCTAACGTTCTAGTTGGGGGATACAGTGAACAAAAAAGTCATGTGGGGTGTCCCTGGTGGCGCAGGGGTTGAGAACCTGCCTGCCAGTGCAGGCGACACGGGTTCGAGCCATGATCCCACATGCCGCGGAGCAACTAGGCCCGTGAGCCACAACTACTGAGCCTGCGCGTCTGGAGCCTGTGCTCCACAACAAGAGAGGCCGCAACAGTGAGAGGCCCGCTCGCCGCAACTAGAGAAAGTCCACGCACAGAAACGAAGACCCAACACAGCCAAAAATAAATGAATAAATAAATAAATAATTTAAAAAAAAAAAAAAATAGTCATGTGTGTGCTTCTGAGTGCCAGGGAGAAAAATGGGGCAAGGTGAGGAGGATAAGAAGTGCTAAGAAGAGCTAAGAGCTGCTCTTGTTAAAAGAATGGAGATTGAAAACCTCGCACACATAAGGTGACATTTCAGCAGAGACTAAAGGCAGTGAGGGAGTGAGTCATGTGGCTACTTGAGGGGAGAGGGTACCAGGCAGAGGGAAGAGCACGTGTAAAGGTTTGTTTAAGAAATGGTCAGGTGAGCAATGTGCCCAAAGTGCTGAGCATCTCAGGGAGAGGGCTAGGGGACGAGGTCAGAGAGGTGGCTGGGAATTGCGGCTGACCCTAAAGCACTTTATGGACCATTACAAAGACTTGGGCTTTTATTCTGAGATATGGGGAACCACTAGAAGGTTCTGGGCAGAGAAACTTTAATATTTGAATTTTCATTTTAAGGGAATCCCAATGGCTGCTGGGTAGAGAACAAGCTAGTGGGAGGTGGGCAAGTACAGAAGCAAGACGACTAGCTGGAAAACTACTGCTATGATCTAGGTGAGAGCTGATGGTGACTTGGCGGTGGGAGAGTTGAGGGGCAGAGCTCTGGACAGTAAGCACCCTGACTCTGACTCAGCTGAGCTGAAACCAAGGGGAGAATCTCTGTCTCTGAAACATTCGCCTCCTTAGAGTCTTAAAGATGGAGATGGAGAAGAAACAACACTGTAGACACCTCTGCTTCCTTTGCTGAACTGGGCAAAACTACATAACACACTCATACATCTCCCATCTTTGAAGTAGTTACTGATGTGATTGATTTTTTTCTTTAACAGCTCCACAAGCACTGCTCACATGCCAGTGAGGACAGTCCCATTCAAAGTCACCCTAGGAGGCTACACTATTTCCAGTTATGTCACTGTTGCTCAAAACATGTTGGACATGCATACTATTTTGAAATCGCCTTCAGGATTGATATATGAGCCTCAAAAGAAGTCAGTCTCATTACTGTATAAATGACAACTTTATTTTAACTGAAAACAGAATTCCATAGTTTCATCACTCATCTCCCTTTTGAGCCTTAGCTCTTTATTTTTTTTTCTGGTTTCCATATCCTGCAAAGCTTTCTTCCTCTCCTCTTTTCCCCACTCCAGCATACCCATATTATTTTTTTAAGTTTTGAAAAGTTTTGAAAAATTGAGCTTATTTTCTCCCTAAGACCTAGTATAGTACCTGGCATGAAATAAGCATCTAAAGGAATAATTTGTGAATGAATAAATGAAACAGCAAATGGATTTTTTTTTTTTTTTTTTTTTTTTTTTTTAGCATTTCATGAATGTGCAGCACTGTGCTAGATCTTAAAAATTAAGTTGAGGAGCTTCCCTGGTGGCGCAGTGGTTGAGAATCCACCTGCCAATGCAGGGGACATGGGTTCGATCCCTGGTCCGGGAAGATCCCACATGCCATGGAGCAACTAAGCCCGTGTGAAACAACTACTGAGCCCGCGTGCCGCAACTACTGAAGCCCACGCGCCTAGAGCCTATGCTCCGCAACGGAAGAAGCCACCACAATGAGAAGCCCGCGCACTGCAGTGAAGAGTAACCCCCACTCACTGCAACTAGAGAAAGCCCACGTGCAGCAACGAAGACCCAACACAGCCAAACATAAATAAATAAAATAAATAAATTTATTTTTTAAAAAAGAAATTAAGTTGAATCATCTGGACAAATTCTAGGGTAAGTGGCTAGCTGGAGGGTGAGGAGAGAAAATAGTGGGAAGTGGGGTATACATGGGTGAAAAAGCTGAGGACTTGAATTTTCTGTCCTCTTAGGCCCAGGGTCTGAAGCAAGGGAATTACCACCTAGATGGCCAAGGTTCTGGCAAAATATAGCCCCACCTCATACCAAAAACAAATTCTTTTACTTCCTCCCACTGGTTAGGTTTTAGCTATAGAATAAGGAAAGAATAGGAAAATGGCCGTTTCTGGCTGGTAGTTGAGATGGACACGCTATTCCAGGGACTCAGCATCACATGCTCAGCTTCAATGCCTAATAGAGGTTACTTACCAAAGGTACTAATTGTGGGTGGGCTGCTTGGAGGAATGTCACGGACAGCAGTGCCAGTGAGTCAGCCATGTTGGCACAGGGCTGGTATAATAGGGTATGGGACGTTCTGCTTCTCTATTGCTTCATAACAAACTATCTCAAAATTCAACGTGCTTAAAATAACAATAGATTATTTCTCATGGTTTTGTGTGCCTGCTAGCCTCATTTGGGCAGTCCTCACTTGGAGTATCTCATGCTGGAGTTATTTGAAGGCTCAATGGACTGGACGTCCAAGAAGGTCCACTCACACCACTGCAGTCGACACAGGCTATTTGCTGGATGCTCAGCTGGGGACTGTACTAGAGTGCCTACATTTGACCTCCACATGGCTTACACTTTTTTTTTTTTTTTGCTGTACGTGGGCTTCTCACTGTTGTGGCCTCTCACTGTTGTGGCCTCTCCCGTTGTGGAGCACAGGCTCCGGACATGCAGGCTCAGCGGCCATGGCTCACAGGCCCAGCCGCTCCGCGGCATGTGGGATCCTCCCAGACCGGGGCACGAACCCGCGTCCGCTGCATCGGCAGGCGGACTCTCAACCACTGCGCCACCAGGGAAGCCCCTGGCTTACACTTTTCATAGCGTGGTGGCGGGGTTCCTAGGAGAAACATCCCAAGAGCGAGTAATGCAAGATGCAGAAAGTAGAAGTTGCCAATCTTCTCAAAGTCTAGGCACAGAATTAGTACAATGTCACCTTTGCTATATTCCATTGGCCAAAGCAACCACAAGTCAGCCCAGACTTTAGCAGATGGAGGACAGACTTCATTTCTTAACGGTGGGTTGAAAGAGCATATGAGGAGAGAAGGAATTGATAGTATCGATCTTTGAACAGGCTACCACATGGGGTATCTCCAGAAAGTATCTTCTAGATTCAGTGGGACCCACTGGGCTCCCACTGAGTGGATTGGAATTGGTTGCCAGACAATTGATGAGTTATGGAGAAAAAGACAGATGAATAAATTAAAATAAGCCTATTTGTAAAAACTCATCCCCACTCTCCCCCTCTCCACCGCGGTGTTAGTCTTCACTTGCCACATGTACACCTAGAGGCAGAATGCAGTGGTTCAGAATTCTAGCAAACCAGCTGGTGGGGCTAGGCTATGGAGTAATGGGCTTATGTCACTGACTTATCATTAAGCTATTCCCCCAGGCTGGTATGGTCTGGAAAACTACCTGTTACACATAAGTAAAAATTTAGACTCAAAGGACTAGGGTTTACCCGTTATCAGGGCAATTCAAAAGAATGTTGTAGGTTTGAAGACAATTTCCAGAGAGACATGCATTCTCAGAATGTTTTCAGTAATGGCAAAATCACTGGAATAAGCAGTTGACCTCCTCCCTGGGGGACCATGCTCATTAAGTTGTATGCGTCCAGGACTGTTAAAATTCCAACTCATTACCTAATAGTTGCACCTTATGCACTTGGATACCTCTGAAAATGCTTCCAGCCCTTCCACTTCAGTCCTAATAACCAACTGACAGTCTCATACCTTTGAGAGGCTTTAAGAGAATGTTGCTGTAGCAAAGTAAAATGAAAGGAGAAAACTCAACAAGGAAGCACTATTGATAATCCTCTCTATTCATTTTCTTTGAATTAATCTAAGATGCATAAGGAATGAATTCTCCCCAGCTTTGAGGTCAGTGTTCAAGTCTTCATTCATTCTTTTCTCTCATTGATTTCTGCATTCGCCAGGGTAAACAACAATCCAACCTCAAGAACAATTCCAGAGCCCAAGCTAACAGTGCCTTGGAGGCAATGTCAACCCACATTCCTCGATTGCTAACACCTGTCCTTCAGGATCATATTCTAGCGTCCTTTCCATTGAAACCTTCCTCTAATCCTTCTTTCCCTGTGGTAGAGTCAAATCATTCCCACCATCAACCTCTCTTTACTCTTCCATTAGAGGCTTTGCCTCTCTCTTCCCCCTATATTTAACTCTCTGATTTTCCTCTTTTCCTCTTACTAAATTTTGAGCATCTTGATGTCAGGGAGCATCTTGATATTGCATTCATCTTTGATCTTTGGACACCCGGTACCTAGTGCAGTGCCTGACCTATTCAGCAAAGTCGGTCAATGTTTGCTGAATAAATAAATGTGGTAGGTGGTTCTACAATCGATTTGCCAAGGCTGTGCACTGAGAAGCACCTTAAACGGAAAGGTCAGTTTAATTATAACCAGAATAAAAGAGGCCTGACTTTAAGGAGTCAAGAATGAAAAGATAAGATTTGTATGCAAATAATTATCATCCTAGGCAGGATGGAATATGGTATAGAGGAAGCATACTGGCTTATGAGATTTGGGTTCCAGGGCCAGCTCAGGTTCTGAGGAACAGTAGGATCTTTTGTTTGTCTATTCAGCTCTTCATTGATTGCCTTCTGTAAACCATGTATACCCGTCCCTTCCCTCACTTAAGAACTTTAATTTGTTCCTGAAAACCCTTCCTTCCACTAAATGAAAAACTGTTAAATACCAAAATAGTTCCATTAATATTAAAGGGAAAAATTATGATGTCTTCCACTTCTATCTAAGATACCAAATAATTTTCACAGATATAAAAACATGCATTTGAACAATGAAAAGAAATATTTGTAAGTAATAAACAGAGGACATGTGAATTTGAGGTGCCTATAAGTTATCCAAGTGGAGAAGTCAAGTAAAATGTTGACTAGGCTCATATGGGGCACAGAGGGAATCACACAGAACCTGTTATGAAGAAAAGAAGCCTGGGAGGCATCTTCATGTACGCAAGCAAAGATAAATTTGGCTGTGTGATTCTGGAAGAGGAAGAGCCCATAGCTCACTGAGCACATTATGGAGAATTCATGGAGGAAATGGTGGCATTTGGGCTGCCAATTCAAAGGGACTTCCATCAGTGAGGATAATGGAGGAAGGACAGAGGTAGATTTTGAAGGAAGACAAAAAGATACCTTAGGAGAACGCTGCAGCGATGCATGTGAAGGATGATGATGACAGAAGGGACAGTGGTGCTGAAAGCTGGGTTGGGAAGGAAAGTGCATCTTCCATACACTTTGTATAGGTAGTCAAAAATAACATGGTCGTTGACTGGACTGGGAGGAAGAGGAAGGAGTCAAAGGAAATTGAAGCTTTGATCCCACAAATGAAGAAGTGTGTTAAGAGCTGCTTTGGGCTTTCGTCTGTTCATGGAGGGGAGGGCAGAAGAGTTGGGGAAGTTGATGAGTATAAAATGCCAACAAGATACCCAAATAGAAATGCCCATTTCTGCCACTCTAGAAAGAGGACTGGAAATACAGAATAGGGCTTCTGCTGCCTAAGCATATTCCTAATGGTGATAGGAAAAGACATGGTTAGGAGAAGGGAGAGAAGCAAAAGAACAGGGCTTCCCCAGACTAGTGCCGGTGCGGGGGGGCAGGGGCAGTCACTCAGTTCCACGGACCACAATGTGCATCTCAAGGTGGACCCCTGTGGCTCTCCATTCCCTGGACCTCATTCTCCTAGTGCCTATTAGGGGCTCAGTAAATGAATGAATTCCCCTGAAAGGCGACTCTTTCTTATGCAGCTGCCGCTGTCACCCAGAGTCCTCTCTCCTCAGCTGTGGTTTCTGCTGTTGTCCCCCCTGTAGATCCCAGGGTTGCCCTCTGCCCTTCTAACATCGCTGCCCCTCACAGTGGCTGTGGATTCTCTCTGAGCTGCTTCCCTCAGCACAGGTAGGGGTGAGGACACGTATAATTTAGACCCTAATTCTCTCCTGTCTTTCATTGTTGGCTATTTGTTCTACTCCTGTAGGCACTGGGCATACGGGGATCAGGTGGAGGGGACTCCATAAATTATGTTGGAAGATAGACAGGCCTAAAGTCATGTTAGGTGCACTGGGCACCATGGTCTCACCTCAGGGACACTAAAAAGAGGCACATATGTTAAGTGTGTATGTTTGGATAGGGAGATTTATGCTTAGTAACCCCACACATTTCTGTTGTTTACATAAAGATAAAAAAGAAAACGCGTTAGCAGGAAACTTCCCCCCAGTAGGTCAAAAAACGCCAGGGTGAACAAAGCAATTCCAAGAAATGTTTTACTTCAGGGAGATGGTTTGGGCAGTAAGATATCGCAGGCCCTGCCTTGGCCATTGGTTAGCTCCCAGCAGACACGGTTTGGTATAATGTAGTATCTGTCACAGTCCGACTTGATCTGTCCCCAGGAAAGTGACTGGATTGTCACATCACACCCTGCAAGTTAAAATTACTCATGTTTCTTGGTTCTGACTCAGGGCCAATGAAGCCTTCCTTTCCAGCAATGTCAAGATGTGAGTTTGAGGTATCACTCAGCCTTCTCACGAATTCCCATTTCAGGCTTCTCAGGGGGCAAAAGGAAGGCTTCATGCGAGTTGCTGTTTAGGTTGCAGTCCCTAAGCATGTCCCTCTTTTCACCTCATTTTTCTTCCTTTTTGGACTGCAGTGCAACTGATCTACCCTGACCCTTATCAGGCAGCCTATCTCCAATTTTAGTCCTGCAAAATAACTTGCCTCACTCTCCAGTAGCATCTGTGCATTAAAATCGAAGGTGCAAAAGTGTATCTTCCCCAATTTTTGCCTTTGAGGCTCTGGGACCTGTGTTCTTTGGACAATTCTTCCTCATCTTACATGACCATGTTGCATTGTGGTAAGTCCAGCTTTCTGTTTTTCTTCAGGCTACACCTCCCCCGCTCTCTCTCCCGTGGTTAGAGATTAATTCCCAGTTCTGTGGGAAAGAAAAACACCATCTTTCCTGGCTCACCACTCTGTGCTAAGGTTGGGAGCAGAATGGGGCTTGATCCTCTCCCCAAGTAAGGAGAAAAGGAGGAGTCATATTATTCTGCTCAGGCTGCCATACGAAGTACCACAGGTTGGGGCCCTTAAACAAGAGAAAGTTATTGTCTCACAGTTCTGAAGGCTAGATGTCCAAGATCAAGGTCAGGGGTGTTTCCTTCTGAGGGTCTTGAAGGAAGGATCTGTTCCAGGCCTCTCTCCTTAGTGTACAGATGGTCATCTTCTCCCCAAGACTCTTCACGTTGTCTTTTCTCTCCCTGTGTCTTTACACCCAATTTCCTCTTCTTATAAGGACACCAGTCAATTGGATTAGGGCCCACCCAGATGACCTCCCTTTAACCTCATTACTCCTATAAACACCCTCACTCCAAATATTGTCACATTCCGAGGTACTAGGGTTTAGGACTTCAATGTATGAAATTGGGCTGTTGGGGAACACCATTCAGCCCATCACAGATCCCCGTTTGACCATGGAGGCTGGATCTGGGGTCAGGCTGAGCTCTGGGTGTGCAACTGAAGTGTGGACTGCTGGTCCCCGGTGGTCTCTCAGACTGGCTCACCTGTCTGACAGTTGCCTTCCAATGTGGACAAGCTCAGGACATTTGTGCCTCTTTCCACTTGACAAGGTGGAATATGTCTCCAATCTGTGGATAATTACTGCTACTTTACAGCCACTGTAAGAGGCACTGAAAGAGGAGGGAGAAAGCCCATTGAAGGATGTCTTGTTACACCTCTTATGGGCTCCTCTTCTTCCTTCTTGTTTGCTCCTTGGGTCACACTGCAGATGGGGTGACAGTGTGGAGTGTGCGTCTTTCACCTGAGTTCAAATATCCTTTAACGAAGCCTTCCTTGTTGATCCCTACTTACTCCCACAGCCCTGGCAAAATAAGGACTTCCTCCTGTGGATTCTTGCCTTTTTTACTTGAATATTAACCATATTACTATGATTATTTGTGTATGTGCGCACTCCAGCTTGTCAGCCCGTAGATGAGAGTCTCTTAGTCCATTCATGATTCTGTAACAAAAATTCCATAGACTGGATTGGATGACTACAGAGATTTATTTCTCACGGTTCTGTTCTGGAAATTGGCAAATTCGAGATCAAGGTGCCAGCAGATTCAGTGTCTCGTGAGGACCCGCTTCTTGGTTCGTAGATGGCCTTCTTGTCACTGTGTCCTCACATGCAAAAGAGGCAAGGGAGCTCTCTGGGGTCTCTTTTATAAGGGCATTAATTCTAGTCATGAGGGCTCCACCTTCATGACCTAATCACCTTCCAAAGGCCCCACCTCCAAATACCATCACACTGGAGATTAAGTTTCAACATAGGAATTAGGGGAGATAGAAACATTCGGTCTACAGCACTCTTTGCATATTTATTCAATGCTTTTAAGGTCAAGTGACTAAGTAAAAGAGTGAACAAATGTCCATATATCAGAGAAGTTGATTTACTAGCAATTTCTGTACTAGTACTGTGCTGTACTAGTAATGATAGTACTGAAATGATAGAGAGGCTGATTAGTATGTGTCAGTTCAGTCCCCCAAGAAGCAGACACCAAGACAGAGATTTAGACGCATAACAGATTACTCTTGTTATTGGAGAAACTGTCTGTGGGAGAAAACAGGTTCGAGGGTGAGCAGAAAACGCAGGGAGAGCCTTCAAACCTAACGTTGGTCTGACCCCTGTGAGGGAGATGGGGTGGAAGCGTCTCAGGGAGCAGCCCAATTCCCAGATTGAGCCAGGCTCAACTTCTGGGGAGTCCTTGAGCTAAAGTTGCTGCCAGAGGAGTCCCAGGTCTCTCAAGAATGAGCCTGTACCGGTATCCCTGCCATGCTCCATCAATGGCTTGGAGCACCTGTGAGAAGTGTGGCCTTGGGGCAATCATGGTGCCAACATGATCTAGAGCTCACCAGCTAGGACCATCCATTGTATATACTTTTTATTTTCTATAGATGTTTTGACATCTTGAAAAACCTTTTCTGGCTGGAGTCTGCTCCTCCAGGGGCTAGCCAATTCTAAGAGACAGTAAAGAACTAGGTGTTCCCCTCCATCTTGTCTTTGGCCACTTGACTGGAAGCTAGCTCTTCCCCTGGGACCCTTCGTGGCATGCGGTGACTCCCTTTCTAGGACCTGTGAATATAATGAACTTTGTTTTCTTGTGCCTCTTCTGTGTCCTGTCTGGGAGCCACACCTGACTGCCCATCACATGAGAGAACACAGGACAGTCCATTAGTCAATCACCGCCGCTGCTGCAGGAGGTCTGAGAGGCACCATTTCATGGCAGCCACAATATAGAAGAAGAAGAATAAGTAGCATGTATGTCGGCATTGTGTTCTGCCTTCTGTGCTCGATCCCGTTGCTGCTCACAACAACACTATGAGGTAACCTCAGTTCAAAGAGGAGAAGGTAGAGGCATTAGAGTTTACATCTTCCCTCCAGCGCTTTCTCCACAGAGCTGGCCAGAACCCAACGGGTATCCATGAGTCACTCAACTCGATGCCAGGAACAAATGGGGGACCCTAAATACCCTGCCGCCAGTTTCAGGGTCCCCCACAGCAGCAGCCCCGCGGTCCTGGTGGGCTCTCAACCTTCAGCGCGGCTCGGCCTAGGCCTGAGGGTGAGCGCATATACCCTTCCGTGTCTGGTGCCATTTGCGCTTTCCTGGGGAACGTGCCTCCTGAGTTCCACCGACAGAGTGTGCGCCGCGGCCGGGGCTAACAGGATTTAGCTTTATGTGACAGGAAGACTAATAACGGCCCTGAGCCTTGTGCTGCTGGCGACAGAGTGTGGATGCTCTTTGTTAAGCTCCTGGGTTCTGGAAGGAAGCAGCTATGCTCTTGTTTAATTCCATATGAGCAGCTTTTTTATTTTTACAAATAGTTCTCTTGCTGTTAGGGAGTGAGTGAGTGACATAAATCATCATCATATCTTTGGCAGCCAGGATTTCTTGGGCATGGTCCTCATTAAAGTCTTTAGTTGCAGGGTTCCTGGAGACCTTCCTTTGATACCTAAAAACATCAAACTGAAAAAGCCACGGTGAGGCGGAGGAGGAAACGGGGGTGAGGGGAGGATGGGGTGAAGCTCATGAGGACCCCAGAATTACTGGTGGGAAATGGCAAAGCCAAACTAGAATCAGCAGAAGCAATAAAACTTCCCTTCTGAACAGGACCCAATATGCCCGTACAAAGAAGAGAGACAGCTACACAGGCGGGAAGGGTGGCTTCTCCGACGTGATTCATGAAAAAAGGAAAGTTCTCTGAGTCTTTTCCTCCCCAGACCTCAGCCCAGCAGGCTGTGGCAATCAATGAACTAACCTTTTCCTAAGGCCTGGTCTCCCTGCTGGGCGAGAATCCAATCCCTGGGCAAAGGTCACTGGGAATACCATCCTGCTGTTGGCAGTGGCTGCTCATTCACAAAATGAGCTTCTTTGTGGTAAAAGGAGGGAGAGCAGACCCGGGGTTTGTGTGCATTTAGAGCTGGTGGAGGAGAGCTGCCAACACGCCAGGTCAGTGGGAACCCAGCAGCACAAGCATCTCAGTTTACACGACGGATGTGGCCCTGCAGAACCATGTATGTGGAATTCCCATAAATCAAGTCGCATTTTAAATGCGCTAGGGGAGCTGGCCGTTAAAAGGAACCCTGCAGTGAGTCTTTGGGAAAGGTGAAAAATCACTGCTGAATGGATCGATTTTGCCATGAAGTAACAAATATTTATTGAGTGCTTATCATGTGCCAGGCCTAGTGCTAGGTGCTATAAGCATTTCTCAAAATGGGGGTGGGGGCATCCCCTGAGTCTGAGAAAAACCTTTGGGAGGGTGGTTATTGGTTTTGGTTAAACCAGGGTGAGTATAGAAGAAGGGAGACCAGAGATTGCAGCTGGAGCCATATCCTGTCACTGCCAAAGCACATCCACCAGGCAGTTTCCCTCTGAGTGACCAGGCAATATTTCTCATTCACGAAGACAAGCAATGCTCAGTGTCTTCTTAAAGCCTGAAACAGGAGGCTAGGGCCAGGGGCTCAAGGAAAAGACCAGGGTCTCCTATCAGAAAATATAACCAGAGTCAAGTTTCCCAATCAATATCTACCCGTAGTAGAGGCAATAATCATCTCTTTCCAGGAAACTTAACGTCAAGCTTATTCATCCTAGGATTTTGTATATAGTTTGGTGTTATACAGGTTTACATACAACTTGAGTCAAATCATGTCTCCAAGACATATATGTAAGTTCTAGACTCTAACATTTGGGCAATTTACTGCACTTGCAAACAGAACCTAAAATAATTGAGGCTGTGGAGAAAAAACAAAACCACATTTGCACAAATGCAGATTTAACCTGGAGGTTAAAAGAGCACAAACTCAGGTGTTAGATAGCTTGCACTGGAATCCTAGTTTTACCACGCTGTTATATGACCTTGGGAAAGTAATTTATCAGCTCTATGTTTTGGTTTGCTTCTCTGTAAAATGGGGATAAATAATAGAATCCACCTCATAGGGACATCCCTGGTGGCGCAGTGGCTAAGAATCCGCCTGCTAATGCAGGGGACACAGGTTCAAGCCCTGGTCCAGGAAGATCCCACATGCCGCGGAGCAACTAAGCCCATGAGCCACAACTACTGAGCCCACGTGCCACAACTACTGAAGGCGGTGTGCCTAGAGCCCATGCTCCTTAACAAGAGAAGCCACCGCAATGAAAAGCCCACCTGCCGCAATGAAAAGCCCTCCTGCTGCAACGAAGAGTAGCCCCCACTCGCTGCAACTAGAGAAAGCCTGCGCACAGCAATGAAGACCCAACGCAGCCAAAAATAATTAAATAAAATAAATAAATTAAAAAAAAAAAGAAAAGAATCTACCTCATAGGATATCAAAAGTAACTTTACATGTAAAGGCTTGGAAGAATACCCTATATATACTATATGCTCAATAAAGTTAGTTATTATGATGTTGGAGTTCATTTAAAAAAGAAAACCCTGGACATATATTGCATGGTTTAAGAGATTCAACTACCTGGTAGTAGCTGGTTATCAATTGGATGGAGCATCATAAAGAAAGGACAATACATGCTCTAAAGTCTTACCGCTATTAGAAGCACATTGCGTGCCTCCAAAGGGAAAGGGAAAGGAACTCTGAGCAAGCCAGGTATGACCTTTGCAGACATTATTCTGAGAAGCACCCTTGGCATTTAGAATGGAAAAGGGATCTTGTAAAGGGGGTCATCGGGTCTAATCTCTTAATCTCTAATGAGGAAACGTAAAAAACTCAGATGAAATAAGAGGATATATACATCTTGTTGTTTTTTAAAAAATAAAGGACAAAAATTTGAGTCTCTGACCTTCCGATCGAGGATGCATACATCCCAGTGTCAGTTTGAAACCTCTTAGAGAGCTTCCCAGGTATAATCTACCAGCTCCTAGACTCACAGAGGGCAGGTAGAAACCAAAGAAAGAGGCAGACCACTCCAGATTGGTATGTGGCAGGTTTAATAAGAAAAGGAACTTCCTTATGAGGCTTGTCTCATGTGGCTGCAAAATGAGTAGGCTTCTGCATCCGCCCACCATAATCTTAAAAGTTTATATAGAGGCCTTAACTGGGTTCAGTCACGTATACCATCCAGATGGTCTCAACACCACATTTCTATGTCAAGGCTGTATCCTTGGGGCAGCTTCTGGGAACAGGGAAGGTAAAAAGTACATATATTCCAAGGACAGATGAGGGGGTGGGGAGCCTCCAGTTGCCCACGTCCAGCTCGTGGGTCAATCAATGGTCATGTCTTCTCAATATCCTCCACCAATACCCAGTAAGAAAGGAATATTCTCCACAGCTAGAATGAAATACAATGTGCTTCATTAAACAAAGAAGATGGTTATCCCCTTTCTTGTGGTAAGTAGCATGGGGGAGGTGGGAAGAGAATCATAATATACCTTACCCAAGTAGAAAAAAAGGTAGTCAACAAAGAGGTTTAGTGTTTTTAGGGGGTAAAAGGTGGCTTCAAAGTGCTAAGGAGACGACTGGCAGTTACCATGTCCTCATCTGACAAAAGCTGTAAAGAGCACAGTGAGAAGCGTAGGTGCTGCTGACATGGTGTTGGAACCTCTCACGTCTGGAGGAAACCTGTCACTGGACAAATCTAGATGACACTCGTGGCACTGCCACACGGGGATGGCAATCAGCATGGATAAGAAATCCTCTATGGGACATGCCTGCTACAACACACCAGTTCTGCCCGTGTGAACCATTACAGAAGTGGGATTGTTACAACTCAGCTTGAGCCTCTTACCATGAGCAGGGAAGATTTAGTGGCAATAAATCCACATTGGCCAAGCAGTTGTGGATTTACCACAAGCAAAAAGAATTCTTTTTACCTATAGTAGCTCTGTAGGCTACACATGCTCCCCAGATGCCATCTCCTTAAATGTTTTTTATTAAAACGGAATGTACTGAGATAATGTCTCTTGGAAACCTCTCAGGCAGAGCACAGATCCCAGGGAATTCCCGGAGACCTCCCCTTCCATCTGGGTAGAATCCACGCTGCCTTGAGGAATCTCTCTTCCTCTCAGGTCTTCTAAAACATGTCTTCCTCAGCTCTGAAGCAGGAACTTGAACTCATTCATAACCAATGACAAGGTCATCTCTGTCCCCCAGCATTTCTTCCGGAGCATGCCCTCCCTTAATGTCTTCCCCAACCAATGGCCTGGGAGAACCACTAGCAAAGGACCCCAGCTACATTTAGCCATGTTTGAAAGTGAAAGCCACAGCATTCAAGGTACACACTGACTTGAACAATAAGCAAAAAGCTGTCTCAAATCAAAACAGAAAAAAATAAGGCTTGGGCAACCTGGTTAAAGAGTAAGTTGAAATCAGAGTCCAGATGACAACATCAAGAACTGGACAGACGAAAGGACAGTGCAATTCAAAACTATAAGGGAGGGCTTCCCTGGTGGCGCAGTGGTTGAGAGTCCGCCTGCCAATGCAGGGGACGCGGGTTCGTGCCCCGGTCCAGGAAGATCCCACATGCCGCGGAGCGGCTGGGCCCGTGAGCCATGGCCGTTCAGCCTGCGCGTCCAGAGCCTGTGCTCTGCAACGGGAGAGGCCACGACAGTGAGAGGCCCGTGTACCGCAAAAAAAAAAAAAAAAACCTATAAGGGATAAAACTTCAAAGACAGCTAAAAATGTCACAGAAGGCAAGCAAGAAAGCAGTGAGCCTCCCCTCGGGGGGCCGCTAGGAGATGGCCAGCATGACAGTCGAGACAGAGAGATGGCAAACCACGTCTATTTCCCTCCCTCTGCAGAATGATCCATGCAGGGAAGCTTAAAAGGTGGAGAAGTACAGCTACATATCAGAAAGATGCACCGTGTCAGGGAAGGAGTTTGGCAGTGAAATGTGGCTTTGAAATTCTTTGGGCTGATATTCAAAGAATGAAAGTCAAAGGCCAAGCCGCAGGGGGATGTCAGTCCTGACCTCGGTGTTGGCCGGATACAGGAGGGCAAAACTTGCCAAAGTGCCCAGAGGGACCCTAACCTTCTGCAGAAGCATGGACATCCATGGATTGAATTCAAGGCTCTAAATTCCCAGAAAACCAGACCGAGTCCTGCACTGGAAGGTACATGGCCGTTCTCTGGATTCTTGCCTTTCTCTTCACTCTGCCTTCAGGAAAGGCAATGAGCCCACTGGCCAGGTGATCAGGGACTCAGTGCCTGCTTGGAGAAGAAATCCTAAGAAGGGGTTAGGGTGTCAAATGGGGTGGACTCAATGCAAGGAAGAAATACAAGTGAGGTCTGGAAATATCACTGGACTGCAAACTTTTGAAAAATAAGGGTGATGTCATTCTCATTTTTTATGCCCCTGCTGTGCTGGGCTTACAGTCCATAGTCTGTGGGGAGCTACTGAATTGAATGCAGTAGTAGGAAACATTGTGCATGGGTCTTAGAGATAGTCCCTCTAAGGCTGGAAGTTCTCTTGCATTTACTAGCTCCTGGCTTAGGCAAGCTTGTTTGTATCTCTGAGCCTCAACTTTCTCATCTTCAAAGTAGCAGTAATACCCACTGCACAGAGCTGCGATGAGGATGATATAGAAAGACTTTTCTTTATAGGGCTGCTACATTGCCTGGCACACAGAAAGCTCAGCAAAAGGTAGCCTTCATCATCTTTTTCTTCATCATTGTCATCCCCTCCTAGATCCCACTCAAGTCTGTCATGGATATGTCTGTAGGCAATGCCAGGTATTTTTCTCCACCTATCCCTCACGTAACAACAGCAATCATCATCAAGCCCCCACCCCATCACCCCTGCTGAGTTCTAGAAAGGATTTCCTCCTCTCTCAGGTTGCTGATGTCTGAAATTTCCAAGCCTTGTCCCTGCTCTTGCCTTGCCTTCTCTCTCCACTGTGGACTGTGCAGCTGCCTGGGAGTCCTGCCCCTTCAGCCCACACCCACTAGGGGGCAGGACAGGCCGCAAAGGGGAAGGGAGAGAGGAAAAGTGCCGGGAAGGGTAACCCCTAACACCAGTCCAAGTCCCTCTTCCAGAGTCTCCCAAGCCTCTGTGCTGGCTTCTCTCCCCTTCGCTCCCACATGCCCATCCACTCCATTGAGGAAAGGCCCAGAAGACAAGCAGGTCTGGGTTTTCTCTTCCCCAGCTCTGCATGCCACTGCAAGACTTCACGCCTCCAGAACCCACTATTATTCTCCAGATAGTTTTTCTCCTTCCGGAGGGAATCTAAGTGAAAAAAAAAAAAAAGTGAATGGGGTTGAAGAGGAAGGCTTCTTAAGCCTTGTCTGCTTCCTGTTTTTGTCAGAGGTACAAACCCTTACAACAGCTCATCAGTGAGTAGAATCGGCCTCGTCAGGGAGGAGAGGGTGAGAGAAAATATGACGCGGGCTTCTGTTTCTCTTCATGGCAGAGTGGGGTGAGCGATGTCAAGGACACCTGTCTGGAGCAACAGGTGGGGACAAAACTAAGAGGAGCAGGAGGTTCATTCCTTGTGATCTTGAGGAGAAAGGAAAGCAGAAGACAAGGGCTGAGCAGAGTGTTCACTTCGGCAGAATCCTCACCCCTCCTCGCCACTGTCTTTGTCCCATTGGAGTTCCACCAACTGAAGCCCTTAGATTCACCGCTTGTGGCCTCTGAACTGACAGTGCCCAGTCTCACTGTCCAGAGAGATGCATCAAGAAAGAAGAGAGAGGAAGCTGCCCGCCTCACTGCCTGGGCCAAGGCTGGGAGGCCGTAAGGGCAAAACATACGCTCCTATTACCTAGTTTGAACTCAAGAACACATTTGCCAAGGAGATATTGGGAGTCATGGTAATTAGGCTCAATGGTCAGGATCCCAAGAGCCTAGAAACCCAAGCATGCTTGAAACAGTGTGTACTCTTGAAAACAAAGAAAGCCCAGAAATCTGTGAGATACCATATTTTCTATCTGTTGATTATAGTAACAATCACATGGAGAATAGGACCAATCTACCAAGTTTGGGGAAAACAAAGACTGGAAGGAGGAATGCCTTTTATAAAAGAACCTAGCACAGCCGCAATTATGCTTCTAGGAATCTGTACTAAGCAAATAATCAGAAATGCCCAAAGGTTGCTATAAAAGAAGACTAACAGAGCATGATTTGCAGAGGAGAAAACCTGGATGCAAACTAAAAATTTATCAGTGAGGGCATGGTCAAGCAAGTCTTGATACATCCAAACAGTGGGATATTAATCAGTACGTGGAAAAATGTTTAATAGCACGAAGAGATGCTCAGAAAGTACTGATAAAGTATACAAAGCTATGAAATTAGCATGATCCCCATTATGTACATATATATATACATAAAGACTGGAAAGAAATACAGAAAAATGTTAATAGTGATTATCTCTAGGGTATGAGATCTATTTTTTCATCTTTATATTCTTTTGCATTTTAAAACTTTCCTATGATTAGCACATTTATTTTTTCCAATTATAAATGTGTTTTAATCTTTAATAAAATAAATGACTAGAAGATAAAGATTTCTCAAAAGAGAAAAAAAAGTCTCCTTATTGATGACCAAACAGGGCTTGATCACTTGTTTCCCTCAACCACTAACCTAGCCAAGAAAATAGGGGCAAGTCATTTAACCCCCTCTGTAAAAAATAAACAGCTTTGGCTTTACATTTTTTGTACCTTAATTATTTTTAAGGTCTGTATTTGAATTCTGCTACCATGAAGAAAACTCATGATTTCCTCCACAGAGGGAGGGTTAGCACCCAGGTCATTTCTAAACACACTTCATCCCACCCATTCTTAGATGGAAAACCCCACAGCCATGCCACTGAGCAGATCGCTGTAGCATCTCTGTCCTTCTCCATGTGTTGCCCTTAGGGAAGATGAAAGGAACTCTCCATCTTCACCTGCCCTCTGTGGATCTGCATCCATTTTCGGATTCTGAACCTCACAAGGCTGAAATCCAGAGACTGGACCTTGACAAATAATCAATATCAGGCAACTCAGGAGAGCCCACGTAGACATCTCCTGGGACCCTTCCACATCTCCTCTGCTGAGGGTCTGCCTTTCTTCCCTCCTCCCAACTCCCTTACATGGTCAGAACTATGGTTCCCATTTTACCAATGAAGAAACTGAGGCTCAAAGATTTTTAAGGTCACCCAGCTAGAAATTACAGGGCTCTCTTTAATCACAGGTCTGTCAGATGCCAAGGACTGGAGGTTTACCCAAGGCCTCAGCCCAGCTGTCTCTGACAGGAAGGCGAAACCT
The DNA here is from genome assembly GCF_003031525.2 of Neophocaena asiaeorientalis asiaeorientalis. Classification (NCBI taxonomy): domain Eukaryota; kingdom Metazoa; phylum Chordata; class Mammalia; order Artiodactyla; family Phocoenidae; genus Neophocaena; species Neophocaena asiaeorientalis. The sequence continues at coordinate 16,703,398 of NW_020185339.1, forward strand.
ACTACCCTGTGGATTATGGGAGGATTTTGCCATGGGATAAAAAACAAGGAAGAAACCGGAGATCCAAAGATTCCCAGCTTGACTACTTTTTTTTTTGCAGTACGGGGCCTCTCACTGTTGTGGCCTCTCCCGTTGCGGAGCACAGGCTCCGGGCGCGATGGCTCAGCAGCCATGGCTCACGGGCCTAGCTGCTCCGCGGCATGTGGGATCTTCCCAGACCGGGGCACGAACCCGTGTCCCCTGCATTGGCAGGCGGACTCTCAACCACTGTGCCACCAGGGAAGCCCTTTGACTACTTCTTTAATTTGCTCTCATACTCTATTTCTTTATCAGTTATCAAATTAGGCTGAATCAATTGTAATAAGTTTCAAATAGCCACACACTGAGCTAAACACTTATTTAATTTTCACAACCATCCTAGGTAGTAGGTATTATCATCGTGTCCATTTTGCAGATGAGGAAAATGTATACAGTAGTCTTTTGCAAAATGCATAGGGGTGCAGTGATGGTAAAGAACGCGCTGGGAGGGTTTGTCCTCCAGGGTGGGAGGCGACGTGTGTACTGAGAATGTCAGAGAGAGAGAGAGCCCTATGTACGTGCAGGTGCTAAACAAGCCGGGGATAGACCTGAGACCTGGCCCAGCTCCAGGCTCTTCTCACCATGGACTCAGCAGGAGGGTTGCCAAAGGCCAAATCCAATTCAGTAAACACAGACTTCTGGTAAGCAAGTGCTCTTGCTTTCGTTCAGTGTCAGCCGGAGGTTGCATTTGCCTTGAGTACTAAAACGTTTTGCAGAGAGGCCAAGTGCAGAAATCTGTGCCTGAGATTTTCTCCTTTTACAAGAAGAATGACCATGTGGAGCACTCAGCCAAGGTCAACCTGGAATTGGAAGGCTGAGCCCAGGCTCAGCAGACCCAGAGCCAAGGTGGAAAGCTCCAGGCGCTGGGAGGGCAGGGACGGGGCGGCTAGAGTAAAGGGCCAAGTGTGGGAATGTTTATTGAAAAGAACGTGCTGGGGAGAACCCAGCCCTCACACCTCGGGGATCTGGGAACTGGCCGTCTGCAGTGGAGAGCCCTGCCAGATGAGTTCAGCCATTTCCACTTCATAAAGTTCGTGGTACAAAAATGAATGGCAAACCCAGCCGCGAATGTGATTTCTGAAAGGAGATTATTGAAAAGATGGTTCCACTTTTTCAAATTTCTCTTCTGGTGGTCAGGAGCAGGGAAGCAGGGAGAAAAGTTCCAGGACACTTGCAAACATCCCCTTCCCATTCCAGAAACCACTATCCCCTCACTGCAGGACAAGGGGGCGCCACATCTTCCAAGGTTTCTCAAGAGAAGGAGAGGGCTAAAGCCTGGGCCAAAATGAACCCAAGAGTCTGGATCTGGTTGCCAGAAGACAGTGGGAGAATGGCAGGGGTGACCCTGAAATTACATGACCCCAGATTGCCCTCTGAGTGACGGAACTCCAAGGCATACATGAGACAGGCAGCTCAAGGAAGAGACACACTGATTTACATATCTAATTTGCTGTCACTATCTTCATGACATCACATATGTCACTGTGGTTTTCTGGATTACTCTCGACTCTGAATACCCGAATCTATTTTCCCTGATGAGTTGGTCTGAATTCTTTTCTTGGCACTTGTTTCATTTTCTCACTTCCTGTCGGCCTCACTTCTTAAGACTGTTGCTGGTGTTTTTGTTGTCTCCCAAACTCCCAAATGTACAGGAGCTTTTTCTAGACTGCAGAGTCTCTGGCCTTTCTCTCTCCCGATCACTCAAATGATATCAAATTGTCTGGCATTGCTGCTTCTGGATATATATAGCCCAGCCTTTCCCCCCTTGATCTTTTTCACTGTGTTCAGGGCTAGGCCAACGTGAAGTCATCACAATTGTTCTTTCAAGCTTAAGGAATTTGATAAATGAAGTTGAGTGGGGTCCTGGCAGGCAATATGCTTAAACAAACTACAGTGACCATCTGTGGACCAGTCTCCTTACCCCCTTATTATAGGCACATACTCAAGCTCAGTTTGCTTTGTTAAACTTTTTTTGTGTCTCACTCTTTTCATATTTCAGCTTTATACAATTATTCCCAAATCTTCCAAACTGACAATGAGGGAGAGTAATTTGTAAGGACGGCTCAACTTAAGTCTTTTGAAGATTTGCACCATAGCTGCATTTTTCTAATTTCCTGGCATCTACTCTATTCTCCTGGACTTTTCAAAAACAATTGTAAGAGGATGGATAAATATAATAACTGATTCCGTCAATACTCTTGAACCATCCTTTGGATTTTCTATTTTTTAACGTTTTAGATTTTAAAAATTCATATAGCATCTATCAATATTTCCAAAAGACACATAGTGCATGCTCTCAAAGATCTCATGATCTAATTAAGAACAAAGAACAGGTACAGATTCATATGTTGTTTCTAAATATACAGGCTAATGTCTGGAGGAAAAAAGGAATTTAGTAAATTAATTAATTATCCTTATGTTTATAATTACAGAATTGATGTTTTCCACTTTAGCAGCTTGGGAAACAAAATAAAGTTATATATTTAAATTTTTTTCAAATAAAATGTCCTGTCTTGCTATCTAGAGAGCACCTTCTTTTTTTTTTCCTCCTCAAGATCCTTTTCCCTCTTGTGATAAATATAAGAACTGAGGGTTGGTCCTGACCCTAACGGCTCCAGTGAAATTTGGTTTAATCAGCAGAGGAGATTTGGGCTCTAGAGCTGCTGAAGGTATCTTACTGCCTCATGGCATAACTGGTTGCCAGCAGAGTTTGCTGCAGTGAATGACTAAGACATGCATTGTCATCCCTGTGGAACTACAGCTGAAGTGTGCTCCTTTGAAGTGGCAGTTCTGCCACTACCCACAAAAGCTTTGTGGGCTCAAGTGCTGCTTTTATAAGCCAAAGCGTTTTTCCCTCTGCCAGGGAAAGCCAGAACTGCTCTTTGTTTTGACTGGAATTTCACTGAATTAACAAGTTAATCTGGGGGAAATTAACATCTTTTAATATTGAATCTTCCCATTGAAGAATATAATATGGCTCTCAAGTTATTTCAGGTTTCTAGTATGTCCTTTAGTAAAGTATTGTAAGTTTCTTCACGTAGGTCTTACCCATTCATTGTTAGATTTGTTCCTATGTACTTTGCAATTTTTGTTGCTTTTGTGAATAGGGTCTTTCTTTCCTTCACATTTTCTAATCGAGCATCACTATACACCAGATCATTTATATTTGACTACCTTGCTGGACTATTCTGTTACTCCTAATGGTTTTTCACTTGAGCTTCTCAGATATTCTAGATAGTGTTCTCTTTATTTCCAATCTTTAGACATTTCTTTTTCTTATCTTATTGCAATTGCTAGGACCTTCACCCCTATGTTGCGTACTTGCAGTGATAGCTGGCATCACTGCCTTACCTTTGCATTTAGGGATCTGCTTTAGCATTTCACCAGCAAACATACTATTTGTTGTAGTTTTATAGTAGAAATTCTATACGGGGTTTTTAAAAAGAGGGAGAGAGATTTTCTATCCTAAGTTTGTTAAGATTTCTTACCAGGAAAGATGTTGAGTTTTATTAAATACAAAATCTCATGAAACACACGGTTTTCATAATAATTGTTGATAATTCAGAATAAAGCTTATCTTACCACAGGTTTTATGCTTTTACAACCTTTCCAAATCGATCAGTATTGAAGCAAAATATAAATTAATGTCCTTGGGGAAAGTGGTCCTTTTTATTTTTTATCCTGGCGGGATACCATTTTTAATAGAGCTGTTAGCAGAGCATAATGTATAATATGAATCATTGTTCTATATGAAGTCCAGTATAACAGAATACTATTTTTAAAATAGTTTAAATTGTGAGTACTAAAATCCAAATTATAGGTGTCATTTCATGTTCTGATGAAGAGAAAACAATCTCAAATCCTACATTTATAAATCTAATCAGTTTCTTCATTCTCAGTCTTAAAATACTTCCCCCTTTCACAATATATCTTGTCTCTCTCAAACTCCTAGCTCCCCAGTCCCAAAAAAGGACCAACCAGAAAGAAAATTATAGTTCTCCTTCATACCTAAGAATCATACTTCACTTAAAACAAACAACTGGTAAAAATCCAGACCCAACAGGGATGGAACACTCAACAGCTTTGCCTTTCATGTGGAGAAGAGGGAAATAGGCTGTTACAGAATAGGGACCAATATTAGCCAACGTCTGGAAATGTCAAAATTATTAATATGAAATACTAAACTCATGTGAAATCAGTGCTCTAATGGTGTAACTCCTGAATGCTCTCTGTACCATACTGCACACCAGGTTAAGAAAACAGTCCCTCAAGTGTTTCACAATAGTGCCCTCTTCACAGCTGACCCCATGTGCTTTCCAGAGTCCTTAATTCTGCCACTTTCAGCATCCTTGTCTCTGAGGATTTATGATGTGCTGCCAATATTATTACTTTCCCTGCTTCCGTCCCTTCCACCCTAAATATTTTAAGCATTGTGAGTAACACATTTCCACATAAGGGCGCTGAAAAGTCAAGAAGCAGAATTTTTCAGCAAGAGGAGCTATAGGTAAAGGGGCTCCCCCTTTGCATTCTAAGCTGGCACGCAGGAGGCTCTGTAAACCATTGAGAAAGACGGAAGAGAGGAAACAAATATATCCCAAGGGAAGATAAGGATGCTTAAGGGAGGAAACTGGCTCTCGTTTCCCAATATGGTGAGCACCAGGCCTGCTCTGGGAGCAAGAGAGCTCCTCTACCTTTGTAGGGCACACTTGATTCCCTTAGAAAGAACTGAATGCCCACACCTCTAGGCCTGTGGGATACTTGGTACCATGAAAGTTTTACTCACAGACATCATCACTGTGAGAACCTGTACATTGGAGACCAGCCAGTCCTAGTCTCCCATCATTTTGTAAGAAGTGAAACATTGACATTATGACATGGCTTTTCTTGACAAATTCCCTCTGACTCTACTGGAATAGAATTGCTATTGTCACTCTTGTTTCTCTCTGAATATATACACACATATATATAGAGTGCCTATATGTATATATATTTCTTTCTCTCTACACACACATACACACACACACACACACACACACACACACACACACACACACAGGGCCTTTTGAACCCTCTCTGTATTAAATAAACGCTTATTGGCTGACTGACTTGTTGATAATGCAAAGCAAAAGTAGATCAAATAATGACTTCTGGGTAATACTCTGCACTCACCTGTTAGATAATTTTAGCCAGAAACCATCCCAATCCCTGCATCAGACTGTGGCCTTTGTAGTGGATACTATGCTGCCCTACCCGGACTACCACCCATCCCCTTTAGGACCAAGTCTCTCAATCTCCCAGCTGCCAGGAGTGTTGGCTACTGAGAGCTCATAGCTGAGTTTCTCTCCAGGACTTGCATTCATCTAAAGGGAGCTGCCTCACCCAAGGTTACAGTGTATCTCTGAGGCCAGCGCATATCTAATGCTTGGTCAATGGGGTGGATACAAAGGTCTGGCTCCCTTGCCTCCACGGGACATGTCTGAGGGGCCAGCCCAGCTCCAGGCCTTCCCATGGAAACCACTGAGGTCTCTGTTGCAAGATGCACTGCAATTCAACTTCTTCCTTTGCCCTATTCTGCTTCTCTTACTTCCTCACAGGTTTTGGTCCTACAAACACTCTTCTGCACATAAATCTCCATTCCAGAATTTGTGTCCCAAGGAACTAAATATAAGCCCCTCCTCCTCCTGTTGGTTTTTAATTTTTTATCTGCTTTTTGCTACTTTATATAAATAGATATCTCTATAATATGTGTATATATTGTGTGTGTTTGTATTGTAAGGGCACATAGGTCCTCTTAACATTTAGTCTATATCTAGTCCAATCAGGACCCCATTCCAATGACAAAAGTCTGGCCTGAGATGGCTTAAGCTAAATGGGTTCTATTGGCTCACAGAATGGGAAAGTTTAAGAAATCATCTGAATCTAGGAACAGCTTGATCAGGGGTTCAAATGATGTCACCAGGACCCATTGCCTTTCTCTCACTCTATCTCTTAGCCCTGTCACTGCCATGTTGGTCTCTCTCTGAAAATGCTGTATTGGTTAGCTGTTATCACAATGAAGCTGCTGAACCAGCAACAAAGTATCAGAAGCGTTCAACAATGAGCATTTCCATCTCACACATCTGTGGGTCACCCCTCTGCATGTCCATTGAATTAGATTCAGGTGGCTCTGCTTCACATGGGGTCCAGCTAAGCTTGGCTCCTCAATGCAGGCTGGGGTTCATCGTGAGGCTGGGCTGAGGGGGCAGCAGCTACCCTGGGAGATTCTTCTCATGGTCACGGTAGACGTACAAAGAGCCAGCACAACTGCACAAGCACATTTCAAGCCTCTGCTTGTGTTACCTCTACTAACATCTCATTGGCCAAAGCAAGTCACGTGGCTGAGCCTAAATTTAAGGACTGCCCACCATAAGGCAAGTCATCTGGCCAAGCCTGACATCACTGCTCTGAAGGCATATACTCTCTCTCATGGAAGCGGGTGGGGAAGGAGGGTAAATGTTAGAACCAGAATCAAACAGAGTCTTTCCTCCACCACAGTCCTAATATAAATGCAATCTATTCAGTATCTACTTCCTAACTTCAAATCCAATGAGAAGAATGCCTTCCTCAAGTTCCAACAAAAGTCTCACTTTCTCACTGGCCCTGGTGCATCCTCATCCATCCCTGCACCAGTTACTGTGACAAACCTGCCTTGACTAGAGCTGGAAAGTGAATCACCTTGTTCAAATTGCATGGGGTAAATTCTACAGAAAGAAACCAGGACACATTTACAAGAATGAGCGTCAAAGGATCCTGGTCTGCAAGAAACCACATGTCCACTGTGGGGACCCCACTCCTCCCAACCCCCCAACCCCCCAATTCTCTCTTCTCCTGCTCTTACTCTTAATGCTGGAGCTATTTCTCATGAGCTTGTATCCACGACACTTCCTGTTCCTCTCTCAAGTTTGCTTTGGTCTCTGGAGTGCTGAGCTCAGTCTCCCTCAAGCTTGCCTCTCGGGCTGCCCTCTATAAATGCATTCAAAATTACCCTTTCTCCTAGGCTTCCTCCCCCAGAGGATCAGTCTCAGGACACCTATTTCTCTATGGGTGCCCGCTCTGGCTGCTGGCCCCTGGGGTCAAAGACTTCACTGGCATCACCCTTCTCTTCCCTGGGTCATGTTGACAACCCCCCCCCACCCTCCAGCCTTGGCCAGGGGCTGCAACCTGCCAGGTCACACACTGACCACCCTGACCGCCAAGTCACTGGACCTGATGGATCTCATGTGCTGGCCTGGGGCCTCTCTCAGGTCTGTTCTACAGGGGAGAGATTTATTTCCCTGAAGTTTCAGAGCAGGAAAATACTTCCTGGAAGCATGCCAAGAAGGAGGCAATCCACCCAGGAAACCAACAAGACTCTTTTCTCTATAGTCTTCCCCGCTTCCCCATGTCAAACCCTCCCTGCTCCCCCTGAGTGAAAGGAGAGCTGTCAGGATCAAAGCCCTGTCTTTGTGATGAACTGCTGCTGGCTAGACCCGCACAGGAAGGACCGTCAGCGCTTTAACTCCTTCTTACCCACTGTGTGCTGGCTGCATTCATAAGACTTCTGGAGTCACATTTCAGTCTATGAAACATCTTCTTATGAGCAGAGAGCCATGCCAACAGAAAGTATGAAAGAATAATTAAGGACTCAAAAGGCAACAAAATCTGCCTTGGAGTATTTCTCCATCTCTTCAATTGCTTTGTGAGAGATGATCTAATGTATTTGCCCCAGGAGAGCGTAAAGACTAAGACCATGGGTTCTGGAGGCAGGCTAGTTGTGTTCATTCTCTCTTCCATCTCTCTCTAGCTGGAAGATCTTGAACAAGCTATTGAGCCTTTCTGCATCTCAGTGTCCTCGTCTGTAAAATGGAGATAAGAATTACACGGATCTCATGAGGTGGCTGGAAGGAATAAATAAGATAACGCATATGATGCACTTAACCCAGTGTCTAGTATATAGACACAAGCATCATTAACTTTCATTGTGGTTATCAGTATTACTATTATTATTATTCCAAAGGAGGAGAGGGGGCCATACCCAGACTTGCAGAGAGTCAAGTGTCTTAAGTTACAAGACATGCTCTGCAAAATTAAAACTCACACAGCCTCAGAATCTCTGGGCCTCGGGTTCTGTTAAATAAGTATGTGACAGAATCTTTGCCACTCCTCCCAAGACAACAAAATGTGATCATTTTCCAAAGGAAAACGAGTTACAGACTACAATTACTAAGCGATCTTAAGGGCAGAAGTGGGAGGAAGATTACATCGTGGGCCAGTCCCAGACCTCTTATTCTCTAAATATCTTCTAAGGACTCTGGCTTCATAATACAACAGTGAACAACAGAGATTTGCAAACCCATGAGAGAAACATTATCTATGTGTCTAACTACATGTCTGTGGTAAGTGCTCAAAAATGTAACTAAAACACTCTGGAGGATTTTGCAACCCTGACCTTGCTAGACTCCACACTTCCTTAGGGGCACTTTAAAGTCTTCATTACGGAACCCATCATAGGTTACTTCTAATGCATGGTGGAGTTAAGTTGTTGAGAAAGCACCCAGTACTTTTGAAATTCTAGATTATTCCAATGAATTATAAATAAGAACGGGCCTGATGGATGTCATGCAGCTGCCCTGGGAACTCTGGTAGTTTGGTCCTGGCAATTTCTAAGACATTTCACTTCTGGTCAAATAAATTTTTATTATCCTCAACTGGGGTTATGGCCATGAAAACCTTCTGATACCTACCACCATCACACAACCTGGACCTGGAGCCACTGTAAACCCTAACACCCCAACTGAGGATGGCCACAGTGTCTAAGGAACCCACAATGAAAAATGTGTCACTTGTGGTTTATTTTTTCTAGAGCCATAATAAGGAAAAACAGGCTGGCTTCAAGAAATAAACTGTTAAATTTATAGAGTGAAGAAAGATCTTAGTTTTAGTTATAGTCTAGACTGCCTATCTTGGCAACCAACTTGCCCAACACAGAGTAGTTTACGGAACTTTGGGGTCAGTAAGACGGCAACAAATGAGAGGTAGCTTGTCTTAGTGCTGTGTAGGAAACCCAGTTCCTCTCCATCTGCTGTGCAAGCCAAGTACACAGAAAATTAATTAAGAGTAAAATACTGAGATAAGAGTCTTATCTAAAAATCCAGTAGAAATGGCAATAATAGTACTTCCATATTCTTTATTTATCCCTATGATATTTATATGAAAGGGAGAACTTCCATCGTTACTGGACTTAAAATGTTATCAACTGGAATAACAATCTTTGTTGGTTGTAAGGAACCACCAGACAACTATACTCTAAGTTCTTCTAATTCTCTTTTGTGCAAATGAGTTTTAAGATGTTAGAGAATGAAAGGGGTTGATCTGTTTAAAGAATTGTGGCAGAAAGTTGGATTCAAAAAAATTTGTGACACTTCAGGTTTGAGCAAAATCAGCATTGACGAAAAGGACGGTGAGAAAAGTGAATGACACAGTATTACGGTTACCAAGAGAAGTCTTTCCTCACTAAAATGAAGGAGGGGGAGGGAAAGGGGGAGAGGAGGAAGAAATGGAGTACAAGAAGAAGAAAAAGAGAAGGGAGGGGGGCAGAGGAGAGATGAGTAGTTTTCTTTCTCTGTCTAACATCTCATTTGGCATAACTTCTTAAGGAACATCCATGTTGCCACAATGGCAGGATTTTCTTCTTTCTTGTGGCTGAATTATATATCTATATCTATCTATGTCTATCAATCTTTCCCTATCTCTTTCTATATATCAAAGCACTTCCAAGAGATCAAAGGGCATAGTTATTTGTGACATGTGAGGGATTTTCTAAATCCCAAAGCAGAACCATCTCACCTGGGTATAAGAAAAGTTCAGTTCAAAAAGATACATGCACCCCAGTGTTCACAGCAGCACTATTCACAATAGCCAAGGCACGGAAGCAACCTAAATGTCCACTGACAGATGAATGGATAAAGAAGATGTGGTACATATATACAATGTATACATAAACACAATACTCAGCCATAAAAAAGAATGAAATAATGCCATTTGCGGCAACATGGGCAGACATGGAGATTATCATATTAAGTGAAGTAAGCCAGAGAGCAACAAATATCATATGACATCATTTATATGTGGAATCTAAAACAAAAAAAAATGATACAAATGAACTTATATACAAAACGCAAATAGACCCACATAGAAAACAAACTTATTGTTACCAAAAGGGAAAGGGGGGAGGGATAAATTAGGAGTTTAGGATTAACATATATGCATTACTATATATAAAATAGACAACCAACAAGGACCTATTGTATAGCACAGGGAACTATACTCAATATTTTGTAATAACCTCTAAGGGAAAAGAATCTGAAAAAGAATATATATATATAAACTGAATCACTTTGCTGTACATCTGATACTAACACAACAATGTAAATCAACTATATTTAAATAAAAATTAAATTAAAATTTTAAAAAAAGCTTAGTTGTGGTTCATCCTCAAGGCTAAACAGAAGAAATTCGGGTTAGATTGTAAAATTGTAATGAGTAGTACCAAAGCAACATGCCGGGTCTATTCTTCTGCAGTTCTTTAAACTTTGTTCTTACTTGTGTATTTTTTTCCTTAATGTTTCCTACAGTGAATAGTTAATATATGAAATGGTGGCCACCAGCATGGGACCTTGGACCAGTCATTTCCCCTCTGTTTTCTCATCTGTAAACAGAGGCAGATGGGCTATATAATTTCTCCCTTAATGTGATGTGTCAATAGTTCTCAAGTTGCTATCTTTTTGCTTAAGGAGAAAGAGGCTTTAGTATAGAGGAAAGAGCAAGGGGTCTGGAATCAGTGAGACCTGGTTAGCTCTGTGACTTGGGGCAAGTTACATAATCTCTCTGGACCTCAGTTTCTTCCTCTGTGAAGTGGAGACAGTTATGACAGCCTTATAGGATAGGGTTTAAGTCCCCAGCAGAGTGCCTTATGCACCAGAAATGTATATTACATAGACCTAAACTCACATTTGGAAGAGAAAGCAAAAGGAAAGGTGTGTCCATGCACATGTGCAAATGTATGTGCCTTTACGCTCACACTTGCCGGAAAAATCTAGGATGTATAGCACGGGATCTGGGGTGGGAATGACGAAGAGTGGATTGGAACTCATGGAGCCAGAAAAGAAATTGCTGATTTCTGAATTGCATTTGGTAACTGGAGAAAATTAATTTCTCTAGATTTTAAAAAAAATGGGGGGAGGGGCACCTATATTTGAGAGTAAACTTTTTACTGACGTGTAACACACACATATAGAAGAGCTAACGATTCACAAGTGCCTGGTTCAAAGAATTTTCACAGACTGGGCACAACCATGCATGCAGCATGTAATCGAGAAATAGAACATTATCTGCACCCACACAAGCTCCCTTGTGACCCCTCCCATCTGCCCACTAACCATCGCCACGCCCCCCTGCCAAAGGGAACCTCTTATGTGATTTCTAGCACAGAGATTACTTGGCCCGTTTCTGAACTTTATATAAATGGAATTGTGTAGTATGAATGCTGGTGTCTGGTTTGTTACTCTGAGTACTGTATTTGTAAGGTTCATGTGTGTGGCCGTGTGCAGTTATAGTTTCTTCATGATCAGTACTGTCTAATGTCTCAGTGGATGAATACGCTCCAGTTTCTCTTTTTTTTAATCATTCCACTCCTGCTGCTAGGAACATGCTAGGCTTTTGGTGAACACTTCTGCTGGGGGTACAACTAAGAGTACAATAGCTGGGCCATAGGGTATGCCTGTGTTCAGTTCTTGTAGATACTGCTAAACAGTTTCCCAAGGTGGCCATACAGACTCACACTGCCACCCGCAACACAGGAAAGTTCTGGCATCTAATTTTTTTTTTCAACATCTTTATTGGAGTATAATTGCTCCACAATGGTGCGTTAGTTTCTGCTGTATAAAAAAGTGAATCAGCAATACGTATACATATATCCCCATATCTCCTCCCTCTTGCATCTCCCTCCCACCCTCCCTATCCCACCCCTCTAGGTGGTCATAAAGCACCAAGCTGATCTCCCTGTGCTACTGGCATCTAATTTTTAAGATAGCGACTGAGAAAGGACCTGATACCTTGGCTTCTTGTGGTGGTGGGTTTTGGTGAGGAATTACAAACAACTTCTCTTCCCGTTCTCCACTTTGGCTCGTTATGCAATGTGACAACACACAAAGACCTTCACTACAGATCTCCCCACACCCTCTGGTGCACTGTCTGCCTTTGGGTGTTTTTGGTGAGTCCCTTTCCACTTTCCTAAAATTGAAAGGCCTTTTAGGCAACTGATGCAAGCTGATGGTCCACACTGACGATTAGGATTAAAACATGTTATACCCACACAGAGTGGAAATGACCTTGCACCGAGGAGATATTTAAGAAATATTTGTGGAATAAAGGCTTTTAAAGGACAATTTCACACCAAGTACAATGGAGAGTGAAGTTCTGGCTCAAAGTATCCCCTCCCTCAGCCACAAATTCTCTGTTAACATACAGAATCAGGGACTTTACCATTACTGTAGCTCCCACTGGGCTCAAGCATGACCCCAAATCTGCTCCTTGTTGCTGTGTGGGAAATGCTGAAACAACCATCCATTCCTCCCCCATCAGGTTCTAGCTCCTGGAGAAATGGTGACGCCAAAGGGTGAAGCTGACACTGTCGAATTGTCTCTGAGCAGGAAAGTCTGAATGGCCCCATTTGACTCTTTCGCTTTCATGTGGCAATGGGAAAAGCGGGCCGTTTGCACATGACGGATTGAGTGCAAGACTTGCTGTAAATGTTGTTTATACTGCCTGGGGCAGATCAAATGACTTGAAGGATTAACATATCAGAATAAAAAGACTCAGATGCACAAGGAAAAGCCAGAAAACCCCACTCTCCTCAACATTGAGTCATTTTTCGACAGATTCAACTTGGCAAAAAAATTATGTTGGGATATAGTCCCTGTTCTGTTATAGGAGACTTTGTTTGAAAGCAAAATGTAAAAAGGTCTGTTGCATGAAACCATTAGACCCCAGATCCGATTCTCTTCCTATGTCCACTCTTTCAGGGTTCTCCAAGCCAGAGAGACTTTGCAGACGGAGCTGTGCCCACAGGCATGACCTTCTCCCAGCCCGGTTCTTTTCTTCTTACGCTTTCAAGGAGGTAGACACCCAGAGCTAATACTAAGTCCTTCTAATAATCAGCAGCACACGCAGTGATGAGTTCATTACTGAGCCACTTATACATTCCTGCCCTTTAAACATCTATAGATAACTACTGGGAGAACTGGAGGATCACCTGGGTGGATCATTTCCGGAAAGCCAGGCTTGCTTTATATACTACACTTGTCTGCCACACCCCAGCGGTCAGACCCAAGCCTAGTATTTGTGTTCCCTTTCACATCCCTGTGTCATATTACAAGTAGCACTAAATTCCTATTGCTGCCTTTTGGGGTGGGAGTTATAGTATTTTTCCAGCACTGTTTTTTAAGTTTCAAGTTATTATTGTTATTTCTTCTTGGTGGTTAAAAGTCCAGTTGTAAAGCTTTTCCACAAGCCTGAGAATTCCTGAGAAACCCTGACAATATTCAGCGTTCATGATTACCTAGACGGACATATTTTATGAAAATTGCATTGCCTTCGAATGCCTTCCTATGAATGAGCTTGAACATTGGGATTCTGTTAGAATGGATTTCAGAACATATTTAACATATTTCCATCTGGCAACCCTGGGATGTCTCTCAATAACGGTGATTATGGAAGGATTGTTATTTGGTATAAAAACATTTGCTCAGGATGGACTAGGTTTCCGAAAAATGTTGTACATCTTTATGGCTGACATGTTTGTTGTTCTGAATTAGGTGGATTTTTTTTCACCACCACTTTGAAATATTTCACTATAAAACTCCTCCTAACCTACCTCAAATAAAGCTGGCAATTCTCCCTCAGAACTGTACGAACTCAAATTAAGTCACATCTACAAAAATATTTTTATTAGTGGGAAGCCCAAGTTTCCCATACTTATATAAATACAACAATGCTCGTAGAGTTTATCATTTCTTAGGCTGGTGATCTGAGGAGCCAAAACAGGGAATACTCCTTAAAATTTAATTTTTTAATGATGGACATCGTGTTTAAAGGAAATTAAGATTATTTTCTTTCAAGTTCCCGAAACATTTCTTAAATAACTGTTGAGAGTAGCAGCACTTAGGAACAGGCAAATGAAACAACACTAAGGATCCAATCTTTTGGGCATGGGGAGAAGCATTAACATGAAGAAGCAAAGTCAAATTCAAGGACGAGACAAGGATAAATGGCACAAATCCTGGAAAGATAGGAACTTATAGAAGGCATCAATATTCATTCAAGGCAAATGTGAAAAGTCTTTATCCACAGGTCTCTTTAGAGATTAAAACAGAAAACAAAACAAAACAAAAAACCCCAAAGGTTGAGAAGACAGTAATTATAGAATAATTCCATGAAGGACAGATGTTTACTCTGGCTTCCTTTCAGAAGGTGCTGTCTCCATGGGTCATTTAGAGGTGTCTGGTTTTGACTGCCAATCCAAATGTCTAAAATCTCATCTATGAAACCCAAAGCGTCTCTTCTTATTTGACCAGCTATCCACCTCTTATTGGAAAGGATCCCAAAGTTGAAGATACTACTCTTTGGAAATATGAACTATGTGGAAGCTACAATAATTCTTCCAAGCTATGTGAGCAATCAATTTTGAGGGACTTCTAAGTTAAAGCAGAGTCTTGAAGATGGCAGAATAATGAACGTTCCACCTCTTCTTCATCTTAAAAATTACCCTAAAAGGAAAAGGAGAACAAGAAACAGGAAAACAGAGATTCCATCTTTGATTAAACTAGAAGACATATGCAACCACAAACTACAATATATGAAGACTGAAAGTAGATGGAGAAAAGTTAAATGACACAGCAGAGTGAAGGTAAATCAAACCTGAAGATCCTCAGAAGGAGATATTGATTAAAGTTGTCCTAAAAGAAAAGACACAGGAATTGAAAGCTCCAGGTACTCCAGATGGGATTATTCTTACTCACAGAGGAGAATGGGGTGACAGGGAAATTGGTTAAAAGGCTAAGTAGGAGGAGACTCCTGCTTCTAGCGGTATGGCAGATTTGATTATACAATAAAGTTCCCTCCTGCCAAAACGCAATTAGAGCCTGGATAAACTACAGCAAAGATCATTTTAATGCATTTTGGGATTACTAAAAAGTAAGACAAATCTCCAGCTTCCTTCACTACACCTTTCTCTGAGGGGGAAATATAAAAGCTAGCTGAAATCTGAGTACAGAACCATGATAGTAAGTAAATTCCAGTAAGTTCCTGAGTTGCCTGCCTGGGATCATGGGAGCAAAAGTGTCAACACCTGAGTTGGGGCTGGGAGGCTCATCATGGTCCCATGTGAAGATGAGGGAGATGAACGTGAAGCTCTCAGCTGATCCAGGACTGGGGAAAGTACATACATGGCTCCAACTGAGTACATGTAAATTCTCTCTGGAGGAAAGCATCCTACAACTCGCAAAGGTTAAGTTCTATAAAGTATGAACGCACAATCCAAAATTAACCAAACAAAAATGGAAAGAAGCCACTTATAAGAGATTACTGAAGCAATAAACTCAGACCCTAAAAATCTCAGATTTTGGAATTATCAGATATAGAATATGAAATAACCAAGTAGACAAAATTTAAAAGACTGAATTTTTTTGAAAGAAGCTAAGAACAGGAGACTACCAAATATTGCTAACCATGTTTGAAGAGTGAGCAAAAGAACTCCTAGAATTGAAATATATAATCATTGACATTTTAAGCTAAGTGAATGAGTTTACCAACAGATGAGACTCAACTAAGGAAAGAATTAGAGAAAGACAAAGCTGAAGATATTACCTATAATGCAGCATAAAGTGGCAAGGAATTAGAAAATATAAAAAGGTAATTAAGAAATATAGAGAGTCAGAAATACTCATATAGGTATAATTGGAATCTGAAGTTAAAAAGGAACAGAGAAAATGAGAAGAGAGGGAACATCTGAAGAGATAAAGGCTGAGAATGTTCCAGAATTGATGGAAGAGATAAATCCACAAATATAAGAAAAATAGTGTATAAGCAGGATTTGAAAAAAAAATGTAGTGGAATTGAAGAATTCTGAGGAAAAAAGAGACAATATTAAAAGCACCCATAAGACTTAGAGATTGAGATTATCATACTAAGTGAAGTAAGTCAGCAAGAGAAAGACAAATACCATAGGATATCACTTATATGTGGAATCTAAAATATGACACAAATGAACATATGTAGAAAACAGAAATAGACTCACAGACATAGAGAACAGACTTGTGGTTGCCAAGGGGGAGGGGGTGGGGGAGGGATGGATTGGGAGTTTGGAGTTAGCAGATGCAAACTATTACATGTAGAATGGATAAACAACAAAATCCTACTGTATAGCACAGGGAACTATATTCAATATCCTGTGATAAAATGGAAAAGAATATGAAAAAGAATATATACATATGTATAACTGAATCACTTTGCTGCATAACAGAAACTAACACAACACTATAAATCAACTATACTTCAATTTAAAATAAAAGAAAAAGGAAAAAAAAAGCACTCAGAGAGAAGAGAGTCCATCTACAAGAGATTAAGAATTAGGACTAGAAAAGGGTAAATAATATGTTCAAAGTGCTGAGAGAAAATAACTGTTAAATTTAAAAATTATGTATCAAGAGAAAAAACTTGAGAATGAGAATAAAAGTTTTTGTCCAGATAAACAGAAAAAAAGATATAGGATTTACCTTCAAAAGAGGCTGACCAAAGACACTTCTAAAGGATGAACTTCAGGAATAAGAAAAACAACCTTGGAAGAAGGGTTGAGGAAGCAAGAGAGAGCTGTGAACAAAGAAATCAGTAAACATGTAGGCAAGCCATCATTATCTCCAGGTACAATCAGTGAGTCAGTATAAATAATAATAATATTTACTTTGTGAGATGAACGAAGTGACAGAACTAAAATTATGTATCAATAATATCTAACTTGGGAGGTGAATGATCAATGTCAAAGTTAACTAAAGTTGAGTTATTCAGATACTGAAAAACTTAGATGCTGTTAAGTTAACCATGCATGGTAAATTTCAAGGGTAACATTTTAAAAAGAGAGGCTATGACTTCCAAACGAATAGAAAAAGGAGGTGAAAAAAACAAAAATCAATTTAAAGAGAAAAATAAAAGCACAGAATAAGCAGGAAAAATAGAAAGCATAAAGAAAGATGGCATATCATCAAAAAATCCACAAACAATAAATGCTGGAGAGGGTGTGGAGAAAAGGGAACCCTCTTGCACTGTTGGTGGGAATGTAAATTGATACAGCCACTATGGAGAACAGTATGGAGGTTCCTTAAAAAAGTAAAAATAAAACTATCATATGACCCAGCAATCCCACTACTGGGCATATACCCTGAGAAAACCATAATTCAAAAAAAGTCATGTACTACAATGTTCACTGCAGCTCTATTTACAGTAGCCAGGACACGGAAGCAACCTAAGTGTCCATTGACAGATGAATGGATAAAAAAGATGTGGCACATATATACAATGGAATATTACTCAGCCATAGAAAGAAATGAAACTGAGTTACTTGTAGTAAAGTGCATGGACCTACAATCTGTCATCCAGAGTGAAGTAAGTCAGAAAGAGAAAAACAAATACCATATGCTAACACATATATATGGAATCTAAAAAAAAAAATTGTTATGAAGAACCTAGGGGCAGGACAGGAATAAAGATGCAGATGTAGAGAATGGACTTGAGGACCCGGGAAGGGGGAAGGGTAAGCTGGGATGAAGTGAGAGAGTGGCATGTACTTATATGTACTTATATACACTACCAAATGTAAAATAGAGAGCTAGTGGGAAGCGGCCGCATAGCACAGGGAGATCAGCTCGGTGCTTTGTGACCACCTTAGAGGGCTGGGATAGGGAGGGTGGGAGGGAAACACAAGAGGGAGGAGATATGGGGATATATGATAAAAAAGAAAAATTCCATTATATACTATCTGAAAAATAACCACTGAAATATAAGGTAATGACAAGGTTGAATGTAAAAAGGCACATTCAAAAATATATATACCAAACAATAAAAGCTCAAGATGCTATTTTTTTACCAAATAAAATAGATGCTAATCAAAACCACTGGGACAAAGAGGATCACTACATATTGATAACATTTAATTCACCTAGCAGAAATAATTATTCTAAAGTTGCGTCACCAAAAATTACCAAAATATACAAAATTCAAAAAGATAGAAGTAGAGGGAATACTGTCAAATCTGCAATTGTACTGGGAGATTTCAAACTATCTTTGTCAATTACTGTAGGTCAAGCAGACAAAAAAAATTAGTGAAAATATAGAAGAATTGAATGATGCAATTAATAACTATCACACAACAGAACTAACAATTAGAATGCACATGCTTTTCTCAAGCACACAGGGAACATTTATAAAAATTGACCACATTGTAGGCTATAAGACACACCTCAGCAAATTTTAAAGAATAGCTATTATACAGGCTTTGTTTTCTGACCACAATATAATTAAAATAAAAATCAATAATAAAAATATAAATGACAAATTACACTCCTAAATAATTCATAAATCAAGAGGCAAACGTAATAGAAATTTTTAAAAATAGAAGTGAATGATAATGAACTTATTACATATTAAAAAAAACTTGTAGGATTCAAATAAAATACTATTTTGAGGGAAAGTTATAGTGTTAAACTCTTATAGTAGAAAAGAAGAAAGAAAATTAGTAAGTTAAGCATCCAACTGAAGAAGTTAGGAAAAAGCACCCATATAAAGTAGAATGAAAGAGATAATACAAAATAAGAGTAGGAATGTAGTAAATAGAAAAAAAAGATACAATACAGAGGATCACCAAAACCAAAATTTGGTTGTTTCAAAAAATAAAATAAAATAGACAAATCTTTGGTTACCTCAGTCAAGGAAAAAAGAAGGCACAATTAAAATGTAATAGGAGTTAAAAGGAGTACTCAAATACAGACATGGCAGACACTAAAAAGTGTCAGTGAATATCATGAACAACTTGATATTTTAAAACATAGTCACAATGAACAAATTCTTAGAAAAATTAAGCTGAATAAAAATGAAATCAAGAAGAAGCAGAAAGTCTGAAGAGTGTTGTAACCACTGAAGAAGTAACATCAATAGTGAAAATAATTCTACAAAGAAAACATTAGGCCCAAATGTTATTACAGGTGAACTCTACCAAACTATCAAAGAACAAATCATTCCAATCTAATACACACTCTTCCGGAAAATTGAAAAGAAGGGAAAATACCCTAACTAACTGTATAAGATCCGTATATTGTAATGCCCAAACCAGCTAAGGACAGAATAAAAAGGAAAAATTACAGGGTACTCTCACTCATGAACCCAGAGGCCAAAATCTTACCCAAAATACTGAGGAACCAATTCTGCCAAGTTGAGTTTATCTTAGAAACAAAAGAATAGTTTAACACTGGAAAACCTATACATGTAAATTGCCAAAATAGTATATTTAAAACTAAAAACGATACCATAATTTTAATAGATGCAGACAAAGCACTGAATAAATTTCAACACCAATTCATGATAAAAACTGGTAACAAACAGAATAGAAAGGGATACGCTTAACTTGATAAAGATAATTACCAAAAATACAACAACAGCATTTTTAGAGGTGAGAAGTAAGAATCATTTTCTTTTAAATCAGGACCAAGACAAAGATTTCTCTGACACTATGAAGTTCAAGTATATACTGGGCATTCTTACCAATACAGTAAAGTAAGAAAAAAACAAAAGTGGTAACCATGGAAGTGAGATAGGCTAGGACCTTGGACCTTTTACTGCAGTGCTCACACCTGAACGATGTCTCCTCCCAGCCTCAGAATACATCAGAATACAAAGAAACTATAAGGAACTAAAAATGACTGCCTGCACTGCAGTTGGGGCAAATTATGAACAACAAGATACAAAAAGTCCAAAACCCAACTGCCACTTCTGAGGAGCCAGGAGCAAAAGAAGGGCACTGCGCATGATCCCTGCAGTACCAGAAAGGGGGTGGGCAGAGCACCTAAGCTACCCCTCCTCTGGCCCAACCCACAATGCGTCCCTACCCTCACCCCATTTAAGGGACCAGCCTGCCCCGCTCGCAGAGGGAGCAAGGGAACCTGTTACTTGTTTTCACTCCCTCATGCCTTGCCTGAATTTCTCATCTGGACTCTTATCAATTTTTGCTAATTAAAGAGTCCAAGAACCTGGGTGGGTAACTGAGGAAACGACTGATAAATCTGACTACATTCAAATTTACAATAATTGTCCACCAGAGACAAATTATAAAAAAACAACATGAAGAAAGTGGAAAGATCAGCCACAAACCGGGAGAAAGACTGCCACATGTATAAGAGAAAGAAGACTAATATTCAAAACGCAGAAAAATAACTACAAGTAAATTTTTTAAAAAGATAGCCAAGGGAAAAATGGCCAAAACTCATGGATAACATTTTTCCCAGCAAAAGGAACCCAAGGCCACCACATAGGAAACAATGCTCTGCATCATCAGTAATGAGGAAACTTCAAATTAAACCTGTGATGATTTACACACACTAGATTGGCAAAAAGGAAGAAGTTCAGTCACACAAAGCGTTGACAAGGATACGGGAATTTCTATATATTGCCAGTGGAAGTATAAATCGGCACAATTACTTTGGAAAACTCATTTTGTCATTTTCTTGTAAAACTGAAAATGCACGTACACTATGACCCAGCAATTTCATTCCTAAGGATATGCCCTAGAGAAATTCTTGCACATTGTGGTAGACAAAATAATGGTCCCTCCCCAAATATGTCCACGTGCTAATTTCCAGGACCTGTGAATATACTACCTTACACGGCAAAAAGGATTTTGAAGATGTGATTAGGGTTAAGGACCTTGAGATGGAGAGATTATCCTGGATTATCTGGATGAACCTGGTGTAATCACACGAGTCCTTAGGAGCTGAGAACCTTTCCCAGAATCTGTGGTCAGAGAAATGGCAGTGTAAGAAATACATACAGAGTGGAGAAGTAAAATATTTTAAAATTATCATTGATTTTCTTAGAGAAATGAGAAGATATTGCTTTTTTAACAAGAAGAGTATGCTATAAAAACAGAGCAACCAGAGAATAAGAGCTCTTGGAAATGAAATATATAGATACAGATATAGATATATATGAAAAGTAAAAAAATTTTAGTAAAGTGGTTGTAAAGAAATGTAAGAAAATTTCCTAGAAAGGAGAACAAAAGTGATGGAAAGTAGAAGAAAAATAAATTATATCAATCCAAGAAGTGCAACATCTAATAGAAGTTACAAAAAAAAAAAAACAGAACAGACAAAACAAAGGATACAAGCAAAGGAATGATGAGGAAATCTCTTAGAGTGGAAGGGCCCACACTTCTAGACAGAAAAGACCCCCCAAGTGCCCAGCAAGACAAAGGGGAGAAGACCCTCCCTGGGGCGTTTCATCTTTTTCAAACTCTAGTGGCAAAGCTCGCAACCAAAGTATTAGAATCTCCATGGGATATCTCAACAGCAACCTTGGAAAATAGAAGTCAATAGAGCAATGCCTCCAAATTTGAAGGGAAAGTGATTTTCACCCTGGAAGTCTAGACTCTGCCAAAATACTAATAAAGTGTGAGAGCAGAAGAGAGTTATTTTCAAAACATACCACGTCTCAAAAGTTTAACCTTGAGGGCACCTTTTCATAGGAAACCAGAGAAGATCTGCTCTACCGAAATGAGGACATAAATGAAGGGATCCAGAGACAAAGGAGGAGGCACAAGAAAAGGGTGACAGGAATCCTCAGGATTATGAGAGAGTAAGGATCCAGGGCATCAGCAGTGCAGAAGATCTGGAGAGCGAGCAGTCCAAACCGGAACAGGGAATTACAGAGGCGTGTGTTCATGCGTGCGTGTGTGTGTATGAGTGCTCGCGTGTATGACATACTCTGGTATGGGTATTTCTAGTAATAAAATGTAACATATCTTATCTGACATACTTGAGAAAGAGAAACATTATTTTACAAAACAGTTGGAAGATGTAGGAAGGCTTAACTAGAGACTCAATGGAAAAAGTAAATAAATGAACAGGTGAACACATGAGACAATGATTAACTCCAAGGAAAACCAGAAGTCATACAGAAAAAGAAATGTGATAATATTATACACTACTTGGCTCAACACTAAAAGTTTCTTTTTATTATTATAATAATGAAGACCCTAAATGGAGCTATCACCAAAAATCGTGATAAAACTAAGTTGGATGGATAGGGTGAGAGAAAAGAGGGAGGTAAGAGAGTTAAAATAATAAATCAATAGATGATGCCTATAATTAATTAATAGACGGCAACATGGAATATTTCAAAACATTGATACAATGTCAGACAAAACAACAAACTGGGAAGAGGAAAAGGATGTTTGTGGGCATAGATGTTTTTGCCGTGATAGTCTGGGAGAGAGAATAAACTACGGCAAAAAAAAGAAACAGCGAGCAGGATTAAAAGTGACTGTGTCTGGGCAACAGGATTGAATGCGAGGAAGGGCCAAGGGCTCCTTTAGCCGTGTCTTTTAGCACTGTTTCACTTTTTAAATTCGTGCGTATATTTCTTTAATTTAAAAAATATTTTAGGGCTTCCCTGGTGGCGCAGTGGTTAAGAACCTGCCTGCCAATGCAGGGGACACAGGTTCAAGCCCTGGTGTGGGAAGATCCCACATGCCGCAGAGCAACTAAGCCCATGAGCCACAACTACTGAGCCTGTGCTCTAGAGCCTGAGAGCCACAACTACTGAGTCTGCGTGCCACAACTACTGAAGCCCACACACTCAGAGCCCGTGTTCCACAACAAGAGCAGCCACTGCAATGAGAAGCCCATGCACTGAAAGGAAGAGCAGCCCCTGCTGCACACAACTAAAGAAAGCCGCATGCAGCAACGAAGACCCAATGCAGCTAAAAATAAATAAATTTAAAAAAATATATATATATATTTTAAAAAATATATCATATATAGGCTAAATCACAATACAGTACAGACATACCTTGGAGATATTGTGAGTTTGGTTCCAGACTATCACAATAAAATGAATATGGCAATAAAGCAAATCTCATGAATTTTTTGGTTTCCCAGTGCATATAAAACTTATGTTTATAGTACACTGTAGTCTATTAAGTGTGCAATAGCATTATGTCTAAAAAACCAATGTACATACCTTAATTTAAAAATACGTTATTGCTAAAAAACACGAACCAGCATCTGAGCCTTCAGTGAGTCATGATATTTCTTCTGGTGGAGGGTTTGAAATGCTGTGAGAATTACCAAAATGTGACACATTCACACAAAGTGAGCAAATGGTGCCCACAGACTTGCTGGACGCAGCGTCGCCACAACCTTCAGTTTATAAAAAACGCAGTATCTGCACAGTGTGATAAAGCAAAGCAAGGTAGAATGAAGTATGCCTGTAATTGAGGTTCAGGGGTGTTAAGGAACTTCCTTAAGATGATGGCCAGGAAACAGCATGGCCAAGACCTACTGTATCTTCTATTGGACCTGACCAACTCGATTATGGCTGCAGTTTTTCACGTTTTCTTATACCCATCCCTTTTGGTAAGGCCTGCCCACACCGGTTTTAGCTATGGTCATGTAATGTGCTTTTGCCAAAGGGACAGTAACAAATGACACAAGCAGAAGTCTGAAGATCCACTTGCACATTTCTACTTTCTCTCTTAAAGCCCTGTCGCTGCCATGAGAACATGCCCCAGCCAGCCAACTGGAGGGACATGAGAGATGCATGCAGGACAGCCAAGCTGCCCCAGGAGTGGCCATGTTAGAACAGCCAGCCCTTAGCCAGCACTCCAGCTGACCATGGATACATGGCATAAGACATGTCACCAAGTGTCAGCCACGTTCTGAGGTATAAGCAACGATCAGATCCATCAAGACAGCAAAAAATGTGAGGTGATGAGGCTGAGTATACGAAACATCAATTTACACCCACTGTGATTAACAGTGAACTTGCTCTAAAGTACATATGGTGCCTTCAGTGACTAGCAGCTGATAATATGAGACCATAACCGTGAGCTCAACATTTAGTTACCAAATGCTCAGAACAGGAAAACAAACTTTACAATTTTTTTCAGCGATGTTTAGCAGCACATAATACTCAATACACTATCAACCTTCCATAAATGTAATGATTCATGTTTAGTAAACTATGAAAGGCCACACACCAATTGTTTTCCCTGCCCTGATGAAAGTATACAAAGTAATATGAAAAGAAGATGGTAACAAACCAAAATATATTTACAGAAAGAAAAGTGCCATTGGAAGGTGCAGAGAAAACATGCTGAAGATGTGAAGAAATGAGTCATTGGACAAACTACCTAGTTTTTGCAGAAGTTTGCTTTGCAGTGCATTAAATATAGATGTCTCTGTCACATCTCAGCTTATGGTATTTGCTAGATTTTGTTTCAGTAATGAAGAACTACTTTTTTTGTGAGCCAGTAAAGGAAAAATGGAAATAACTGATTTAATAAACATAATGTGTAATGGCAAACTCTGTAAATGTGACCACCAGTGCCATGCCTGCTTTGACTAGAGTACTGGGGAAAAGAATGGATTCCACGAGAAGGCTCCAGAAAGAGCACTGCACCTGAACATTTTCCCCTTCGCTATTTATGTACCAACAAGACTTCTCACGAAGGGACTGAAGCCAGAAGTGCTACAGTATGTCATTGCTGTGGTTTATTTTATAAAAATAAATCCTGGAAGTACGGGCAACCTTTAAAATACCTTGCAGTGAGATAGGTAATAGCTATGAATATATTTCATACTTGCTGGCCATTTTTTTTTTTTTTTTTTTTTAATTGATTGATTGGCTGCGTTGGGTCTTCGTTGCTGTGCACGGGCTTTCTCTAGTTGTGGTGAGCTGGGGCCACTCTTCATTGGGGTGCGTGGGCTTCTCACTGCAGCGGCCTCTCCCGCTGCCGGAGCACGGGCTCCAGAGCGCAGGCTCAGCAGTTGCGGTGCACGGGCCCAGTCACTCCGCAGCATGTGGGATCCTCCCAGACCAGGGCCAGAACCCATGTCCCCTGCGTTGGCAGGCAGACTCCCAACCACTGCGCCACCAGGGAAGCCCACTTGCTGGCCATTTCATGGAAGGGTTATCAATCTTAAAGATGAGTTTCGTTTTTTTTTTAAGTTCCAAATTTTCCAACATTTTCTGTGATGACAAGTGCCTGTTAGTACTACGCTATCTAACAATAATCTTTGAAAAATACACTCAATCCATTCCTTTCAGGTGAAAGTGACACCTCAACAATGAATAACTGCTTTTCAAAAGAAATTCAGGTTCTGGAGGGACCATTATGAAAATGGGTATCTGGAACTGTTCCCATTTCTGTGTGATTTTTATTGCCAAAAAAGATGTATGTGTCTTACCTTAAATAATCTTTCACATCTGAATGCCTATAAAACTCAGGATCAGAATTTTAAAATCTGCTTTTCAATACTGTACAATGGATTTTCACATTTGCTGAATGTTTTTTTTAAATATATGAATAATTTGCAATAATACCTTATTGATATCTGGGAACATGAAGATCCAATAACCAAAAGACCAGAGACACCTTTGTACACTAGTGGTTGGGATTAAAAAATGGGTGTCATGATCCATAAGTGAGTCCACGATGTAACTTTCTGTTGGGATGTCATGGAATGTAGTTTTCAGTTATATCAACCACTTAAGCAAGTATTAAAATAAATTGAATATAGATCCAGACCTTCAAACATTGTTTCAAAAACTGTTAAATCCAGATTTTGAAAAATAATGGCTTATTCAAATCACACTGCTTTCACTAACAATTTTTACCCAAAATTTTAGTATTTTAGTAAAGGCAAAAATATTTTTGGTACCCTTAAATAACATTTAAATTAATTTTAAACTTGAGTTTAACATTTTTTAACTCATCTTTAAAATTTTTCCACCTTTGTATATATTTTAGAATGTGCATACTATACTACCATAGTGATGGATGTACATAATTTAAAAGTAAATGTAGGGCTTCCCTCGTGGCACAGTGGTTGAGAGTCCGCCTGCCGATGCGGGGGACATGGGTTCGTACCCCAGTCCGGGAAGATCCCACATGCCGCGGAGCGGCTAGGCCCGTGAGCCATGGCCGCTGAGCCTGCGCGTCCGGAGCCTGCGTGTCCGGAGCCTGTGCTCAGCAACGGGAGAGGCCACAACAGTGAGAGGCCCACGTACCGCAAAAAAATAAGTGTCGGCAAAGAAAACACACTTTCAGCCTCTAGTCTGTGACTTCTATCTTACCCAGAAGATCAGATGAGATAGTGAATTTTAACATTGAGTCCACCTCTAATAAACTCAGGGGGTAGGCAGTAGCTGTTATCTATCAGATTAAGCTCCTAAAAGGATCATGATGAAAGAGGCTTGGGGACACGTGCAGTGCCAAGAGGACAGATCTAGGTGGAGTGTTAGAAGAAAAGATGGGGAAAGGCAAAGAAACTGAGAGAGAAGGGAAATGGAAAAGAAACTCCACCATCTGTTTCACTTAGAGTGAGTCTAACTCTAAGTGAAACAAAAATTCTTAAGTCTTTGTTCCAGGCATCCGTACTACTAAGATGATTTATTCAAAGTGTCTGTCCTCAAGTAGAGCTCCAAATCTAGTGAGGGAGACAATTATTCAATGTGTTGAACTTGAGAATCAAGGCACAGACAAATGATAATGGGAATCCATTTGTGCTAGGGGAGGAGAGGAAATTGGGAATGTACTTCATAAAAGAGATGCTATGCTTGGAGTTGAAGGATGACTCAAGTCTACTACTCAGAAAAGGCAAGAAGGATATTTCAGGCGAAAGTATCTGCCCCGGTGGCAAGAAGTCTATCTACACAGGCTGCGGGTAGGGGTGAGGGAGGGGAGGGGAGAGATGAGTCTGGAAGGGGCAGGTTGTAGCCAGATTGTGAAGGGCCTTTGTAGGCTCTGTTACAGTGTGTTCGTGCTACAGCCTAGAGTGGATGCAGCCAGATGACCAGATTTACACTTTCAAAAGATCACTGGCTGCACTGTGGCATCTGGAAGGAAGGAGGGAGCCTGGAGACAGGAAGCCAATTTGGCAACTGCTACAGTGGTCCAGATGAGCTCATGATGGCCCGCCCTTGAGCACAGGGAGTAGAACAGAGGTGGAAGCAGATATGAAAGACTTTGCAGAGGCTCTTTCTCTTTGGAGGCACTGGGCATGGAGAAGGCAGAAATGAGGACTGAGTCCTCTTTCTAAGATCCTCCTCTTCTTCTACCTTATGATTCTCTCTCTCCCTCTCTCTCCCTCTCTCCCCCTCTCTCTCTCTCTCTCTCTCTCTCTCTCTATATATATATATATGTATATACATATGTATATATGTATGTATTAGTATATATGATACATGATATATGATATATACATATATAACAAATGTATCACATATCATATATATTATATATAATAGTATTTGTATATATGAATTTTTACTGAGGCTAAATGTTTTTAAAAGGAGAGGGGAGGCAAATGAAAAAGTATCGTATCACAGGACGATCTTGGAAAACCACTACTTAACAAAGGAAACAGAAGCATATATGAAAAAGTCACAGCGCCCCTAAGTTCCTTACTCACTACTCCATTCCCTCTTCTCTGGATGACCTTGCTTTGTTCTCGTCTATGTGAAATGCCACATATTTTTCAACACTCAGCTTACGTTTCATCTCTAAATGAAGCCTTCCTTGACTGCCACCCACTCTGCTACATCCCTTTCCTTCGGCACAATTCATTCTTCTCTCAACTGAGTTCTCACAATGTTTTGTTCACACTTCCATGCAACCTTATGCAACATTCCAGTAGGACGTGTAATTAGCTGCGTGTCTGTTTTTCCAACTAACCGCCAAGCATTGAATCTTACTCAGTTTTAGGTTTCCTGTGCCCGGCACAGGGCTTGGTACCCAGGCAAGTGCTCAGCCAATGTGTGTTGAGTGGATAAATCCTGTACAAGGGGAACAAGCAGTAAACAGTAAAATAGGAAGTTTTTTTGTGGTGCTGTTACTTGGTAAGATAGTTTGTGACGGTACCTAGTGGGGAAAAGACTTGACATTCGTAAAATTTTGACATGACCTGCAGTGCATATTAGAATTCTGGGATTTGGTACTAAGAAAAAAAGTCAGTGGGAGATTTGAGGAGATCACTAAGTTTTTTCCCTAAAATCTCCTTGCCTTTTCCCTAAGGGCATAAATAGAAGCCTTGGGTGTAGAGCACCAGGAAACCCACTGGCCATGTGTGGGGAAAGGCTCCTCCTATGTAATTAGATGTTAAAAAAAATAAAATTTCTTTTCGACAGGCACAGGATTTCGGCTGAAGTTCAGCCACATACCTATTTTAAGCTGAATTTGGGTATAGCCCTAATAATTACAGTTACTCTTTAGAAAAAGAGCCCAAGAGGTTTACCTGGAGATTTTTTCCAGATGTAAGCAGGTATGTGAGAAGTGCAGTAATGAAGATATAAACCGGATGAGGCCATTTTGTGCCCCATAGTCTTCTCTCCAATCGTACCAATGCTGGGAGATGTTCCCCAGCAATCAAAGGATGATGCAACGCAGCCATCTAACAAACACCAGATGCCTGACTCGCCTTACAAGCTGTAGTGTTAAAGAGAAGGGGGGCGAAACACCAAGTTTGAATGCCTTTGCAGTTATCAATCTGTCATGAATTGCAATCAAACAAACAAACCTCTTGATTCCGTCACTTCTTGGGATAGGTCCATCATATGCCCTGCAGACCTGCTCTGGGTGTGGTTAGAGCCCTCTGGAATCTGTCCCCCTCCTTCAGTCTCCAACTGCAGAGTCTCACTGACTTAGTGACATGGGTAAGGACATCCCATCTCCACCCCCCTGCTCCAGGCTCTACACCTTTCTAGATGAGGAGAGATTAAGTAGATCAGCAATGTCAGAAATGAAATAGTTTGATCAAATGCATCTTTAGTGTCACCTCTATTCTTCCTTTTTTCCATATGGATCCAGAAAGTGGCTTATTTCTTTCTGTGGTAGTTAGACATTATTTGGAGTATTAAGAGAAAAAAAAGAAATTCTCCATCAGTGAAGTGTAAAAAATTAAGGTGTACAATGCTGTTTAGCCCTCTCTGAGATAAAGCAGTCACGCAGCAGAATATATTTTGGAAGGGCAAATTACAATTAATTTGAAATAAATAAGAAATGATATAACCACATTTTCTCCCTCATGTAACTAACACCTGCCTTACTGAACTGAACACTACCCGCATGGCCAGGGTCTACAGCAGAGGCAGTTCAGTGCTGACTAGGGAGCACAGCCTTAGAAGCCTTGAACAAACTTGGATTTCAATTTGAGCTTGACTATGTACTAGCTCTGTAACTTACCTTAACTGCTCTGAGCATCAGCTCCACCATCTGTAAAATGGGGATAAGACTACCTACCTCATACTAGAGATAATGGATCAAGTGCCTAACTTACAGAGGTTGCTCAATATACAGTATCATTAAGGTAAAAAGAAGTCCCATGGTGAGATCAAAGGCCTTGGGAATAAAGCTTCAGGCAAGCTCATCTTAACTCTTAGGATTCTCTCCTGTGCTAACGTATACAACCTCTCTGTAGTTTATACCCTGACAATCGGCTCTTCTTTTTCTAATGCAAGTGCTTGACATAAGCTTCAATTGCCAAGGCATCCACTGCACTGGAAGGAAGTCTATCTCGAACAAACACAGTGCAGCCAAAAGACAAGATAAGGAGTCAGGACACATGCACCTCCTCGACCCCCATCAGGAAGATGCTTTGTTTTAGGGATCTTGGTTGATTTAGATAACTGGCCACTTGGGCCACTTTTTCTTTTTCTCTTTTCCCACGCTTTAAATTCCAGCTCTTAGGTTTTAAACTCACCAATAAAGAGTGAGCCCATGAAGCCCCAGGGTTCCACCCTCAACCCCAGTAAAAGCAGAACCCCAGGTCCATGCTCACTCTCTCTCTACCTGCAGCCCCCCTGTGTGTCCTGGGGTGTGCCTGGTATGCTCCAGGGCTTGTAAGTAATACACTGTTTTTCTTCCAAGTTGCTGGGTGGTTATTGCTGAGGGCGTCTTGCAACCATAATAAGAACCACAAGGGTCTGGCCAGTGGTAACGTTGGTTTGGAAAAGGGAGATGTCTGTGGGAAGCTCACTGGGGCCCAGGTGAGTGGCTCCAGGCATCTCCAGCCAATAGCATTACTCTCTTACTATCAACAGTCTGAGACTGGCACACAACAATTGTCATAGTGGGCAGGACTGCATGATTGCCCTTGTTAAGTAACCAAGGGAAATGCCCTTTACCTGCAACTTGCTTACTAACCACCTAACTCAGGTGAGTAACACCATCTGGGAAAGGACCACCACTTGGTGGGGGTCTGTCGTGCTGCCATGTGCTTTTGCATATTACCTCTGTCAAGTGTTGCCTGTGCTATCCAACCCCAAAGATCACGGCTGCCATAATAATCCAACAACCTCCCCAGACTAGCGTGATCAAGGCCATACAGTCCGACAAGATGATTAGACTAGTAATTATAAAGGCCTTAATTGACTATTAATGTCCATAAGTGTTCTCCATGCCTCAAGACCAAGAGGGCTAAGGAGGGTGGATCACAAGACTATTTTCACGGACAAAGGAGATGCTCTGGGCTAAAGGCTTGAGGAAAGGATTTCATTAAGTAAGGAGGACAGGAGATCTCTACCTGCAACCACTGAGTCAGTGGGTTGTTCCCAGATTGTTCTAACCCAGAAGACAAATAGTCTTGCAAGTGGAAACTAGTGGCACCACCAGAGGGAAAATACAAGAGGCCTGTGGTCTCTGTGCCACTGCTTTATTCACTGCTGTAATTCTTCGTCTCCTGGCCCAGTGGGATATCATGGTCCTTGGCACCATGTTGCTAAAAACTTAATGGACAAATGCAAATGTTCTGAATATCTAGAGCCAGTGCCTCCTGAGAACCCTGAGGAGCTACACCAGCTCCTTGATAAATGCAAAAACCCCATGGAAGTCTCTTGAGTGTTGCCCAGTGCTGGGGCACACAAACGTGCCAAGGCTCTGGTATTACACTCCAGAGGCCTAGAAGCTTTTCCCACAGACCCTGTGCATGTTGCACTAGTGGATACAGATCCCAATCCTGCAGACATCCATTGGAACACCCTGGAGGAGAGCAGCCACCTACTAGAGGGCTAGCAGGAATGTCATCCAGCAATATTTCCAGTAACAACATGTAAGATTAAGGTGGTGGGAGAAAATCAAAGTGGAAGCTGGGATCAGAAACTCTACCTGACTGAAATTCAAACCTTTCTTTATGCAGCTAATTGGCTATTGCGGGTTTCTTATTTGTTTGCCACGGGCTCTGAATTGTTTGTTACTCATAGCTGTCAAAATGCATCAGCTGGCCAGTATCTCTAAAGACCCTAAAATCCATAACTATATTAAAGATCCATCCAGGTTATGTGCTCGTTTCCTCCAAAATACCACATGTCCTGAGCCCCTTGCGCCCTGACCTCCAGCCCCCTGCACCCTGACCTCTTAGCTCCCTCCGGCTCTTCTGTGCTTTCGTGATATTCAAGGTGGGCTCGTCTTCCCCCTGTGCACTCCCCCACTCCCTTCCCCAACAGTGCAAGGTCAAAAGGCTCTTCTATCTGCAGCACCTCTTAGGAAAAGTATGCAAGGCCCCGCCGACCTGCATGAGGTGCTGCCTGTGTTGCTCAAACAAAGCCAAACAGCGCTGGGGCGTGGCACAGCCCTGTCACCTCCCGTCCCCTCAACCCTAGTAGGAGGGAGGATAGAAGTTGACTGTGGGATCCAGAGCCGGCGAGGGCCGCTGGGGCATAAACAGACACCGAAGCTGTGTTTGTCCCCCTGGGGCTCTGGGGAACCCTGACTTCCACCCGGAGAGGGGTTCAGCTCGGCAAGGTGTCTTCCAAGCAACGATTTCTTTATGCGAGTGAAGGCACCTGAGTTCCAGTACTGGGTTAAAAGCATCCTCCAGACCCGGCCAGAAGCCACGTCACAAAGGTCTACCTTCTGCCAGTCCAGAGGGGCTCTCGGCATTCGAACGTTCTCTAAAGAGACCAGCGGTGCAGCTGCCTGGGACTCTGGTTCTGACCCGGTTCACAGGCAGCTCGGTTATCCTCGCAACTAGCGTTTCTGCTGGGTCTGCACCTCAGTTCCCCCACCAGCCAGCTGCTTATGGACAGGGACACGCGCTCACCCCCGATGTCCCCTAGCTTCACTCACAGCAAGGGCTGCCTGCTGCGCTTCCTGCTCTGTGACCTGCTTCTGGCTGTGGCCACCGTCGGACGTCACCGTGAAGAGCAGGCCAGGGGCATGTCCTCACCTTTCAACGTGTCCCAGTTCCCACGAGGATGAGCGGACACTCTTCAACGCGGCACTTTCGGGGACAGACTGAGAAGAGTGGAAAACCGTTATCACCTCACACCAGTCAGAATGGCCATCATCAAAAAGTCTACAAACAATAAATGCTGGAGAGGGTGTGGAGGAAAGGGAACCTTCCTGCGCTGTTGGGGGGAATGTAAATTGCTACAGCCACTATGGAGAACAGTATGGAGGTTCCTTAAAAAACTACAAATAGGGCTTCCCTAGTGGCGCAGTGGTTGAGAGTCCGCCTGCCGATGCAGGGGACACGGG